>NC_049228.1:63984638-64613701 GCF_011100685.1 Canis lupus familiaris | reverse complement strand
GTTTGATTCTGGAGTTGGCAGCAGTGCCCTTTGTGAGCCCATAATAGCACAGGCAGGGACACACATGCTCAGGGAGGCACACTGCTCCAGCAGAAGGGCACACCACATGTGCACAGCCTATCACTGTGCCCCATCTGGATCATGTTCACCTCACCCAGTGAGCTTGCTTCTCACTCCTCAGGGTGCCAGTAGCAGCCTGACAGTCACATGCTCATCTCATTGGGGGGAGGTAGTGCTAGGGGTGTGTGAGCACATGTTCCCCTCCTCTGGGTGTGTCCAGGGTGTGGGTGGGCAGAAGGGGTCACGAGTCTCTGGAGAGCACTCTTCCACAGAAGATTTCCATTTCAGCAACAATATGGCATCTCAAGAGACGTGCTGGAGAACTGGTGTTTGGCCATGAGTGCTGTGCAGAACATAAGTCTGGGAGAGAGGTGGGGGCATGTGAGGTTTGCAGATTTCAACAGGGTTGTCAGGGGGGACCTCCTGAAGAGATAAGCAAGGACCTGAGGAAGGTGAGGGGTGAGCTCTGCAGGTATCTGGGGACAAGCATTCAGACCCAGGAAAGAGCCAGTGTGAAGTCCTTGGGGTGCATGCTGGGGTGTTCACTGAATAAAAGGGAGACCAGTGTGTGAAAGTGGAGTGAGCACAGGCAAGAGAGGTAAGGAAGGAAAGTGCCGGGGACCAGATGGCAGGGCCCTGTCAGCCACTGCGAAGATTTAACCTTCCATTCTCAATGAGAGGAGCCATGGGCAGTGTGCACAGAGAAAGGACATTGCATAAGGAACTCTGTGGCTACTGTGTTGAAAACCAGTTGGAGGCGGAGAAAAGAGGAAGAATGGAAATGCCCTGAAAAGCTATTGCGATAATCTATGAGGGAGAGAGAGGATGGTGGCTCCGACTCAGGAGGTGGCGGTAGAGGTGACAAAAAGAGGACAGACTGTAGATATAACCTGGAGACAGAACCAACAGGACCTACCAGGGGATGGCTGACCTGAAAGTGGGTAATGAGAAAAAGGCCCCTTCAGTGACTCCAAGGCTTCTGGATGGAGCACACAGAGGGAAGAAATACCATTTGTTGAGATGAGAAAGGCTGCAGAAGACAAGGCAAAGTGCAGGGCTGGGGAAGGGGCAGGTGGATGTGGTGATGGGAACTTAGGGACCCTCTCTTCTGGCTGTTCTTTTTTTTTCTCTCTCTATGAGATAAGGATCAAAGTCAGGGCAGAAAGTGAGGTTGGAGAGGAAGCTTTGGGGTTAAAGAGATAGAAGGTATGGAAGAGGCATCCCAGAATTCCAATCTCTCTGGAATCTCCATCCCAGAGAGAATGGACTTGGGGAATGTCATAGGATTTGGGGGCAGCACTGAGAGCTCACCTGAGGCCAGGTAACGGGATCCAAGTTACCTTCCTACTTTCTTTCCGATGTGTGCCCTATGCACACCCTGATCCTCTGATCAAACCACGGTGCTCTATGTTGTTATGTGGAGTATTGTCATTAGCCTTCACCAAGCACTTGGTCACTTGAGGACAGCAGCTATGCCTCTAATTCCTGTAGTATCTATCCTGCCCATAGCCAGCGGTATCCTGTCCACAGTGGCTGCCTGCAAATGTTTCCGTAATGTTTGTTCATTGACTAGAATGGAATTCTGCCTTTGAGACTTGGTTACACCACATCTTGGGCTTTCTTCCACAAGAATGTCTTAGATCTCCCATTTACTGGCTGTGGCCAGGAATCCTTTTGTTATTCAATTTCTTATTGCCCCCAAGTAGATTGGTGGCGACTTCAGGAAAAGAAATTTAATTGAACTTGAAGGGATGTTCAGACTTCTGTTACAAAATATAAGGGAAGCCTTAGAACACCACCTCAAGGAAAAGAAGTTTCAGTGAATGCAGTGAGATCTGTTTGGGGATTTGAATGCATGGATATATCACTTCAATTTGGTCTTTTATTGTTGCATTAGGCCCCACTTTGGGGTCTAGCTCCCAGCAGTGAACATTAGAAGCTGAAATATCTTCGGGCACCTGGGTGGCTTAGCCGGTTGAACATCTGACTCTTGGTTTTAGCTCAGGTCATGATCTCAGGGTTGTGAAATCAAGCCCTGCCTTGGCCTCTCTGCTCAGTGGAGAGTCCCCTCCAATCAATCAATTAAAAAAAAACCCCAAACTAAAAAAAAAAAGAAGCTCAAACATCTCAACTGCCAGAAGATGCAGAACACTGGCTAATACCGAGCACCATCCCACCCCTGAGAATTTTAATTCAGTAAAGCCCATTTGTATTTCATGTTTCCATGTTTTCCAATACACGGGCTGTGCTTTAGAAACCCTTGCTTTTACAAAGTAGAAATTCCTCTGTAGCACCCCAGATACTAAGCTAGCTTTTCAGGATGAAGTCCAGGCTTATATTTTGAACAAGTTTTCCAGATGCTTCTGATGTATGCTCTCTTGTTGAGAACCACTGCTCTCATTACTGGAAATCCCATTTAGTGGTTGGCAAACTTTCCCCCAAACAGTTAGATGGTAAATGTATTTGGATTTGTAGGCAAAGTTCAAATACTCAACTTTGCTGTTGTACCAGGAAAGCAACTATAGACAACATGTGCAGGAAAAAATCTCGGCTGTGTCCGGGTAAAGCATTATTTCCTAAAATAGAGTTGGATTTGGTTCTCAGGCTATAGTTTACAGATTGTGGGTTTATATCAGAATTTCTGGGTTTAGGATTCTGTACCTAGGCAATTGTATTTTACCAGGAAATTCCAATGTGCAGCCAAGATAGAGAACCACTTTACCAGAAAGCCCATATGCTCAGTTCCAGACAGGATGACTCGAAGAAAAAAGGTGCAGAGCAGTTTTGCAGATCTGAATGTTTTCAGGTTTTTTCATTGTATTTCATAACCTTGCATATTATCAGGGTTTTCTGGGTCTGAGAGATCATTTATATCCACTTAAGATTTATTTCTAGGACGTCAGTGTATAGTTGACACATCTTCAAGGGCTTCCTTTGAAAATGACAGTGTATGCAAAACATAAACTCTGGCCTATAGGCATGCACACTCTTTTATGCCTCCAAGTTCAAACAAAGAGTAGGGACCAGTGAAACAACAACTGCAGAGATTTTACCTAGAACACTAAAGCAATCTGGGGATGATTCTGTAAAGTTGCCCACATAGCCTGAAGACATGGGTGCCCAGGAGGTTTCTTGACAAATATCACGAAAAAGGTTTGATTCCCCAGGTCACTTTATAATTAGCTACTTGCCTTTGCTGGAGCTTTTAGGTCAGTGTGGTTGGGGCTGGAGGATGGGAGCTCAGAGGTGGGGGTGACAGCCGCTGGGGGGGTGCTTTCCTGCCTGTGTCCTTCCCTAGGCCAGGCATATCATCTGCTTGGCAGAGTGGGCCACTCACTGTTGTCATGGAACCCATCAGATAAGGCTTAAAAATGAACAGGCCAATCCTGAAATCTCAGTTTGGAGGTTCCGTTGGATACAAGTAGATGTTTCTTAATGGCATCTCTGACCTTTTCTTCCTATTTGTTTATTTCCCTTTAATGTGTAGTGTTTTAGGTCAAGAATGCCTAGAAACCATAGATAATTCATTATCTATGTTTCTATGGCAGAACCTTGAGACAAGGCAGGCTCTGAGAGTCTCTTCTTGCAGGGTGCGACTGTAACTGGGAAGGCGTTCTCCCTGAAATATGCGATGCCTATGGAAGGTGCCTTTGCCGCCCTGGGGTCGAGGGCCCTCGGTGTGATGCTTGCCGTGTGGGCTTCTACTCGTTCCCTATTTGCCAAGGTAAGGAGGCAACACATAGCATGGTGATCATCAGGTCCTCGATGTAAATTTCCTCTTGAGGAAACGCAGAGGCACCTGCTGGTACAACTGTGTGGCCTGCAGTTCTGTGAGTGAGCCCCTGACTTATATATGTGTGTTACATGTGACTGTCCCCCTACCTGGGCCATATCACCCCCCTTCTGTCTTTCCCGCTCTACACTTCCTCCTCCCCTATGGTAAGCACATAGGCTCTGGAGCTGGCTGCCTGGGTGCAAATCCTGACTCTGGAAAGGAGTTGGTGCCTGAGCAGTGTTTAGGGAACTGCCGGGCATTCCTGGGGACAGGGAGCAGGAGGCATGAAACCACAAACTTCTCCCCACTACTTGTTCTGTGTCCTAGGATCTCATCCTAGTAAGAGTCACTGAAGGAGATGGAGGGTGGGAAGAGGAGGTGTCTGACCCAGTCACTAGAGCAAAATAGGAGTGTTGTAAATGTTGGGTGAATGAGAAAATGAATGAATGAAATTGCTCAAGGGCTCCTCTGCTTCCTCTCCATCGCCTGCCTGCTGCTGTTCTTCCCCCAGAAGGGAAAGGGAGGGACGAAAAGAAGAGAGGATTATCAGTGAGGGCTCAAGGCAGGAAATGAACACCACTCCAGGTGTTATAAACAGACAAGGACTTGCTCTAGGTGCTTGGGTGCTCCCCTAAGTTGTGAAGGGCTGGAGCAGCAGGTGCTAGGTGGGGCTTCCAAGGAGGATCCCAATAGAAAGGCTGAGTGTTAAGCTCAGATTTCCATAGTGCAGCCTGAGGACGGAAGGACTGCATCCTGATGCCTCCACAGCCACCTCTTGGTTCCCAGGAAGCTAGATGGGGCTCAGCCGCGGAAATGGTCAATAGGTGTGGGAAGGCAGCTTTCTCCTTACTTCCACCTTTCTAGTCTCACTTGAGTACTTCTTATTTGCAAAAACCAAGTTGGCATCCAGACATCCAGAACCCAGCTCCAGGAGAATCTGGGAAGTGCTGTTTTGAGCTTGCCAGCCCCTGAACACAGATGGAGGCTAGAATCAGTCTTGAGCAATCTCATCTGCCAGGTCAGCCACGCTAGAAAACCATGGAGGTGGGTGCAAGCAGGACCACCCCTCCCCACTTCCAGAGCTGGATGCTAAAGTGGTGAAGGATCAGGTTCGTAGTAGGTATCACTTGGGCCAACCAAGTTGCCTAGCCGCTCTGCTTCTCACTTGCCTCATAATCATGCAGGTTCAAGGTGGCACTGACTGTGAAGCTCTTGGAGGCCTGGGGAGCACTCTCTCACTTGTATGGAAAAAAAAGGCTTCCTTTCCTTCCTGGTCCCCTGGCGTGCCCTGTTCACAGACTCTATCCTTGCCCCCTGCTTTCTCGGCCTTTGCCACTTGGAGCCACAGAAGCTCTCCCTCAACCAGAGGAATTCAGTGCTAGTTGGAATGCCCAATACATTTCCTATAGAATAACAGTATGGGCGATTCTCACGATTGAATTGTGTGAAACATACTAGAGGCAGATTCTGCACAACTGGCTCCACGGTCTGCCGTGGTAACCTCATCCTTGCTCGTGATATTGTTCTATGGAAAGATATCCCAAATCATGAAGTTTTGCATAAAGGTTGGCAATGATTACATTTTTATTTTAAGCTGGAGACCCTGTGTCATGAACCCATGGGAGGGAGAGGGCAGTGGAGACCCTACATTTTAGATGTCCATGAGGGCCCAAGCCCAGAGAAGCTTATGGTACTAGGAGGCAAGATGATGAGCAGTGAAGACAAGGTCCTTTCACCAAAAGCAGAAGGGTTGGGGCCACCAAGTTGTTTATCTCATTCCCCTCCTGTAACAGGTAAGCATTTTCTAGCTGCCCTTTGTTTTGCTGACACTCTCCCAGTTATATCTTAGATGTAAGTTGTTTGGAGGCAAGGAGCGGACAGTGTCTCATGTTGATTTTGTAATAATCTGCCGACATTCATATTAGTTCTGTGTCAGCTGCTATGCTCATAATTGGAAGGATCCCAAAGATTTTCTTTGTTTTCTTCCTCCTTACCAGCCACAACTTCAGACTCATTCTGCTAGAATGAATGACAAATATTCCAATCTAGTCATTCCCTTGGGCAAGGCTGTCCGACTGGGCCTTTGTGTTTGTGGATACCAAGGTGAAAAGTAATACAATATTTTAAGAATGCACTTTTCCACATTTCTTCATTACTAGAACTAATTCATTTTAAGGCAGGGAGAAAATACAAAGGTGTATTTAGGACAGAGCAGTGGGAGGTGGGATATCCAGAATGATGGAGTAGGGAGTTCAGTGAGATGCTCTCTCCAACAAAACAAAACTTTAGCTGGTAATAAGTTTTAAATAATCATTTAGAATCTCTGGAAATTGTCCTAAGAGCAAATGAGGAAACATTTATTTAAGAAAATCTAAATATCAGTAAGAACAAGTCTGTGACATTTGGGCTCCATTAGCCCCACCAGCCCAACTCTTTGTTGTAGAATCCCTACCTTGGGCATAGACAGCCGAGAAGATGGGAGTTCTTTTTCTTCTAAATTCCTGTTCTGGGGCTACCTTTTCACCTGAGGATGGACAGGCTGCTGGCATTTCTCATTGCCCCCTGGCCTGGACTGTCAGTGCTCTATTTGAGGCAGGGTGAGCAAAGAGGATCCTATCTTCTCTTTCTCCACCCTGCCCACCTGTATGGTGGAGACTCTACACCAAGCACTGCAGACTGAAAATACAGAGTCTAATCACCCCAATCCCCGCTAGCTCATAGGGTGGAGGTCCTAAGCCAGGAGAGGCAAGCTGAAACAACCAGGAGCTACTACTATTCCTATCCCCAGTGCCTGCTTGTAGAGCAGGGCTGTCCTCCAGAAAAAGTGGGTCCTCATCTTCAAGTCTGGTGGTCCAGTGGTTCTGCACAGCCAGAGGACAGGTAGGTCATAATGATAATGATAGAGTTTGGAAGCTCTGTCTGAGGGAATTATTTTAACAGAGGGTGCCAAAGGGTGTTGTAGAAAACAATGTAGATCTTGATGTACAGCAATTACAAGGAGGCTGGTAGCTCTGATACAAACATAATGGCAGAGCAACCAGAAGTTTAATAGAGAGAATCAGAGGAATTTCAACCAAAAGAGCCCTTCTGATATCACAGATAAGTCTGCGGGTTAGAAAGGTTGTGTGCATGTAACTAGATTGCACCTATTCAGGAGGAGTCCAATCAGACAGGGGGAAGACTCAGAAATATCCCCATGTTGTGCACAAATCCATTACCATAGGGTGGTAGCTGCACTGGCAAAAGGGGTTTAAGCACAATCTCTAACCAAACACTGACTGAGCAAGCTGCTCAGACACAGGGTAACTCCAAAGGGGTCAGGCTTGAAAATGATACCATCATCATCACTGGTTATCTAGAACTGTATGGTGCCCAAGGCTGTGGCCTCTCAACAGCAACCAGAGAGGAAAGATCCAAACCAATAGTCCATGGCTGAATGTAAGTGGGGGGGGGGGGGGGGGAGTGAATTCTCCAAACTGTGGGAGCAGCCTCCAAGCTAAACACATATGCAATGGGAAAGGATAAAAAATCTGATTGGCCAAGCAGAACCTTCAATCAGGAAGTTGCTTGTACGGACCCAGGGGTGCCACTAAGGTGGCCAGGCCAGAAGATAAACACAAGGGGAAAATCTGAATAGGAACATCAGAGGCTGGATATTGGAGGGGAAGTAGATCTTGCAGAACTAGTTCAGCCACATCATTAAACAGCCAACCAAATAAGCAAATAAAAAACAATCCTGGTGGTAGCCAGAGTTGCTACACTGTGTTACCTAGAATGTCTAGCTTTCAAAAGCAAAAAACAAAAAATGAAATATGCAAAGAATCAGGGAAGTATGACCCATACGCAGGTAAAAAGCAGCCAATAGAAACAGCTTTTGAATGGGCTCAGATGGTGGATTTAGCTGACCAAAATAGCTGTTATAAGTATATGCAAAGAGGTAAAGGAAACCATGCGTGATGAACTAAAGGAAAGGGTAATGATAATGTCTTACCAAATAGAGAATATCAATGAAGAAAGAGAAACTGTTTAAAAGAACCAAATGGAAGTTCTGGAGTTGAAAAGTATAATTGAAATGAAGAATTCACCAGTGGGATTCAATAGTAGATCTGAGCCAGCAGAAGAATCTGCAAACTTGATGACAGATCAATAGAGATTATTCAGTCTGAAAAACAGAGAGAAAAAGGATGAAGATAAATGGACAGAGCCTCAGAGAAACATGGGACACCAAAGTACACTGACATCAATGTAATGGGTGTACTGGAAGGAGAGGAAAGAGGAAGGGCCAGAAAAAATAAAGAAATAATAGTAGGGGCACCTGGGTAGCTCAGTCAGTTAAGCATCTGCCCTTGTCTCAGGTCATGATCTCAGGGTTCTGGGATCAAGCTCCACACTGACCTTGTTATGTGTATATATATATATATATATATATATATATATATATAATGCAAATATATGTTATATATATAATGCAAATATACTGTCTTTTGTAATACTTACTATTATGGACTGATATATATATATGCTGCATCTTCTTTATCCATTAATCAGACACTTCATAGTTTAAATGTTGAAAGACAAAGAAAAAAGGTCTTGTAAGAGCAAAAGAAAAATGACACAGTCCCTGCCAAGGAATTTCAGTTAGAATGTTAACTGACTTCTCATCTGAAACAACAGAGGCTAGAAGGCAGTGGGACCACACATTTTAAGAACTGAAAGTAAAATTTTTGTCAACCAAAAATTTTATATCCATCAAAATTATCTTTTGATGATTCCCAGATGAACAAAAAGAGAATTTGAAGCTGGCATACCTGCCTTACAAGAAATACTAAAGGAAGTTCTTCAAGGCTGAAAGCAGGTGACACCAGACAGTAGCTGGAATCCACCTGCAAAATATAGATGTTGGTGAAGGAATTAGGTAGGTGTATTGGTCAACTTGAACTTCCATAACAGGATAATACAGACTGTGTGGCCCAAATGACAGGAGTTCATTTTCTCATGGTTCCAGAGACTAGAATTCTAAGATCGGGGTGCTAGAAGATTGATTGTACTCCCTTCCTGGCTTGCAGACAGCTGCCTTCTCCTTGTATTCTCAGATGGCCTTTCCTGTATGTATGGGTTGAAAGAATGAGAGAGAGAGATCTCTGATATTTCTGCCCTTTCTAAAAGGCAGTCTGGTAGGAATCAGGCTCCACCCTTATAATCTCATTTAACCTCAATTACCCCCTTAAAGGTCCTATATCCAATTACAATCACATTAGAGGTTAACATATGAATTTGAGGGGCACGTAATTCAGTCCATAATAATAAGTATTACAAAAGATAATATATTTGCATTTTTAATCCTTTCTTGTCCTGATTGATTTTAAAAGAAGTTGCACAAGACTGAACACATACACACACACACACTCATATGTATGTATGTTGGGGGGCCTATAACATACATAGCAATATATACATGCCTGTGTCATACATAAATGTAATATATTTAACAATAATAGTGCAAAGGAGATGGGTGAGAACAAAGCTATGAATTAGAATAAGGAAGTGACATCAAATCTATGGCAAGAAATGAAGAGAGCCAGAAAAGATAAATAAGGAAGTTTATTAAGATACTCTATACATTATATGTTCCCTCTTTTCTTCTATTGGCCTCTTTAGAAGATACAGATTATATAAATAATTTTAACAATATATTGTTGGGTTTTGACATTTGGACATAATATGTATAGCAATAATAGCACAAAAACAGAGAAAGAATGGAGTTACATGGAGTTCCATGTCACTGGAACTAAGTTAATATGAATCTGAAGTAGATTCTGGTAAGATGTATTTTGTAATTTCTAGAGCAACTAGTAAGACAATAACAAAATAATTAAAAAGTTGTTAAAGGAAGTAAAATGCTACACTGGAAAATATCCATTGAATGCAAAAGAAAGCAATAAAAGGGGAACAAAAAAACAAAAAGACATTAGACATGTAGAAAAATGCAAAATGGCAGAAGTAAACCCAACTGTATCATTAACATTAAATATGAGTGGATTCTACTCATACCATCTACAGATATTAACCCCAATGGATCAACAGCCTAAATGTAAGAGCTTAGCCTATAAAACTCCTAGAAGAAAGCATAGATATAAATCTTTGTGAGCTTAGGTCAGTCAATAATTTTTTAGATTTGACACCAAAAGCACAGGCAACAGAAGAAAAAACAGATACTGGACTTTAAAAACCTTTGTGTTTCAAAGGACACTATCAAGAAGGTGAAAAGACAACCCGTTGAATGAAGGAGAGTATTTGCAAATCATGTGTCTGATAAGGCACAGATATATAGTATCAAGAATATCTAAAGAGGGATGCCTAGGTGGCTCAGTGGTTGAGCATCTGCCTTTGCTCAGGGCTTGATCCCAGGTCCAGGGATTGGGTCCCACATCAGGCTCCCTGTGAGGAGCCTGCTTCTCCCTCTATGTCTCTGCCTCCCTCTCTGTGTCTCTCATGAATAAATAAATAAAATCTTAAAAAAAAGAGAATATCTAAAATGCTCTTACAACACTCTAATTAAAAGACAACTTAATAAAAAAAATGGACAAAGAATTTGAATAAATAGTTCTACAATGGACCAATAAGCACATGAAAAGATGTTCCATATCATTAGTAATTAGGTAAGTGCAAATTAAAAGCACAATGAAATATCATTTTCTATCCCTATAAAGGCAGGCAGGAACAGAAGTTGGCAAGGATATGGAGAAATGTGAGCCCTCATAAATGGCTCGTGGGAATGCACAATGACATAGCCAATTGGCAAACAGTTTTGCTGTTCCTCAAAATGTTAAACCTAGGGTTACCATATGATCCAGGAAATCTACTCGTAGTTATACAGCCAAGGATAATGAAAACATGCAACCACACAGTAGCTTGTACACCAATGTCCATAGCAGCATTAGTCAGAGTAGCCAAGAAAGGGAAATGACCTGCATGTTTATGAGCTGATGAATGGATAAATAAAATATAGTCTCTTTATATTATGGCATATTATTGGGAAAAAGTAAAATACAGACACATGCTACAACTTGGATGAACCCTGAAAACATGATGCTAAGTGAAAGAAGCCACATATTGTGTGATTCCATTTATATGAACTGTCAAGAACAGACAAATTCATAGAGACAGGAAGTTGATTAGTGGTTGCTTAGGGTTGGCATGGAGGTGGGTGAGGTTGGCGGAGACAGAGCAATGGAGATTGACTGCTAACGAGGATGGGGTTTCTTTTGGGGGGACAAAAATGGTTCTAAAATTAGATTGTGCCGAGGGTTGCCCAACCTTGTGAATACATTAAAAAGCATTGTACATATTATATGGATGAGTTATATAGTATATGAATTATATCTCAGTAAACCTGTGTTTCAAAAAGATAAGGAGGGAGTTGGAATCCAACACATGAAAGCAGGATATTTTCCCTCCAGATGCACTTCAGCCTTATTGCTCTGTAAATTTGCACCCATCTCTCCTGGTATCTTATTTACAACAGTGATAAAACAATATGCATTAGAATTTTGGAGTTACAAGAAATTGAAATTACTTATTTTACTGCAACTCATCTGAGATCCAGGGGAAGCTAGGTAGTTGCAGAGTGATGAGTAATATCCTGTCTCTTGACCTCCACCCTGGTGTACCTTCAGGTATTATATTCTCCTTCATATCTGCAGCACCTAGAGGTGCCAGGACCTCAAAAAGCGCGAGCACTGTGCTTCCCAGACTGCAATTTTCACACTGCAGGTCACCATCCTCTAGTGCATGGAGAAATCAATTCAGTGAGTTTGGACCAGCATTAAAATGAAATAGAATAGAAACTCTGCATTATAAGCAGCAATAGAAAGAAATGTTTTGCAAAGTTATTGTTGTTCATAGTTATATATTAATAAATATCCTTGTTTCCGCATTTTTATCTGTCAATCTGGGTGTGTGTGTGTGCGTGTATGGTGTGTTTATTGAGTTACAGTGTAAAATTTATATGTTACTGTGGATGTAGCTAAAAAAATTTGAAAGCTACTGTGTTAAGTAATCCTGGAGGATTTTGTCTTTGATTCTGAGAAGTTGGTCACTTTGCTTTCATTCTACTCTTTGGCTTTGTGGCTTCAGATTCTCAGATAGTTACTGTCTGAAATTATGGCGTATTTGGGCGAATTTAGGATCTCTCTTTCACCTTAAAAGCATTACTCAGTAGATTGCAGCAGTTATCTGATAAATCGATTTCACCTGTGCCAGTGTACATTGCATAATTCGTTCCTAAATCTGTTTGGGATGCAAGAGACCACTCTGTCTTACCTTTTTACACATTGTCTATAGGACAGGTAAGGTCCAAAGGGCATGAAGAACTCATCCGAGATGCACATCTTGTTTCCTCTTTAATCCATAGTCTTGCCTGAAACCCAGCAAGCAGAAAGGAGGGTATAAATAAAAATATCCTGGGATTTGACCTTAAACTGGGTTTTGACTTAATGATTGTTCTCTTACCTAAGAGAGTGCCGAAGAGCCCAATAACTTACTAGCATGTTCATCTAGGTGCAGGGGGATAATCACCAGCCCTGAATGAAGTTGAAAGGATCCAAGGGATTCAGTTACAGCAGGAGCTATGCTTTTTTAATACCCCAATTATATGACATTCAGTTGCACCTTCATGTAGCTTAATTTACCATAGTTTTTTAAAAGGGACTCCATGGTTCACATACTGCTTATAGGAACTGTGATTATTTTTAAAGCTCTGCCTGTTTAAACATAGATTTCTATAATAAACCTCAAACTCTGGTCATTTTTTTCCACTTAAAAAGTGACTGTTTTTAAACATATTCTATCATTCTTTCAACTGTAGTACAATATTATTCCATCTAGATGGAATTTGGTTATCTGGCTCATGTATCTGGAGCAAAAGTGGGAACCAAGCAGTGAGACCCCTCAACCCCTATTGCCTCTGTAAAGTGAAAAAGCATGCTTCCAAAGACATGCGCTAAAATTCATGCATTAACTGCTAGAAGAATCCCATAGATCCTGTCTTACTTATGCCTCATTAAAAAAAAATAATTATGCTAAGTTTGGTTGTTTTCTAAGCCGCACTCATGGTGAATTAGAAACATACAATTAGAAGAGAGGGAAATATTGCCAAGGCAACACATTGACAGTAAGGGAGGAAACAGAAAAACAGACGAGAAACTGAGGAAGTATAGTAGCTTGGCACCATTTGACGAAGAGCAAATAATCCTCCTCAACTCAGGAGGTCCTGAGGATGTCACTGTTAGAATAAGGAAATGAGTACCATAGTAATGGCTCTGGATCATGATGTAGTGGTGAAATTACATCTGAATAGCTATTTCAGGAGGAAGGAACATATATAATACATTTTAGTAAGAGTGCTACTTAGTTTTAAAATGAAAAGATTTTGGTGATTAAGGAGTCAATTTTGACTCTATAGTTTCATGTGACAGAAAACTTAACCTAAACTGGCTTAAGGCAAAAAGACTTTATTGGCTGTAATTGAATAGTTCAGGCATATTTGGTTTCAGGAACAGATTAATCCAGGGGCTCAAAAGACGTCGGCAAGTCTGTTTTTCTCCATCTTGCAAATCTATCTTGTAGATTGGCTTCATTTTTAGGTCTCAGGTGGTAGTAAGGCGGTAGCTGACACTTCTTTTTTTTTTTTTTTTTTTGGTAGCTGACACTTCTTAGACATATGTTGCTATGGACTGAATTGTATCCCTCCCAAATTCATGTGTTGAAGCCCTAACCTCCAAGGTGACTGGCTGCATTTGGAGTAAGGAAGTAATTAAGGTTAAATGAGGTCAAGGTTGGAACATTGATCTGATAGGATTAATGTTCTAAGAAGAGACACCAATGAACCTTTACATACATTCTCTCTGCCATATGAGGGCACAGGAGGAAGGCTGCTGTCCGAAAACCAGGAAGAGTCCCTAGGAACCGATTCTGCTGACACCTTGATCTTAGACTTCCCAACCTCTAGAACAGTGAGAAAATAAATGTCTGTTGTTCAAGCCACCCAATCTATGATATTGTTACGGCAACTGGAGCCGACTAAGACCTTCATCCTTTCAGGTTCAAGTCTAGGGAAAAGAGCATGCTTTCCTCCAGGTCAAGGCTGGTTCTGATTGGATCATGTGTCCATTCCTGAACCAACTCCATGGCTGTGGAATTCTGTGTCCTGACTGGCCAAGCCTGAGTCTCCCCACATCCAGGGAACTACAGTGAAGACCATTGTCTGAACAGCATGGGTGGAGTAAGGGCTAGACCTACTCCCTACCCCCACCCCCACCCCACCACTGCAACATCAGGATGCCATAACCAAAGCAGGGTGGCAAAACTGTGAGTCGGTAAAATTGTCAGCTCTCTGAGAAAACCTAGTTCCCCAAAGAGACTAGTCCCATAAGAGATTAGAAAACCTCTGAGGTTTAACTGTAGCATTTTTCCCTCCAAGAAGATGACACCTGACATGAAAACTCTTTAATCAGCTATTGAACATAATGCAACATCCTTGTGTTAAGTGATAGAGTCTGGATTTTTAAAAAATATTCTATCTTCTTGTTTATATTTTTGGTACGGTTGGTTTAGAGCTCTGTTTCCAAAGGTCTATCAAAGTCATCTTAGCTTACTGGCCAAAAGGCAGGCCATGGAAACAGGAGACTGAGAAGGTGTGCCGAGGGCTGCAGAGAGGGACAGAGGGTGGGTGAGGGGGAGCAGCAGGTGCTCCCTGGCTTCCCACGTGAATGTATGTTCAAGCCTCTGCTGGGTTCTGTCTGTGGTTCAAAGTCATGGCTCAAGTGGAGAGAAAGGCTCACGCAATGAGGCAGAGGAGTATGTACATTGTGTATTCTAGTCCCATTCCAGTGAGGGAGGAAGCATGGTTCAGGCTTTGGAACTGGAACAGGGTGGTGTAGGGGGAGCAATCTCTTTAAGCCCTGTCTCGGTGGACCTTGCCAGACAGAGTACATCCAGCCTCAGAGGAGCCTACCACCACCACTCTTTTTCAAGTTTTGCAGGAAATGCACCATCCACCGTATTCCTGGCATGATGTAGGCATGCATCTTGAAGCTTGTGGTTCCATTTGGACCACTAGGTTCTGGAAGAATGATGTCTCTCCTCTTGCTCTATCCTTTTTCTAACAGCTTTTGTGTTCTTTTTAAAATTTTCCCTTGGGGGCGGTTTTGAGGCTAGTGGCTGAAGCTCAGACTCACTAAACTGATTGCTTGGCCACTGAACTTTAGAGTAAAATCAACATGACCCCAAATGCTACACCGGATGGTCCAGTATATTCTAGCCAAAAAAATGTTCTTATGGCTTTGCTCTATATTATTTCAAAGATTTTTAAAAAATCTTCTTGAGAAGGAACTCTAAAATCCTTCTAAGTTCTTGCCAGTTGTGGTTCTGCATTCATGTTTTGCATTAATTTAATTTGTTCCAGACTTGCCTAAGTACAATGCTGTATTCTTCTCATTTTAATTCTGACTCACACAAGTGCCCTGCAGTTTTTTCATAGGTGAAAGTCAAATCATAGATAGGAGACCACCCTGGATAACTGTCTTTACATGTTTAAAACTTGTGTTTACATTGATGTCTGGTCACCTCTTTATCTTCAACTACAGCAACTACTGTAATTCTCTCAGTGAATGTAGTCATTTGAGGGGTTTACTCCCCACTTTTCCTCCTCCCAATACCCCTCCCCCCTTTTCCTCCCATCCTATTCCTTATTCCTGCTTTCCTCTCTTTCATGTTTCTCCTTCTTCCTCTCCCTTCCTTTCCTGGTACAGTTTGCTGGGCAGCAACTAGGCAGCACTTAGAATAGAGCCTAGGAGGATGTGGGCTGTGGAAACAAGTGGTCCTCCCATGACTAGGAACCAAAGAGGCGCCGAGTGCAGCTGACCCCAAACCTCAACCACACGGACCTGACCCATGGCCAGGAAATGTCCCCATTGGGGTTTGCTGTAGTCCTTGGGAGGTGGTGGCAGGTCTTTCCTTAGAAAACTCCCCTAAATAGGTTGCCAGTACAAGATTAACCTCCTTCTACCTGTCAGCATAGTCCCATGAATCAGACAAAACTAGCCAAGAGAAGAGGCCATGTGGCTCCAGCTAATGGTGGTTGGCACTGCAGGGCAGGTTTAGGGCTGGGGACACTCCCAGGAGACCCTGCCCCACTCTTCTAGGAGGGGAAAAAAAAAACCCCTAGGGCTGAGCATGGGTGAGACTGGGTCTTGAACTGACCCTTCACTTCGTAATTCAATTTTCACCTGGGAGAACATTGAGGTGGTTGGTTAGAAGAGACCTGAGGACTTTCTGAAGATTTAATCTGCTCTATGCCCTGTTAACCAGAGAGGTGGGTGGTGACAAGTGGAGCTGACTGTTGGCTTTGTGGCTTTGACTAGAGAAGGTGCCAGCCTGCTTTTCCAACAGAAGGAAAAGCTCCAAGTCCCAGACGCAGTAAGATGCAGTGTTTACCTTATGATTTACATGGCATCAGTAGAGCCCCACCACACCCCATGAGCTTGTTTACTGATGGAGAAGAGGGTGGCGTTACCCTCATGGCAGGGCTGTAAGATTCAGTAAGGGAATGTGTGCCAGCAGCCTACACAGTGTGGACCTCAGGAAGACTTCAGGCATTACTTATTCTTTCAATCAGCAAATATCTATTTGGCACTTACTGGGTCCAGGGCTGTATGTGATGCTGGAAGCCATCGAAGGAGCACAACAGACACACTCCGTGTCCCTTTGGAGCTTTATGGTCATTATTTTTTATACTCTTTGGGAGTAAAAATGTCTTAAAGCTGAAACAATGAGGAATAGATGGGAAGTAAAAAAACTCCCGAAACTTCCAAGGACCTGGACTGATACACCGAGCAGCATGAAAGTGTTTGTGAGACATTATAGTATTTCCAAGAGGGTCTGCTGTTGTTGAGGTTTGGGTTTGGAACTTGGCAGCTGTCACTGCTAGCTGGATTGAAATGAGACCTGTGATGCCAGATTAATTCATGATGTAAAACAACGTATGTGCTGGGTCTTTGTTTTCACCTCTGGAGCGTCACTGTGTCTCCTGAGGCTCCATGGACAGCCTCTGCGGCCTGAGGAGCCAGGGGCCATGTCTTCCACATTATGTTGGTTGGAGCTGCCACTGCTGGGCTGCCCTAACTGCCTGCCACTGTTTCCTCATTCACTTTCCTTTAAGACAGAAATAGCAGAAAGCTTATGTTAATCAGGGCTCTCCAGAGAAACAGAACCCATAGGGTGTGTGTGTGTGTGTGTGTGTGTGTGTGTGTGTGTGTGTGGAGAGATTTATTTTAAGGAATTGGCTTACATGATTGTGGGGGCTAGAGAGTCTAAAATCTGCAAGGCAGCCTGGTGGGCTACAGACCCAGGGAAGGATTGATGCTGCAGCTCAAATCCGAGGGCAGAGTTCCTTCTTTCTTGGGACTCTCTGTCTTTCTCTTAAGGCTTTCAAATGATTGGATGAGGTCTACCCTCATTGTGGAGGGTGATCTGCTTTACTCAAGGTTAACTGATTGAAATATTAATGACATCTTTAAGAAAACAACTTTCACAGCAATATCTAGAGTGGTGTTGGCAAAATGTCTAAGCTTCATAGCATAGCCAAGTTGGCATATAAAAATTAACCATTGCAGAACCTAAGAACATTTCCTCAATAATGAGCCCCTTGGTAAGCACCTGATCTCTGCAGATAGGCCCATGAAACAATGCTGACCCAGATGGCAGTAAGAAACCAGAGTCCTTGTCCCGCTGTCTGCCAAGAGCAGGCTGAGTGGCATTAGCATGTTTCTTCATTTCTCTTACAGTTTCTTGGCTGCGGTGGGGGCAAGGGAGGTGCTTCATATTATGTCAATAATTCCCTAGCTCCTCTTCTGGATTTTTTAGCTCTCTGAGGTCAGGGAATGTGTATTTTTCTTAATTACCTCCACCCCCACATCTAGTCCTGGTACCACTGAACATAGTAGGCCTTCAATCAAAGTCTGCTCGATGGATGAATATGAAGTAGGAGGGTGGAATAGGTGGTAAATGCTCTGGTTTGGCCATACCTACTGTGCCTCTCTGAACAAATCCTGTAGCGGGAACTTGCATTTGGGTTTCTCTGGCCCACCACCATGCTCTATCCAGGTCCCATATCCCACAGTCCTGGTCTGACTGATGTCTTTTTATTCAGCCTGCCAGTGTTCAGTCCTTGGCTCCTACCAGACGCCCTGCAACCCAGTGACGGGACAGTGTGAATGCCAGCCGGGGATTACAGGACAGCGGTGTGACAGGTGTCTCTCAGGAGCCTATGATTTCCCTCACTGCCAAGGTAGGGAAGACATCAAAATACCAGAGGGTGGGTTGTTCTCTGGTATGTGTGCAGCCCAGACAAGCCCAGGGGACACACCCCTAGTCACCCTACACATTTGACCCTCATCTGCCTGGTTCCTTCCTGAGTTTGAGTCCACTGAAAATGCATGTATCAGATACGCATCCTCAAAGGAATCCAGAAATGACTTATTCCTAAAAGAATTTTGTTAATTCCCAAGTGTTCTAAATTTTTTAAAAAGATTATTTATTCATGAAAGAGATATAGGTGGAGAGAGAAGCAGGCTCCCTAAGGGGAGGGAGCCTGATGCAGGACCTGATCCCAGGACCCCTGGATCATGACCTGAGCCAAGGGAAGACACTCAACCACTGAGCCACCCAGGTGCCCCCCACATGTTCTAAATTTATACTTCTTGGTTTGCATGTCAGTTCTCTGTGTATAGAAGTATGGCAAACGTGAACCCCTTTTAGCTACACCAAGTGTTCCTTGACCCCTTCCCAAAGCATCCTGGCTTCTCTCTGGTTCCAGGCTCACAGCACTGATGCTGGTTGCTCCATAATCCCCTGAGGGGTGATTTTAGTAGGTCCCCTTGCTGGAGGGCAGAGCAAGACCTTTGCTGTGTTTCTGCCCCTCTCTCCTCACTGCTCTGGCATCCTAGGGGCATTGTCCTCACATAGCATGGGTGCAAGGGGAAGAGGGTGACCTAGAGCCAAGGGAGGAAACACTGTCACTGTCACGGGGCATCCTCACTACCTACCCCCTCCCCACTGATAGGAGCCAGTGAGAGAGTGGGAGACGGTGCAGAAGTAAGATGCCTGTGGAATCTCCCTGTGTTCTCTGGGGTGCGCAGACTCCAGTGCTAAGGAGCTCCTGCAGCTGCTTTAGAGCCTCTTTCTCTGTTGAGAAGAGATGTTTGAGGAAGGCTGCACCAGACTTTCCACTTGGAGAATATGGTTTTCTCTGACTCCTTCCTGCTCTTGGTAACTCTTTGAGTGTTGCCATCAGAGCTGAGTGAAGACAGGGCCACAGCGCCAACTTGATTCCCCAGAACTTTACTCACCAGTATCCTCAAGAGACCAGGTTTTCTTGCCAGTAGAAATTG
Organism: Canis lupus familiaris; assembly: GCF_011100685.1. Classification (NCBI taxonomy): domain Eukaryota; kingdom Metazoa; phylum Chordata; class Mammalia; order Carnivora; family Canidae; genus Canis; species Canis lupus. The sequence goes on along the minus strand of NC_049228.1, from coordinate 64,594,417 downwards.
TAGCCGGTAGCCAGAGGGGGCAGTTTGCTTTCGAGAAGGCCTGAAGGATCCCAGAGTGCAAGGCTGTCCTGGGTGTGTCTGTTCACCTCCAGTGGGTCAGGAGTGGAAGGAAGCATTGTGGTTTCTGGGCAAGGGGTGTGTGTGGGGTGGGCACACACAGTGCGACCATCACAATAAATCCTCCAGAGTCAAATGGCGGCAGTGGTCAGCCTGGGCGGGAGCCAAAGGCAGGGCATGGCCAGGTTGAAAACCAGCAAAGAGAGGGAAGGATGTATTTACTCTTACGGAAGAAGGAATGTGAGGAAACATCAAAACAGAAAGAGACACATGAAGTCATCAAAGGACAAGCTGAAGGAAACAAAGAGGAGACAATGGCAAAATGTCTAAGGAAAAACTTAATGAGAAGACCAGATCATAGTATGAGATCATTTAAATTATTGGGAAAACCAGGCTTAGGGCAGGCTTACCCAAACCCTCTTCCTTTCTAGTAGTAATACTGCTGCGTAATAGTAATACTGAGACATTGCAAGATCCCACTTTATTGAAGAGTGATTATATTGGGCTTGTAATACTGTATTGACTTAAGCAGGAAAACAAACTAATTAATTTTAGAAATAACTTTAGTACAGGTGGGGAACAAGAGGATTGTGATAATTAAAGATTTAAATCTTGATTGACTAAAAAATGTACTTACACATTCTGTTAACTTCTACTTAATGGGCAATTAAAAAGTCTGTTGGTGCAATATTGCCCCCTTCTGGATAATCTTAAAGATATTCCAAATTCTAGAATCTCCTCTCCCTAGTCTCCATCAGTCAGAAATGAACTTTAAATAGTAGGCAGGGAATGGAGTTAAGTGGCCAAAAAAGTGATTCGGGGATTAAGGAGCATAATGGTTATCAGGGTGTGCCTTTTTCTGAATTACATGCGAAGTCCATCTATAAAGAAATACACACATAGATGCATTCTTTTTAAAAACAAATAAAACAAACCAAGAGACAAGCAGACATAAAAACACCAGGCGTTTAATATGTTTCTAAATCATGTACAGGTTCCAGAAGTGTCTGTGACCCAGCCGGTACCCTGGACTCCAGTTTGGTAAGTAGAAGCTTACCAAAGGTTACAATTCTGACTGATGTATTTTGATCCATATTACAGACGAATGCACTTAGGAGCTTCCTGAAATTAAAAGTAATTAAAATAGGACCCGAATCCAAATTGCTAAAGAGGTCATTGCTCTTGGTCAAAGTGCATATGTGATACTGTGAATATTGTGGTGTTCCAGTTAGTTTTCTAAGTGCTTTAGAAATTATCTGTCTTAGCTTCAAGCCTGGAGATGGTGGACCTCCAGGCATTCGAGGACAGAGGAAGAGAGGTTCTGCATCCTTACAATGAGGCAGGGACCCATGCGCATTACAAAAGTACTTTCAGATAAACATCATTCTCTGAACCTCAAAATGTTAAATATTCAGATATTTTTCCATTTATTATTTTTTAAAAATATTTTATTTATTTATTCATGAGAGACACACACACACACACAGAGACAGAGACACAGGCCCAGGGAGAAGCAGATTTCATGCAGGGAGCCCGAAGTGGGACTTGATCCCTAGTCTCCAGGATCACGCCCTGGGCTGAAGGCGGCTCTAAACGGCTGAGCCACCTGGGCTGCCCCTGATATTTTTCCATTTAAATGAGTAGTTTGTACTGTAATAGAATCAACAGATAATTGTTAAAAATAAAATGATTTTTCAATGTTTCTTTTTCTGTATTTCCCAATTTTGTTTTAACCGCAAATATGGATTATGTGTAGAAAAAAAATAAATGAAGAATAAAACAAAAGCCATGAGCAGTTTGCTGAAATCAGCGCAGTACAGTTTTATTCCCTCTGGTTACACTTAATTTACTTTTCATGGCCAACATATAATTCTCTGACAAGTTTTGTTCAGAACATATGTTTGAAAACATGTCTTAATTTTGAGATGTCAAGTGTTAGTTTGATTTTCTTTCAAAGGGATATTGCCAATGCAAGCCTCATGCTGAAAGTCCTTCTTGTAGCATCTGCAAACCGTTATATTGGAATCTGGCCAAAGAAAACCCCAATGGGTGTTCAGGTAAGGTTTTTATGCATAATAACTTACTATATTGCAAATTCCTCTTAATTTTCTCTGTTTCAGTGACTAAACCCACAAAAGAGCTATTTATTTAATAAGTTCAATTTGTCTGGAATTTCGTGTAAATGTTTTGATGTTTTTCCCCCTACTTTTGGCAGAACTTCTGTCATTTTGAAAATCTCGGCAAGGGATTTATATCCTGTTTCCATATGTATTTTGTTGTTTGCAAAGGCAGCCACTTGATAAATGGTTTATATTGCCTTACTTTTTATAAACCCCTCTTTTGGGTTTGATTTTATTTTCATTTTATGCTTAGATTGAAGTCAAGATAAAAACTTAAAAACACCAAGCTAAAGTTGACTAAGTGGAGCGGATGTGTCCTTAAAATAGGGTATGGTTTCATGCAAACATATCAGTAATGACCTTGACCTTGGAATCATTTAAAAATCCATGATACTGCAGCCTTTGTGTCAGAGTGGTCATAAACTAGCCATTACTTCCCGTAGGTAGATGGTATTGATCTGGTGGTTCTGCTGACCCCAGAAAGCAGTCCTATTTTAGGCTTCAGTGGAGCAAACTGGAATTCTGCTGAAGCTTGCCTGAAAGTGACCACACATGTAGGATTGCTGCTGTGTCACGTTTCCAGAGCCAAAGGCTGTCCTTTGTGCAACCTTGGTCCAAGGACGCTCTCTTTTCTTCACAGAGTGCCAGTGCCACGTGGCGGGGACAGTGAGTGGAATCGGAGAGTGTGGGCAGGTAAGCGGGCCGATTGTTGGCAAACCAGTGAGATGTTAGAGCAGTTGATGTTGGGGTGTCTGTGGGAGGACATTAGTGCCTCTGTCATCTTACAGGGCATGCTGATATCTCTCTGAATGTCTTCAGATCCTCGCCTCACGTTATACAATGAGTCAGTTTTAAATCTTGAAGATTAGCGAATTGTGTGATTTTACCAAATGTTGTCATCTGGCTTATTCTGCAGCGAGATGGTGACTGTCACTGCAAGTCCCATGTCAGTGGCGATTCCTGTGACACGTGTGAAGATGGATATTTTGCTTTGAAAAAGAGCAATTACTTTGGGTGTCAAGGTAAATACTTCCAGTGGGTCCTGCAAAAAGCCAGCTTTGATGGGCAGAGACTGTCCGGATCATCTTTCTTGAATTCCCTTGGCTTCCTGCAGTCTTTCTGATGGGATGGGATTTAAAAACCCTATCCGGGGAATTTGGCCAAATACTCAGTTGAGACTAGTAACAAATTGCAGTTGGGGCTGCTTCCACTTTTCTTCTACCAAAACATTGTTGGTTTAATTACAGAAAACATAATTGGGACGGAGGGGGAGTCATCTGTTAATTTCGTAAATAACATCAAGACTCAGTCATTTTGAAGGTATATTTTGTATGATTAAAACAGCTCACACCATATTTTAGAGGTAATATTGTGTTAAATAATACACCTGCAGGCGTGTGGCCCCACAAGGCTACTGTTATATTCCTTCCACAGACTCTCATGAGCAGACGTTGTTTACAAGAGCTGCTCAATCATGTTTAGCTCTCTGGCTCCTAGCCCATTACACTGGACAGCAGTGTCGGAGCTGACCTCCAAGTGTACCTCCAGCTTACAAGTAGACTTTGGGGGGGCTCCTCCCATCTTCGTGTGGGAGGTCCCCACATATTTCGAACATCTGCTGGATATCAGATGTGGCAGGGGTAAGAAGCAGCCCTGGCCTTACCGATTTCTGCTTCTTGTAGAAGGAGGGGAAGCTTCAGCATAGAGATGCTCTGATGGGTCACTGCTGTTGTTTCCCGACCTTCAGGGTGTCAGTGTGACATTGGTGGAGCGGTCACTCCCATGTGCAGCGGGCCCTCTGGAGGATGCCATTGCCGAGAACATGTCGTGGGGAAGGCGTGCCAACGGTGAGTCTGCAGGGAGGTTTTCTCCCATACTGATGTCATGGGAGGCTCTCAGTCCCATCTGTGGGGACAGTTCTGGTGATGAGATAAGCTGTCCCCAGGAGAGAGCAGGAGAGAGGGCACATGAAGCCGTACTGTCATTTGAAATCTGGACACTTGTCAGTGGGCCCAATTAAAGCAGGAGGTAAGGTTGCTCTAAAGACATCCATTTTGTAGGTTACAGAGCTGCCTCATCGAAAGTTCCCACAGGTGCAAAAAGCCAGGTGGACAAGACTAGAGCTGGAATGCTTGAGGTGGGTTCCCATGGCTGAACCTCCATGTAAAAGACAGCATGGAGGGCCCAACAGATGGGCAGGTGCCTGGGCCAAAAAGAGTCAGTGCCAACTCCTCCCTTGGGACCCCTACAGAAGGCAAGGGGAGGCCAGCTCTGTTACCCTGGGTGCGTCTGGAAGGAATCGGAAGAAAACTCTAGAAACGAGATGAAGTCCCTCATCTCATGCAGGAGCTAATTCAAATGAACTAGAGGAGCAAGGGAGTAAGTGGAGACTGAGCTCCCCGGGGGTGGGGGTGGGGTGGGGGTGGGGTGGGGGTGGGGTGAGGGTGGTGGGGGCTGTCACAAGTATGTCAGCGTACTGTCTCTGTGTCCTGTCATATTTAACAATTATAGATTTAAATTTTTTAAAAAAACTTCAGTATAATTAACATACAATGATGTATGAGTTTCAGGTATAAAATATAGTGATTCAAAAATTTTATACATTGCTCATCATGATAAGCATGCTCTTAATCTGCCTCATCTATTTTACCCAACCTCCCACTCATCTCCCTTCCAGTAACAACCATTTTGTTCTCTATAGCTAAGAGGCTGGTTTTTTACTTGTCTCTTTTTTATTTGTTTTGTTTCTTAAATTCTACATATATGTAAGATCATATGGTATTTGTCTTTTTCTGACTGATTCATTTCACTTAGTGTTACATCTTCTAGCTCCAACCGTGTTGTTGCAAATGGCAAGATTTTCATTCCTTTTTCCACTATGTATATATTTCTATATATATTCCACTACATATATATGTAGTTAATATTATTTTATAATATTATTTATATATATTTATAATATTATTTTATGTATATATACCATGTCTTCTTTGTCCATTCATTTATTGAGGGAGGGACACTGAGTTGCTTCCATTATTTGGCTATTATAAGTAAAGCTGCTATAAACATAGGGGTGCATGTGTCTTTTCAAGTTAGTGTTTCCTATTTTGGAGGTAAATAGCAGGAAGTGAAATTACTGGATTATATGGTAATTCTATTTTTAAATTTTCGAGGAACTGTTTTCCACAGTGGCTGCTCCAGTTGCATTCCCACCAGCCGTGCATGACGGTTCCTTTTTCTCTACATCCTGCCCAACACCTGTTGTTTCTAGTGGTTTTGATTTTAGTCATTCTGATAGGTGTGAGTTTCACTTGTGGTTTTGATTTGCATTTTCCTGATGATGAGTGATGTGGAGCATCATTTCATGTGTCTACTGGCCATCTGCAGGTCTTCTTTGAGAAATGTCTATTCATGTCTCCTTCCTTTTCCAAATTGGATTATGTGGTTTTTTGATGTTGAGTTGTAAAATTATTTATAAATTTTGGATGCTATCCGTTTATCAGATATGTCATTTTCAAATTCCATCCTGTAGGTTGTATTTTAGTTTTGTTGATTACTTCCTCTGCTGTGCAGAGCTTTATATTTTTATGTAGTCACAGTAGTTTATTTTTGTTTTTGCTTTCCCTTGCCTTAGGAGACATATCTAGACAAATTGCTATGGCCGATGTTAGAGAAATTACTGTCCGCTCTCTTCAAGGATTTTTATGGTTTCAGGTCTCATATTTAGGTCCTTAACCCATTTTCAGTTTATTTTTGTAAATGGTGTAATAAACTAATCCAGTTTCATTCTTTTACATGTAGTTATCCAGTTTTCCCAACACCATTTTTAGAGACTGTTTATTTCCCATTGCATATTCTTTTCTCCTTAGTTGAAGATTAATTGACCATAAAATTACTGGTTTATTTCTGGGCTCTCTGTTATGTTCTATTGACTTATGTGCATACTTTTGTGCAGGTACCATAGTGTTTTTCATTACTACAGCTTTGTAATATATATTGAAATCTGGGATTGTGATACCTCTAGTTTCATTCTTTTTCGAGATTGCTTTAGCTATTTGGGGGTCTTTTGTGGTTCCATACACACTTAGGATGATTTGTTTTAGTTTTGTGAAAAATGCTGTTGGCCTTTTGATAGGGATTGCATTAAGCATGTAGATCGTTTTGGTGAAGTGGACATTTTAACAATATATTTTTAAAAGATTTTATTTATTTATTCATGAGAGACACAGAGAGAGAGGCAGAGACACAGGCAGAGGGAGAAGCAGGCTCCCCGCAGGGAGCCCATTGCAGGACTTCAATCCCAGAACCCTGGGATCGTGCCCTGAGCCAAAGGCAGGAGCTCAACCTCACCCAGGCATCCCGACATTTTAACAGTATTTGTTTTTCCAACGCATTGGCATGGAATGTCTTTCCATTTCTTTCTGTCCTCTTCAATTTCTTTCATCAATCTTTTATATTTTTTGGAACACTGGTCTTTATCTCTTTGGTTAAGATTATTCCTAGGTATTTTATTATTTTTGGTGTAATTTTAAATGAGACTGTTTTCTTAATTTCTATTTCTGCTACTTCATTGTTAGTGTATAGAAATGCAATGCAATTTTACTGAATTCATTTATTAGTTTTGATAGTCTTCTGGTGGAATTTTTAGGGGAGTCTTTGTATAGTATCATGTCATCTACAAATAGTGAAAGTTTTACTTCTTCCTTACCAATTTGGATACCTTTTAGTCCCTTGTTTTGTATGATTGCTATGGCTAGAATTTCCATTGCTATGTTGAATAAAAGTAGTGAGAGTGGACAGACATCCTTATCTTGTTCCTTACCTTAAAGGGAAAGCGTTTTTCCCCATTGAGTATGATGTTTATTGTGAGTTTTTCTTATAATGCATTTATTATGTTGAGGTATGTTCCCTGTAAACTTACTTTGTTAAGAGTTTTTTTTTTATCATAAATGGATGTTGTACTTTGTCAAATGCTTTTTCTGCATCTATTGAAATGATCATATGGTTTTTATCATATGTGATATATCACATTGATTGATTTGCATCTCAGGAGTAAATCCCACTTGATAGTGCTCAATGGCTATTTTAGTGTATTGTTGGATTCTGCTTGCTAATATTTTGTTGAGGATTTTTGCAACTATGTTCATCAGAGATATTGGCCTCCAGTTTTGTGTGTATATGTGTACACACTCGTGTGTGTGTGTGTGCGTGTGTGTGTGTGTGTGTGTTTAGTTTCTTTACCTGGTTTTGGTATCAGGGTAATGCTGGCTTCATAGAATGAATTTGTAAGCTTTCCTTCCTCTTTCATTTTTTTGGAATAGTTTGAGAACAATAGATGTTAACTCTTCTTTAAATGTTTGGGAGATTTCATCTGTGAATCCATCTGGTCCTGGTCTTTTGTTTGTTGGGAGTTTATTTTGATTACTGATTCAATTTCATTGCTGGTAATCAGTCTGTTCAAATTTTCTATTTCTTCCTGATTCCTTTTTAAGAGATTATATGTTTCTAGGAATTTATCCACTTCTAGATGTCCGATTTGTGGGAATATAATTTTTCACAATATTCTCATATAATCCTTTGTATTTCAGTGTGGTTGTTTTTTTTCTCCTCTTTTATTTCCAATTTTGTTTATTTGACTTTCTCTCTCTCTCTCAAGTCTGGTTAAAGGTTTATCAATTTTGTTGATCTTTTCAAAAAACCAGCTCTTGTTTTCATTGATCTGTTCTATTGTTTTTTTAGTTTCTATTTCATTTATTTCTGCTCTGATCTTTATCATTTCCTTCCTTTTGCTGGGTTTGGGTTTTGTTTGTTCTTTTTCTAGCTTCTGTAAGGATAATGTTAGGTTGTTGATCTGAGATTTTTCTTGCTTCTTGGGGTAGCCTGTGTTGCTATAAACTTCCCTCTTAAAACAGCTTTTGCCGGATCCCAAAGATTTTGGACCTTTGTGTTTTTATTTTCCTTTGTCCCTATGTAATACTTTATTTCTTCCTTGATTTCTTGATTGGCCCATTCATTGTTTAGTAGCATGTTATTTAACCTCCATATATTTGTGCTCTTTCCAGATTTTTTCTTGTGGTTGGTCTCTAGTTTCAGTGTTGTGGTCAAAAAAGCCACCTGGGTGGCTCAGTAGTTGAGCATCTGCCTTTGGCTCAGGGCGTGATCCCAGGGCCCTGGGATTGAGTTCCACATGGGGTTCCCTGAAGGGAGCCTGCTTGTCCCTCTGCCTGTGTCTCTGCCTCTCTGTGTGTGTTTCTCATGAATAAATAAATAAAACCTTAAAAAATAAGAAAAGGAAAAAAAAGAAAAGGTGCATAGTATGACTTCAATCTTCTTGAATTTGTTGAGGCTCATTTTGTGGCCTAATATGTGATCTGTTCTGGAGACTGTTCTGTGTGCACTTGAAAAGAATGAGTATTCTGTTGTTTTAGGGTGGAATGTTCTGAATATTATCTGTTAGATCAATATAGATTTTTTTGAAACCATGATCTATCCATAATTTTCTCTCGGTAGAGGTAAGAAAAAACTTATTTTTAATATTCTGGCTTTTAATCATATGCTGGAAACTGTGAAATGCAACTTCTAAATTGCAAGCATCTTCACTACTTCTGCATTATCAACAGATTAATAAAGAAATCTTTAGTGTAGTTAAATTGTCAGTATTTAGTTCTTATGGTGCTTCTCCTCTTTCCCTTGATGTTTTCAGCATTTGAATTCTAAAAGTCAGAGCAACCCAGCTGAGCTTTCTTCAGTCATTTCTAAATGGCAATCATTGCTGGGCCACATAATAAAGGGTATGTAAAGGAGGACACATCTGAGGGTTTGTTTCCCTGAAGACTAATGAGGCACCTGATGCACCAGAGGAATTTTGTAAATAGGTTCAGAAACATTTCCACCCAGGTTTTATCTCTTCTCACCTTACTGTTGATAAAGTGAGCTTTCCCCCACTTAACCAGCAAAAGTTTTTTTCTTTCCAACTATGTAGGCAACTGGCTATTTTTCAGGTAGAAATAATACAACCAAATAGGAATTAAATTACCTACCCAGAGGCAAAAACATTGATTTTTTTTTTTTTTACATTACAGCCAATACATACATACGAAATTGTCTTTTGATTCAGTGGTAAATTCTAGCTAGGATAAAAGGATAGAAAACTAGCATCAAAGATGCCATACCACCTTTTCTCTAGGTTTGGTCCTTTTGTATTAAATTCCTCCCAATGTTTGTTTATGATATTATTTGAGCATTCTTCATTTTTCTTACAAGCATTCACTTTCACCTTGTTTTCTAAATAATTTTTGTGATAATAGATGTAATGTATGTTCATTGTAAAGCTTTTAAGTTTTCTTTACATCATATTGCAGACATTTTCCATTATCATTAGTCTTCAGAAATATTAATGGTTACATATTTCATAATTTTTAAATGATTTAATAATTGTATTTCAAAATTGTACACAAATTTAAACTATTTACGTTGTTTCTAGGTTTTCACTATTATAAACATTCCTGTATGTTAATTCTTTGATACTATGTGTAAAATCATTCTTTAGAATATATTCCTGGAAGTAGAATTACTAGGTCAATTTTTAAGGACCTTTGTATATCACTTCCAGAGAAATTGTAAGCATTTGTAATTCTACTTGTGATATAGGATGATGACCTCTTATTTCCTTTGACTAAATGATCTTAATGGCTTTAAATCTACTGATATTAGTTTGTGACTAGATTGTCAAAATGTGCCATTTTGAAGAACTTCAAATTGTTTGAATATGAAATGTCACACAAGCATTGGAATATTTTTGATCCTTCTCTATGACTACCATGTTTGGACCCTTGAAAGGAATCCATTTATAGGTTTATAGCTTAAGAAAATACAAGGCATAAAAAAGTCTTTTTAATGATTCAAAAATATATATAGGGAGAAAAATGTATCTCCCCATATATAAACTTAGCATATGAAATATGCTTGTAAACTTAGCATATGAAATGTTTTATATCACACTCACTGTTGCATAAATGGTACTTAGCAACAGTACCCGGCACATATCTATGAATATTTGTGTAATGAGTGAATATAAATACATTAATGAGTGAATGAATTTATAGTAAATAAGCTAATTTGATTTTGCTAAGTTGTTGACAACAATTTAGAACATATTAAAGGAGGCTACTACTATGGGTTGTGCTAAGTGATTTTTCTCATTTTATTGCATAGACTGATAGGTATTGGGTATATTTTATGTGAATGTTTACATGAATGAAAGCAATAATTTAAAGAAAAAGCAAAGGGGTGGCTCTTTCATTTCTTCTTATTTATTGTATTCTGTCAATTTGGTGGGAGTTCTTTAGCAATAGCTATTGAGATTAAAGAATATTTGGCCTATCAGTGAACATAACTTGCTGTATCCACGTTTACTTTTTATTTACAAAAGACCTGAAAACAACTACTATTTCCCGGATTTGCATCATATGAAGTATGAAATTGAAGATGGTACTACACCTAATGGAAGAGAACTTCGATTTGGATTTGATCCCCTGGAGTTTCCTGAGTTTAGCTGGAGAGGATATGCTCAAATGACCTCAGTACAAGTATGTAGCCAGCAAGAAGTTACTTCATGGTGGGGTAGGGCATATACTTACCCACAGCACTCTCAGTGAGTTCCTCCAAAAGGTAAACCATTCCCCACACTGACTCCAGGATTCTTTTTCTCCAGGCTATGGATGGAGTGTGGGGCAGGATTAGATTTTAACTGATAAATATATGTATCAATATCACAGTTTATTGTTAATTTAATTTGGTCACCAAATCAGTTGAAGAAAGGGTTAAAGTGGTGTTGATCTCTAAAGCCTTCTTATAAGAAGTTGTTTCCCGGGCAGCCCAGGTGGCTCAGCGGTTTAGCACCGTCTTCAGCCCAGGGCATGATCCTGGAGACCTGGTATTGAGTCCCATGTTGGGCTCCCTGCATGGAGCCTGCTTCTCCCTCTGCCTGTATCTCTGCCTCTCTCTCTCTCCTCATGTCTCTCATGAATAAAATCTTAAAAAAAAAAAAAGTTGTTTCCCAAGTGAGATTAGTCTACATTTTAACATAAGAGACACTTTTCTTTAAAGACATTTGTAGAGAAAAAGAAATAAAGACATTTGTAGAGAATAAAAATTATTTGAATTAAATAATTTCAATAATGTGTGTGTTGTTAATATTTGACCAGTGCTGTGGATTTTTTTTTTTTTTGCCTCTTTAAACTCTGAATTACTACATGAGTAGAAATTAAGGTAAATGAGGAGTTTTAGTGATATTTAATTTTTCTTTTCTGTGTTTCTCCTTTCCTTCATTCTTCTCTACCATATCCATCTCTCTTGGCTTTGTGTTGGAAGAGTTATGGAATTTACACATTTTCTTGTTATTTTTAGAACTTATACAATATTTGTAACTAACAATTTCTGTATAGTCATTGAGAAGTTTTGTTCTCAGGATTTCTCTTTGAGGTTGGTTTCTTCAAACTGTGTTTCTCAGTGGAGAAATTCAGCACAAGAAGTAAATTGATGACCATGGTAACCCAATATTTGTCCTTAGCAGATCCAGAACTAATACTTGTTATGTTTATGTAAGCCACTCCTTAGAGAAACAGGGACAGGGTCGCAGTTCTCTTGGAGCCATCATTGGTTCTAATATGGCTTCTTGCCTAATTGTCCCCCATGAGGCTACTTTCTCAAACAGTACCTAGGATCCCCCCTTTTTTAGATTTATTTATTTATTTTAGAGAGAGAGACATAGAGAGCGCACATGAGCCACAGGGTAGGGACAAGGGAAGAGGGAGAAAATCTCAAGCAGACTCTCCACTAAGTGCAGAGCCCGACATGGGACTATATCTCATGACCCTGAGATCATGACCTGAGCTAAAACCAAGAGTTGGATGCTTAACTGACTGAGCTACCCAGTCACCCCAACAGTACCTAGTATCTTAAGATCTCACTGCTTTCTCCTTCTCCCAAATATAAAATTCAGTTTCTTTAGCAACCTGACCTTCATTATTTAGAAAAAAACAGTGGCATCCATTAAGTCATAATAGGCTGTGAATGACAGACAGTCTAGTTAAGGTGATATCTTCTCACAGGTGTTTACAGTTTGAAAGAATGACTAATTTGTGTTAGAAGAGTTATGGAATTTTTTTTAAAAAAGAAATGAATTTCTTTTTTTAAAAAAGATTTTATTTATTTATTTGACAGAGAGAGAGAGAATGAGTGGTAGGGAGGGGTGAAGGGAGAGGGAGAAGCAGATTCTCCACTGAGCAGGGAGCTCCGGAGCCTGAAGCGGGGCTCAATCCCAGGACTCCAGGATCATGACCTGAGCTGGAGGCAGACAGCTGACTGAGCCATCCAGACATCCCACAAAGGAAATGAATTTCAAATGATGGAGTTTATCTAAATATTTTTCATCAGCAGAAGAACTTAGTAGTGTCCATCAAATCATTCCTAACTTTGTTCCTTATACAGTTTTGCATTTTTATTTTTCAAAATGGAAACTAACACTTAGAGATTGGTTCTGTCAGGAAGCCCACATTCAGTGGCATCTTTAAGGTTTTCTATATAGAGTATCATGTCATTTGCCAATAGTGAGAGTTTTACTTCTCTCTTATCAACGTGGATGCTTTTTATTTCTTTCTGTTGTCTGATTGCTGAAGCTAGGACTTCTAGCCCTATGCTGAGTAAGTGGGGAGAGTGGACATCCTTGTCTTGGTCCTGACCTTAGCAGAAGAGCTCTCAGTTTTTCACCACTGAGTATGATGTTGTCTGTGGGTTTTTCATATAAGGCTTTGATTATGTTGACTTATGTTCCTTCTAGATCTACTTTACAGAGGATTTTTTTTTTTTAAATCAAGAGTCTTTGTTGTACTTTGTCAAATGCTTTCTCTGCATCTGTCGAAATGACCATATGGCTTTTATCCTTTCTCATACTGATGTGATGTATCACATTGAGTGTTTTGCAGATATTGAACCACCCTTGCATCCCAGGAATAAATCCCACTTGATTCATGCTGAATGATTTTTCAAAATGTATTGTTGGATTCTGTTTGTTAATATTTTATTGAGGATTTTTGCATCAATGTTCATCAGAGATACTGGCCTGTAATTCTTTTTTTTGTGGTGTTTTATCTGGTTTTGGTATCAAAGTGATACTGTCATCAAATAGATTGAATTTGGAAGTTTTCCTTCCTCTTCTATTTTTTTGGAATAGTTTGAGAATGGGCATTAACTCTTCTTGAAATGTTTGGTAGGATTTGCCTATGAAGCTGTCTGGTCCTGGACTTGTTTTTTGGGGAGTTTTTTGATTACCAATTCAGTTTAATTACTGGTAATTTCTTTATTCAAATTTTCTATTCCTGCTTTCATTTTGGTAGGTTGTATGTTTCTAGAAATTTATCCATTTCATCTAAGCTGTCCAATTTGTTGGTATATAGGTTTTCATAATATTCTGTTATAGTTGTTTGTATTTCTGTGGTGTTTGTTGTTACTTCTATTTTATTAGTGATTTTGTTTATCTGGGTTTCCTCTCTCTCTCTCTCTCTCTCTCTCTTTTATTTTTTGGTGAGTCTAGCTAGAGGGTTAATCAATTTTGTTGATATTTTTAAAAAATAAGCTCCCAGTTTCATTGATCTATTCTATTGTTTTTTTGGGTTTTGTTTATTTAGTTTCTGTATCATTTATTTCTGCTTTAATCTTTATCATTTCCTTCCTTTTGCTAGGTTTGAGTTTTGTTTATTATTCTTTTTCTAGCTTATATAGGGGTAGTGTTAGGTTGTTGATTTGAGATTTTTCTTCTTGGGGTAAGCCTGTGTTGCTATAAACTTCCCTCGTAGAACAGGACCTTTGTGTTTTCATTTTCCTTTGTCTCTATGTAGTATTTTATTTCTTCTTTGATTTCTTTACTGACCCATTCATTGTTTAGGAGTATGTTATTTAACCTCCATATATTTGTGTTCTTTCCAGACTTTTTCTTGTGGTTAATCTCTGGTTTCATAGTGTTGTGGTCAGAAAAGGTGCATAGTATGACTTCGACCTTTTTGAATTTGTTGAGACTTGCCCTAAAATATGATCTATTCTAGAGACAGTTCTGTGTGCAGTCAAAAAGAATGTGTATTCTGTTGTTTTAGGATGGAATGCTCTGAATATGTCTATTAAATCCATCTCATTCAATGTGTCATTCAAAACCACAGTTTCCTTGTTGATTTTCTGTTTGGATGATCTGTCCATCAGTGTAAGTGGGATGTTAAAGTCCCCTATTATTGTGTTACTCTTGATTATTTCCTTTGCTTGTAAATAACTGTTTTTATTTATTTGGGTGCTCACATGTTGGGTGTATAAGTATTTACAATTGTTGCATCCTCTTGTTGGATCGTCCTCTTTATTATGGGAATGGAATATTATTCAGCCATAAAAAGAATGAAATCTTGCCATTTGTAACAATGTGGATCGATCTAGAGAGTATAACACTAAGCAAAATAAGTCAGTCAAAGACAAATACCATATGATTTCACTTATGTGTAGAATTAAGAAATGAAACAAACAAGCAAAGGAATAAAAGGAGAGAGAGAGAGACAAACCAAGAAACAAATTCTTAACTATAGAGAACAAACTGGTGGTTACCAGAGGGGAAGTGGGTGAGGGGATGACTTAAATAGGTGAATAGGTTTAAAGAGTACACTGATCATGGGGGTGCCTCGGTGCTTCAGTTGAATAAGCATCTGCTTCAGTTGATTAAGCATCTCCTTCTCCCTCTGCCTCTCCCCTCTACTTGTGCACTCTCTCTCTCTCTCTCTCAAATAAATAAGTAAAATCTTTTTTTTTTTAAAGTACACTCATCATGCTGCAAAATAAAATAATTTTTTTAAAGCCCACATTCTTATGGATAGAAATTGAGATCAATTGCATGTGACTTAGGCATATTTTAGTTACATCCAGATTTTATCACTAATGTATTTGGGGTATTTTAACCTTTGTTTAGCCAACATAGCATTCTGTGACCATTTAGAATTTTAGAAATATGACCTGTGGTCTCAATATAGGAGTGATGGTGTTAAATAATGCTATCCTTTCCTTCTCTTCTGCCTTTTTGTTCTCCCAGCCCATGGTGGTTGCCCTGTCACTATGGCTTTCCTTAAACTAGTCCAGCTAATATTCACTCTGTCTGCCTGATTCCAGAAGGGTCCAAAGAGGATCTCAGTTGCTGAGGGAACAGGTTTTCACTGTAACTTTAATTGTAAGTGTTCTTGATTTATTGTTAGGCCTGCCTATTTCCATCTGCCACAGAGTTAATTATTTGGTGCTTGCTGAGTGTGAGTGAGTGTGAGGGAGAGAGAAAGTGAGTGTGTGTACACACGAGTAGTAGTACCCACTAGTGAAAGTTAAATGGAGTATAATCACTGTTTGGCCTGCATTTCTTTTAGCCAGTTGTCTGTTCTATACTGTCTGGCTTTTTGGTATTTTTCAGAATGAAGTGAGGATCATGTTGAATGTGGGGAAGTCAAGTCTCTCCTTGTTTCATGTTATTCTGAAATATATTAACCCTGGAACTGAAGCAGTATCTGGTCGCGTGACTCTTTATCCATCCTGGGCTGAGGCAGGTAGGCAAATTTTCTAGCCTCTGTTGGATTAAGAAATGATTACTTCGTGGAACATTTTCTCCAATTTTCACACAAAGTTACCTCCAGAGAAAAGATAAAGTCTGATGTAGTCTGATAAGGGTGGGAGCTTGGCCTACTGCCCTGAATTTTCCCAGTTTTTCAGACAAACCAAATAGTCCAAGGAGAGATGAGTCAGGAGAGGAATTTTTAAGGTGAATGTTGTAAAGCACAAAGCCCAAGAGAGGTACAAAGAGGAACATGCAAACCTCATTGAGGGGTGAGGAATTCCCAAGGGCAGAGGGAAGCATAGTCAGAGGCAGATCTCAGTGCTGTCAGAGCTAAGGTCTTGAGGTCTGTTCTTCAAGAATTAGAGCTTCTACCATTCCTGGCAACAGATCCCAAGAAGCACTAGGAATTTCACATGGACACAAAACGGTGCCAGTAGAAATCTACTATTTAAGATTGAAATACAAACATCTTTGTTCAATATCCATGGCAGTCATTGGGGTCAGTGAGGGTGCTCTTGAGTTGTGGCAGCCAGATCATGAGGCTGGATGTTGATGAATGATATAAAAAACTAGGAAGCTTGCTTTATCACATATAAAGTACTTTGGCACTGATTTCCTCACAAGATAAGTTTGTGAACTGATGAGAACTGAAGAGGAAACAGAGCCAACAGGTTTTAGTAAATTGCCCAAGTGCACAGCTGGTCTTTGCAGACAAGCTGGAGTCTTCTGACCCCAGACTCTTTCTCGTAGACACCAATGTCTCCTTGATGGCAGTTTCATTAGTGGTTTGCTCTCCATGAACTCAAGCTGGTGGAATGCACTGTGGTTTGTTTTCCTGTCCCCTGGGACACCTTTCCTAAGCCCTCATGCCTGAGTCAGGGGCCCTGGCTGTGTAACCTATAGTAACCTGTACCTCCTCCCAAATACGAGTGTCCATGTTGTGCCAAATTCTCCTTCTTTTTGGTCTGTAATCCCTCACCTTTCCAGTCCCACCATCAGGAAGCAAAGGTCATTCAGGCTGCGTGCACTGCCTTGTGCTCTGAACCTAGATCTAGTGGATGTTTGTAAAGAAAATGCAAGGATGTGGAGCAAATGTTCCTTCTGATGTAAAGGCTCAATTGTGCTCAGATACAGCAGTTTGGTTGGTTTCTGAGCTTTCATAGAAGGTCTTCTATTTGTTTTGTGAAGAAGAAAAACTTTGCACTCTGAAAACAAACAGAAAACCAAAACTTTTTCTTATTTCAGAAAAAATACATGTTCTTCAATAGAAATAAAAAGAATAATTTAAGATCAAATGTAATGAATTGAGCATTGATTATGTGCAATGAACTTCTCTAAGCAGTTTACATTTATTAAAATACTTAGTCACTTAGCAAATTTAGAAAGTACTCACAATCCCGGGGTACATCATGCCTGCTAACATCAATAACTTTCTGGTCTGTTTTATACATATGTGATGCATCCATATAATTAAAAAAAGAAAATCAATAAATTTGATCAGTAAGTATGATGGGTAACCATCTTAAACCGTTTCAGAAGTAAATTGAATATTCAAAACTGATTATCCCAAATCCTAACAGTAATTGCTAGACAAATGCCTTAGGTAGTTGTTTTTATTTCTGACAGGTGCTGCTCAAAGCAAAGAAGTCATCTTCTTGCCGAGTAAGGTACCAGCCTTTGTCACCATCCCTGGAAATGGTTTGGCAGACCCATTTTCAATTGCACCAGGGACATGGATTGCTTGTATTAAATCAGAGGGAGTCCTCCTGGTAAGAGCCCTTCTGAGTGGAGAGTTATGTGGGATTCTCCCCCCTTAGGATGGTCTCACCCACAGTGACCCACAGTGATCCACAGAGACCCTAAGATATTAAAATCACAGGCAATTCCCTTTCAGACACAAGAAACTATGGTGATATTTGCCCTCAAATGGCATTAGAGCCAACTCAAAATATCTTTAGATTCTTCAGCCAGCTGCTCTCAGACAAAATAACCAAACCAACTATAACTCATAATGACTCAAAGTTATCAGAATAAAAATGCAAAACCTTAATGTGCATATGTCCCCACCCTTCAAAAGCTTCTTTGGGATTTTTCATTATGAATCAGAAGGACATCTTAGAAAATCAGTCTCTCTGGTAATTGTGTGGAATGAATCAGAAGAAGCTACAGGAAGAGCAGATCCTAATATCGAAGTTGTTCATGGCAGAAAAGAAGGGAGAGCCAGTTCTTCTCTGACATTCCCTGCCTTCTACTTCAAATGTAGGCAATAGTCTCACCAGACAGATGGCCCTGGACAAAGTACTTTGCATCTAGGAAAAAGCTCTGTTCTTGCACATTAATAGAATAGCCAGAGAATCCATGGGTAATTAAGGGATGAAAACTGCTGAGATATTGGTATGTTATAAAAAAAAAAAAAAGGTCTTCTGAAAATAAAGTCTTTGGCAAACGCGTGGTTTCAGGCAGTCAGAGTGGAAAACAGCAAGCTTTTCCTTCTGATACAATCTTTTTGATTGGCAAGATTAGCATATCTTAGGCAGTTCTTTAACTCCAAGCCTGCCTCAGTTATCTCTTCCCTGTAATAGGGATGGTGTTTATCCATATCTGTCCTTTCCAAATCTGGAATCTTAAGATAGTGTGAAGGTTTATGCTATTCATTCAGTCCCTATTTTTCTTGCATCTTCTTGGTAGAAAGCTTTGTTGCTTTATAGAAGTTTTAGAATTTTTCGTGGATGTTAGAAATGAGGACAAGGAAAATTTCGTTGATGCCAACAATGGGTACAAAGTTGGATAAATGAAAGAAAGTCATTATGTTACTCTATAGACATGGAAGATACTTGATGACATTTAGTCAGTGCAGTTGTGTAATGACTCATATATATGCTTCCATGTTATGAGCTCGTTTTCTCTAGAGATATTTTATTGAATGCCTACTTATCAACCTTTGGTCTCCTAGGATCTATAGGACCATAAAGCAATGAGAGGCTATGGTCCCAACCTGAGGAAACTCAATAAGAGAACAATAACCACTGTTAAATTAAAGCCCACTGGGGTAGTGAGACCCCCATGGTAGACCACTGAGCCCCATCTGCTACTTTTCCTCTCCATGCATTTCTCTTTTTCTCCATCATGGACAAATTAAGGACCCTAAGGAGAAAAAATTCTTATGGCTGGTGTATGAGTATCTTCACAGTTGTGGCAGACATCCCTCCTCCTTCCCTCTGCACATAGGCGGTGATGCCAGCATTGCTCTGAAGCTGTCAAGCCATCAGTGTCTCAGAAACCTGGAGACCTGCTCTTTCCTGAAGAGCTGTTTAGCTGAATTTACATTGTGGGCTTCATTTGGCACAGTCCATGGAACACATTCTTCCTCTCATCTCCTAAGACAGGCAGTCAGCCAGTTTCAGCCTGTGATTCACCAGGATCACAAAACATCGTTTATACCATGCCAGGCAAGCGTTGCTTTGGTGTGGGAGTAAAAAGCCATAATACATGATCCACAATTAAGCATTCTGATATGTGTTGATGAAAGCATCCAGTATTTCAAGGGAACAGATCATCAGTTGGTAGTTTATTATCTTTGTTTATTTTTTAATTTATACACAATCTAGAAAAGATGGTAAAATTTCCCCTGAGATTTGAATACAAAAGCGTTCACCCTGAGATGCTTATCTCTAATGCTTGAAGCACCTGCGACAGGTTGCTTTGTGTGTTTTGGTGAGTCAGGGGGTAGAATAAAGCAGCTTTTGTGGAGAATTTAATGTCTTGAGCTTCCCTTGGTCGTCATTAACTTAACTGGCATGCTTGACTGTTTTATTACTAAAGAAAGTCCACCAACAGATGAGTAATTTTCCTTTTGGTCTTCATTTACTAGGACTACCTGGTGCTGCTTCCCAGAGACTACTATGAGGCATCCTCTCTGCAACTGCCAGTCACACAGCCATGCGCCGACTCAGGACCTCCCCAGGAGAAGTTAGTATGGGGGCAGGGGTGCTTCTCGAGGTCCTCTAAATTAGGAACTTTTGGTGGAAGGATTTGTGAGAGGCCTCAGCATCACTAGTGCAGCAAGATGCTTTGGATAATTATTTAATTGTGGTTTTTCTCTGAGGCAGTCGACTGTTTTATATACGAGAGTCACAAAGCACTTTGCACACGGTAGCTGGCACGGAGAGTGACACCCACCCTCTAGCACATAGAAAGAAATATGGATGCTTGACTAAGTAACAGCTTCAGGGTCATGCATCTGCTGAAGGGAAGGGCTTAAGATAGAATCCGGGTTGATGGAACTTTCCTTTTTTTATTCTTCATGCAAATGAAAATTTACCACCTGATTCCTACAGTAGGCAATTGGTAGGAGAATTTGTTGAAGGAATGATGAATGAACGGGATGGAAGGAATCCTTTGGGGATGCACTCTGATGTTGTGTTTTGTTCTGAGTTGTAACTGCTGTATTTTGTTGTTGTTGTTGAAGTTGCTTGCTTTACCAGCATTTGCCAGTGACCCGATTCCCCTGTGCCCTGGCTTGTGAGGCCAGACACTTCCTGCTTGATGGGGAGCCAAGACCCTTGGCATTGAGGCAGCCCACCCCCGCACACCCAGTCATGGCGGACCTCAGTGGGAGAGAGGTGGGGCAGCCTTTTTTTACTGTCAAAAGCTATTGCTACCTCTCCGTCTACATCTGCTGAAAACTCTTAGCCACATTTGCTTCTCAAATTCAGGGAAACCTGGAAGAATTTCTCAGAGGTGTTAATTATAGGTATACTGAGTTCTCTGATCCAGGTTGTGGCTGGGCGGTACACCACATGGAGCATAATAAGGTTAGTCTTTGAGCACTTTCGAGACAGGACAGGAACATGGGCAATCACAGAATTCTCTCCTTTGCATTCTTGAGACTTATAAGGGTGCATCCGGCTCTACCTGATTCGGGGCAAGGTCTTTCTAAAAGCCCTCCAGAAACCACACAGCTTACCCTAAAAGGATGTAATGCTCACTGACTGTTCAGCCCCTCAGGCTAAGCAGTTTGTAAAGGCTGATTTCTTTGAGCTCAGAGTCTGGAACTGCTACATCCCAAGGCACCTCGCTTATGACTTAGAGGACAGGTTTCTACAGGTTCGGGCATTGCTTTTCTTCCCTGAGTTTTTTAAGCCTTAAAACAATGTAAGACTCTACTGATTCAAGAGTTGGTTTAGAAGTACTGTATATCAAGACTAAGAACACACAATGCAACACCTTGAAATAAAGACACTGAAAAAAACTTTCCTTCACAACATTTCCATTCCTGACTTTTTACAGCATTCTCCGTGTTGTACCTTTGAGGAAAATGTTCATGATTAAATGTGCAGACTGATGACATGTATGGGATTAAGGAATATTTCCTGGATATATAGATGTGTACATTTTTGTGACTATATTGCTAACATTTCCAGGGCAGCTGTTATAGGATTTTAAGGATATTTCTTTAGTCTTCATTTCATTTTATTTTAAATGTAGAGGGTTTTTTTTTGCAAAAAAAAAATATGTATACCTGTTATAACAAGTAAAGCAATATGCATATGCATAAAGAAAAACTAATGATCTCATTTCCACTCCGTTCTAACAGTCTGCTGTATCCCTCCCTCTCCATGCTGTGTATACACACACACACACACACACACATGCATGCACATACATAAATATGCACACATACACAGCTGTGTGTGTGTGTGTTCCCCAGACAGCAGAGAACATTTCCTGTTGAGAAGGGCCAACCTCCAGGAAATGATGCTGATGACTCATCAGGAAGTATCCTTGCCCCCAATTTAGCCCAGAGCCACAGCACTGAAGTGTTGGGCAGGGTCATATTTGCACAATGCATAAAACTAAGCCCTGGGCAGTCTAGTTTTACTTAACAGTCTGTTTTACTATTTTATTTAAATGCTTCCAGACTTGTGTTGTCCAATGCAGTAGTGACCAGCCCATGTGACTATATAAATTTAAATTAATTAACTAAAGCTAACTAGAGCTAAACAGCCTGTTCCTCAGTTGCACTAGCCACATTTCAAGTGCTCAGTAACCACATATGTCTAGTGGCCACCTTATTGGAAAACACAGATTATAGGATATTTTTGCTACTTCAGAAAAGTTCTATTGGACAGTGCTATAATAGATCATTGTGCTAAAATTCAAAGATTAATGGCTTTAGAAGAGGTCTGAGAAATCATTTGATTTTTCTTTCTGTGAAAGAGTCCTTTTAAAATTATCCTTATAAAACATTTATTTAACCTCTGTTGAATACTTAAATTGATGGAGGAGTAATTTTCTCCTAGAGGTAGGCTAACTTTTGTTATCATTAGCCACCTGGAGCAATGCAGAGTAACCCCTCCACTATTTTTTTTAAGACTCTATTTGAAACAGAAAGAGATAGTGAGAAGGAGCATGAGCAGGGGGCAAGGAGAGAGAGAAGCAGGCCCCTCCCTGAACAGAGAGCCTGACACAGGGCTCCATTCCAGGACTCCAGGATCATGACCTGATTTGAAGGCAGATGCTTAACTGACTGAGCCACCTAGGCACCCTCCATCTTCCATTTTGGAAACCATGTGTAGTTGGATGCTCAAGATTGTTCTGGAGTGAAACTACCTGCATGTCTTGGGTCATCAGTAACTAGCTCTAAAATCTCTGTAGGTCTGAATTTACTAGTATACCAAATGGAGATAAGAATAGTAGCTACATCATGAGTACATTAAATTAAATAATCCATGAAAAAATATTAAATAAAAAAAAATCCATGGGCTCTTGTTGTGATGCCCAGCACACAGTGATCACTTAGTAACTGTTAGCCATACTGCTATTATGTGTTCTAGTCAGCACCATGGGCTGAAAGAGCAACCCACTAAGCCTAGCTCATATGAACAGTTTTTCCTTTTCTAAGATACAGAGAGGTCTGTCAGGATTCCAAGGGCAAGAACTGAGTATGTTCATGTCTCCTAGGAATCTTTGAGGGAAAGAGATACCTGGCTCTCACAGAAGCTTTCCTTTCTCTCTCTGTGTTTGCCTGTTCACTTCTTCTTCTATTAAATGGCCTCCTTTATTTACTTATAGCTCTTCGTCTCACACATATGCCATGAAGGCTGCTCTGGTCCTATTTCTTTGTTAATTCATAGCCTTGGCCCTTACTGCCACCTGAGTTTCCCTTCTTTATTCTTTCTGAGAAAGGGAATATGGACAGTTCATCTTTTAAAGTCATATCACACTGTTGTACACCAGGCAAGCCTCTGTCTCTTGTGAACAAATTCCTATCTATATATTTTTTTATATTTCAGTTTGATCATCTCTGTTTTACAATGTGATTTTAATCCATTTATATTTATTGTGATTTCAGACATATTGAACTTATTTTTCTCATTTTATTTATTTTGTTTACTAGCTTTTTTCAAATTCAATTTAATTAGCATATACTACATTATTAGTTTCAGAGATAGAATTTAGTGATTCATCATGTTCACACAATACCCAGTGTTCATTACTACAAGTGCCCTCCCTAATGCCCATCACCCAATTATCCCATCCCCCACCCACCTCACCTCCAACCTTTAGTCAGTTTCTTTCCTATAGTTAAGAGTCTCTTATACTTTGCCTCTCTTTCTGTTTTCATCTTATTTTATTTTTCCTTCCCTTCCCCTATACTCATCTGTTTTGTTCCTTAAATTCCACATATCACTGAAATCATAAAGTATTTTTTTTTCTCTGACTGACTTATTTCAGTTAGCACAGTACCCTCTAGGTGCATCCACATCATTGCAAATGGCAAGATTTCATTATTTTTGATGGCTGAGTAATATTCTATTCTATACACACACACACACACACACACACACACACACACACACACACTACGTCTTCTTTATTCATTTATCTGTCGGTGGACATCTGGGCTCTTTCCATATTTTGGCTATTGTGGACATTGTGGCTATAAACATTGGGGTGCGTGTTTATATGCATGAATCACTATGTTTATATCCTTTGGAAAAATACCTAGGAGTGCAATTGACAGGTTGTAGGGTAGCTCTATTTTTAACTTTTTGAGTTTTTAACCTCCATACTGTTTTCCAGAGTGGCTGTACCTGTTTACTAGCCTTTAATTTACCTTCTTAAAAATAATTTATCTACTTCTGGTTTGTTTGTTTTAAAGTAAGCTCTAGGCCCAACATAGGACTTGAACCCATGACCTTGAGGTCAAGAGTAGCATGATGTACCAACTGAGCCAGCCAGGCACCACCTACCTCTGTTTGATTGAGACAATTTTTTTCTGCTTGTTTGATGGGTACAGATTGTTTTCTGATATTTTAGTGACTACCTTTAATATTTTAACATATGTTCTTAAGTATGTATTTTCCAACAAAGTCAAAAGTTATCCAGTAATTCTGATCTCTTCTTTTACAAAACACACATTTTAGAATGCTTATTTACCCATTGTAAACCAACCTCAAACTTTTTTGTCTAGAAATTTTATTTTTACTCTTTCCCAAGACTTTCAGATATATTGTAAGCTTTGTCTTAATTCAAATACACCACATACCATCCCTCTCTCTTTTCTTTCCTTTTTTCCAGAAGTCTGTCTGAGGGCAAAGATCAAGTCTGTCTTGTTTCCCATTGTATATCCATCATGTGAACTGGCATAGAGCAGGTGTTTAATAAGTATAGATTGACCAAATCATTTCAAAGATTCATTTTGACATCAGATATGGTAATCATCCCTCTTAGCTTTGTGTAAGCATTAGATTTGACATGCCCACTTTTTACATCTTTATCTTGAAACACTTATAACTAGGTGAGGACAATTCTATACCATAAAACCAGAAGGATCCTTCCAGTTTTACACTGGTTCTGTTAAAATTCCCTTTTACTAAGATACATGATTGATAACAAACAACAAATAGTAAAGTTTCCATTTGCCATCATTTGTCTTTTATCTGAGTTTCTCAAAACCTTTTACCAACAGATGTATTCAAAAGCCTTCCTACAAGTCTTCTAAAGAAATCAATCTACAGGACTCAGAGTGGAAAGAACAGTAGAAACTTATATTACACTACTGTGATAAAACTGGCAGCCAATAATAACTTCTGGGAGAAAAGTGAATACATCATTGCCCTGTGTATGTTTTGGTGGGTTAAGAAAGAGGAACCCTTGTTTGGAGATGCCCAGGGCATCTGGGCATATTATTGTTGATAATAACCTCCCCATTTGGACCCATATTTCACTGTGTAACAGAGTGGAAAAGTGGTGTGGATAATCCACATTTTTTCCCTGCGGGAAGTCTTTCTATTATATAAGTGATAGAAAAATCACTGTGGAAAATATTAGTTGTGTGGTTCAGTGCTGTGCAGAGAGAACAGTAAATGTGAATATCCTGAAAGCAAGGGGCAGGAGGATTTTAATTAAATGTGGTAAAGCTTGCTGGGCCTGAGCTTGCAGACTGAGGGGGTTAAGGTGCTACAGAATGTAGTTCTAGTATTGGCATGGACATTCAATATGCACTTATACTTTGACCTAGCAATTCTACTTCTATGAATCTTACAGAATACTAGCATAAGAATATCTATCTATCTTCTATCTATCTATCTATCTATCTATCTATCATCTATCTATCATCATATAGCATTATATTTTATAGGGAAAATTAGAGACAACCTAAGTGTTCATCAATTGGGGATTAGTTGAATAAATTATTTTTTGCTCATACTATTTGGAATGGTAGGAAGCCATTAAGAAAATGAAGTTTATCTGCATGTACTGTTATAAACAGAGAAAATATTTTTGAGTAAAAATAGCAAGTCATGGCAAAAGGAAATAATCAGAGTTATAATCATCAGTGTTTATATAGTGTTTGTGACATGCCAAACACACTTCTAAAAGTTCTTCGTATATTCATTTAATCCTCATAATAATTTTAAGAGGGGTATACTTTTGTTATCTTCATTTTTACACAGGAGGATACTGAGGCATATAGACTTTAAGTAACTTGCTCAAAGTCACATAGCTGGAAGCAGCATGATTCCAGACTCCAAACTCCAAATGGGGGTATGGGCATTTTTTTTTTTTTTTGGTTGTTTTTGTTTTTGGTAAAAGGCCAGGTAGTAAATACTTTTGGTTTTACAAGTCATATGACTCTGTTGGAGCTACTTGTCTCTGCTGTGATGCTCCAAAAGCATCTGTGATTGCCTACTATGAGCAATTTTTCTTTTAAAAAAGTATATATGTGTGCATTTTTAGACATGGACAATTTGGAAGTATGAAAACCAAAGTCTTATTAGTTACTACCGCAGGAGTGGGATGCATGTCTCACTTCACATTATCTGCATCCATATAATTTAAAGTTCATTTTTTAAGTTGAAAAGCAGTAAAAGATCCTCAAGGCATACTTCTATTCCTCTTATCACCCATTGGAGATTCCTCTTTACCTCAAGTTTTAGAGTGTCTTTGGCCTTAAGAAACAAAACAAATAGATGGGTGAAAGGAGTAGAAGCCCCTATAAGTAGGGTTGCCAGATTTAGAAAATAAAAATACCAATGCTCTATTAAATTTGAATTGCAGATAAACAATAGTTATGTGTTTATCTGAATTTCAAATTTAATGGCTCATCCTGTATTTTATCTGGCATTCCTACCTATAGGACCACGTTTCTTACTATGATGACATATAAAACCGTTTCCAGGTGTCTTCTCAGCCCTGGTTTTACTTGCGTATGTAAACACATCCAGTACATTTCACATCCATCTGCTCGGGCTCTCTGACAGGTGGAGCTGCATCTGCGGCTGCAGGTCCCACGGGTTGGCAACTACGTGATCATGGTTGAGTATTCCACGGAAGTAGACCAGCTGTCTGAGGTTGATGTGCACATGGAGAGCCCTGGGTCTGTCCTGATAGGCCAAGTGAACATTTACAGCTGCAAGTACAGGTAATCAGTCATGCCCTGGGGGATTCCTTTGGACCTGATCAATCAGGAGGTCAGCCTTGGTTTTTATCTAGATTGGGAAGTTGTTTCCTTTTGATCTTGAAAATAAGCAGATGACTGGGCTATCTGGTGTCACCTCTGGTGTGAGTGCAGGAGGCTTCCTGTGGACATCCTGAAAATATTGCATATTCTTGAAGAGCTGTGTGTTCCACTCACCACTTTGGCTCAGATTCATGTAGCAACCACACCCTGTGTGGTGCAGTGAACTCAGTACTCCAGGCTCAAATGCTGTGTAGAGAACACATGGGTGCATGGGAAAGGAGAAAAGACTCTTGTCTCTGTCACAACTGCCTTCATAGCATGCTCTTCGAAACTGGGAATAATTAATGTTTGATGATCATCAGGTGAAAAATAATTAACCAAAGATTTAAAGATTTACCCTGATTAAGTGACTCTGTTCCTAGAACTTTGACAAAGATTTATTAAAAATTATTTTCTTTGCATAATATTTCAAGATCTATGCAAATGTTCAGTATATGCTTTAATTAAAGAATCAGTGCAAGGGGTGTTTTCAACATGGAATTAATTGTATAATAAATGGCTCTAGAAGTCAGTCTCTTCAGACAGCAGGTGGAGAACTGCAGTGAACCCACTCAATTCTTGGCCAACTTGAACATTTTGTTACCACTACTTGCCTTTGGCTTTCTGTCAAACTCCAAATGACCTGAATAGTTGGACATTTTTCCTGTTTTGCAAGTAAAAGAACTTATGAAAAGACTTACTTTTAGAAACTTAGAATGGAAACTTTTATGAGACTTAATGAAATGGTTATTGAATTAACATCATACTCTCAGCAACCTTATTTTTTTATTTTTTTAAAAGATTTTATTTATTTATTTATTCATGGGACACACACACACACACAGAGGCAGAGACACAGACAGAGGGAGAAGCAGGCTCTATGCAGGGAGCCTGACATGGGACTCGATCCTGGGTCTACCAGGATCAGGTCCTGGACTGAAGGCAGCGCTAAACCGCTGAACCACCCGGGCTGCCCTCTCAGCAACCTTAAAAAGGAAACTGTGAAGGCTTCTTTTAGGAATCTTTAAAAAAATCTAATTAGCCCTTTTTTGTGGGGTGATGATAAAAAAAAAAAAAAACAACAAAGAATATAACTGCATTGGGATTTTTAATAGGAGCACCAGATGGAGCAAAAAAATTCCCCAGAATGTTCTCTCATTACCTGAAAATGTTAGTTTCATCTGTGGATGACATCAGCAACCACTGGAATGTGCACTCCCAGGTGGATGGGACACCTAACGACCTGAGTCCTGGAGACTGTTGCCCCCAGGGCTAGGGCAGGGCTTCTCCAGACCATGTCCACCCTCTAGTTCATCCCTCTGACTCTTTCCACCTTCCAGATTATTTCACTTGATCCCTGCTCCACAGGATAGAAGGTGGTGATGACTAAGGACTCAGAAGGAAACACTTCTAATGAACCATCTCAGAAGAGGCTGAGAACATCTATGGCAAGCAGTGGAGTGTTTCAAAGCTAAAGAATGAAAGGGCACCCTTCCACAGTTCCTTCCATAAGCCACAAGCTTGGATTCATGAGCTCTGTCTGAATGGCATTTAGGGCAGACAGCTGTGTGGTATTCCATAGGTCGCTTTGGCTCTGGATAGGACAGCACCAAGTTCTTTTTTTTTTTTAATATTTTATTTATTCTTAAAGATTTTATTTATTTATTCTTGAGAGACAGAGGGAGAGAGAGAGAAAGAGAGAGGCAGAGACAGGTAGAGGGAGAAGCAGGCTCCATGCAAGGATCCGGGGACTCCAGGATCATGCCCTCGGCTGAAGGCAGGCGCTAAACTGCTGGGCTACGTAGGGATCCCAGCACCAGGTTCTTCACCAGGGACATTAGAATTCCAAGACAGCATTGTATTATATTAGGACTTCCTTTTATTGTATTTAACCATTTCTAGGAATGTCCCATGGTGTGATTTCACTTGTTTAAAATATTTCCTTCTTCTCTACTTTGGCTGTCCTGTGGACAAGTGAAATTGAATAGGCTATCAGTACTGGAGTCCAAAAATATGGTGCAATTGGAAAATGTTTGACCCATAAAAGCCTACTTCAAATGACAAGCCCTTTCAACATTGCGGCTTCTCCTACTGAGGGTTGAAGCTTTCCCAACATTTTTTGAGTGAGTTAGAATGGTGTTATTTTAAAAACTATCCCAACAGAAAAGTAGTGGTGCTAATTAAAATACCACTTTTCAAAACAATGTTGTGATAAATCTGATGGTCCTTCTGTAAGAGAGGCTCACTCACAATTAAATCAATTCAATAATTATCATCATCATCATTAGTCTGTTCTTAGTTAGAAATTTTATTTTATTTTTTATTTTTTTAAGGATTTTTTTTTTAAATTTATTTATGATAGTCACACACACAGAGAGAGAGAGGCAGAGACATAGGCAGAGGGAGAAGCAGGCTCCATGCACTGGGAGCCCGACGTAGGATTCAATCCCAGGTCTCCAGGATCGCGCCCTGGGCCAAAGGCAGGCTCTAAACCGCTGCACCACCCAGGGATCCCTTAGTTAGAAATTTTAAAAGGATATGGACAAAACTTAATCTAAATGAATCACCTAATATATTTAACTCCCAGGATTATGCTTGAACCAAAAGGAAGGCATTTTAATTACATAAATACACACACACACACACGTGTTCAAAAGGGAAAAGAAAACAACTCTTCTTTGAGTTTCTAACTGTGGCTCTTTATACAGTATCTCATTTTAATCCTTACCAAAAGGTCATTGCATAAATTATTTCAAACATTTCCCGGAGATGGTCATTTCTTTTAGTTTGTCTCCAAACTAGTTTCCAAATTGTATTGACCGACAGAAAAGTTGTCATACAATATGAAGTCAGGAAAAAAAAAAAAAAAACCCAAACAATATGAAGTCAGAAACATTTCTCCAAAAATACTTCCTTAATGGGTTTCTCCATTAGAGTGAATTCTTTGGTTCCAAACGGTGACCTTTTAAATATTCCTGAACTTCATATTTCACCTGTTGGAGTGGAAGGAAGGAGCACAGCTGGTACAATGAGGAAAGAAGGATGAGTGGAGCAGGCTAAGCTTCTGACAGCACTGTGGTTTCTCATGCCTGGAGTAAGGCCAGTCCCAAGGCTGATGTGGTATGGGATATCTTTGTGAGGCCAATAGGCAACCTTAGTCACAGATGGTACCAAGAATAGTAATAAATTTCCAAGAAGGTTGTGTCTTGGAGATCGATCAGACATTGTTGACTCTGGGGCTTTTTCTCCCAATGACTAGGCCAAGTATTACATAAAGCTGGTGGAAAATGTGAACAAGGCCTTTAGCCCTGAGATGCACAGTTCAGAAGGTTCTTTATTGTATTGATTGTGGACTGCATCCCTTTTAAACTGTTTGTGCCAGAAAATTCATTGTCAGTGACCTGGTTATAAAGAGGAGAAACAGAATAGCAATCAGCTATCCACACGGAGGCACAAAGTCAGGGAGACCAGAGGAGTCAGGCTAAGAACACTCTTTCCTCTTGCAGTGTCCTTTGCCGGAGTGTCGTGACTGATGGCAGGAGTGGCCTTGCTGTTTATGAGCTGTTAGCAGATGCAGGCATTCGGCTCAAAGCGCACAGGGGCCGATTCCTTCTGGTATGCTTCTGTTTTGCCCTTTGAATTTTAGAAGCATTTTGGCGATAGCTCTATATTTTAAAACTTATGAAAAATTTGGCTGGGTTTGTACTCCATCTATAAAATGAACCTGTGAAGAATTGCCAGTTTAATGATGTGTTTTCTTCCTATGTAGAACTCTGTCTTGCCTATTCATTTGTTTGAGCCTTTTTTATAACACCCAGTAAATTTTCCTCATCAAGTTTGCCAAGGGTTTCACAAAACTCTATTTCATTAATGTTTACTCATTGTTACTATTATGAATGAAATATCCTTTGTCATTATAGTTTCTGGTTTATTGTTATGCTGGTGTATAGAAATGTGATTAGTTACTGTCTATTTCCTTGCCCATTTACTATGTTATGATATCTTTTAGCATCTTGGCAAATTCTTTCAGAATTTTCAAGTTGCAACCACCTGGTATTTCTTTTCCCGACTCTTGTTACTCTATCTCAATAAGTATATTATTCAGTTAATTAAATATATACCATTAAGAGCTAAAATACCAAGTTTGGCAGATTAAATACCCTTCATGCCTCCCTTTAAATAGCACAAATCAAATATTGAGAATTATGATAAGCATAAGCAGTGCGACTGGGCTAGGAAGGGGTGGCCAGATTTATAATAAATATCTCAGAGAACAGAAGATTATCTAAGTATGAAGCAACTTTCTTGTCATTGCTAATATTAAGGGAAATGCTAGGCCAGCTTGTTCTAATGTGTTTTAAATATTCGTGCTTGACAGTATTGAAAACTTTGAGCCTTTTCTTAAGAATTATCTGGAATTGAGTTTTTAAGAGTTATTACATAAATTATATAATAGCTGAAGACTTTATTTTTTAAAATTGTGACTCTGTTTTTAAACATAATGATCCAAGTGAATCTTAATCTCTTCATCTTTGGGAATTATAACAGGGCTGAGTCTTCATCTTTTAAGCATAAGTGTTCCCTAGTATCATTCAGATGTCTAACTAGAATATAGGTTCCATGAGGGCAGGGGTATTATTCATCTTGGTCTCATAGGATCCCTCGGTCTCAGTGCCTGGCATATAGTAGGTGTTCAATAAAAATTCTTGTTACTGAATCGGTTTGTGATCCAACTGATAATACAGTTTTGATTAAAATAGAATGTATTGATAACTTAATAACTGAGTTTCTTATGGACTCAAAAACTAGCTCTGGAGCTAGTTTCTTCAATGAAGTCCAAATGTGCCTGAGATTCAAGTCATCCTCTATTAAGAAAAATAATTTGTAGCTGGAGTTACAGACAACAGGCTCTGAACAGCAGGCTCCCTAGCTGCCTTGCCAAGGGGTCTGAAGAGCCAGCATCAGCCCAGGGTAGGAGAGAAAAACAGGCACCCAAAGTCACTGACAAAGAGTTGTTTTTGGACTTTTGTGATTTTGTTTATTTAGATGACTATTCCAAGAACATTCTGGCAATGATCCTGTACAACAGTAAAGTTTGTTGCACATAATGATGCCATTCTGCAGTTTTGTCTATTTAAAATAACAATTGTAATGTCTTTACTTAAGAGCTTTTTTAAGAGCATGTTTGACCATACCATTGGCTTTGCTGATAAACATGATATACCTTTTTGCATTGTATTTTTTCAACAGCATCAAATTTGTATCATACCCATTGAAGAATTCTCAACTGAATATTTGAGACCTCAAATCAAATGCATTGCCAGTTACGGGGGGTATATTAATCAAAGGTAATGGGTTTCCTTCCTTTCTCCCTTGTTTGTGCTCTGAGTGGTGCTATAATGCTTGTAAGCCTGCGACTTTATGCTTAACTTCACAAGGGATCATAGGCCAAGGTGCTAAAGGCTGATAATGGGTTAAAATAAAAAATCAGCTAAATCATTTCCCCCAGCAGTCTTTCCAGAATTCCATAATATCAGGAAGCTGACACAGTAGCAACTGGGGGAATAGTTAAGCTTTGCCCTAAAGGGCAGTTACCAAGTACTGTTCTGAGACCTCGCAAAGATCCTTTAATCTCCGTGTCTGAGGCTCCTCATTTAAAAAACCTTGAAAATAATGCCCCACCTCACCACTATGTTATGAGGATTAGCTAACCAATGATTATCAGGGTTTAGGCAGGGTTGTTTTGTTCTAGATTAAAAATAATTTATAGACACCATCATAAATCTTAGGCATATGATTAGAACTATAGAAACTACCAAGACAGTTAAATCTGGCTGTGCTTAAAAAGAAATGATGTGCATTTGTCCTCTTTGGTTTTTATATGACTTTATGTCAACATCTACATTTAGAGGTGGATAGTAATGTTTCATTGCATTGGCCTCATTTAACATGAATTTTAGTTCCAGAAAGAAAGTTTCTATAAGTTTCTGTCTAGTTAATATTTTTCAAAATTAAGATTTTCTTTCTGTTTTAGCTCGTTGTATTGAGCAGGTTGCTGGAATACACTTGGCCAATTGACTACACTGAGTGTTTTTGTATAAAGATCCCTCCAAAAAAAAAAAAAGCTCTCCACAGTCCTGTGGTTCTCTCGAGACTGGATCCTCTTGATGTCACACGGTCTTAAGCTCACAGTCAATATGTTCACCAGTGGACAGTTCCTTCCATTTTTGGTTGTTTTTAAAATATTTCTTTTTTCAGTGCCTCTTGTGTCTCCCTGGTCCCTGAAACTCCTCCAACAGCATTAATTTTGGATGTCCCGAGTGGAGAGTCTTCCCCTCTCCTGACCCAGGATCCTTCACCTTCTGCTGATATTGTTACTGGAGTCACCTTGAAGATGCCACAGGTAGGGCTCCCCTCGAGGGTGTTGTTTCTAAAACATGATTTACAAAGTGTGGCCCTTACCAGAAGATCTGCATGACCTGGGAACTTGTTAGAAATGCATGTTTGCAAACCCACCCTAGAACTACTGAATCAGAAACTCTGGAGGTGAGGCCCAGGAATCTGTGTTTTAATAAACCCTCCAAGGGATTTGGATGCCCCTGTAGTTTGGGGACTTCTACTCTCAACTGTAGAGAATCCTAGACATGATGAATCTGGCTAATCCTGTCTATGACCACCCCTTCTTGAAGTTCTTTCCTTTCTGTATCTCTATCTATACCGTCATTTGGCAATTTTTCATGGCCCATTTTGTGATACCTCATATTTTTATTGGCTACTGCTATTTAATATTGTTGTATTCCCAAATTGGAATGTAAGCACTTGTGAAAGCTGCTCTAGCTGATAGATTTTTTTTTTTTTTTGCATCCCCAACTATACCAGCAAAATGCTTTGCAGGTAGGAAATTTTCAATAAACATTTATTGATTAATAATATATAGCATGAAGATGAAATGTAGTAAGGAACTGTATTTGTTTTAAATTGCAGGACTTACCATTTGTCCTGATGATATTTTATTCCTTTAATCCTAGAGATGGCTCATGTCTGTTCACATTGCATCAAGTTAGGAAATCAACAGGGTCTGACAGAGAAAATTTAATAAGATCCTGTATGGGAAAGTTCACCCAGAATCATAGGGGGAGATGAACTGAAATCATGACAATGGAGTTCTAATCCTGATTTTGCTCTTAGAGTATGATGTTTATCAAATTACTTACCTTTTTCAAGTCACGATTTTCATCTGAAAGATGATTTTTTATTGTGACTGTTTTTCTTGTGTTTTTTTTGAGGGTTTGAAGACTTATTTCTCACAGAGTGAGGTCTTCTGAGGAGAGCAGGCCTCACACTCAATCTTGAGCAAAAGTGGGGGCATGACTTTGGTTTTCACTATGGTTGGGCAGGGGCAAGGGGAAGGTGGAGGAGTGCAAGGTGAGGGCTCCTTCCCATTGGCTAGAATTAGTATGGCTGTAACTTCCTGCCTGTGCCAAGGGATGTGCTCTTGGGCTCTCTTACTGGCTTGTGCAGGTGTAGGACAAAAGATTAAAGACAAGTGATGGGGCTTGACACCTGTCAGTGATCAAACATCCAAAATGGACTCTGGCTCTTTGTTACTCAGTTATCATAAGTAGTACTTGAATGCTGGGAACATTCTTGCACGGCTTTTGGGCAAACATTATGCATTTCTGTTGGGTGTGAACCTAAGAGTGCAATTTCTCAGTGATATGATCGACTTTGGTAAATGCTACCAGACAATTTTCCAAAGTGATGGTACCAAATTACACTCCCTCCAACATCATTTATGGTTGCACCACAGTGTTGGTTCATCCATCCTGAGATGCAAGTCATTTGGTTTGTTTCCAGTATTTCTGATTACAAATAGTGCTGCCGCTAATATTCAAGTGAAAATTTTGTGTGACTATAGGTTTTCATTTCACTTGGGTAAATACCTAAGTTGCTTTTGTTTTTAAGCTCTAAATACTTATAGCTCTGCAACTTGAGGAGTTTTTTTTTATCCTCTTTTTTCTACATAGAACCAAGTGACCCTCAGAGGACTTGTACCACACCCAGGCCGATATGTCATTGTCATCCATTTTTATCAATCCAGCACACCCAACATTTCCCACCCAGGTGTTTGTGGATGGAGGGCGGCTATGGCCAGGTGAGCTTTCAGGGGACCAGTGCCATGGCTGCAGGCCCAGCTGGTCCTTGTGGTACCGTACCAGAAACTCCTCTCCCACTCTGCCCCCAGGTGTCTTCCGTGCTTCTTTTTGCCCCCATGTGCTTGGCTGCCGGGACCAAGTGATTGCTGAAGATCAAGTTGAGTTTGACATCTCAGAGCCAGAGGTAGCCGTGACTGTGAAGGTTCCAGAAGGAAAGTCCTTAGTATTGGTATGGTCTGCTTCTCCCTCAGCTTGCTCTTCATGTGCTTGCCTTGGTTAGCCATTCTGTGTGCCTGTTTGGCTCGTGACAATAGTTCCTCTGAGAAGTTGAAGTCATATTTATAGAAAAATGTTTGAATTTTATAGCCACTTGTTAGAAAAAAAAGAAAAAAAAGAAAAAGAAAAAAAAAAGCAGGTGATAATTAAAGTCAAGGGAAATTAGAACAATAAGTAAGTGAATAGGAAGAAAACAGTCCCCTGCAGGAAACTCTGGTGAGTGAGTGTCTCGCTCTGCATTAGCCCCTCTCACTCTTCACCTGACTGGTCTCTTTCTGAAGCATTTAATCCTCCTTTGTCCTGGAGACTTTCTTTCTTGAGCTTCCTATAACTGCTTTCTCTCATTTTGCTCCCACTTCCTCCTGTGCTCCTTCAGTGATTTCTCTTTCCTTTTGTCCACATATGGTATCGTTCCCTGGGGTTTGACGCTGAGCCCCCTTGTTCCGTCATTTCTCTTTGGACAGTATCATCTGTCCCTGTTGATTCTGTTCCCTCTTGTGGGGAAATGACACCACATCTCTGTTATTTTCTGAGCTCTGGGCCCAGTATGGGGCCATCTACTGCATATCCATGTAGTTGGGGACCTCATGAGTCCCTCAGACTTAAGCCTATTACCTATACAACCCCAGGTGTCTCCTACACTGTTTTTACCTTGGTTGATGGAATCATGGTCACTTAATGCCTGTAAGGCCTTCCAGAGAGCTTGGTAGCATTGTTCAGGCCCTGCTGCGTGACCCGCTTATTTCTTCCTTATGCTTCCTGCTTTCTCTGAGGAGGCCATCTTCCTAGGAACAGGGGCCTGACTTTATGCATTTTGTATCCCGTGTGCTTAGAACACCACCTAGTACATGGTGTTTCACAAATGCTTACTGATTGAATAGCACAAGAGCAGGAAACTGTCTGTAAGCTATAAGTTGGTGAGTAGTTCACAGAGATTTGAAATTTCCTATAGCATTTGTTACTGGTATAGTCTGATTTAAACAGGCACAGAGAGCCAAGCAGTACTTCTAAAGATTAGGGCTGCAGTTATTCATAAGAGTATCTGACATGATGCAGCTTCAGGGCAAGCCATGGTATGAGTTTCCCCCATTGGTCCTGCTGTTTTAGTTTGTTCACCTTTAAAAATATAAAATGCGACCTTTGGCAGTCCAGGGTCATCCCAGGCATAGATTACGCAGGGCGCAGGCCCTCTCCACAGGCCCCGATCCCTTAGATCTCCTGTTTCCACCTAGCTCTTGAGGAGGCTGCTTCTCTGAGCAGGTGCTCCAAGGGACATGCCTCAGCACACACCATTTCTTACATAGGAACGTGGGTTGAACATGTAATACTGGCTTAGGGTAGTTCTTGTGATTCCTTTTTCATAAATCCTGTTTCAAGTGGTCTTGGGCTTAACAATCAAGAGCATGGATCTTAGTGAAGAGAAAGTGTAATGAATAGCCGTCAGTATGCCCTGCTGTTGGAAATCCAAAGTCATGCTGACAGGTTTCCTTTAGGTCCGTGTTTTAGTGGTGCCTGCGGAGGATTATGACTACCAAATACTTCACAAAAAATCAGTGGACAAGTCATTTGAGTTTGTCACCAATTGCGGAGGAAACAGTTTTTATATCGAGTAAGTATCACTTTGCAGAGATTCCTAAGGCTCTCCAACATCCCCCCTCAGAGCAAGGCGCAGGGTGGGGCTGGCCCTTGGGTCTGTCTTTTTCCTCCCTGTGCCCAAGGGAGTGGCAGGTAGTCCTGGGGCCGGGGAGGGAGATGCTTTTCCTCTGCATACACCATCCTGCACCAGACCTTGTGCTACACATTTGGGCAAGATTACGGTCTTCAACTTCCAACCTGCCTCATGTTCACCCACTGAGCTGGGATTCATGGGCTCCTTTGGAGTTTCTTGGCCTCGTGGCTGCTTCCTGTTGTCCAACTCAGATTCCTAAAAGATAACACATGGGGTGTCCTCCACTGGGAAGTGCATCAGCCCTGGATTCTCTCTCTCCTTTACCATCTGGTTGAGTGGGGAGTGTCTCGGAGCAGCAGACCTCTCAGTCCACTCTCCCTGGACCTCTCTGTCTAACTCTCTCAGGATCTCTGAATGCCAAGAGCCTAGGACAGCCCTACATGTGGGCTTCTGCTCTTCTCTTCTGCAAACCCACCCTGTACCTGCTGCAGGTTCCCTGAAGAGCCCAGCAGCTCCAAGGGCCTGATGGGCAGAAGTCTCCTTTATAGAAAATATGAAGAGTAAAGGCTCTGAAGTCTGACAGCCATGGGTTTGAATGCCTGCTTGGCCACTCTGTAGCTCTGTGGCCTTGGCTATATCACTAAACTTCTAGAAGCTTCAGTTTCCTTATGTATGAAATGAGGCTTAGGCCTAACTGGTTAGGTGGTTGTAAGGTTAAGTGAGATGTAGGCAAAACTTCTAACACACAACATTCAATGAAGGTAGGTACTTGGCTGCCTTCCTGCTCCCATTGTTATTGGTACTGGTGCATACACATCTAGGTATAATTTTTTTTCTAGATTGTATTTATTCATGAGACACACACACACACACACACAGAGAGAGAGAGAGACAGGCAGAGACACAGGCAGAGGGAGAAGCAGGCTCCATGCAGGGAGCCTGATGTGGGACTCGATCCTGGGTCTCCAGGATCACACCCTGGGCTGAAAGTGGCACTAAACCACTGAGCCACCCAGGCTGCCCTATAATTTTTTTGATAACCGCTTTATTAAGGTATAATTCACATACCAGAGAATTCATCCCACAGGTGAAAATTTCCCCCTTTTTATTGCAGCCACCAAAAGTCCCCACCCACCAGTCCTGTGATGTGTTCTGGAGGTGGATGGGTGGAAGGGTGGCTGTCGCTGGCTGTGGATCCCAGGGTGGGGCATTCTCTCACTTCTTCCCAGATTCCACAGCCAGACTCCCTCCCCCAAAACACCACTTGGCAGAGAAAGTGGGAAAGGGAAGGTTGGGACTGGAATAATACCTTGTTTTTGTCTTCACAGCCCCCAGACCGCCTCTGGATTCTGTAAGAACGCTGCCAGGTCCCTAGTGGCCCTTTACCACAAGGGCGCGCTGCCTTGTGAGTGCCACCCCACCGGGGCCATTGGCCGTCCCTGCAGCCCAGAGGGCGGGCAGTGCCCGTGCCGGCCCAGCGTCATTGGGCGGCAGTGTACCCGCTGTCGAATGGGCTACTATGGATTCCCACACTGCAAACGTAAGTGCACGTTCGGGTCACCCAAGGTTGTCTCTGGTCCCAGGTAGGGGACGCTCATCTAGGGCAGGCCTTCTTGAATTTCACTGTGCTGGAGACTACCTGGGGATCTTGTGAAAATGCAGGTTCTGAGGCAGAAGGCCTGGGCTGGGGCCTGAGAGTCTGCACTTCTTTTAACCACTCGGATGGTGCCCAGGCCAGGGGTCCATGGACCACATTCTGAGAAGATAGGTTCTAGGAGATAAACATTTGTGTTTCCCAAGGTATGTGACCCATGTGCTTGGCAAGGCAGGTGAGTTTAAAGAGCCTTAGGCATCAAAATACTGGACAACTCAATCCCTCTTCCTAGTGGAAGCTCCTTCAATGTTTGCAACCTAATCAAAACTCAGTTGAAATAGGAGGAGAGCCGGGGTCACAGGAGGATAGTACTTTCAGAATAGGAAGCCTGGGTACTTTTATCTAAGAACCATCCTGTGGCCTGAGACATAAGGTCAGCACGGGCCATGTGGTAGTAGTGAGGGGTGTGAGCGTGGTACAAACGGAGCCTTCACTTGGAGACCAGCCTTTGCCTAACGAGGGTCCTGCTGCTGCCTTATGACCTCACCTGGAGCTCAGTTGCACTACGGTGATGTGGGGCCACTTCAGGGAGCCTGTGAGAGGATCCTCTGACAGATGAGAGACGTCTCATGAGAATGGCACATAACTATAACTGGGTGGGTTCCTTTGAGTTCCTGCCTTGGTGCCAGTGGGTGCCGCTGTGCTCAGCCAGTGTTCACACGCCACGTCTGTCATGAGCATTTGATAGAGTTGATCTGGGCTCCAAGAAAGCTGCCTTTCAGAGCTGCCCCACTCAATAATGCTATCATGAAGACAAAGCAAGACTTTTCTCCCGGACCCCTTGGAAGCTTCTGGAAATGTTGGCACCCAGCTGGAGGCTGGGTGGTGTCTCACCCTTACACCATGTCTCTTTATTCCTTGGCCAGCGTGCAATTGTGGCCCACGCCTCTGTGATGAGATGACAGGGAAGTGCCTCTGCCCTCCCCACACGGTCAGGCCACAGTGTGAGGTGTGTGACACGCATTCCTTCAGTTTCCATCCCCTGGCTGGCTGCGAAGGCTGCAACTGTTCCAGGAGGGGCACCGTTGGGGCTGCCACCCGGGAGTGCGACAGGGACCACGGGCAGTGCAGGTGAGCCCGGGTTGGTGAACCCATTAGGTCCTATTATGGGAAGGGAAGATGTCATCTGCACATGCCAGTTACCATTCCTTCCCATGTCTCACAGGTCCAAGGACTGCTCTGTGCTCACCTCAGGGTGGAGCTCCCCACCCTGGATGGGCTGTGGTTTGTGGATCACTGGGCCCCTCAGGCTCAGGGCGGCCTGCCAGAGCCTGGCCAGGCGGATGGCTGGGTGGGTGGCCAGGTTCCAGAGTCCATAAACAGCTTTGCCCATCCATTCCAGCATTGCTCTCGGAGTGTCCCATATGTATGTGTAATTAAGTTATCATTTCTTCTACTGTGTCACCTTGTGATGCATACCTATCCATTTGTATTTAGGTTTGGGCTCCCAGTCTTCATTCTAGAGTAAGCTGGCGTTTTTGTTGAGGGCAGTGCATGACAAAGTCTAAGGCCTCAGGCCTGCCAACCTCAGTCAGGCAAGCTCAAAGGGGTGCTGGGGCCTCCACAGTGGGCCCCAGTTGGGAGTGGGCAAGCAAGGTAGGAAGCTATACACTGGACAGCCTGACCTGAGTGGGGGGCTGCCACTGGGGCTGAGAGGTCCAGGGTACAATAAGTAAGGGACAGTGGCAAACGTCGGCTCCCACAGATGTTGCGTTGCTAAGAGGTTCGGCTCAGCGGCTTGAGCTCTGCCTTGGGAACTAGAGTCCAATGTCACATAATTGCAGCTGATGAGCCTGATCTCTCAGCAGAACTGGGGAATGGCTACAAGGGACAAAGAATAGGTACAGTCTTCTAGGGGAAGAGGCTGTAAAGAGTCAGAGAGGGGGTTATATGGCAGGAAAACTGAGCCAGAGGTTGGCAGTCTGCAGGAGCAAGTGTAAGGTTCACATCTACCCTACACTCCCTCCGCCTGAGGGGAGTGGAGTTTTGGGGTCTGTGTGGGTGCTCTGGGTGTGGCAGCCAAGGGGTGGGGAGGCTGTTGCTGTTGCTGCTGGTGGCAGGCATCCATGACTCCAGCCCAGGGACGGCTGCATTCATTTCCTGTGACTACTATAACAAATTACGACAAATGGGGTGACTTAAAATAATTGAACTTTATGTTCTCACAGTCCCAAGGACTAAAAGCCCAAAATCGAGGTGTTGACAGTGCCATGCCCTTTCTAAAGTCTCTGGGAGATAATCTGTTCCATGTTTTCCTCTTACTTTCTGGTGCAGCCAGCAATCCTTGGAGTTGCTTGGCTTGTAGATGTGTCTCTACACAATCTCTGCTCCGCCATCACATGGATCCTCTTTGTGTGTCTCTGTCTCCATGTGGCCTTCTCCTCGGTATGTGTGTCTTCTTATAAGGACACCAGTCATATTGGATTAGGGCTCACCTGGCTCTGCAAGCATCTTAACTTGATTATATCTGCAAACATCCTGTTTTCGAATAAGGGTCACCTCAGCTACTGGAGACTAGAACTTGAACACATCTTTTTGGGGACAAAATT
This sequence comes from Canis lupus familiaris, assembly GCF_011100685.1. Classification (NCBI taxonomy): domain Eukaryota; kingdom Metazoa; phylum Chordata; class Mammalia; order Carnivora; family Canidae; genus Canis; species Canis lupus. The sequence continues at coordinate 64,553,301 of NC_049228.1, read as the reverse complement.
CAACTCTCTATAGCAGCAACGTTTGCTTTTCCTAAGGAAGGACCCTTGACTACAACTTTAATTGTTGCCCGGGGGCCTAACTGTCCCTTTGTGCTACAGGAAAAGGAGCTGAGTGACAACTTGAGTCATGAAACATTCAAGTCTTTAAAACCACAGGTGTGAGTCCTCCCTGAGTCAGCTCAATTGCTCATGCTTCTCAAACTGTGAGCCTACGCTGAATGTGATTTGCACAAAGAATTTTGAGGTGATATCCCGAGTTGTTTCATCACCATTAGTTAACAAATAATAGGTTCTGTTCCCTCCAGTGCTTAAGCTGTTCTTTGGAAGCAAGTCAAGCACTTAGTTCATTACTGAAGATGCTACATTTCATTAGGTTTCGAATGCATTCAGGAACCCATGAAAATGCCTAACTTATTTTCAGTTAGTTAGTGATGTAAGAAGACAATGGCACTTAGGATGGAAGCATGGACTTCTACCAGGACCTGCAGGAATGCTTAAGAACAGAAGATGTACCATCCCAGGAGATACTTGCAAGCTTGTGGCTACAAAGGAGAAGTGGGAAGCTAAAAAGGATCTGCCTGTGCTGATCATGACACAATCAACTTTCTAGAAAGGAGAGAGAAAGGACAGATGTGTGTGATCCTGTGACTTCATTCCTGACCCAGTTTTGCCTCTCCAGGGAAAATTGCTTCCATACCCTCTCTTTGAACCCTTGGTCCAAAGCAGTAGCTGGACAAATGCCAGAATCTCGTAGATTTGGTTTCTCACATGGCCATGTGGCCTCATTTCAGCAGAGCTGTTTGGTATGCTTCTCAGCATCTCCTCTCCTGACCTCTTCATGTCACAGAGCTGTCTTTTTGTCTTCTGGTCTTTCATCGATGGGTATCACTTTCCCTCTGGAGTCCAACAGCCCCCACTTTGCTTTTCTATTGTTCTCATCTACCTCTATCTAGCAGGGCCTTCTTCCCTCAAGTAGCAAATGTTGCACTACTATTTTTCTGTCATTTCCTTACCGCTGACCTCTCCCTTTTCATGTTCCCATAGGTGTCAATCTCCCTTTCTTGAAAAACAAAACCCTTTTATAGACAGCAAACTCATAGCCAGTCATAAACATTTGACACAAGAACTTCAGGGTATTTGTAAATAAAATGTGTGGCCCTCAATGGAGACACCTACAGGGATATTTCTCTCTAGGAAGCCAAGAGAGCAACACCAACAAGGTTTGCCATTTCTGGTATGAAAAGTAGTCACAGGAGAATTAGAACAACAATTGAAAGACAATCATCAAGCTGGTGTGTTGCTGTTGAAACATGTCAGCAGTATCTTTGCTTAAAACACACTCAAACATGGGGCGCCTGGGTGGCTCAATCAGTTAAGTGTCTGACTTTTTTTAAAAAAAGATTTTATTTATTTATTCATGAGAGACACACATAGAGAGGCAGAGACACAGGCAGAAGGAGAAGCAGGTTCCCTGCAGGGAGCCCAATGCGGGACTTGATCCTAGGACCCTGGGATCATGACCTGAGCCAAAGGCAGATACTCAACCACTGAGCTACCCAGGCATCTCAAATGTCTGACTCTTAATTTTGGCTCAGGTCATGGTCCCAGGGATGTGAGACCAAGCCCCACGTTGGGCATGAAGCCTGTTAAGATCCTTTTTCTATCTCCCCAAATATATATATTATATATAATATATAATATATTATATATTAGTATACATATATACAACAATATAGTGCAATAGTATACATACATATAACATATATAAAATAATAAATTAAAAAAATGTAAGACACACACAAACCTGAGAGCTCCCCTACTACATCTACCAGACCAAAGGAAACCATAGATTTCGAACTGGCTTCAGGAAAGGAAATCCAGGGTGTTATAAAAAAGGCAAACAGATTAAATTAGTAATATCATTTTGGTTTTAATATATTTGAAGAACAAATAAAAGGAAATAATTCAGTGTCTTTATATGGAATTGGTTTTTGTGAATCCTTCAGTGTAAAGAATACTCTGATGAAGAAGCAGGATGTATAGAAGGGGAGGTCTTACCATTAAAATCCTCTGCTTATTCAAGAGCTATCATAGGAGGAATCTGTATATAAAAAGGCTGAAAGAGGGGCACCTGGGTGGCTCAACCAGTTAAGCATCTGCCTTTGACTCAGGTCATGATCTCAGGGTCCTGGGATTGAGCCCTGCCTCCAGCTCAGGCAGAAGTCTGCTCCTCCCTCTCCTTCTGCTCCTCCTCCCACTTATGTGCAAGAGTGCTCTCTCTCAAATAAATCTATAAAATCTTAAAAAAAAAAAAGATCAAAAGAACAGGTTCCATTTGAATAGCAGAATAAGAAATGTATAACCTGAGAATGAAAAACTCCATGAAGGGCAGAAGAGGAAGATAATCATGAATGGAACAGTTACTAGGGAGTAGGAGTCCTGGCAGAGGATGGAGCCCAGGGTTCTGTAGTGGCCTCAGGCACATCTGAAGAAACTTAAAGCCCTAAATACTGAAAACATTATAGTATTCCCCTATATAACTAAAATAAAAACAAAGCCACAAAAATAAGTACAAGGCAGACCAACAGAGTTCTGTTTTTCCATAATGACTACTTCAGTTTTTCTATTGAAAGCAGAACATACCAGTGAAGAGTTTGGGGCTGGGATGGAAGTTTGGGAATAGGTTAGCGTAATGAGGACCCCAAGGAGTAAGCGTGGACACACACCTGCAAGGTACTCCCAGCAGGTGTGGGTTCTGCAGGAGTACCTTTGTTGAATTGTAAGAGGCAAAGGAACCAAGGAGATGGAGAAGCAGTTTTCAGGCAGGAGACAGGAATTTTCCGTCTGCAAAATAATGGAGAATTTTAAAAAGGAGTAACCAGTCAACAGAATAAATTGCTGTAAACAGAACCTCACACATAGTTTCTGAATGTCACTGCCACAGAAAAAGGAATTTAAGAATGCATTAAAAATTGTAAAAATGCATTGAGGCACCATCTGTGACAAATAAATAGATTTACTGTAGGATTTTAGGTCGAAATTGTAAGAGGTGTTTAAAATTTTTCACTAGCCAATGACAATTCAGTAGATTAGAAAAGTCATAACTCAGGACCAAAGCATGCTATATAGTTTTACCCAAACCCAAGAAGACATCAATAGGAATGGATTCTCACTGGCCTGTATCGCACCCAAACCAATAGGCGAAATTGTTTATCTTCACATTACAAAGAGACAGTAATAACCTGATGGGATGACATCTCTCCATGATCAAAGTAGATTTGTCTTGAAAGGGTCCTTTAACAGATAATGTAAGAAAGACTTTCAGTTTATTACGACTATAAATTACACAAGTCGCTCGTGGTAATTCCACTGTTGATGTTGAAAAGGCTTTTGATTACTCAAAGAGTTATTTCTTTAGAAAATATTAGAAGAAAGAATGCTCCTCCCCGACCCTCAAATGAAACTTCCTAACGAAAATGAAGATTGTGTTTAGAGGAACCTAACGAGTTCATGTGAAAGAATTGGTCAAAGAGACCTGAAACTTGCAACAAAAAGAGAAACACATTCTTTTCTCCATGATACAACAGACTTTCTTGCAGTTGTTTGTACAAATTGTCACAGATCTCAAAGCTGAAAAATTGGAATTTTCGAATTTTATCTCACTCTTTATAGGGGTTCAAGTTTATCATACTATAAGAAAACAAAACTGTTTTGAATATTAATCTACTTTAAAATAAGTTACAAAATAATTGTAGCAATCCACAGTATTCAATCTCTACTTAATTAAAATTGCTGTAATTTTTGAAGCAGTTGGGAATAAATTAGGTTGGGGCCATAAATCTGCGCCCTCAACTCACCTTTGTCATAAATTAGCTAGAAGACTGGGCAAGTTACTCTGCTTTCCTGGGTGTCAGCTTCCTAATCCATTAATTGTTTGGTAAAATTATTTTTACCTGCCTTCCTGAAGTCCTATTCTATTTCCTCTTTAATCTCTGATTGTAACACACAAAATACTGCAAAGCTATATTGTATAGATGCCAAGAAATCCATTATTTTGTCCAATGCTAGACTGAGGTCCTAAAGATGCTTGTATTGATCAAGATTTTGTTTTTAACAGCAAGACTAATTCAATCTGATATAAGACTGATGAAAAAATACCTTTACCTTGCTTTTAATAATGGAAGATTATGTCATCAAATTCTATGAATAAACAAAAGGACTAGAATATCCTCAGAAGATTCTGTCAATCATTGACAGATAAGAAGCTGGAAATCATTGCTTTAATAAACTAGCATGATGGCGACCACTTTCAGGCTATATTGAGATCAGCTAAAGGAGATGGTAATCCACCTGAATTTTCAGTCAAGCCACTTGTACAAATGTGCCTTTTCAGAAGGACAATACCAATGAAGTGCCTTTTGGGGGGACTTCTGTCTCTGCACATCCTCACAGATTTACTAAATGTTTGTGTTAGAGAAATAAAATATCCACAAAGGTCATAGACTTGACATTTTTGGAACAGAAGTGCTTCCAGCTAGGTATAGTTCCATCAACCCTACTGACTTGAAGAAACAATTCCTTTGATGCACTTCATCGATTAATATGAATAGTAAATTCCAGGCAGTAAGGGGGACACGGTGGCAAGCAAGGCAGATGGGGCTCTTGCCATAGGGATGGAGCCCAGAGTTCTTACCTACATTTTCTGTCTTCTTTCATCTTCCGTAACACCAGTGTCTTTCTCCATATCTCTCTGAATGATCATTCTTTGGCTACGTCACTGCTTCAGTCTACTGCCGAGTGAGAGGAGGTGTGGTGTTAGTTTGCACAACGTTGCATCTGTTACCTCCACTCACTATCTGGGTGATCTGAGTACAGTTCTTCTCTGTATTTCTCATTTCTTCATCCACAAAATAGAGATGCTAGAGGTACCTACCTCATAAAGTTCTTTAGAAGATTATGCCGTATAGAAGACCTTAGAGCAGTACCTGACCTTCACTAGCATCCAGTAAGAATTAGTTATTATTATTATTATTATTATTATTATTATTATTTGCCAAGTACTTGGATGTCTGCCTTCTTCCCTCTATACCTTTGTCCCCCTGAAGCCCCACCCATTCTCGTGCTTTAACCACCCCCACTCCTGGATGATTTCAGATCCAGAGCTCTGGTCCTGACCCTTGATGGCTAACTTATCCCCACCTTCATTGAAAATAATTGTAACCTGGCTTCTTTTATTGACTTTATTTAGGGGACCTTGGACAAGTCCTCTAAACTCTTTGAGCACCTGTCTCCTCACATGTATTATGAAGCATTAGATTAGATGATCTTTAAGGGTCCTTACAACTCCAAAATTCTTTCAACTCTGATTCCATAGCTGAAACCCATGCCATTGCCTTGCCTTTCAAACCATTTCTCTCTTTTGAATTTTTAAAAAAATTCTACTTACCAGTGACTGTCTCTTTCCAGTCCCTAAGGCCTGAAATCCTAGTATCATCTTAAAATCAACCCCTTTTACCTACAGTCAATCAGGTGTCAACTTTTGAAAAGGTATATTATCTCCTTCCCCTTTCTTTCCATGGCTCTCTGCTTTCTGCTGCCACCTTGGTTGAGTTCTTTTACCACACCCCCATGTTTGAATGATATCAGTGGTCTCCTAATTGACCTTCCTTTTCTAGGTTTATGCATGCGCTCATTCATTCCCTTTTTTTTTTTAATATTGGCCCCTTAATTGAAAAGGAATATGCCAAGTATACAATTATCCTGGGATTTAAAAATCTATTTTCCCCATAATTTTGTCACTAATATATAGAACTATTAATCTAGGCTACAGAATTTGGTGCCTATAGGTTTATGATCTTATCTTCTTGGTATTTTCTTAAAACTAGGATGAAACATTTTTCTCGGTTACTGTGATTTTTTTTTTTTTGCCTTAAATTCTATTTTGTCAGATACCAATTTATTTTATGGCTCAGACCATATCTAGCACCTACTCCAGTTTGGGTCCTGTGCCTCATGCAGAAGGCACACATGCCTCCTAACAAGAGGTCCTGTGCTAAGCCCTAATGGCAGTGTGGAATGGTGAGGGCCAGATTGTGTGCAGTCTGCCTGAGGGCACGTGGGTCCACCAGGTGCCACTTCCATCATATCACTCTGCACAAGAACCTGTCTCAACTCCCTGATGGGATAAAGGACAGCTTTCATGGTAATATGGCACCCACCTACCCAAACTTAAGCTTTTCTTCAGCTTTCTCCTCTGGCTTGGTTTTTTTACTTTCTCTAAATGCTTTGCATATGTTCAGTTCTCCAGGTATCAATTCTCCTTCCCCCTCCTCTGTTACCCCCAAATCCTTCAAGGATTATGTGTGAAAAGAACAAACTCAAAGAAGGCATGAAGCCTTCTGTGAGGCCACAGGGACTTCCTCATGATCTCAGTGCCTCAAGCTAGTTTGATAGTCAGCCATCCTATTTCTCCCGCGATTACCTCACTTTCTGCATCTCTATGTCCTATGTTCTTAGTGGAAAATGTGCCAAGGTCAAGATCGACTTACTCTACTTTGTCCTTTCCCTCCTGCATCCCCTAACACAAGGATATGTGTATAGGAAGCACTCAATAGTTATTGAAGGAATCAATGAATGAAGAAGGTAGACTTTGGATTCTGGATTGCAACCAGAATTGATATGAGTGTGATATTAAGAGACCCATTATAATGAGCAAAGGGTAGAGTTCACTCTAACATCTGATTTTCTAGTTGTTTGTGCAACATGGCGAGCGCCCACACATGCGCAGATGTTATTATGTAAGGTTTGGCCATGAGCCCATTGCTTTGGAGATGAATCCACTTGACCTGCACCCCCAGAGCTGCCATTCTACACCTACAGGCAGCTTCTGCTGGAAACTTCTTGCCTTTGCAGCGAGGGCAGTTCCTTGGGCAGCAGAATATCTCTCTGGAGAAATGTGTCAAGGTCAGGCTGACTTTAGGTGGTTTTTAAGAGACATTCAGCCAGACTTTACAGAAGAAGTTTCCTTTTAATTCCCTGTTGTCATGGCACCACCAAAAAGTCCTTTGGTTGCTTGGGTTTTTTTTGCACGGGATTCATATGCTCAGTGCTCAGGAATTATGATACTATATTCTCTGTGTTTTCATTAACCACTCCCTATCAGTCTCATCTGGGGGTCTCAGGGTCAGCTCACAGGTCCCCACTCTTCTTACTCTGCCCAGCTTTTCGCTTTTTCTTATCCACTCTCTATGTGCTCCATTGCTACATGCGTGCAAAGTGGGATCCAGAGCTTTACCTTACATCCCTGACGTTGCCACATGCCCTCAGCCCACCTGTCCTTGCCACCACGTCTCACAGCATTCTGAAATAAAGAGGCAAGGAATGATTTTGCTTCCATTTCTCCTTGTCTCAACAAGCAGCTTCCACAGCTGCCCTCCCTGCAAAACACTCCAGCTCTTTTCTTTTCCACTCAAGTGACAATATAAAAAGTAGGCTCCTGTCTACCTGTCCTGGCTTTCAAGGCCTGGCTCCAGGGCATTTGCACCACTCTCAGCCTTGGCATTCAGCATCTGAGTGGCTCTTTGGCACCAGCATTCAGTTAAGGTATCTGTAAGCCAGAAGCACTGCGTGTTTGCTGAAAGAAACATGGACTTTGGTTCGACAAGCTGCCCTTGCAACAATAGCACTGCCTGTGCACAGTGTCCTTCCCTCCCAGCCAGCTAAGAGGAGAAGAGTCTACACAGTCTAAGTCAGGCCATCTCCAAGCTTCTCTTCTGATCACACTTTTCTTTTTCTGACAATTTTAGTTGGGCAGGGCTGTCTGTACCCTCTTCTTTCTTAACTCTAGACCACTAGAGTCTTATGTGCCACCATCACTGCTGCCTCCCAAAATAGGGAGTTATCCAGTAACAGTCATTTTTTTTGCTGGGTTGTCTGATTGCATTTAGTCTGAGATTCACAAGAAGAGAGCAGGTATTATCCATCAGGGCTTAGGAACCCTCTGATAGTGAATGCAAATTTGTGTGCGTTGGAGAGAGAGAATATGAATGAATGAATGAATGAATCAATCAATCAATCAATCAAACCTTGAGTGACCCATAGTTTATCCAGCTTCCCGGAAGAGTCTCTGACCCCTTTCCAAAGTTTCCATCCACCGCAGTGGAGTGATCACTTTAAGCAGAGTGGTGGCATTTTCCATTTGCACCAGGGGCCTGGTGATTCAGAGAATACTGGCTTCCTTATGAAAAGAATTTCTTCAGGTATCAAGTGGGGAGGAAGACAGAGGGGATGGGGTTGAAACTGGATTGATATTTGACCTGCCAGTAGGCCTTGCAGGTAAAACTGACTGTCTTTTTGGGTGTGCTGAGTGAGATAAAGGGAGTCCCACTAGCTCCCCTTAGCCAATGCCATAGTAAGAATAATAATAGCAAATTCTTGTATGTGTGCACGACCCTGTTCTAAGGCTTTTCCAGATATTATTTTATTTAATTTTCACAATAATTCTACAAAGTTGAATTTATGATCTCCATGTTTACAGAGAAGTAAACTCAGCTGTAGAGAGGTTAATTTGCTCAAGGTCTATATCCAGTTAAGTAGCCAAGTTGGGATTCAGAGGTAAGCTGCCTGCCTCAAGCGTGTGTTCTTAATTCAACACAAAATTCTGTACTTGGTTCTAAGCAGATATTTTATATAAGACAAACTTAGTGGGAAATAAAGTTAGATTTCTCTTTTTCAGGATGGTCCCTTGGGTAAGATATTTTAATAGGTATTGTGGGCAAGTTAATGATAAAATATTTCATATCAGATTATCCTCCCAATGTTCTGATATAAAGCACATTTCCTAGTACTCTCTTTAGAAGCACAAAGAAAGATCAGCGTGTGGTTTCCACCAGGCATCCACCATGGAACTCAGTGATTGAGCTACGAAGGAAGCCTGGTGCCCACTTCCTCTTCTCTCTTCACCTGGTGGGGTGGTGAGCTTCTTAGTTCTGCTGGCAGCTCACTGCTCTTCTCTGTCAGCCTGTGTTTTCCCCTCCCCTCTTGTGGTTCAAGTGCACAAACATGTGGATGGCTCCCCCCTCCCTGCAGAGCCCTCCTTAGAGCCCAGGCACAGGGTTGCTTGCTGCCTGCTGGACTCCCTGCCAGCCTTGCCCACTCCAGCATCCACTCCAGTGCTCAGGCTGGACGACAAGGGTCTTCCTTGCCTTCCCCCCACTTCTGTCTCCTCATCCAGAACATTACAAGCCCCAGCAACCTCACCCCAAAATAGCTTGGGACCCATCCCTTGTCACCATCCCAAATGTCTTTGCCCTACTTTAGCCCCTTCTTCCTCTTGACTCAACAGCTGGCTGAGGAATTGGTCATCTTGATTCCACCCACCCCCACACACCCAACCATACTCTTTCTTGCTTAAAACTTTTCAAGATGGTGATTCCTTGTCCGAGAGCTTGCCATGTGCCAGGTGCAACCTCATCTACCTCCACAGGGGTCCTGGGAGGCAGCAGCTAGCATATCCCCTCTCACAGATGAGAAAATGAGGCCTTAGCAAGTTAATAAGATGCTGTATCTGTCGTGTTCCAGAGCTGATCAGTACTCCGGCCAGAGGGTCTTCAGTGCACAGCACTCAGCCACCTCGCTCCATTGCCCCTGAACAGTGTCACAATGGCCAGCATCTCCATCCACATGAGCTGCCTCCCTCTTCAGTTCATGGGCCAGCTTTCTCCACTCATACCTGTGCTCCGCGCACACACCAGGCGGTTCCCCTCTGGGTCTTCTGTCTGGAACACCCACCCCCACTCCTACCCCGTGACACTTTGTCCTTTTAGGCTCAGCTCAGGCATCACTGCCCCCAGGGAAGCGGGGTCACAGTTGCTTTGCTACAATGCAGGTGGACTTCAGAACCGTGCAAGAAGGATGATAAAAACTTTTGCTTCCTTGGCTTTGAATACAGGTGCAAGCCCAGAATCACAGGGCGGCAGTGTGACCGGTGTGCTTCCGGGTTTTATCACTTCCCGGAGTGCATTCCCTGCCATTGCAACAAGGATGGGACCGAATCAGGAGTCTGTGATCCAGGGACCGGAGTTTGCCTCTGCAAGGTAAGACGGAACGAGCCATGCGAGACATCAGCCACTGTCAGTGAGGAAGTTCTTCATGTTGAGTCAATATATACAAATATGTGGGAAGTGGGATTGACCTGCAATAGATTTCCACAATGCATGTAGCATTTAATGGTTACTAGCTCGTTTGATAGAAACAGAAGGGAAAGCCCCTCTTACCCTTTGGAGAATCACAAAACAGGTATGGACCCATTCCAGAGAAGTTGACACAACCCTTAGTTTACAATTTTAAGAGGTTCATAGGTGCCCTGGAAGCTTATTTCCAGCTTATGGACCCCAGGTTAATAATAATCTGCTCCAAAGGGTTCTGCTAAGTGGTATGAGGATTCCTAAGTCCCAGCAGTTGTTTGAGATGGTGGTAAGTGGGATGAACCAGGCCCGCCTATATTGTGAATCCACATGGTTCTATTTCTCTACCTTCAAGGGCATCTTGTGAAATTGAGCAAATTCTCTCTTACACTTGAGCATGGTAGGTTTAAACAATTAATGTGATAGAAAAGCTTATCAGTTACATAGCTTTTCTTCTTTTGTTAGCATCTATGTTGTAACGTCTTATATTGGCATCTAATTTGTGTAAGTACCTAATCTCAATCAGTGAAGTTTTAGAAGAAGTGATCTCTTGTTTCGTGTTTTGTTTCAATAGGAGAATGTGGAGGGTACAGAGTGTAATGTGTGTCGAGAAGGATCATTCTACTTGGACCCAGCAAATCCCAAGGGTTGTACCAGCTGCTTTTGTTTTGGAATAAATAGTCACTGTCACAGTACCCATAAAAGAAGAGCTAAGGTATGCAAGGGATTAGAATTTTTGTTTTTATTTGGTACCTCTGAATGGGGGAAGAAGTGGATTGTCATGAAGTATGAAGGGCTTGTGGAGATTTTATATCTTATTTTGTTGAAGTGTTAAGCTTTGCCCTCGCCATTCCTCAGCACACAGTGTTTTTTACATAGATGTTCTCATGCTCATTCCCTCAGTCTTTCAGGTCTGCTGAGTGTTTTGGACTCAGTAGGGTCTTCCCTCACCACTCCCTATGGAGTAGCTGCCCCTGGTCACTCTATGGGCTCACCCTTCTTTGTATACTCTACAGCATTTATCCCTCCCTGACATATTATGCAGTTAGTTCTAGAAATTTTTAATTATGTATCTTCCCCCAACATTAGAATGTAAGCTCCTAATACATTCCTGATACCTACAACAGGATCCAGAATATAGTAGGTGCTCACTAAACACTCATCAGCTAAATGGAGTTGGTCCTTCTTCCCTCTCACTTCTTCTTATTTGCTTATTTTCTTTCTGTTTTACTTTATGTCTCTCCTGTTTTACATGAATATTTAAGTTAAATTTCTAAATTATTTACATGGGTTTTTATTTATTATTTATTTTTATTGGAGTTCAATTTGCCAACATCTACCACAACACCCCGTGCTATATGGGTTTTTAAATTAGCTACACAAAACAAAAACTTTTGATGCCTTCATTATTATTATCCAACAAGTATTCAAGGAGAGGTTATTTTATGTATTTCATCCCAAAAGGAATGTAGGCTTGTAGTTGAGGAAAAAAATTACTTCACAAATCCACAGAAAAGTTCTACCTCCAGGGGAACCCAGAAGCATTATTCCTAACCAATGTCTTATCAGTTCCTTCTTTCTCCCCCTTATCATTTAACTCTTGGCTTCCTTTTTATGATCAGGGAAATACTTGGTTATGAGGATTTATTTAGAGAAAAATAATGATAGCAGGCCACTGTATTCCACCTCACATTTGCTCTCTAAGGAGTTCATCATTAAAATGGTCTCACCATCCCTGTTAGTATTCCCACACTTACTAAATGTCAAGAACCAGGATGTGTGCTGGGATACAGAGATAAATCCCACATACATATGGTCACCGCTGTCTGAGAACTCCTAGTTGTGTTGGGTCAAGGGAGGCAGTGCTGGGTGAGGGTTCTGAAGCTCTAGAGGAGGCATATAAAGGAAGCCTCTGGAGCAAGGTGGCCGCCCCATGGTTCTTTCTATTCTGCATAATTCAGCCATCATCAGAGAAGCTACAGGCACATGTTTCCAACCTTTGCTCTTGTGTTCCAGTTTGTGGATATGATGGGTTGGCGCCTGGAGACGGTGGACAGAGCCCACATCCCTGTCTCATTCAACCCGGGCAGCAGCAGTGTGGTTGCAGATCTCCAGGAGCTGCCCTCAACAGTCCACAGTGCATCCTGGGTGGCACCTCCTTCCTACCTGGGAGACAAGGTAAGGACGTCCTGTTGTTCTCCTGAGCCCTCGCTGGACCTCCTTCATCACTGCGTCAGCATCATTTCCTGTCTGGAAGGAAGCAACAATAAGTTCAGGTTACTAAAACTGATGAAATTAGATTAGCTACAGATGCAGAAAAGATGCTGTCCTCCCCTGGGAGGAACCTGGTGTGAATGACCCTCATGTACCCCCACCTGCATGAGCTCCCCAGCAAAGGAAATCATGCACCATGTTTTTCTCCATTTTTGCTAAACCTTTAAATAATATCTGTTGCAGATGGGACATATGTGCTTTTAAATGCCAATGCTAAGAATTCTTTGTTTTAAAGCAGAAGAAAGGTTTTCCTTGTCAGGAAAACAAAAGCTGAAAAGTGACTCACAAGCTTATTAAAAGAAGCACCAGATCCAGTGGCAGCTCGGTTGTCATTAGCAGAATCACATGCAGTTAGCGAGACACTCCTCGGGGAGCTTACAAACGGGTTGCTCTTCCTTTCCTGCATAGATTGTCATAGCCTGGCCCACTACACTCCTTTCCAAGGACAGAAGTTGGGCTTCTGTAGAAACATCATCAGGTAACATATGTACCTGGTAGCAGAGGATAGAATATTAGAGAAGGTATAAAATTCATAGGGCCCAGCTCAGGTGGCACCATAGTCTCTTAAATATTAGGGTTTTGTCAGCCTGAGATCTCTAATTCTATCTCCTGGTTGAAGGACTTTGGGTTTTGGCCTTTGAGTGTGGGGAATGTTGCTCCTCTCATCTATCCCTCTCCTACACGTAACGCCCATCTTCACCTCCACATGGTGAGCCCACGTATGGCTTACCTAGTACTATGCAAACAATTACCCCAGAACCGTGCAGCTTAAAGCAACAGTCATCTTGCCCAGTTTCTGTGGATCAGGAGTTGAAGAGTGGATGGGTGCTCAGAGGGTTGTGAGCAAGATGTCAGCCAGCGCTGGAGTCACCAGAACTGGAGGGTCCATTTCCAAGCTCAGTCATGTGGTTGTCACAGGCATTCCGTTCCTCGCTGGCTGCTGAGCCAGGGTGTCAGGGTCTCATCACATGAGGCCTCCAGGCGCCGCCTGAGGGTCCTCGTAACATGACATCTGGCTTCCTCTAAAGTAATGGATAGAGAGAGAAAGAGAGGGGAGAGAGAGAGAAAAAAAAAAAAAAAACCTCAAAACAGAAACCACAATCTTTCTATGACCTAATTTCAGAAGTAACATACCCTTGCTTCTTGCCATGTACTATTCATTAGAAGCCAGTCACCAAGTCCAGCCCACACTTGAGGAGGAGATTTAAGCTCCCCCTCTTGAAGACAAGAATATCAGGAATTTGTGGACATATTTTTAAAACCACCATAGCCCATCAGAAAGGCCATATTTAATCTCCAAAGGATGATTTAGGATGTTACCTCAGAATACTTCTAGACTCTAAGATCATAACCCTGTGACTTCGTCAGGTTATGGATTCTAGGGAAGTTCAATGAATCAAGGGCTCGGAAATGCTGCTCTCTCTCCCCTGCTCCATGTTATTTGTGTTTTTCAAGAGGGGCATTTTGTCCTGCTCCACTCGGAAGTGATATCGCCTCTTATTTTCATCTCTCAATTACTCCTTTCATGATCGGTTTTTGCTTTCTGGGTCAGAAGTATCAACACCAGAGGTGAAGTTGCTATCACAAAATCATGACCTCATGCCTCCATCATGATCATGCTGCTAAGGTGACATTGAGAAAAGGTCCCTATACACTTGCTGGAGCAATCAGACATGGCTTAGGTACCAGGGAATGTGTGATCATGTAGGAAATATTCACCATCTGCTCTCAGGGGGAGTTTTTTTAAAAAAATTATTTTTAGAGGTTCATTTTGTGACTGATAGATATTAACCAATTCTCTCAGTTAAATAAGAAACCAATGGTCTACATTGGGATAGCTGTAGATTAAATGAACACTGGTTTAGTGGTCATCTAGAATAGAAGGATCTTACTTGTATCTGTGTGACTGATATTTTTCTTTTTAACAGAAGCATCTTCTTGCTTATAAAACTCAGTCGTGTTCATGCTAAACATTTTAAGTAATATAAAATGGTACAAAGTAGAAAGTTAAAATACCATCTTCAATTCTTCACTCTCAAGATGACCACTAGGAGGTGGATTGTATCTTTCCAGATCTATGTGCCTGTGTGCTTTTTAAGTGGGCTGATGTTGCTATAGGCTCTTCTAATGCTTATGCTGTTGATCTATAATTGCAATTTTAGGTTTCTTCATATGGTGGTTACCTCACCTACCAAATCAAGTCCTTTGGCCTACCTGGTGACATGGTTCTTCTGGAAAAGAAGCCAGATGTGCAGCTCACTGTAGGTATCAGAGTGCAGCCTGAGGGGCTGGAAGTGGCAATTGTAGTTGGTTGCTGATCCAGTTTTGGGACATCTTAATAAATGGCCTATAAAAGATTAGATTAAGTCATTTCCAATATTTTGTAGAAATTGAAAGGGAAGTTGAGAGCAGGTAAGCCCCCCTCAGGATCCTGCTTCCCCTGGTCATCCAGCCCCAATGGCTTCTCTTCTGTCTCCTCCCAAGGAATGTCACTGTATCTCACACTTGCTTCTCATAAATTGTTGCTTCATGTTAAACTTTGTTGAATGTCTCGATATTTTTTAAAAAATATTTTATTTATTTATTCATCAGAGACAGAGAGAGGCAGAGACATATGAAGAGGGAGAAGCAGGCTCCCTGCAGGGAGCCCGATATGGGACTCAATCCTAGGATCCCGGGATCATGACCTGAGCCAAAGGCAGACGCTCAACCCCTGAGCCACCCAGGTGTCACCATTGTCTCCACCTCTCAATTTAGTCTCACAGTAGCTTTTGAGACCCTCCTGTTGGCAAGGCTCATTGCTGGGCTCAGAAAGGACAGGTGATCCCTGTCCTTCACAAAAGCGTAATCTAAGAGGGGAGGCAGAAGAAATATGCACATAGCTACAATCCACTGAACAATATGCATTTGAGGTGAAGTTTGAACAGTCTTGTGACTCTGTGAGAGCTGGGGTCCAAGTGGGGGCTTACGTGGTTGAGAAGCCCTCAGAAGGCTTCGTGGAAAAGGTTCATTTTGAGCCAGACCTTTAAGCATGGGCATGGCAAGAGCACCCTTCCAGGGGCAAAGAATAATATAAATCAAGGCAGGGACACCTGGGTGGCTCAGTGGTTGAACGTTTGCCTTTGGCACAGGGTGTGATCCTGGAGTCCTGGGATCGAGTCCTGCATCGGGCTTCCCGCAGGGACCCTGCTTCTCCCTTTGCCTATGTCTCTGCCTCTCTCTGTGTGTCTCTCATGAATAAATAGATAAATCTTAAAAAAAAAAAAAAAAAAGATAAGCCAAGGCAGAGGACAGTGCACAAGGGACGACCTGTCCAACCAGGCTGTATTATCAGTGATTCTCGAGTCATAGGAAACAAGCCAGGAAGGGTTGGAAAGAAAAAAGATGTTTAATACTGTGCTAAGGAATTTGAGTTTATGTAGATAGTAGGGAGCCAGTTTGAGTTTTTGAGAAGAGAAGAAAAGTGGCACCTACACACTATAGACCAGCCATGTAATCTAGAACTGTAATCTAGATAATTCCTTGAGGGTGGGGTCAATGTCACATTCTGCTTTGAATCTCCCACAGTGCAGGGTCCAGTCTCTTAAATACAGGTTGAGGACCCTGAGTCTTAACTTGACTCTGTTTCTGGTTTTTGTGCTGTGGTTAATGCAGTGCAATGACGGCTTCCTGAAGGTTTCCGTTTGTGTGTCATTCATGGTAAAATAGGGACTAGCAAGCAAGTCTCACACATCTTGTCACAGCTGAGAGCCTTGCATTCTGGTTGATTTGTGTGTTTAGGCACTGCTGTGTTGTGTTTTGTTTTTGCTGGCACCCAAATTTGTTGAACTGTTGTTTTAAAAACTACAAGGAAACTTTGTAAAACATCTTGGAAATGAAGCATCAAATATTTTAGAGGAAAAATAGCTCCACAATAAAAATACCATCCTGGCAGTGCTGTCTTTCAGTTTCCTATTTTTTCAGAACATCTCAAGTTTGGGCCATTAGTATACCAGTATTTATTGCCAAAGAGTTTATTATGCAGGTGGTTGGAATTCACAGAGAAGTGATGACCAGAATTTCTTCTCAATTCTACCTCCAAACATGGAAAATAATTTAGGCTTATGAAACATTCACTCTGCTGCTTTGTTCCAAACCACTGTAATTAAAAGCCTATAGGGCATGTTTCTTAAAGTTTTCAATGATTTGTGATCACAGATCATGGTCTTCTTTCTGAAACCCCAGCACTAGTGTATGAAACCCTTTTGGGCTTAGGGCTATAACAAAAGAGCCAGGGCTATTGTGTGTGAGTTTGGGGTGGAGGTGTTGATGATGGGTGTTGACCTTACTGTTGTGACCTATTAGAGCCCCTGCTATGGGGAGGGGAGTTCAGAGGCTGAGAGTGAGTAAGGCTGGAGCCCACAGGGAGTGGGGGGTGCAGGACTCTTCCTTCTCCACATACTCTGAGGCTCCCTGTCTATGCAGCCTGCACTGTCCTGCCAGTC
Source organism: Canis lupus familiaris (assembly GCF_011100685.1). NCBI lineage: Eukaryota > Metazoa > Chordata > Mammalia > Carnivora > Canidae > Canis > Canis lupus. The sequence continues at coordinate 64,536,359 of NC_049228.1, read as the reverse complement.
TTTCTGCCCACCATGCCCTCCTCATGGACTCACCCACCAAAGCAGTTTCTTACTACTACACTCTAGGTCCTGTCGGCAATAATGGAAATGCACCTCATACATTGACTGCAACACATGGTTTTGGTGAAATTTAATTAATTAATTAATCAATTAATTAATTAAGAAAAGAAATCTGTCTTTTTAGCCACGTTCAGTCAAGGAGATTTTCCTGGTTTTTTATTTGTGAACCTGCACTGCATTAGGTATTATTTTTGTTTCCATTCACTAATCCTTTTGCCAGGCCATTCATTTCACTATTTAGTAGAATCAGGCATTCCACGTAATGCAGATCCATAGAAATTTTGTTCTTATCAATGATAAGCCTTAGAATATCTCAACCGTGGCATTCGTGGTTTTCTTTACACAGGGCCAGCACATGTCCATCATCTATGAGGAACCAAATAACCCCCGACCAGACCGGCTGTATCATGTGCGTGTGCAGGTGGTGGAGGTAAAGGAAAAACAAACATAAAATCATTCTTGGTGATCCTTTTTTGTTCTATGACTAAGTTCTTTCAGGCAATTGTGATTTTTTTATTTTATAAATTTAAAATATTAATTATATTTATGTACTTATAATTCACATATATAAATTTAAAATATAAATTATGTAAAACATACAGAGGTTCATCCTCACAGGGCTTTATTTGTACTATCTGAATGGCTCTTAGCACAGTCTCTTCCATTTTAGAGGTAATTATCTCTGTCTTATAAACCCTGTGAGCTTGTAAATGTTATGATACAACTCCCTCTCATCCTCATGCCTTCCTCAGTGGCCAATAAATGCTTGGGATGAATGGATAGAAAAGCCACAAAAATATCTAACACCAAAATAAATAAGATTAATATAGATAAGAAAGGAAAGCTTATCAAATCATAAGACATTGTATTACATTTACTTGGTTATGACAACTTCTTTAAAATAGTGTTCCATTTTTTTTTTAAGGATTTTTAATTCATTTATGAGAGACACAGAGACAGGCAGAGACATAGGCAGAGTGAGAAGCAGGCTCCATGCAGGGAGCCCGATGTGGGACTCTATCCCAGGACTCCAGGGTCACGCCTTGAGCCAAATACAGATGCTTAACCACTGAGCTACCCAAGCATCCCAATAGTGTTCCATTTGTATTATTAAATATGTCCAATACCTCAAGGTGATACTTTTCAAGCACTTTGAACTTGTAGATATATTTTAACATATCTGTACAGGTCCATCCATACAATGGAATACTATTTGGCAATAAATGAAACAAAGTATCAATACCTAGGATAACATGGATGAACCCCAAAAATAATGTACTGAGTGAAAGAAGCAAGACAGACCACACATACTGTGTGATTCTATCCATATGAGAGTGGCCATGCCAGCAAAAATGGTGGGGTAGGAACCTCCAGAAATTCTCTCCTTCATTAAAGCAATGAGAAAACTGGCAAAAATGGTTAGAATGAACTATTTAGAACTCTGGAAATTGACCATAGGCTTGCAGCAATCTGAAAAGTGTTTAATCAAGAAAAAATGACTGAAACTGTAAGAACCTCAGGCTCTGTGGCAGTCAGCTTGCTCTGTTCCCATCTGCCACTCCTGCCTGCACAGAAGCCTTGAAAACAAAAGCCCACCACCAAAGTGAAAGCCAGTAGCCCAGCAGCCACCAAAAGAGATGGGGTGGCATTGGAGTTTATGCAGAGCCTCACTGCCAGAGAACTGTCATGATTTAACCTGTCTGAAGATTTTCTGGAAGATGCTACTTCCAAAGCTGTCTTTGTTTGACCAGACTTGTAGCTTTCCCCAAAATTAAAAAATTTTCCCCTAGGGGTATTGATGAAGACATTTAGAGATGCTGAGCTTCACGGCTGGCCAAGGTGATGGATTATAGTTGGGACTAATTATAAGCTAATCACAAAACTTAAAATAAAAAGCTGGGAATTACTTATCCATGGGGCTTTGGAAAGCTCCAACACAATCTTGGAAAGGTAGAAGGCTACACATACTCAGGACTGTGAGCATGTTCAAGAAAGGCCTAACAAGACCCTAAGCCATCACCTTTGACTAACCTTGAGGCTCTGAGCAAGCAGGAAGTGAAGGCTAATGCAGAGTTGTTAGCTGCCTGGCTGAGTGTTGAGGGGTCCTTCAACATACACACAGAACCCTTTTGCAATGATTATGGAACTTTGGTTTTAGGAATTTAAAAAAAAAAATTGGTTCAATCAATAGCTGACCATTATACTAACCAAGCAGAGACTTTAGCTGTCATACATGACAAAGAATACAGACTTTACAGAATTAGTTCAGAAAAGTCATTAAGCAAAAACATCAACAATGACAGTAAATATAGCAACAGCAACAAATTCTGGGGAGATAAATAACATTTTCTAAGTTGCCACATTACATTATGCTAAATGTCCAGTTTTCAGAAAAAAAAAAAAGAGAGAGAGAGAGATGAACAAGAACAGGAACCCATGATCCATACACAGAGAGGAAAGGCAATAAATATAAATGGTCCCTGAGGAAGCCCAAACATTGGACTTACTACACAAAGACTTTAAATCAACATACATCAGGGGCATCTGGGTGGTTCAGTGGTTGAGCATCTGCCTTTGGCTCAGGACGTGATCACAGGGTCCTGGGATGGAGTCCACCATCGGGCTTCCCACAGGGAGCCTGATTCTCCCTCTGCCTATGTCTCTGCCTCTCTCTCATGAATAAATAAATAAAATCTTAAAAAAAATCAACATACATCAAAGAACTAAATACCATCATATCTAAAAAACTAAAGGAAAATATGAGAATATCTTCCCAAATAGAAAATACCAATAATGAAATAGAAATTATAAAAAAGAATTAAATAGAAATTCTGGGGTTGAAAATTACAATAACTGAAGTGAAGAATTCACAAGAAGGACTGCTGTGGACTAAATTGTGTCCTCTCCAAATTTCTGTGTTGAAGCCCTGATCTCCAGTTTGAGTGTACTTGGAACAAAGAAGGAATTAAAAAAAAAAAAAAAAAAACAAAGAAGGAATTAAGGTTAAATGAGATCATAAGGGTAGAACTGTGATCTGATAGAATTAATGTCCTAATAAGAGGAGACAGCAGAAAACTCACTGTCCCTGTCCACCAAGTAAGGACACAACAAGAAGGCAACCATCTAAGCTAGCAAGAGAATTCTCACCAGGGACCAAACTGGCTGCCATCTTGATCTGGGATTTCTAGCCTCCAGAATTGTGAGAAAAACAGATTTCTGTTGTTTAAGCCATTGAGTCTCTGGTATTTTCTATATCAGCCAGAGCACTTCACATCCAAGGGTTCTCAATAAGGTCAACACCTGACTGTTCACTAGAAACCATGCAAATCAGAAGGCAATAGGATGGCATTCAAAGTGCTGAAAGAAACACACTGTCAACAAAGACTTACATACCGAGCAATCCTTCAGAAATGGAGGAGGAGGGGCTGCCCAGGTGGCTCAGTGGTTTAGTGCCACCTTCAGCCAAGGGCCTGATCCTGGAGACTGGGATCGAGTCCCACGTCGGGCTCCCTGCATGGAGCCTGATCCTCTCTCTGCCCCCCACCCATAGCCCTCTCTCTCTGTCTTTTTCTTTTTTTAAGATTTATTTATTTATTTATTTATTTATTTATTTATTTATTTATGAGAGAGAGAGAGAGAGAGAGAGGCAGAGACACAGGAGGAGGGAGAAGCAGGCTCCATGCCGGGAGCTGGTCGTGGGACTCGATCCCGGGACTCGATCCCGGGACTCCAGGAACGCTCCCCGGGGCCAAAGGCAGGCGCTAAACCGCTGAGCCACCCAGGGATCCCCTCTCTCTCAGTCTCTTATGAGTAAAGTCTCTTATGAGTAAATAAAATATTTTTTTAAAAATGGAGGAGGAAAGAAGACATTACATTAAAAACAAAACAGAGAATTCAGTGCTGACCAATCCTCCTTATAAGAAATGCTAATGGGAATCTTTAGACTGAAATGAAAGGACACTATAGACAATGACTTCAGTCCATATTAGAAATGAAGAGCACCAGTAAAGGTAACCACACAGGTAAATATAAAAGGCAGTAAAAATATATCTTTTGTTTGTAACTTTTTTTTCTTCTATCTGACTTAAAAGATAACTGCTTAAGGCAATAATTATAGATCTGTGTTGACTGACATACAATTTATAAAGATGCAATGTATATGACAATAACGGCACAATAGAGTAGGGAGTAAAGGAAATGAACAGAAGCAAAGTTTTTGTGTACTATTGAAATCAAGTTTGTATTTATATAAATGGTCCAGCATGGGCAAATAAATCTCTAGAGGCAGAAATATAGACTCCTGGTTGCCTGGGGCTCAGGGTAGGAATAGGTAATAACTATAAATGGGCACAAAGGTTCTTTTTGGGGGGGATGAAAATGTAAAACTACATTGTGGTGATGGTTGTACACTTCTGTAAATTTATTAAAAAGTGTGTACTTAAATAAGGGAATATTATTGTATTTAAATCATACCTCAAACTGTTAAAATATAAACTAATATCATATTAGTATTGTATTTATATGTACATAATAATAGTTACCATTTATTGAATGTTGACTATGTGCTAGGCACTGGGCTGAACACTTTATATACATGATATGGTTTAATTTGCTGTAATCCTCATCACAGTCCTGAGATATTAGGTATTACTATACCCATTGAAGAAATGTAGAAACCAAGTTTAAAGGAGGCAGCAGAATATAAAGGTTAGGGATCCCTGGGTGGCGCAGCGGTTTGTTGCCTGCCTTTGGCCCAGGGCACGATCCTGGAGACCCGGGATCGAATCCCACGTCGGAAGAGGGCTCCATGCAGGGAGCCCCAGGTGGGACTCAATCCTGGGTCTCCAGGATCATGCCCTGGGCCAAAGGTGGCACTAAACCGCTGAGCCACCCGGGCTGCCTGAAAAGTGTAGGCTTTTAAAAACCTTTTTTTAAAATTTTTATTTATTTATGATAGTCACAGAGAGAGAGAGAGAGAGAGAGAGAGAGAGGCAGAGACACAGGCAGAGGGAGAAGCAGGCTCCATGCACCGGGAGCCCGATGTGGGATTCGATCCCGGGTCTCCAGGATCGTGCCCTGGGCCAAAGGCAGGCGCTAAACCGCTGCGCCACCCAGGGATCCCAAAAAGTGTAGGCTTTTATATGAAAAGATGCTCAATATCACTAATCATTAGAGAAATGCAAATCAAAACCACAAATGAGATACTACCTCACAGTCATTGAATTGGCTACCATTAAAAAAAAAACAACAAAAACAGAGTAAAACAAGTGTTGGGGGAGATGTGCAAAAATTGGAACACCTGTACACTGTTGGTAAGACTCTAAGGCAGCGTAACTACTATGGAAAACAGTATTGAGGCTCCTCAAAAATTTAGAGAATGACTATATGGTCCAGAAATCCCACTTCTGGGGTTTTATCCCAAAGAATTAAAAACAGGGTTCTGAAGAGCTATTTGCACACTCATGTTCATTGCAGCACTGTTCACAGTAGATCAGAGGTGGAGGCAACTTAAATGTCTATCGACAGATGAATGAATAAAGAAAATGTGGTATATACATATATTAGAATATTACCTAATCCTGTCCCATGCTAGAATATGATAGTTCTAGTTAGATAGACGCTGAAACGTAATGTGATGACATTATCCTAAGTGAAATAAGCCCATCACAAAAAGACAAATACTGCATGATTCCACTGATATGAGGTATTTAAAGTAGTCCAATTCATTAAATCAGAAAGTAGAATGATGGTTGCCAGAAAATGAGGGGAGGAGGAGGAAATGGGAGTTACGGCTTAATAGGTACAGAGTTTCCATTTTGCAATATGATAAAGTTCTAGAGATCTGTTGCACAACAATATAAATATAATTAACACTATTATACTGTACACTTAAAAATGGTTGAGATGGTAAATTTTGTTGTCATGTTTTTTACCATTATAAAATTATAAATGTATAAAATTTGTAAATGTATAAAATGTATAAATTTTATGTTTATGTTATATATATTTTTTACCACTGTAGAAGTAAAATAAAATAATATAAATGTGTGTGTATGAAAAAAAAGATTTCAGTCCCAATTATGTACATTTAACGAATGATCTAACTGCATGACTCAGTGGCTTGCCATATGCTACTCTCCTATATCATTCTCACTCAGTTTGTACTTGCACATACAAACGTGCGTTTTAAAATAAGTATAACACTGGGAAATCTCATTTCATTTTACTGTTCCTTATTTCCTGCCTTCATTTTTTCCTCTTTCATGTGGCACTCTCTTCTTGGGAATAACCCAGGACACCTGACTTCTGAATACAAATCCATTATCTTATTTTATTTTTTATTTTATTCTCTTCTGTTTTCCCATATGCACTGTAAATGTCTTTCCTTTGACTTGTGCTGGATGTCTGCCTCTCTGAAACCCCTGGAAGTGAACTTGCCAAAGCAAGACCTTACCTCTCTATTTTTACATGTAGGGAAACTTCAGACATGCCAGCAGCAGTGCCCCCGTGTCCCGGGAAGAGCTGATGATGGTGCTGTCTAGACTGGAAGACCTGCGCCTCCGAGGCCTCTACTTCACTGAGACCCAGCGGCTCTCTCTGAGCGGGGTGGGGCTGGAGGAGGCCTCTGACACAGGAAGTGGACGTAGAGCACATAACGTAGAGATGTGTGCCTGTCCCCCTGACTACACCGGTGACTCATGTCAGGTAGGAAGTTCCTCTCCACTGTAAAATTCCCCCGGGACTCCTGTGGCTGGCCCACTGGTTTGCTGCCCAGCACTGCTGGATGGTCTGACGCACTCTGTCCATCGGACAGATGTCTCCTGGGCTATAGCTTCTATCTTACCTGGACCACCCCTAGGTCCAAGTATTAAAAATGAAAAAGAAACATCAAACATCTCAAATTCCACAGGAAAGCCACAGGCACTCGATCAGTCTTGGGGGTTGTTGAAATCAGGACTCTGCAGGGCATAGGAAGGAGCCCGCCAGTGGGCCTCCCAGGATTTGAGCCCCTGCCTCCCCAGTAGGTGAGCTGGGGTTCTCATGTTGTTCTCTAACAGAGGGTCCCTCTGATGCCTACTGCTGGTAGAGTCCCAAGAATGTCCTGATTCTTCCAGGGGAAGTTGCTGCCCAAATTCCTAGCTCACAGCAGATCTTCATGTGAAACCTAGACAGCCTGACTTGTCCTAGGATGATTAAAATTTGCCATAAAATCAAACTGTTTCATATCTCAAGCTGTAAATATGTTCTCTTCCTAGTGGGAGGGAAAGCAAGCCCAACGTTTAGTGCAGTTATTAGGAAAGAGCAAACATTGCCATTCAGTGTATTCCCTGCACCCAGTGTGTGTACATTTAGCAACATCCTTCCCTTTCTGTCCTCAACCCTTGATAGCAGAAAGCCCCCAGGGGATCTGCATTCCTTTTCTAACCTACAAATATATTACCTGTCCTGGTTTTCTGGAGACTTCTGTCTTGTAACGTTGAGTCCACAGGTGCCTACCTTCTTCTTCCCCTCCTTCCTTCTATCCTTTTCTACCCGCCTAAATAAAACCATTGCCCCAGGGAAGGAGTGGAGCCTCTCGATTACCAGCCTCCTGCCCAGGGCGTGTTCTTTGCGCATGACTCAGCCTGTGATTTACAGCTGCTCTCATCGGCTAGTGCCGTCTGCGGGGTAAGGTGGGTAGAAGGTGATGCCTGCCCCACCTCGCAGGAATTACAGAGCGGTGTGCTTCCCTGTGGGACTGTTATGTGTGCTCTCTCACAGGCTGACTCATGGGTGAAGTTACAGGTGGGGCCTCCTGCCGCAGACAGCCTGCCTTACCTGAGTCAGGCGGGCCTGGGCACTGAGCAGGAAGGGCAGGTATAAGAGGAAGAGGCAAAGGTTTGTGCGCAGCCAGCAGGACGCCCCAGGACCAGGATGCCCCCAGCAGTGAGGTGGTCAGCCAGGAGCGCCGGATGGCTGTGGATCTTTGGGGCAGCCCTGGGGCAGTGTCTGGGATATAATTCACAGCAGCAAAGGGTAGCATTTCTTCAGCCTCCAGGTCAAAGCCATCTGCAATCAAGTTATGTGGACTTTAAACCCAGCCAGGTAACATCCCTTTTACATTCTGGTTTGGGTTGGGGAAGGGTTCCTTGCTTTGTGACATTTTAAGTTAAGGGGATGAATAAGTAATGGGTGGGCTGGGGGAGGGACCCAGAGCCTCCCTGCGCCATTGACTGGCAGTGTTTATTATGGTGCCTGACAGATTGCTCTCCTAAGCTGTTAACCACAAAACCCTATAAACATCAGCCCACCTGGAAATGCCCAGACAGCTCAGAATTTGGATGTTAATGGGATGTTAGTATACTATGAAACTTTGTGCCCTTTCGAGAGTCACCCAAGCCCCAAGACAAAAGAGTCCAATGCCTGTAGACCTCCAAATTCTGCTTGGAAGTAAATTCTCCGATAAAGTAAACTACTAGAATCAAGTAAAGTACGAGAATCAGTTAAATCTGCTTTTAAGGAAAGTGATGAGATCAAGTTTGTATAATACCTTACAAGACATGCTTCAATTTGCCAGGCATAAAACTTATAAATTCTGTGTGTGTGCTTACTCTCAATCTCTCTCTCTCTCTCTCTGTTTCTCTCTCTCTCTCTCTCTCTCAACCTCAACTTTCTGGACGTTGACACATATACTCAGAGATATTGATCTTATGGCTACTGAAATAGCCCTGAAAACCTGATAGGGACATAATTTTATCATTTGTACCACAAAAGCTTATTGGAAAATTTATCCTGAAAAAATGTCGCTTAAAAAATGGTTAATTGCTGAACCCCTTTACTGAAATTGTATATTAGGATACATTCATTTTCATGCAGGATAAGTCTTCAATATAGTCTGTGTGCTTTACAGAGGTGAGAAAATGATTATATTTCACGAATTGACAAATGGTCTACCTAAGAGTCACGTGATAGGTATATAACTTTTGCAGGGGACTTTTTCTGATTCTTATCAAAAGCAAATTAGGGTGGATGGTTTAATTTTAATCAGGATGGACTATTCTCCCCCTAAAGCATGTGTCATTAAGGCTTTTTATTCAGGCATGTTGTCATAAATGAACCACATATATTTATTTGGATAATTTGTTCTTTACCAAATATGATTGTTTTAGAAGCATGAGGCATGATATATAGTGGTAATTAAGAGGTACTTGCCACTTAGTAGTAGAGAGTATTTGCTTATAGATATGATCACACCACCAGTGGCTGAATTTTGTTCGAACGTATCTCTCAGTTGTGTTTTCAATTAAAGAACATTCCTTTCATACTTCGATTCTCCTGTGGACAAGCCTATTCATATAACACATAGAGCAATCTCATTTTTTGCAATAGCTTCTTTTGCCTAAACATGGTTTCTAATAGCTAAAGGGAAAAGTATATTGGAAATTATAGTCTTGTTATTGTGTACAATGTGTACTAATTGGTAATTTTGGAAGAAGCTCCAATCAGAAACTGGGATATTCTACTCTGGGGAGTACATGAGGCTTTTTTCTCCGGACCTATCAGGTTGGATTCTTTCTCTTTTCTACCTGACCAGATAGAGTCTTTGGATGAATGAGAATGGATGGTTCATTTTAAGATTTTCCTTGACTGTAGCTTCAGAGTCTTACATAGTGCTGTTAAAGAGGATTAGATAAAAGATGATGCTTTATCTTGAAATATTATATTTTCTGGATATTTTGGTTAGGGCATATAAGGAGGTCAGTTAAAGAAACTGGAAGCAACATTTGGTTTTAATCGGTGCACTGATTCACTCTGCCAAAATAAGCAAAATGTTTATGATTCTCTTTAAAGGCAAAAATAGAAATACTTTTTAATGGCTGGTATTGAAAGAATTGTTTCTTTTTCTATTGGGAGCATTCTTAACTAGAATCCTTTTTTTTAAAGATTTTATTTGTCATGAGAGACACAGAGAGAGAGGCAGAGACATAGGCAGAGGGAGACGCAGGCTCCCTGTGGGGAGCCCGATGCAGGACTCGATCCCAGGACACTGGGATCATGACCTGAGCCAAAGGCAGAGGCTTAATCACTGAGCCACCTAGGTGTCCCAACTAGAATCCTTTAAAAAAAAAAAAAAAAAAACAGTTCATCAAAAGAAAACTGTAATTCCTTTCATCCATATGAAAAATAATAATTCATATTGTACTGGAAAGAGACAATGTACTAGAGATAGAAATAAAGCAGTATTAAGTTATGAAGTGAGAGAAGAAGACCACACCCAATGGGATTCCCTCCTGCTGGGTCTTTGTGTGCCCCGTCAGAACTGAACGTCCCTGCGGGGTTCTGTAGAGAATGCTAGCATGTTCCTCTCCCCAGGGTTCCCTGTTGTCCATAGACCAGTGATTCCTCTGGTTCTGCCATTACTGCATTGATCCATCCCAATGAAGACTCTTTAGTTCCCGTTTTTCTCATTCTGCCTCCCCCACCAGGTCCCGACCCATGCTTGGAGAGGGAATGCCTACCCAAAGAGAACTTGACCATGAAGGGATTGGCTTAGAGACCCTCCCTGCTAAAGGCTGATATCCTGATCCTCCTTACCCCTTCACCCCTCCATTCGCCCTATAGCAGTTGAAGGAGAAGAAGCTATTGCCACACTCCTCCCCCTTCTCCCCACACATCTCCAACTCTGACACAAGCAGGCACTCCTGCCATGGTGTGAAAACAAAGTCAAACCTGACAAAAAGAGCTAGTGGACCGACTAGTGTTCAAAAGTAGAAATCCACACACCAACTAAAGGAAAAAAGATTAAACAAGTGAATGTTTGACAGTCAGAATTGTCACATGCTTTGAATAATAATTCTTTCTGTCTACTGATTAAGTGCTTTGTTTGAAAAATAGGGTTGTAGCCCTGGATACTATCGCGATAACAGAGGCTCGTATACTGGACGATGTGTTCCCTGCAATTGCAATGGACATTCAAATCGATGTCAGGATGGCTCCGGAATATGTATTGTGAGTAAACTGATACTGTAGTGCTACCGGCAGGCAATCTGTGTCTCTCTGTCCCCTCACTCCCCCACCCCCACCCCACTGGGCCCTGAGACATTGATTGTCACATTTCCAACCAAACCCTAAATAGAGGTTGCTATGTAAACATAGGAGGCTCCAGTGTCATCAGGCTGAATTATTTTATACTGCACTTTTCCCTCCATTTTAAACATGTGCCATCAGAGGAGAAGTCCCATCTGAACAATGAAATTACACACTAGCTTCTAAATGTTCACTGCATTGGATGTTGTTAATGGGTGCATCCGGGGACTTAATTCTTGCTGAAATATAGCAAGTCAGAGCCACTACTTTGGGCCCAAATTTTGTTGGAGTGGCTGGAGGTTGCAGGAGGGGAGCCTCATAGCTAGGTGATCAGGAGACTCAAGCAAGCAATTGGGGAGAAGATGCTAAGAAAGACTTAAGGTGCATTCTCAATCACTCAATCTTTCATAGCTGCCAAGTGGCCTTAGATAGGAAGACAGGTGAGGTGAATCCTTGCTGTCTATGGCTTATTCACTGGAAAACAAACTTCTTTTAGAATATTTAAAAAAATATTTCCCATAGAAAATTAGATTCTCGGGAAACTTTTCTTTTGTATTCTTTTGGGACATTTTTTACTCTGCCTTCCTCTCTTTCATCCCTGGAAGGCAGGGCCTCCCCACCTTGAAGGAGAATGGACAGTTATAGACAAGAGAGAGAGCATCGTTGCCCCCATAAACACAAGCCCCCTTTTATGTGGTGCTATTTGGAGATACATTCTTCTGGCACAGATTTCCTTTGCATTGTGTAATGCATCTAAAGTGTGTTTCAACTCTTTGAGTTCCTAGGCTGTATTAAGCCAAGTTCGGCATGTCCCAGGGAACTGTTTCCGCTGCAGGATGGGACAGGTCAGGACAGGACATTGTTGTAAAGAGCCTAATAGAATATTCTGTAGGACTTTAACTTTGTAAGTTCAAAAGGAATAAAAGACATTTGGAAAGACTATTTTTCAGCTCATAAGTATTCTTATGTTGTAGTTTATGCTTCATGCTGTATGTTGTGTGTAACACAGGTAGATACTTTAATTTAAAATAAATATTTATCTTGTCACTGAACCATTGCTAGATGTCGAGTCCACTTTATAAAAGCTGCCAAAGAACAAAGTAGACATTCTCTGCAGTCCATTCACCCAGTGAAAGGAGCACTAGTGAGTCATAATTCATCTGTTTTAATCAAACAGGGAATTTTCTTTCCCATTTCCTTTCTTTGTAGCTCTGTCTTCACTTGTCCCTAATGGCCATATGGCCTCTAGAAAGAATTCATTCAGGAAACCCTTACTGAGCATTTGCTATTGTGGGAGGTATGAGCTAAATGCTGTGGTTAAAACCATTCGACATAATCCCAACTCACACAAGGCCTACAGTCCAGTGGGGAATGTGTCTGTGCACACACGCGCACACACACACACACACACACACACACACATACAGACACAGAGCCCTTGCCTGCACTCACTTAACCACTCAGGGGCAGGCACTGAGTGCTGCCATTACCCTTGGGGGTGCCCACTGCATGGGAGCCAGAGATTTAGCCCTCATTCTCAAAGAACAGCAATGAGGAGACCAAGTACTTGTCACCATCAAGCAGGCTGGTTCCTCTGCAAACTGGCCTTTACCTCTCAATGTCCAAAGTCAATTTCTGAAATCTGGGACCTTCACACAGCACACTTCTCCATGTTGTTTCAAGAATAAGCTTTGGAGGTTGGAAAGAAAATCGCCCAGGTCCTTGCCAGTGAAGCCATGTACGTTCAGGAGCAGCAGGCCATGTGTGGGTGCCATCAGCCAGAAGGACCAGCAGTGACAGACCCCCTTCTCTTCCCTGACTTCCTGCCTCTCTCTTCTTCTCCTTGCCAGCTTTGTCCTCATATCTCCACCTCTCCCCCAACTCCTCACCTTCCACTGTCTCAGTCACCCCTCATCTACGTCATTTTACTCCCTGCCACTTGAGCCCCCGCCCCACCCCCAGCATGACTTACCTGAAACTCACAGCTGCCACGTGGCTCTCCTGAGGCTCACGGCCAGATGTCCACACTCCTTGGTGCAGGCTGCCTCCAGCTGCTTCAGCTGCATCCCATCCGACTTTGACCTTCACCCTTTGGAATACCAATTGCTTCATGTTGCCTGCTCGCACTGCTAGGCTCCTGTAAGACTGAGGTTCTGTGCTCACCATTCCTTGTGTCTGATGGGCCCTCCCCTCACTTCTCTACCCAGCTAATTCTTCTCCTTTTCTCCTCCATGCAGGAGGCATTGTTGCCTCTAGAAGCTCTTCTCGGAGGCTCCTCTTGCTCTTATGGGATGCTGGCACATGTTGGTTATCATATTTTCCACATGACATTGAATGTGTCTACTCACAGGGTTCTATCTGCTTGTGGTCAGGGTGCCAATCCATCTCTGCATCCCTAGCACCTAGGATCGTTGGACACATAGTAAATACCCCATGGATGTTTGATGTCAGATGGAGCTAGGAGAGCACATGCTGTGGGACATGGGACATGGGACATGGACTCATTCATTCATTAATCCATCCATTAATTCATTTGCAATAAACCACAAGGAAACTTGATAGGCAGATGTCTCAAATTTGCAGGACCGAGCAAGCTTCCAGGGTAGATGCTCTCAACTGAGGGCGGGACTATTTCAGACATTCTTAGGGGACCTTATCAAGCAACATAGGTTCTCACCCCTTCCTACAATCCTCTCCCTGCTCCTGAGCAGAACCAGGGTTCAAGGTGTTTTCAGTAGGTCACAGATGGCACATGGCACTTCTTGATTCTCTATGCTTTTGCTTCTCCAGTGTTTTCAACTCAGAACTAAATATATATATATAGGATTAAAGAAATAAAAATAAAGAAAATAAAAATAAAAAATAAAGAAATTCAGCAGCTAGGTTCTTCTTTAAGATTGCCATTTAGAGTTTAAAAAGAAAGGAAACTAACGTGGAGAAGTAAATGATTAGTTCAAATGAATGACTGTTTTGTGAGCAAGTGAGGACAGCGGAGCAAGGTAAAAGTGAAGGAAAGACCCCTCTGTGCACCCGATAAACTGCAGCATGGGTTTGTACCTAGCTTCCAGGCCTGCAGAAGACACTTCCACGGTGGGGACATTTGGAGAAAGAGGGAAGGATTCAGGGCAGGGGTGAGCTCTCTGATGATGATCCCATGTTAACGTGTGAGCAGTATCCCTTGTGAGTATAGCCCGAATTCATATCTGAAAAAACTATGGAAAGATATTTTAACATCTTAGTGGCTTGTGTAATTGGCCATTATTCAAAGGTTTGTGAGGGATGGATCTATTTAAGCTAAAGAAATGGATGACATAATGAGGAAGGGACAGCCTCACATTTGGAGCGGGGCCATACCCACTTAGGATGTCCCTGCCTATTGTTTTCCACAACCTGGCTTCAGATGTTATTGAAAACTCACATCCATTTAAGCTTCCTCCCAAGCCCCATCTCTGCAGACAGAGTTAAGGTATATGAGCAATTTAAAAAATATTATACTTATTCCATGCTGTAGAATTAACACAGAGTATCTCTGAATCATCAAATACCCACAGTAAGGGGAGTTTTCCTGGATAGCTTTGTTCATTTAGATATTTATTACTAGAGTAAAATGAGGAAATGTTATCCTAGGCTAAAGATTCCACAAAATAAACAAATTTGATACCATCCGCTAGGATATTTGTCTCATTAGACTGCTCAGTTGGAAAGTTGTCTCATCTCAGTGCTTTATTGAAGAACAACTTTCAAAAGGCATTGACTTGACATGAAAATAATTGGATTTACGTAAACACATAATGTAGGAAAACTTAGCCTCTTGCTTGTTTGAGACCCTGGGATCAAACTGAGAGCTTTCTTCAGATATGGTGCAGCTTCTCATGGTTTTAACAAATTCTACATGTTAAAAACGTATTGGAACTATATTCCTCTTTAGTATATGACCATTAAGTGAATTATGAAGCAATATCAAGTTAATTTTCATAGGAGCTTTTCTTAGGAAAAGAGGGGGAGGTTTACATTTTGCTGAGGTTCTAGTATTCTTTTTAAAATCCTCCCAGCAATCTTGGAAAGTGGGTATCATTCCAACCATACATCTTAAAAATAGTAGAATTATGCATAAATCATACACCAATAAAAGTGATTTATGAAAGATACTGAGGCTCAAAAGGTGAAGATTCTTGCCCAGGATAGCACAGCTATGAAATATTGGATTGAGTTTGGATCCAACTGGTCTTCCTCCATTTCATCCTCCTGATATTAAGCATCAAATAGTTGATGGAAGGGCACTTACATTTTTTTTTTAGTACCAACAATAATTAAATAGACAGGAAAAATATACCATCAGTGAACTGACATCACCGTACAGAGTCAGAAGACTTGAGTTATAATTGTGTAAGTGGTGAAGATAATAATGATCTTAATAATAATAAATGTAATCAGCTGCTATTAATTGTATGCTCATCTGTCCCAAGAACTGCCAGCACAACACAGCTGGAGAACACTGTGAGCGCTGCAAAGAGGGTCACTATAGGAACACCATCCACGGATCCTGTAGTGTCTGCCCGTGTCCTCATTCAAACAGGTACAGTATGGGAGCTCTCAAATAATCTGTAGAGACTGGAAGTCATTGGGTGGTTGCCTGGGACTGGGGTTGGAGAGTGGAAGGATATGGGAAGCAACTGCTAAGGGTATGGGATTTCTTTTTTGGGGTGATGGAAATGTTCTAAAATTGATCATGCTAATGGTTGGTTCAACTCTGTAAACCTATTAAAAGCCATTTAATTGAATACTTGAAATGGGCAAGTGGTATGGTTTGTGAATTATATCTCAATCAAGCAGTTATATTTTTAAAAGAACAGACAAAAATGCAAAACAAAAGCAAAACAAACAAGAACAGTTTTTCTAAGTGTACACTTGAGTGTTTTTCCTTTTCCTCTTTCCTTTCACTCTTCATACAATGGTTAAACATTATTTACTGAGAGACCAATTCGGAGCTAGGGGTTAGCCTTCTCTAGGTGCTAGGGCAACTATAGTAAAGAAGACTAGCAATCAGGCAGTCTGATCTCATCAGGATTCACCTGGAGAATGTGGGCAGGGGCCATTGTCACCCTCAGGAAATAAATGCACAAATAAACATGCATAATTTCAGATGGAGATGGACTATGCAGTTGATAACAGGGTTATCAACTGGTAGCGAGTGAGCAGACTCTTTACAGAGGAGTAGGAGAGTTTTTTGGGCATGGACTAGGGAATGATGAGATGGAGTCAGTGGGGCAATATCTTAGCAATGAGGGTCTGAGGGAAGGAAAAGGCAAGAGACCACCCCTGTGCTGATGTGTTTGTGGAATAAGGAGGTGGCTGGAGCACAGTGTTGGGGGAGAGGGCCAGGAGGCCCGGTAGGTGGGGCACCCAGGGTTCAGATCCTAAGGACCCTGGAGGCTCTAGTAAGGCACTGCGATTTATCCTCAATGTGACGGAAGCCACAGGCCAGCGATGTGACCTGAGTTATCATTCAGACTCCAGCACAGCAGATGCATAACGTAGGTAGCAACCTGCCACTTATATATTTCATGGTAATTCATATTCTATTTGGCCTTGGTACCTTGCCCTATTCCTGCTCGTCGTGACACGTTCGTTGTGGGTCCAAGCAAAATATCACACATAACCAGAGGAAGCAAGAGTTGATTTGAAGATCTAGAAGATACCTATAGGAATATAAGCAGTGCACTAGCTCAGGCACAGTGCAGGCCACAAGGCTGATTGATGTCAGTCCAGGATCCGAGAGATTGGCCACGTTACCAGAAGTCACTGCCCAGATGTGGCTTTTCTGAAGATGCATATTAGAAATGTCACCCTGTTTTGCTCTCTGTGTATTTGATACCCCTTAAACTTGCCCAGTCCTGTGGCTTTATTTGCAAAGGGGTTTATCACTCGATACCTGCCTAGACTTGTTGGAACAGAAGCCAGAGGGAATAGAAACAAGATTTTCACCCGGTGTTCAGGGAAGGCTTTTCATCTTTGGTTGCAAAGCCTGTTGTTATCATGAAGGGCGGCTTCTGGCTTCCATACAACTGAAGTAACTCACCATCATTCCTCAGATTATCAATGAGACACTATTTTTATCGAATTCTCCCTCCGGCGATATTCATACTGTTGACGAATTTCTAACTGTCCCTTTAGGAGTATAACTCTATCCATGTATGAGACTACAGAAGCTTCCTAGATAAGAATTCTCTTATCAGCAAATGATACATGGAGCTATTTTCCCTCGGACTTGCTCAGTGTAATGTTCATAGACCTTTCTCAAGGCAACAGAGTTTTTTCATGATCTGCTCACTTAATTTAAAAAAATCCAAAAAAATAAATAAATAAATAAATAAAAAAATAAAAAAATCCGTCTCAAATATGCACTAGTTTAGAACAAAAAGAATGAGAGTTGGAATGCCACAGCTTGATTTGAAAAATGTAAAAATCACCAATGATTGTGCCCACAAAAATATCTAGATGGGCAAGCATGCTCTGTGCCTTAGCTCCTGCCCAACCCCTTTGCTTCCTAGGAGATAATGTGCCCAATATGAAGGAACTAGAATAAACAAGGAGAAAAATTTTTTGAAGAATCAGAACTCTTTTTCTTTTTTTTTTTTTCTGCCTAGACTTGTTTTATTCCTTCCTTGTTATTCCTAGAAAAATACTGTTGTAATCATCTCTTCCGAAGTGAGTTACTTTGCTGTCTCAAGTGAAGGAATGCATTTCTTGAAGCCAAAAACAAAACCAAATAAATGTCTTCAGTCCTTATTTACCAAGATATGCCCAATGTGAGCTGAAATAGTACCTCATTATCATCTCTACAAGTTTTGATGGACACATTTTTCTTCATATAGAAAGCAACCAGTCTCTTGGTGTCTGTTTCCACTTAACCCAAGTCAGTGCTTTGTGGCAAAAAAAATAAAATAAAATAATAATAATAATAATAATGAGCATGAAGCCTATCAATTTATGTTTTTACTGAGGCTTTTCTTCTGGCTTCTTTCAAGTTTTGCCACTGGCTGTGTTGTGACGGGGGGAAATGTGAGGTGCTCCTGCAAACCCGGATACACAGGCACACAGTGCGAAAGGTAGGTGCTGCCCCTCCCCCCACCCCACCCCACCCCTCCCTCACCCCTCACCCCACAGGGAGGGTGGGCTCTGCAGTCAGGCTGCAGCAGGCACAGGCTGTGGGTGGGGCTGTGCTGGGTGGAGGCTCAGAGCTGGGTGGGGCTGCTGGTTTCACCGAGGCTGGAAAAAGATCCCCAGGGAAAAATACAAGACTGCTCACTTAATAAATCATTAACCTCCTTGTCTTTCTTGTTTCTTACATGTTTCAGAAATTTGAGAATGAGACCCCACATATCATAGTCCCTACATACTCCTACCCACCTGCACACTCTCATACCCCTCCCCCTATGTATTGCTACCTGCCCCTCCCCCTCCACTTCCCTACATACTTCTACCCCCTACATGTCCTTACTTACCCCTACCTCCATATAAATTCTTCCTTGCATACCCCTACGCCACATATACAGATCCCTACATACCCGCACACACCACACACGCATCCTTATATAGCCCTTATTGGCACACATATCCCTACCTAGTCCTAGCTCCATGTAAACTCATCCCTACATACTCCTCACCCTACATATGTATCCCTGTGTATCCCTGCCCCCCACACATCCCTACTTGCTAGGACATCCACCCACAACTCTACATATTCTTATTCACACACACACACACACACACACACCCCAAACCCACACATTATCCCCTCTCTATCCCACACATTATGAACACCTGCAGGACAGTCTGTGTCATTCATTTCTGAATCACTGCTGCCTACCGTGGCACTGTTCATGTAATGGATGTTCAGTAATGAAACAAAAGAATAAGTGTTGCAGAATGGAAACTATGAACTTAATTATGAAGGACAGTAGAGCCAAGCTTTAGTTATTCAGGAACAGATTTTCATGATTAGCTACTATACACTACCAAGCATTTATAAGGGCTGTAAAAACTGCTTACGGTCTTCCTGGGAAGATGGCACATACATGTTTGAAAAAGTAACAGTGTAGCAAATGAATCATATGGACAGCATATTTTTAAATTTAGAATAACTTTATCATAAAATCAATACATATCTTTATTAAAAATGATGTGATACAGGTGAGCAAAGAACTGTAAGGCCCACTACACGTCTTTGTAGCCCTTTATACTTGTACATGCTCACATATAATCCTACTTATAATCATTTTATTTACAGAAAACCCCAGCTGAAACTTGCATATTCTTACAGATCATTCTGTGTGCACAGATGTTTTCTTAAAAACAAAAGTAGATTGTTGTTTTGCTTTCTGTTTTGACTTGTTTTCTCATCTAGTAGAAGGCTAGCACTGTCTTTCCATTTCAGCAAAGTATTCACTGATAACATCATGTCAGAACCAAGAAGTTCTGTAATCTCCTCCTAGTCTTTGAGATAGTTTCACTGTTTTCCATTCAAAGCAGCACTAAAAGTAAATCCTTGCAGCAAAATATTTGTGTGTATAAATCCTCAAGATATAATTAATAGAAGTAGATTCCTTGGATCAAAGGGTAGGTGTATTTTTCAGGCTTTTGATTCATTTTGCCTGTTTGCCCTCCAGAAAAGTCACACTTATTTCTAGTCCTACCAGTGGCAAAAGAGCACCTGCTGCCGCCAGTGAATACTAGAAATGATCAATTTTTAAAATATCTGCCAGTTTAGTAGGAGACCATTGTGTATCATTTTAATTTACATTTCTTTGTTTAATAATTAGATTGGAGTCTTTTTCATGTGTTCATTGACCACTTGTGGATCTTATTTTTGGGATTGTTTTCTAGGTCTTTTACTCATTTTTTTCTAGTGAAATGTTCTTTTATCAGTTTTTTTATTGGTTTGTACAAATTCTTTTAAAGGTAATGAGCCCTTCATACTATATGTTGCAGATACTTTTTTCAGTTTGTTTTTTGTTTGTATGTTTTTTTGGTTTTCTATTTTGTTATATGTTTCTACTCTGTATTCCTCAGGAGTCAGCCAATGGGGTCATGTTTAGGGAGGTTATATAAATGTTAATGCATTCTTTTAGTACTTTTATTTTTTTAAAAAAAGATTTTACTTATTTGAGAGAGAGACAGAGCACAAGCAGAGAGAGTGGCAGAGGGAGAAGCAGGATCCTCATGGAACAGGGAGCTCAATGCGAGGCTTGATCCCAGGACCTTGGGATCATATTCTGAAGCTGAAGGCAGACTCTTAGCCAACTGAGCCACCCAGGCACCCTACTTTTAGTACTTCTATAGTTTTATTTCTTCATGTTGGTGAAAATTTGGAAGCTAGCCTTTTGGGGGTGTCATGGCCTCTCACAAGGCAGATAGATTTAGGGTTAACATGATAGCCAAAATTGGCCAGAGCCCAAGTGACTCTGACTATCCCAGTATTCCATCCCCACAATCCAGGGCCCATGTTGCATGAAATACATGTAGTATTTGGCTGCATCCCAGAGCCACACTCAGTAGGGTGAGATGTTCACACTAGGGGAGGCACAAGGAAAGTAGGCCGATTAGGGGACTAGCAGATTCACATCCCTCATGTCACACTCACCGCAGGATGTGTGCTCATGAGTGAATGAGGACAGACACTCCTGTTGTTTTTCCCTCTCTTCCTCTCACACTGTCACACTCCTCTCTCTTTGGTTGAGTACATGTAGTTAAATTCACTAAAGGTCAATGTGCATCTACAAAATTTCTCCATAAACTTAGACTTGTTCCTGTACATTTTATTTGGTCTTTGTGCCATTATCATTTCTGTGTCATTTCTGAAAATATAAAGCGCTTTTTGATATTTGGTTGAGCAAAGCTTCCTTCGTAACCCTTATATAAAATGTTTTCCTTGGCCATTCTGACATTTTATTTTCCTGGATAAACTTTAGAAGAGTGTTGCCTAATTAGAAAAAAAAAAAAAAAACAGAAAATTAATTCAGCTGGATTTCATAGGAAAGCAGGTCCACTCTGGCCTGGGGTTATCTGGGATATTTGATGGACAGGGTGGGATGACAAGAGAGGTAGGGTTGGAAGGTGGCTCAAATCAGGGAAGTCATGCAAGAAAACGCAAGGTCCTCAAAGATATTTGCCATGGGAGAAAGGCACAAACTGCCTTATTGTGGGGATCACTGAGCATCAGCTAAGGGGCTGGGCACTGTCTTGTGGTAAAAAGAAGCAATTTCAAGGTTCTTCTGTTTTCCATTTCAGCAAGAGCAACGTTGCCCACAAATGCCTCACATCTATTATTCATTCTTTCTGCCAATGAAAAATGTATGGCGATCCTAGTATGTTTGGCACTGTGCTAAGCACTAGAGACATGTTAGCAGCTGGAGCACAGACTCTGCCCTCAGGGTTTTACAGTCTAGTGATGGGCAGATATACAAACCAGCTGTGAAAATAGTGGCTGAGAATATAACTGGGCTAAGTCAGGCTGCTGTAGGAGGGGCCTCCAACCAACCTTGGGGGGTGATGGACAGAAGGGGCAGCAGTCCTGAGACAGGAAAGATGGGTGAGTGGGTGGGCACTGGGAAGTTTCTTCTGGACTCTGTGGTTTAAAAGCTGTGAGACTCCCACCTGGGAGAGGGGTCCTAGTGTAATCCTCCTTAGGGTTCTTCACAAACAATAAAGCAGAAAACAGCAACATACTGGCTGAGACATCCACTTGGCAGGCAGCAGATTTGAAAAGAGAAATTCTTAATTAACAGTTCTCACAACTTATGTTTGTTACATTTGCTGTCTCAGGGAAGCAAACTAGTGTTTCTTAAAATTTTTTTTAAAAACTTTTCGACAGGTTAATGCTATATTAATGTCAAACTTTTTCATTTGTTGAACATTTATTGAGGACCTACTCTGTGCCAGGCATCATTCTGGCTCTAGTTGTTGGCTATGCAGCGGTGGTAGCTACAAGACAGTATAGGGTGAAGAGTAAAAATATAAGCAGGAGCCAGGAGGGCAGAGGAGGGAGCAGACAATCTGAGGAATGAGGTAGGAAAGGATTCCCAGCTCATACCTTGCTCTGGGACACGTTTCTCCCCCAGCCACTCAGAGCCACAGGTGACAAATATGTTCTCTGCTCTTTATTTGTTGTCCCAATGCCATTTATGAAATCAGGAAATTTTACTTCAGTCCATTGTGTTTGGACACTACCTTAAAATAAGAATAAGGGAACCAGTTGTTTCCGTGATCAGCAAATAACGCTTTTTGCAAGAGTAAGGAAGAAGTGGAATCAAACTTCCTGAATATTTACATGACTTTAATATGAAATATTTTATAATTATATATCTTTTACATGGAAAGTTTAGATATAGATAAGCCATCAAAAAATAAAGTATTTAAAATATAGATCTTTGGGCACCTGGGTGGCTCAGTCGGTTGAGTGTCTGCCTTCAGCTCAGGTCATGATCACAGGGTCCTGGGATCGAGCCCAGGGTCAGGTTTTCTGCTCAGTGGGGAGTCTGCTTCTTCCTCCCCCTATGCCCCTCCCCCTCTTCATGCTATCTCTATCACTCTCGCTCCATCTCTTTTTCAAATAAATAAATAAAAACTTTAAAAAGGAACACAGATCTTTTGCATAGTATGGTTTGTTAAGTAGAATACAGGACCAGTCACATAAAGTAAACCCTTATGCCAACTGGCTTGGTAGATTTAGATAAGCCACCTCAGCTTAATTACCTTCTTGGCAATTAAGGAATACATGGGTTTTCTGCTTCGTGTCTACTCTCTGAAATGTCATAATTCCAAGTGATACCAATTATACATAGATGCATATATACATGAATATTTCATCGTGCCTTAAAATGGTAACTACTTTTTATTGAGTGTCTATTATGTTCAGGCATGGTATTAGATTCCTCACTACATTTTTATCTCATATTCATGTATCAAAACAGGTATTGTTAGTGCAATTATTCATTTATTCACTCTGCATAGACTTATCTCGCACCTAATATGGGCCCAGGCACTATCCCAGATACTAGCAATTGATCAGCCAGAGAATCCATGCCCCTGTGGAGTTTACATTCTCATGACAGGAGTAAGATTAAGGAACTAAAGCTTGGAGGGTTAACAGCCCAGGGTTACACAGCACATGGTAGGGGCAGGGATCCAGCCAGATCTTCCTGATTGAAAGCCCATGTCCTTTGCACTGTATCACCAATGTATCCATTGGTGAAGCCTACATAAATTAGTTCCTTGATGCAAAGCTTAAATTTGGGGAAGAGAGTCAAATACCACATTCCCTTGATTCTGTCAATTGCACTGATAAGACACCACACACACATCAAGTTAATGACAATCTGGGGGAGATAGAGTGGGTGTGGAACTTTGCTAATAGACAGAAATATTTTGGTTTTCATCCCAATTCCAAAAACATTAACATGTGTCTGTTTTGTTTTTTAAGATTTTATCAATTAATGAGAGAGAAAGAGAGAGAGAGAGAGAGAGAACAAGTGGGGGGAGGGGTAGAGGAAGAGGGAAAAGCAAGTTCCCACTGAGCAGGGAGCCCTATGCAGGGCTCAATCCCAGGACGCTGAAATCATGACCTGAAGTGAAGGTGGACACTGAACTGATTGAGCCACCCAGGCACCTCTGTTGGTTTTTTAAAAAAAAATAGAAACTCAAAATCAAGGAAATGTCTTTTAACTTAAATAAGGAACTGAGTTCTCATCACTAAATTATCTGGAATAATAAAGGCTCCAAGCCAAGGGTAGGCACTGTAAATGCTCTCAGTTGCTTGAGCTCATTAAGTACAGCACTGTAGCAAGTAGTGCAAATATGAATTATGCAGGCTAGGAAATATTAATAAAATCCCCATTTTTGAAAAAATTTTTAAATTATATGAATTTTGCTTTAAATTTTTCTTTGAGGAAATTAGCCATAAATTAAGCAACATTTAATTATATGATATCTTCAGGAACATAACTTTGCATAAAATTCATCTATCTCTGATTTCCATATCGGTCCAACCACTGGATCTGTGTGCATTTTGTTCATCTGCCATTCAGCTGCAGGGGTGATTGAGGATTTTGTTGTCCTGGTATCAAGGAGGAGGATGCAAGTTCCACCACCTTCCACTTTCTCTGTTCTCATTCAAACCATAAATGTCTTTGTATTGAGACACATTCATTCCTGCAAATCAATGTCAGCCCTCCTCTCTCATAGGGTTACAATAAGAGGGAGTTAGAAGCTGAAGAAAATTGGTTGGAACAAATGATGAGTTCTTCAAGTGTTTCTCCTTTTCTTCTTTATTTTGGATAGATGTGCACCAGGATATTTCGGGAATCCCCAGAAGTTTGGAGGTAGCTGCCAACCATGCAATTGTAACAGCAACGGTCATTTGAGCAGTTGTCACCCTTTGACTGGAGGTAAGATGGACTCACACCTGTGTTAACATTTATCAATCTGGTATAAAATAGCAGGTGAGGAACCCAGGCAAAGGTTTCAGGAAGCATAATGAACAATTCCAGTTAACAAATTGTTTTTGTTAACAACCTTGGGAATGTTTAGGTAGTATTTAAAGTTTGGTAAATAACTTACTTCAAGTAAGCTTTTTTTAAAAAGATAAATTGTTTTAAAACTCAACTAATTATAGCCAAAATAACCTCCACTCCTACTTTGGTGATTTTGCTAAGATTTCCCTTGGCATTATAAGGTTATCATCACATCAGTTTTCTTCATGTGTGTAACTGAAGGAAGCAGCATATTCTTTCTCAAATAGCAATAAATATCTATGATATGGTTGGTATAGCTGGGATGAATTTCACATACCAAAGAAAAGACAATGACTAGGAATTAGTATGGGTTCATTAGGAACAATTTAGAAGAAAAGGGAAGATGGTTTTCTTCCTTTGACAGAGGATTTTAACATGATTTACCAAGAAAACATCACAGATATAATGTAATGCCAAACCTTAGATAAAATCTTTTATTTTATAGTTATGGACAGGATGAGCTAAACTGGGAATGTGTGTATTAGACAGAGTCAAGTGACTGTTCCCAAAAGAGTATAAACTAAATGGATTATTATCAGTCTAGAATGAGGTATCTATTGACCTATGCTGGAGCTTAATCCTTGACTCCATCTTGTTCAACACTGTTGACCTGAATGGAAATATAAAAGGCATGCCCACGCAGTTTTCAGATGGCTCAAAGTTGGGAGAGGCAGAAAATGCCTGCTATGGCACATTTAGAATACTTAAGGGACTCAACAACCTGAAACAATGGGCTAATTCTAACGAGACAGCATTATGTTAGGGATAAGCATGTGATCCTATAGCTGAATGGTATAAAATTATATGTGTGATAAGTGAGATGTGGCTTAGCAGCAACAGGTGAAAAAGACTGAGGTCTTAGCAGCAAATTCAATATGGCTCAAGAGAGTAGTGTGGCCCATAGAACACCTCATATGATCTTCAATGAATTCTAAAGTCTAAAACCAGGTGGTCTGCCCTTCCCTGGTACACTGCTCACGTAAGTCCTCATGTAAGGCTTATGTATCTAGAAGATAATCGATAAGCTACAGTTTGTTCAGAAAGATGGTAAGACTTTGAAAAACACTTGGAGCCATGTCACATGAGGATTTACAAACCTGAACCACAAAAAGAAGACTTGGAAAGGACATATTTGAAAGGCTGATGTGTGGGAGAAGGGTTGGTTTTGTTCCACATGGCATAAGGGGTAGAACACAATGAGTGAAAGTGAGAAGAAGATCTACTTGAAATCATCCTAAGGAAGAAGTGTCAGGGGTTTTAAGATGAAAAAGACTGTTTTAGAGAAAATGAGTTTCTACTGTGACTGTGGGTATTCAAGGAGAAGCTTCAATATCACACACAGCATATTCATGAGATGAATATATTTTCAATCCTCTTTTTCCTGCTCTAACAACAACAACAACAACAACAACAACAACAACAACAATAAAGCAACCTGAAGTGAGGATGGTAACTATGTGTTCCCCAAATGGAAGAAAATGCTCACACATGAGATTTTTTGTTCCTGTGAGCTTTTTTCCCCTCTTCTTTATTCTTTCTTTTTCTTTTAATTAATAACCTACAGATTTATTGGTGGTCAAAACTCAAGCTTATTGAGAAAATTGCCCTGATCAATCATCCACATGAACCAGGTCGCCCCTAGAATATTCGAGATGCTGTAGGAGATTGTGAAAAAAATGAAACTCTGTTTCCTGGCCCCAAGGCATTTATAGTCTAATTGAGAAAATTGTGATGTAATGATACATACACATAAAAATGAGTTAAAAAAAAGGATGAGTAAGAAAAAACCTATTATATATATAATATATGTGTAATATATTATATATATATAATAAATTAAAATGTCTACAAATATATAGAAAGGAGATATTGTCTTTGAGTGGTCGGATCAAGGGTGATATTTTTATATTATTTTTCTGATTTTCCCAAATTTTCCACAGTGAACTTACATAATTTATTTTGCAAATAAAAGTAAATGTGGTTTAAAATATATGCATATATATATATATGTGAAGTGTGGAATATAGCCTGCTGCTGAGAAGACAAAACATGAAAGCTTCCTTGTAGCATGTCTAGGAAAATTTGAGCTTTAAAATTTCCTGTGGTGAAATTAGCTTATTTTTCTAGAGAGAAAGGAGAGGGATTTCATTGTAACAATGCAAGGTATGAGAAAAAGAGTAAAAATGGAAAGAGTTAAAATGACCAAGGATGACCAGTAGGCTTTCCTGACTACAGTTGAAAACCTCAAAATCTAGCTTATATCTGTGGTAATTGGCATGCAGGTGTGTGCATATATCTCTCTTAGCTTCTGTCACACTATTGTGTAATTTATCCGCTTCTCCCATGGGATCAGGAAACTACAGGACAGCAGGGATTTTTGTCTTAGTAGCTTTATATTTCCTGTATGTGGCACAACACCATGGCACACAGTAGACACTCAAAAGTGCTCAATCAATGTTTATTGAATGTTCTTGAAAGACATGGGAAGAGATGTCAACAGTTGTATAGGTAGCTATCACATGAAGAAAGCCTTAACACTAACAATTGGGATTTTAATTAGATAAGAATATCATGACCCTTTGTAGAGAAGAAACTGAATATACAGTAAGGGAGGTCACAAGAGAAGTTCCTGTAGCAAGACTATTGGGAGATGGGAAAGCTCCCAGAACAATGGCATGGATAAAGAAGGGAGAACGGGAAGAGCCAGTGATGTTGGATATTTGGGTGACTAAAATCTTCCCAAACTATCTTTTCTGAAAGCCAAGTTAAAAAGTAGTGAAGAGGAAGTTTAATAACAATATCTTCTTTGGTTATCCTTCTTTTCAGACTGCATAAACCAAGAGCCCAAAGATGACAGCCCAGCAGAAGAATGTGATGGTGAGAAAACAAAGGCCCCGTCCTTTCCGACTTGTGGGGTTTAGTTTGAGATATGTGAGCCTTGTGCTGGGACATGTACTTTCCAGGCTGGGAAAGCAATGGTGGGAGGAAGTGTGGGGAAGACTTCCTAGGGTCAAGACCAGCCTCTGTCAACTTATAGCTTTATGACCTTGGACAAGTGACCTGGTTTCTCCAAAATGCTGATAAATCTTTGATCACAGTGCCTGACAAATAGCAAGCTCTTGATAAATAAAAGCTATTTACTATTATTTTTTTCACATACAAAATAAGTAACACGTTGCATACAATCACGTTTCCCAATTTTTTGAGATATAATTGACATGTGACATTAAAGTATGCAACATAATGATTTGATATCTGTATATATTGTGAAATGATTATCACAATAAGTTTAGTTAATAGCCTCCCATAGTTACACATTTTTTTTTCTAGTAATGAGAATTTTTAAGACAGACTGTCTTAGCAACTTCCAAATATACCATACAGTGCTGTTAACTATAGTCACGTTATGCATTGTTACATCCCCAGGAATTATTTATCTTGTAACTGGAAGTTTGTACTTTTTGACTCCCTTCACCCATGTCCCCCATCCCACCACTTCTTTTTAAAATGCTCCCTATCTAGAGGTCTCTCTTTTGAAGAATCTGCATCCCTCCCTAAGAAGTCTAGGATTGCAATTTTTTTTTACCTGTGATGACATATATGCGCATTAACCGGGCTGTACAGCCCTTGTATTCTGTTTGCATTCATGTGGCTGCAGCCACAGCACATTTGCCTTTGACTATGGCCCCTACAGATTGTGACAGCTGTGTGATGACACTCTTGAACGACCTGGCTACTATGGGCAATGAGCTCCACCTAGTCAAGTCTCAGCTGCAGGGCCTGAGTGCCAGCACCGGCACTCTGGAGCAGATGAAGCACTTGGAGACCCAGATCAAGGACCTGAGGGTAAATACCCCATGCACCCAGTGCAATACTAGGCCCAGAAAAGCTACTTGGTGTATAGGATGCTGCATGAGTACCCTTCAAGCAGGAGATGGGAAGAGGTTGACTTTGTTGAAGGCTCCCAGGGCTTTCCTTCCTCTGATCCAAATGGAGACTAGGTTTTTACTGCTGGAAAGTACTAGTGAACATACAAAACTAATACTTATAAGTGAATATTCTTTATTTGCTGCATGTTTCTGGGCTAATTTTTGTTCTAGAGCCCTTAACTAAGTATCTTGCATTCAGAAGAATCAAAAACAGGTTTGTATTACATTGGCATTAATTCTTTACATGTTTGGTGGAATTTTCCAGCGAAGCCATGTGGGACTGGGATTTTCTTTGTTGGAAGATTTGTTTGTTTGTTTGTTTTAAAATAAATCATAAGTTCAATCCTTTAAAAAATAGATATGGGACTGTTGGGGTTATGTATTTCTTCTTGAGTGATATTTGGTAAGTTGTGCTTTTCAAATAATTTTTTCATTTCATTTGAATTACCAAATGTATTGACCTAAAATTATTCATAGTTTTCTATATTATCCTTTTAATACCTGCAAAATCTGTAGTAACACCCTCTCATGCATTCCTGATATTATTTATGTTTTATCTCCTTTTTTCTTGATTATTCTGGCTAGAAGTTTATCAATTTTAATTATCTTATTTCATTGATTTTTCTCCATTGCTTTTCTGTTATCAATTCCATTGATTTCTATTATTCATATTTTTTCTTCCTTCTGCTTGCTTTGGGTTTAATTAGCTATTCATTTTCTAGTTTCTTAAGATGAAAGCTTATCTTACTGATTCAAACCTTTCCTGTTTCTAACATAAGCATTTAATTGCTACGAATTTCCCCCAAAGCACTACTTTAGCTGTATTCCACACATTTTGAAATGTTGTGCTTTCATTTTTATTCAATTCAAAAGATTTCCTAATTTCCTTCTGACATACCTTGGACCCCTGAATTACTTGGAAATGTGTTGTTTAATTTACAAACTAGGCATTTTCCAGGTAACTTCTTATTATTGATTTCTAATTTAATTCTATTGTGGTCAAAAAGCATACTTTACCTAACTCCAGTTTTTAAAAATGTGTTGAGGTTTGTTTCATAGCTTAAGATATGGTTCATCTGAGAAAATATTCTATGTGCACTGGAAAGAAGGTGGCCAAGAGAAGTAATAGGGCCTAGATTGCCCCACAGAGCCAGAGTCAGGCTCCCTGAGGAAACTGAGGGCACTCTTGCCTATAAATGGAGGTTTAAAAAAAAACTTTAAAACTGCCCAGTGCCCATTGTTGAGCAATGAGCATATGAGAAACCAGAAAAGCTACACTTGTAGCAAGATCTGGACATGATTCACAAGTCTAGTACAGGGTCTGTACTAGAATGTGACATCCTCAACATCACCATAGGGTACAAGTCCTCAGCTGCCAATGTAAGACCTGGTTCTGGCTTTGGAGATCTAGGGTGGGAGTAGTGATGACCATAAGATCACTGGCCAGGGCACAGAGAGTACAGAGAGAAGCGGAGACAATATTTACCTTCCAACACTGGAATAGACAAATAAGGACACAAAAGACACTCAACAGAAGCAACCATTAAGAGATGAGTTCCCTCTGGAGAAAATGAAAATCCTAAGACAATCTGAAAATTACTTTGAAGAATAACAATTCAATAGAAAGAACAAGAAATTAAAAAAATTGTTTAAAACACTAGAAACCAAATAAGATCCAGTTAAAAATCATGAAAATGAAAAAGAAGTTTACTCATTGAAGTGAAAGAGTATCTCAGTAGAGGAGATAAAGAGGTATCCAGGTAAAGATACCTTTATTGAGGTAAAGATAAAGAGGAGATAAACCCTAAACTAGACATAATGAGAGAGGGTTTGGCGAAAGTTTTATACGTGCTCTTGAAATGAAGCCCGATTCTAAACCAATTAGTGCTTGTAACTGAGTATATAGTTGACCCTTGAACAACATGGGGGCTAGGAGCACCGACCCTCTGCACAGTTGAAAATCTGCATATAACTTCTGACTCCTCAAAAACTTAACTACTAGTAGGCTACAGTTGACCAGAAGCCTTACAAACAGTATAAATCTTAAACACATATTTTGTGTATGTATTATATACTGCATTCTTATAATAATACCTATTTTTTCCTAATTTTTTGGTACTTCTAGGCTACATGGTTCATCTGTGGGGTTTTTTAAATTGTTACAAATCTTTAAAAATTTTTCCAATGTATTTATTGAAAAAAATCCATGTACAAGTGGACATACACAGTTCAAACCTATATTCAAAAGGGAACTTAATATTGCAAAAAACCATGCTAGAAAAATGGCTCTTTCCCATCTCATCAGGATACATTTTAGTCCATGATTTACAGGTCTATTAGAAAGAGGAAGAAAATCATTATGTTTTGAGAGAAAAAGAAGCTACCAGAGTTACTTTGGTGTCATCAATATAATCCTGCAGTTTGACGAAGGGCAGGGAACCAGCATTTTAGTGCCCATCCTATGAGCCAGGCTCTGTGATAGCACTTTATTTAATTCTCACAATGTCCTATGAGGAAAATAATGTTATCTTCATTTACCAGGCATGTTAGAGTTAAGTAACATGACCACCATCACACAGCTAGTACAAGGTGGTTCTAGAATTTGAACCAAGATCGAATTCCATGCTTTACCTACTCTACTTATCCAGGTATTCTAACATTCTATAGAGTGATATGCCTCAGTTTTCCCATAGTAAAATTAAAATAGATCTTCTTTCTAAATCACACACTGTTAAAATTCACTAGGAATAAGCATGAGAAGGGAAGTAGTTTTGAATGTTCATGTGTATATGACACTTCATAATATCATCAACACAACCTAGCATCTTAATATTATAATCCCCAATTTATCGATGAAGGAGATAAAATTCAGTGAGGCTTATCTACAAAGTGGCAGACCTAGGGTTTGGACCTAAGCTGAAAAGCTTGTGTTTTTTTCCCCAATCACTGGCTCTCTCACATGCAAGTGGAGGCAATAGTATTGCTTTTTCCTGTACATTTCTTCAAGCTATTAACAAGTTTTTTTTTTCCAAAAAAATGGAAAATAATCACTACTCAGATGTTATGTGCAGCAATGTCACTTTCTAAAAGTAATGATGCAGTTTAGTACCTGAAAAGACAGGAAACCTGGATTCTGGTCTTTAAGCAATCACTGATCAGCTCTACAGCTGTGGCATGGACAAGTCACCCAACTGCTCTGGATTTACATTTTCTCATTTGTAATGTGAGAGGATTCAATTAAATGAGCTCTCAGTTCCCTTCCTGCCATAAGATTCTTTGAATCTAATGATTCCTTCACTAAAGTAGCCTTAGGCACTGCTTTTAGTATTATAATGTTAAATATAGGTTAAAAACAACTGACATGTATTATAGAGTTGAAAAGCAATATATCAGGTGAATGGTACCACCTTCATTTCTTTAAGGTCAGGTCACTAACTCAAGTAAAGTATCTCTTGTCTCCTCATGTTTTTCAGTTTATTTTAGAGCCATGTTACAACTTACATCAGAAAGTAGGCTTCTAGGGCACCTGAGATGGCTCAGTCAGTTGGACATCCAACTCTTGATTTCTCCTCACATCATGATCTCAGGGTTGTGAGATCGAGCCCCTTGTTGGGCTCTTAGTCCAGTGTTGATTCTGCTTAAGATTCTGTCCCTCTCCCTCTGCCTCTCCCCTCAACTCTCTATCTCTAAATAAGTAAATAAAATCTTTTTTTAAAAGTAAAGAAAGTAGATTCTTCAAGTGTCTGATTTCAAAGAACCCAATCTTTTCCTGTAGACCAGCATTGGGCTTGCTAAATCAATCTCTTCATATCATTACCAGGGATTACTGAGTTGATAGGACTTAGTCTAGATTCCTGCTCTAATGTGAGATTCACTTTGCATTGTGCTTCCAGAATCAGTTATTCAACTATCGTTCTGCCATTTCAAATCATGGATTAAAAATGGATGGTCTAGAAAAGGAACTGGGTAATTTGAATCGTGAATTTGAAACCATGCAAGAAAAGGTAAGGTGTTCAGTCAATAATGGTAACTTTTTGTGGTCCTCCAAATATTGTTAGTTTCCCCCCATCAACATGGTTTGTTGTTAATCAGTTTATTTTTCATATAGGTTCAAATAAATTCCAGAAAAGCACAAACATTACATAACAATGTTGATCGGACAACCCAAAGTGCAAAAGAGCTGGACACAAAGATTAAAAATGTCATCCAGAATGTGCACAGTAAGGAGTTTCTCAGTCCAATTAAATATTTTTTTATTCTGTTCTGTGCTCTGAAAGATTTTCTACTTAATAGTTCGACATTATGGAAAAGATCCTGTAGTGACACTAAAAAACTAATATAAACCCTCCATAAAAATCTCTGCGCTTTTCTGTTTTTTAGTAGTCAGCTGGAGTCCAGAATTCCCAGTTTAATAAACTACTTGATATTTTCTAGTTCTCTTGAAGCAGATCTCTGGGACAGATGGGGAAGGAAACAACCTGCCTTCAGGGGATTTTTCTAGAGAGTTGGCTGAAGCGGAGCGCATGATGACAGAACTACGGAACCGCAACTTTGGAAAGCACCTGAGAGAAGCAGAAGCTGAAAAAACAGAGGCTCAGCTCTGTAAGAAAACTCCCAGATCCAAAAAAAACAAAAAACAAAAAACAAAACTCCCAGATCCTTGCATGCAGTCCATTCTAATGGGCTTGAACTACAGTGTGCAAAGTGCAAGGTCGGGTCCCCGGTTACAGGTGGAGAGACCTGTTATTTCAGCATACTGGACTTTTTTTTTTAGAGATTTATTGATTTATTTTAGAAGGGTGGGGGTGGGGTAGAGAGAAAGGGAAAAAATCTCAAGCGGACTCTCTCCTGAGCTCAGGGCTCTATCTCACCACCCTGAGATCATGACCTGAGCCAAAATAGTCAGAAGCTTAATCAACTGAACCACCCGGATGTCCCAGCGTACATGACTGTTAGGAGCATCAAGTGAGAATGGATAGCCCCTCCAAGCTGCCAACAGGTTGTAAGAATATAGCATCTTGCCATGATGCAAGAAAAAAAAATAGATTCTTCTCCAAAGATATTAGACACTGATACCTCCTTTTCCTTTTTTAACTACATTTTTCTTTTTCTTTCATTAAGCTCCATCCAGGTTTCTCATTATATCATTTTGTAAAGGTTGCCTCACCACCACTGGGGTTTAGAATCACAAACTGATATTAACACTACTCTTGGAGAAACCAAAAACTCGGTGTAGATACCAAATATATCCAGAGACTTTGCTTAGGGAAAATGCCTCATTAGTTCAAACCTGGGAGTAATAGAAGTCTGGTGCATAGTTTTTCAAATACTGGTCTTTTTTCTCTAGTAAAATGATATGTCAGAGGTTAATATGCAGATGGTAACAGTTTTCTTTTAGCACTTGTATTGTTCAAATTTAATATTAGTCTTTGCTTTGGACTGAGGAGACAGTGTTAGTAGCAGTTAGTAATATTAGTGAGCAGTAGTGTTAGGGGCTTGTGCTCTATACTCTGCAGGTCTCGTTCAAGTGCCAAGGTTGACCGGTCATGCAACTTTGGGTCAGTCACCTAGTCTCTCAGGCTGTCCATTTCAATATCTGAACCAGGAGACATATTATTATAGTTTTCAAGTGGTTATGTTTGCGCACACAACCATGCACACAGCAGGCACTGCATAAATATTAGTTTCCTTTCTCATTCACTTGCAAGTTCAAGGAAAACCATGAAATAAGTAGAAACTCGATCCTTCTGTAGTCTTCATAGTCTAGCTTCAAGGTACTCGTCTCTCAAGTGAAAAACAAAAAGTGATCTTTTACAGTGCTGACTCGGATAAGGAGCCGGCTGGAGAAGCACCAAGTGGAGAACGGTGCACTTGTTAAGAATATGCGGGATTCTTTAAATGACTACGAAGCCAAACTCAGTGACCTCCGTGCCCTGCTACAGGAAGCATCTGCCCAAGCAAAGCGGGCCACTGGTCTCAACCGAGGAAACGAGAAGACTTTGGAATCCCTCGAGGTGGGTTCACAGTCAGAATCGGCATGCTTTCATTAATGACCAGGCTGAGGGAGCACGGATCTTTATCATTAATAAAATGGCCTGGCCAGGCACTTTGTCAGTACATCTGATCTGTGCACACCTGTCTGTACAGCAGATGCCAATCAAACAGGCATAAGGAATTAAATGCAAAACCAAAGTCATTCCTACTCCTCAGTCACCAGAAAACATTGTGAACTTAAACCACAGGGAAAGCAGAGCAAATTGCTTTCTCCCTGCCCCGGGCTGATGGAGTACTGGAGGAATAATGTTGCCAAGTAGATGAGAAATGAAACCAATATTGTTATAATTAAATCCAAGCATATAATATATGTTTTAAATAACTGACTTTTTGTGTCAGCTGGGTAAACATCATTATCATAATCACTGGCAACAGCATTTTAAGGCATTATCTGCATTATGGGAAATAGATGAAAATCCAGGCCTCATGGATTTTCTGCATCCAGGAGCTGCAGAGACAAGATTTAGAGCTTGAGGTTCCAGGGTATATCTTTTCACTGGTGCACATCATATGCTGAGACAGCAACATGAGCATGAGGCCTTATAAAATGACAGTAAGATCAGAGTGGAATGACACAGGACTGACCCCCCAACAAGAAGAATTTAGTAAAAGAAAATAAATATCTTAGTAGATGGCAATACGCGTAACTCCCAAAGCCTCTTCAGACAGCGACTCTGCTTTTGGGAGTCACTGATGATGGTGGAGCATGATCCGAATTTGTGGGTCTCAGAGCTTTGGCGGCTCCTTGCCTGGCCTTCTCAGGTTCCGGGAGCTTTCTTGTTGAAGCGCTGCTATGTCCTCACGGGGCCTGGCAGGTAGATCATGGTGATGGTTAGTGCTGCTTTGTTTAGTGAAAATCTCTTGTTCTGCCTCACAAACCAGAGCTGACTTACCTATCCACTCATTGGCTGAGTTGCTCCCAGTATAGAAAGCTTCTTCAACAGTGCTAGCTGTTGTTTCATTGGCACTGAGTTTGAAGAAACCATGACAACACACCCACGCAGCAAACTGAAGTGATTTCCCTTCACTCTGTGGTTGCCTAGATGATCTTTAAGTTCAAAAGAATGTTCTGGCTTGAAATTACTTATATGCTGTGGCCCAATAACGATGCCTGTGCCTTCTGATAACCCATCATGTGGTTCAAACAGATACTCTTTTTATTCTCTCCAGAGACAAGTTAAAGAAATGAATTCCCTACAGAGTGATTTCTCCAAGTACCTAACCACTGCAGACTCTTCCTTACTGCAGACCAACACACTGCTGCAGCTGATGGGGAAAAGCCAGGAGGTAGAGACAAAACTCATTCTCTGGAAAATTGAAAAACATTCAGATCATATACAAGGAAACTATGAGATAGGCTAATCTGTTATGGGTTTTTTTTTTTTCCTGCAGTATATGTCTTTTAGACGGAAGGAAATAAACCAAAGTGTTTATTGAGGTGCCCTCCTGGGCACAGGGGCAGGGGGTGCTAATGATAATGTCCTTTCTATGTCTGTTCTTACCTAATTAGCCCCCAGTGAGCAAATGGTACTTTTGTGATAATAAAACAAAATTGGAATGCTGTTTTTAAGATATCAAGCATACTTTTGTTAGTGGGACGTATTTAGAACTGATAAAAGATTGACCACATTAGCAGCCCAACGGGTATTTTGGAAATACCTTTTATAATCACTACTTTTAAATTAAAAAAAAAGTATTTTGGTTCAGTACAACATTACAACATAACAGTATGTTTTTACAAAATTTGTCAAAGGGATTACCCACCATAAGAAAAATGTTCAAATGGTGGGAAAACTTAGAAAAGTGTTATCAGTGCCACTATGGAAATAATGTATCCCAGGAACCTGAAGTTTACGATAGAGTTCAAGAAAATGGTATATACAATCTTAGCTTAAATTGACACTGTCTTTGTTTACCTGAAAACATAGGAATATGAAAAATTAGCTGCCACTTTAAATGAAAAAAGACATGAACTAAATGACAAAGTGAGAGAACTATCCCAGTCCGCCAGCAAAGCGTCCCTGGTGATGGAGGCAGAAAAGCACGCACAGTCTTTACAAGAGCTGGCAAAGCAGCTGGAGGAGTGAGTGACCCCCGAGATCTAACTGAACGGGTGGCTGGAGCCTAGTGTGAAAGCCTCCCCAACAGCTGGTCTTCAGAGTAGGGTGGAGGGCAGACCCCAGGGCCCAACCCAACCTGCAACGGGCAGGAGGTGGGGGGTTGATTCCCAAATGCATCCATGCCACCTCTGATCTCCATTTGCGTAATGAATCAGGGAGGCTGGGGGATGGGAGGCAGTGGGGGGTGCTGGAGCCCTTCACCCACACTGTCTTCCAGGATCAAGAAGAATGCCAGTGGAGACGAGCTGGTGCGCTGTGCAGTGGATGCCGCCACCGCCTATGAGAACATCCTCAACGCCATCAAAGCAGCTGAGGATGCGGCTGACAAGGCCACCAGGGCCTCCGAGTCTGCCCTCCAGGTGGGCACCTGCCTTGACCCCTTTTCTTTCCGTATGCACTGTGGAATATAAACAAGCATTCTTTTAAATCGAGCTTGTATAAAATAGACTTGAACTTGCTCCAAACATGGCTCACTTCTGTATTTACTTGACTGTTTTGATATACGTAGCACAGTTGGAAAAACCATTTGTAAAACCAAATGGAAATTACACTGATTATCAATGTCGAACCAAGGTAAGTAGTATAGCCTGCTCCTTTCTAGGAATGATTTAGGCTGTGAGTAAGTATTGACATTTCCCAAAGAAGAGAGAGATTTTTGTACGCAGTTTGGTAATCATTTATTTCCTGTCATTAGTCTTAACACCTGGGCATGTCTTGGAGTCCTTTGGGATTTTCTCTGCACCATATAATATTCCTCTATCTAAAAATAAAGAAGAAAATATAAACATTAAAGAATTAGGGCCAGGTCTTCTTGGAAGGTTGAAGATGCTTATCTCCCAAATACTGAAAATCTAAAAGCAACTCAGTCTGTCTTCAGTTACTGAAGAGGGTATTGTGCAAACGACATGGAGAAAATGAGACAGGTGTCACATAATTTGTCAGTTTGCCACCAGGGCAGGGCCCACCTCCCCAAGCCACAAGTACCTACTTACAGCCTTAACTATATCTTTTAAGAAACAGACTTTTTTAAACCTCCTCCTCACCTTTGAGCCTCATCCTTTAAAGACTAAAGATAAGGGTTTTCAGAGTAGGATGAAAATCTCACTCCACATTTCCTAAGGTGTGCCACATGCTCAAGGTTGATAAATGTTTGATTGCAGACAGTGATAAAGGAAGACCTTCCAAGAAAAGCGAAAACCCTGAGTTCCGACAGTGATAAACTCTTAAAGCAAACCAAGATAACACAGAAGAAGCTCCAGCAAGGTATTGAGGTTGGTGGCTGGGAGAGCCAAGGGCTTGAAAATGACCTAGAAGATCAGGAGAAGCAGCAAATTCTAGAAACAAATGTTTTTTGTGAATCTCAGTATCATTGCAGACAATACTTTGTAAATCCATGGTCTATTTTACATTGATGTTTCCACCTAGCATTCTCACATGTACTAAATTAACTAGAATCTCATGAGTAGAACATAGATCTTGAAGGTGATAGGCTTGTTTTGGCTTGGATTTGAGGCCTATTTAATTTGATGCACAAGTGATTGTGGCATTGGCGACCTGTACGGTGTAGAGGTATGTGCAGGGCTGATTTCTCATTGAAGACCCAGACATAGTTACAGGTCACTGGAGTTTGAAAATTCCTTAAGTCTTAGAATCTTAGTAAGTAAAAGTAGCAAAATCACTACCCTTGTGAACCATGAGAATTTTTGAATGATACATTTTATCTTTGAAATGTTCCCATTTATTTAATTTTTTACAAAACAATGAAGCCATTTTAATCTCTCCAAATTCCAGTGTTCTGAAAATTCCATATCTTGATTTTTCTCTGGTCTTTCATGTTCCTTCATGGCCAATAAGTTATCTTAGCCTCTTTAGTGATTAGATGCCTTCTGACAGTAAATAAATGTATTTATCTTTTTTCATTTTAAAAAATTAAATACATGAAAAATCACACACAAAAAAACATAGTAACATAGAAGGATTTGCTTAGCAAATTGCAGGAGTTTCCTGGTATGACATTGTTCCCTTCATAAAATCTGAGCTAAGAGGAAAGGACTGGTGTTTTAAATAGGGTTGGGATGCTAACTACATTGGTATTTTTTTCTTTTGTTTTCTACCACCTTGCTTGCTTGCTTCTCTTTATCTTTTGATCCCCTTCACCCATTTTTCCCATTCCCATCCCTGGGTTAGGGCAACCACTAATATGTTGCCCATATTTATAAGCTTATTGTTTTCATTTTGGATGTGTTTTTAGATTCCACATATAAGAGAGATCCTAAGGTATTTGTCCACATTGCTATTTAAATCAGTCCTGGAATTATAATTTAGATCGTTTATCATCATTTGGATCTTAAAGCATTCACTGGTCATTTTCCATGGCAATATTATCAGCTAGGAATGTCTGTGAACTCCCTCCCTTTCAATGAATCACCTTAAATGTATCAGTCTGGAAATGAACAGAAACAATGCCTACTTTGTGTGTCTATTTGCTTAGATAAGGTTCTCTCAAGGGCACTTCTTTATCATCTTCTTTATATTCTGACTAAAGAAGCATCCTTTCTACATTATTCACTCACTCACTCATTCATTCATTCATTCATTCAATAGGTATGTACTAATATTAAGGCCAGATTTAATATTAGTAATTAATTAATTAATTGATTAATATTGCCAGGCAATGCACTGTGACATAGCAGTGAATAAGACAGTCACATCCCTTTCCTTCACTAAGTGGAGACATTTGCCCTGAGCAGAGTAGAAGTTAACCCTCCCCTAGATGATTAAGCATCTCTCTTTCTTCATGGGCATTTCTCAGGAGCCTGGTACCCAGGCATGGATATGCTCCTGGCCTCTGTAACCAGAATCCCCTGAGGCTATGCATCTAGGCACATTCATGCCTCCCGATGCTTTATTTTATTGTAGAAATCAGTCCGGCTCTCAACAACCTACAGCAAACTCTGAAAGTTATGACAGTTCGGAAAGGGTTGATCGACACCAATATCACTGTCATCCGGGATGACCTTCGTGGGATACAGAGAGGTCAGCATCTCCCCACCTACTGTACTTGGCTTCTTTTGTAGAGCATTTCAGATACTTACACCTCTCTCTTTGTGTGTGCATTAGATGACATCAGTGGCATGATCAGTAGTGCAAAGAGCATGGTCAGAAATGCCAACGACATCACAGATGAGGTTCTAGATGGGCTCAGCCCCATTCAGACAGATGTGGCAAGAATTAAGGATACCTATGGGAGCAAACAGAGCGAAGACTTCAACAAGGCTCTCGCTGATGCAGATAACTCAGGTACCAGGCATCCTTCAGCCAGGACCTATGATCCATTTTCTCCACTGTTATGTGCTCTGGTCAATTGATTTAAATTCTTCCCTGGTAAAGCCTGAAATTAGAAATCAAAATATTAGAAAGTAACTTCACATAATACATTCAAAGAATATGAGTACTCTATTAGTTAGAAAGACTAGGTAGAATTTTTTTTTAAGATTTTATTTATTTATTCATGAGAGACAGAGAGAGAAAGAGGCAGAGACATAGACAGAGGGAGAAGCAGGCTCCCTGCAGGGAGCCCAATGTGGGACTCCATCCAGGCATTCCGGAATCATGTCCTGAGCTGAAGCTCAACCACTGAGCCACCCAGGCATTCCTAGGTAGGATTTTTTTTTAATCCATTAACATTGCTATTGATTTTTCCTTTTATAGAGATACAGATCCCTTAATTATGAGGTATTAAATTATAATTGATATTAAGGATCAAAAACCAAAGATTTCTTTTCTTCTATAGTGGTCAAGAAAGATAACTTGATATCTAGATTATAGGATAAAGGCATGATGTATTTAGGAAAGGTATTTGCCTGACTCTGAGTCATCCTATCCAATATTTGGGAACCATACATAACACTTGACATATTGTCAATGAGAAAAATCTACATTTAACCTTTTCCTAACTCATAACTATAAATTTCTGTTTTATAATCTCACCAACAGTAAAGAAATTAACCAACAAACTGCCTGATCTTCTGAGCAAGATTGAAAGTATCAACCAACAGCTGTTGCCACTGGGCAACATTTCTGATAATGTGGACCGTATCAGGGAGTTAATTCAGCAGGCCAGAGATGCTGCAAATAAGGTAGGTGTGTCCCCACATTGCCAGGCACTAAGCCTCCTTCTTTTTTTTTTTTAAATTTTTAATTTATTTACGATAGTCACAGAGAGAGAGAGACAGAGAGGCAGAGACACAGGCAGAGGGAGAAGCAGGCTCCATGCACTGGGAGCCCGATGTGGGACTCGATCCCGGGTCTCCAGGATCGCGCCCTGGGCCAAAGGCAGGGGCCAAACCACTGCACCACCCAGGGATCCCACTAAGCCTCCTTCTTTGAAAAGTTACCACATTCATCAAGAAACAGAAGGCACTTGTTTACACATGAACTGGTTGTCTTTCTTGTTCTAACTCTTTGGTTATTTGGGATGTAAATGTTGACTTCCTCCTGCCAGCCTTCAGAAGTGCGCATTACCTTCATGCCTAAATGATCTGGAATGTCAGAGACCTGGAGTAGTTTCCTCCCCACTGAGTTTATGCAGGCAGGTGGAAGGGTTCTCCTCCAGACAGTTGGTGAAGTATTACTGCAAGTTCAAGTGGGGGTTCTATGATCAGAATGTGCTGGGGTGATACTGCACAGGTCCTGCTTTCTTATTATAACTTGAAAGTTGTAGAATCCACTTTTATTGAAGACAGAGGATTCTAGCAGATATCCTTCTTTGGAATACAAATTCATCAGCCTTTCTCACTTTGACCTGACAGTATCCACTTGAATTCCTGACACTTCGCACAATTTGTTTTGTCCTAAAATAATATTAATGAAACATCTTGCGTTTTTCATCTACCCCCTCCCCCGTGAGATATTTGGAGAGAGAGGGTTGGGAAACCAAGTCAGAGTATCACTGCCCTAATGGTTGATTCCTAGGCTTACTATTACTTCTGCCCTTACATCTGAGAAAGAGAAGTACTCCCAACGTAAAACCTTTAGCAGGAGGGAAAAAAAAAAAAATCTGTGGCAGGAAATCATAAAGTACGAGGCACAGTTTGGAAGACACACCCTTTCACACCCAATTGTGCTTTATAACACCAAATGAAAAATATTATTTCTAGCTTTTGTCCTTCTGTGTTCATTCACTAATTTATCCAACAAAATTTGAAGTGTATAATAACACAGTGGTTAAGAGCTTGTTGACCAAACTAGACTGCGTTGGTTTAGATCCTAGTTCTGTCAGTTATGAGGTGGGAGACCTTGAGCCAGCCACTTCATCACTCTGTGCCTTACTTTGTTCATTTGGAGAGCAGGGTACATAATAAAGACAGACCCCATGAGATTTTTAGGATTAAAGTAGGTAATGTAAAATAGTTCCTGGATAATAGTACGATGTAAGTGGAAAATTATAAAATACAACTCAAAAAATAAGCCAGCACTTTTGAGCTGTTGTGTGGCACTCCCAAGATACAGGGGTTAGTAAACCAAAGTCCTGGACTCGGGTTGCTTACCAGCTGCTGCATGAGGCAGCTGGTAAGCAGACTACACTAAGAAACTAGATAAAGCTGTGTTATGCAGATCTTGATACTCCTTTCTACCTGGAGAGGCTCAGAATGGTACTAAAGGACATGCATAAGAATGTTCAATGTGACACAGCTTGTCACCACAAAAAATAATTGCAAAAAAGTCAAATGTCCGTCAATAGGAGATGGATAAAATTGTGATAAATTTATACAAAGACCATACCACAATAAATGTGAATGAGCTGGAGCCACCAGGTGTGTCAACACAGATAAACCTAAAAACAGAGTAAGGCCAAGAAAGCAGATTGTAGATGGATGTGTAAAGATATCATATCTATTAAAATATTTAAAACATGAGAAATAAGATTAATTATAGTCTATAGATAGAAGCATTTTAATAAAAATAATACAACATGCATGGACTCTGCATGGGAGTCTAAATCCAGGGTAGTGTGGCCTCTGAGAGAGGAACACGGACAAGGTGAGACATGCAAGGAGCTGCAATGGTACCACTAATGTTTAATTTCTTAAGAATGTAATGAATATGCAGGTATATTCTCCATTTTTTATGTATACATGAAATGATTTCTTAATTAAAAAAATTAAAAAGATAGAGTTTTCCAGGTGACAAAGGGCATGCCAGGAAAGACTCAGGATGTGGTTAGATAGACTAGAGAGCAGAGGGGAGTGAAAAAGAGACATGAAATGAGCCTGTAAAATGGGTGAGGGGTGCTCAGTCACAGGCACGTTGGAGAATGACAGCCCACGCCACCACTAAGTACTCTATTCCAACATAAGGCCTTGTATATACAAGGTTTCCCATAAATATTTCAATGCTTGATAGATAAAATATAGTTGATGTGTCATTCTAGGCTGCTATTCTTTAGATCATTAAGGAATATTTATTTTCTGTGTTTGAGTGCCATCTACCCAAGCTGGTCAACAGGCCAATACTAGTCAGAGAAATTATGTTACAGGCCTATTATATA
Organism: Canis lupus familiaris; assembly: GCF_011100685.1. Classification (NCBI taxonomy): domain Eukaryota; kingdom Metazoa; phylum Chordata; class Mammalia; order Carnivora; family Canidae; genus Canis; species Canis lupus. Next base: position 64,493,008 of record NC_049228.1, on the reverse strand, counting down.
TAAATATAAAGTTGAAAGTATATGTCTAAAAACTTTTAATAATTTGAATTGCCTCAAAATTCAAGCATGGGATAGTAGGTGTGTACTCTGCATACCTTCTTTATTTCATTTTTCTAGTAATTTAATTTTTAATATATTTACAAAAGTACTGGTCTGGGGCAGATTAGAGAGGGGAAAAAATGGCTTCTTAAACTTGTCCACTGAGTTTAAGAAGCACTGTTTTAGAGAGCCCTGATGCATTCATTTTTAAGGACTGAATGCCTGTAATAAATGCAACTATAACATGTAATATATTAATGAGGAATGATTCCTTAAATAATTTATTTCAAAAATAATAGTATTTGATGAATTATAATCTACAACATGCCAGGCACCATTTTAAGTGCTTCCATACATGTTAGGTCATTCTATACAAAAACCTCCTAGGGTTGCAACTATGATTGTAATAATGATTATCGTTTCTGGCACAGAGAATTAGATGCACTTCTCAAAGACCTTTGGCTGGTAAACAGGAAGAACATGAATGCTTTATTACCCAGCTCCTGAAGCAGCTTCATGAGTTTATAACCCAGATCTAGGAGACATGCACATTCCTTTGCTCTTTATTGTAACAACTGGGAAATGCTGATACAGAGCTGAAAGGAGTCGTGGCACAGTCCCAGGCTGCCCTTCCGAGCACACCCCCTCTCCTCACAGAAGAATATTTAATGACCTAGATCTTTTCCCTCACAGGTTGCTGTCCCAATGAGGTTCAATGGTAAATCTGGAGTTGAAGTCCGGCTGCCGAATGACCTGGAAGATTTGAAAGGATACACATCTCTTTCTTTCTTTCTCCAAAGACCTGAATCAAGAGAAAGTGGGAGGACTGAGAATATGTTTGTGATGTACCTTGGAAATAAAGATGTAGGTATTGCTTCAACATTTCTCTTGTTTTTGAAACAATATGGTTTAGGGGATTTTGGGGGGGGGGGAATATTGGTTATATATTTGCTGCATGACCACCAGACTGGTCCCAAGAAACTGTAAACATTTATTATTTCACACTGTTTCTATGGTGCAATGTTCAAGAGTGACTTAGCCAGATGATTCTGACTCAGGGTCTCTCCTGAGGTGTCTGTCAAGATGTTGGCTGGGGCTGTAGTCATCTGAAGGCTTGACTGGGGCTGGAGACTTGCTTTCAGTTTGGCTTACTCACACGCCTTATAAGTTAGTGCTGGTTGTTGGTAGGAGGCATTTTTCATGCCATTCAATCCCCTCCATAGAACTGTTAAGTGTCCTCCTGGAATGCTGTGGACCAAAACAGTATGGTTTTTGAGTCACATGTCACGACTATGCTATAGCCCTATGCTATCACTGCCATTGGCACAGCAGGAAGAAATCCCACCAATATGTCAGCAGACTCTACCACCTCTGATGGCACAAGGGGCCACCCATCAATTGCAGATTATTATCTGTTAGTCTTATCTGATGGAGAGGCCTTGCCCAGTGGGCTCAGCAAATGACACGTGTATGCACACATGAGCACATAAATACTAGGGGTTAAAGATTGGCATCTGTCCCTGCACAACGAGGACAACAATACAAGGCTTCATGGAAATCAGCTGTGATTCTTCATCACAAAATCATGACCCTGTCCTCCTCCTCAGAATGCCCAGCTGTAGACCTTTTCTCAAGTCTGCAGGGGGGCACCATCTGTGGATGAGGACTGGAGTGAAATGAAACCTCTCCTGACTATTTAATAAGATATTCAATTGCCCCATCTCTTTCTAGTTCTAAAATCTTTAAACCACTATGTTACAGGAATTTTGAGCAGTTACTTCCCTTCCCTTCCCTTCCCTTCCCTTCCCTTCCCTTCCCTTCCCTTCCTTTCCTTTCCTTTCCTTTCCTTTCCTTTCCTTTCCCTTCCTTTCCCTTCCTTTCCCTTCCTCCCTTCCCTTCCCTTTTCTTCCTTCCTTCCTTCCTTCCTTCTTCCTTTCTTTCTTTTTCTTTCTTTCTTTCTTTCTTTCTTTCTTTCTTTCTTCTTCTTTCTTTCTTTCTTTCTTTTTCTTTCTTTCTTCTTTCTTTTTCTTTCTTTCTTTCTTTTCTTTTTTCTTTCTTTTCTTTCTTTCTTTCTTTCTTTCTTTCTTTCTTTCTTTTCTTTCTTTCTTTCTTTCTTTCTTTCTTTCTTTCTTTCTTTCTTTCTTTCTTTCTTTTTTTCTTTTCTTTTCTTTCTTTTTCTTCCGAGAGAGCAAGTGAGCAGGGGCTGGGGTACAGGGAGAGGAAGAGGGAATCTTAAGCAGACTCCATTCAGAACTTGATCTCACAACCCTGAGATCATGACCTGAGCTAAAACCAAAAGTCAGACACTCCATCTGAGCTACATAGGCACCTCTTGAACAGTTCATTTTAGCTTATAGTCCCTCCTCTTAAAGTATATTTCTTCAACTTGTCAGAGGATATGGTAATCACTGGCTGGGTTAGGATACAGTGGCTGGAAAAAAAAGTCTGAAACCTGGTTCTAGAAAATTCTAGCCAATTAGGAAGTTGTTGGTTGTCATTAGTAAATGTGGTGTTTAGAGATTCCTAAAATTGACACTATTATTAATAACTCTCTAATGCTTTAAAATGTTGGTACTTTGTAGCTTTCTTGTGGCTTAACTTTTCTACTTTGTATTGTGACAAAATGCACATTACTTTATTCCTTCAACAAAATTATACCATCTACCTATAAGGCACAACACTGTATTTATGATAAACAAAAATTTGTTTCTTGAATGTAAATTGCATCTCATGAATATTTTACCACAATTGTAAAATTTCCTATGTACCTCCAGGTGCTCATATTCTAACAGAGAAGGATACATACATAGCTGACCATGATAACAGAGGGTTCTAGGTATTATAACAGAGGCATGCACAAAGTCTTAATCATTGTATGGTACAGGGCCATCATTGCATGGCTTATTTCCCTTATAGGACTAAAATCTAATGGAGACCTAAGTCTATATCTGGTTCACCTTTATGGCAAGTGCTTGGCAAATATTTGCAGGTTGAGTGAATGGGGGAGTGCATACATGAGTGCAGCGATCTAGGAGCAAAGACAGTTCAGACATTATTAATTAAGTGTTCTGTCTGTATTATTCTGTACAAGGAGTTAACTCATTTATTCTGTCTGCCCAAGGCATATTGCGTAAAACCTGTTAGTTACTTGAAATAGACTCTTTTGGGATGGGAAGTTGAGAGGAACAGTGTGCGTGCGAAGTATTCTGAGGTGGCCTTTATGTATCCAGATCTCCAGGGATTACATTGGCATGGCAGTTGTAGATGGCAGGCTCACATGTGTCTACAACCTGGGAGAACAGGAGTCTGAACTCCAAGTGGACCAGAGCGTGATCAAGAGCGAAACTCAGGAGGCGATTATGGACCGGGTGAAATTTCAGAGGTACAAGTCCCATTGACTGCTGCTGTTTATTAATCTGACCCACACTCACCAAACTCCCATTGTATGTACTGCTAAAACCCATTTTTAGTACCTTGGCTTTGACTTCTTCCATTTTTATATAATTTTTAAAAATAACCTTAATTTATTTTTAAACAGAATTTATCAGTTTGCAAGTCTAAATTACACCAAAAAAGCCACATCCAGTAAACCTGGATCATCCCAATTCCATGAAATGGATAGTGGAAACAGCCACACACTCCTCAATCTGGATCCTGAAAATACTGTATTTTATGTTGGAGGTTACCCATCTGACTTTACAGTAAGTGTAAATGTTATTTCACCCAGTGAATATATTTACCTTTTAATTTGGCGTAATGACCTCAGGTCTCTATTTCAATTATACACTATATATAAAATAGGTTGAACTATATATTCTTAAAGGATATCCAGTGATAAAAGTTAACAATTATTCAGTACTTCCTGTGCACGGTGATCTAGACTTAAGCATATAAATTTAAATAGGCATCAGTACCATTCCCTTTTTATGAATGAAGAAACTGAGATAGAGCAGTTTGATAATTTGTCCAAAGTCAGACAGCTGGTCAATAGCAAACCCAGGGCCTCCCGCTCCAGGGTCCACATTCTTAACCCCTATGCTATCATGACAGTTACAAGTGATGGATTCATACTATTTCTTGCCTGACCTGATCATTGTCCTTTGTTGAATTAGATTTTTTGTTTCATTCTTTCAGCTTCCTGCTAGACTGAGGTTCCCTCCGTACAAAGGTTGTATTGAATTAGATGACCTCAATGAAAATGTTCTGAGCTTGTACAACTTCAAAAAAACTTTCAATCTCAACACAACTGAAGTAGAGCCTTGTAGAAGGTAAAAACAAAAATGAACAACAACAACCAGGAACGAATGTCTCTGTAACTGTGATTTTTAGTAACTTGCAGTTATATTACATATAATAAGTAAAGGTATGAGCCGATGAGATGCTTTTGGTGTCACTGGTAGCTTTGGGCCAGTAGATCTTAAATTATGACTGCATGCAATACTACTAGTCCATGCCTAAGATATCCTCATTTGTATAAAATATTAGATTGATAATTTCTCAATTTTTAAAAAAAAAATCCTTTTAAAATTTTTGGTGCCTCCTATCACAAAATATTCAGTATTAGATGGTCCCTGATTCAGGCACAAAATTACATATTTACTGTAAGTTTCAAAAAAACATTTTAGTCCACGAAGTGCACCATGACTTTCTAGGTACTTTGGCACCTGGACCTATTTGAAAATTGCTCTCTTAAGCTCCTGACCTTCCCTATAGTTAAAAGGATTTGGACAGACTATTTATTACTCAGAAGAAAATTATATTTCCAGTTAATAGTTTTTTACATTTCAAGGTCTTCAGCTCCTAGGCTACATCTTCCTAAGTAGATCTTTCCAAAGGAAACGCTTAACTATTATCTTTTTTTGAGCTACAGTTTGATTATCATGGAGCATAAGAACACATCCAAGAGAAATAGCTGGCTATGTTAACGTTCTAAAGACATTTCCTCTTCTTGAACAAAATCATGACAGCTACATTGCGTGGGTTTTGCTCTGTTTTTCAGAGAGCAGGATCTCGTATTAATAAGCACACTTGAGTGGTGGTCTTTTACTGCTGTGTTCTAACGTATGATCATTGATGTTGACAGGAGAAAGGAAGAGTCAGACAGAAATTATTTTGAAGGTACAGGCTACGCTCGAGTTCCGACTCAACTAAATGCTCCCAACCCAAACTTTGGACTGACGATTCAGACCACTGTGGATAGAGGACTGCTGTTCTTTGCAGAAAACCAGGTATTCTATAACAAACATCCAAATATACCAAATCTGTCCATTCAATTCAGCAACTTTGGGGTAACTGGGTTATTATAAACAACTAACTAGATCTGAAAAAGTGTGCCAGTGTTACCTGTATCTTTTCTCTCGGCCCAATTCTGCTTTCTTTGGCTATGGGAGTGTGTGTGTTTTAACAGGGCAAAGTAATTGGGAATTTGAGAACATGCCACCAAAACATGCCATCGTCGGTTTTATTCTCTGAAAACTAGTGTTTGTCTCATAATCTACTTATTCTGCCTGATGTCACATGACGACTTCCTAGGGATCTCTGAGAGTCAGACTGTTTGACCTCCTGCTGTTTGCATCTTGGACCGACTCTTGCCAGGCTGTGTGGAATTATGTCTTTATCAGCCTGATCCTTGGCTTTTCAAGACATGGAAGCCTCTCTGTTTTCAAGCAGCTGAGGTTTCCAGAGGCCATTCTTAAGTCTAGTTTGGAAAAATTCAAAGTGACTCTACAAGTGATGGTCAGTGCCATCTGCTGGGAGATGGGCCTGGAGTTGACTACTCCTAAGAATGGGGTCTTGTGGTCGCTCCACAGGTAGCATTTCTAGAGAAATGTGGATCAGCCCATGATATTTCTGTCTGAGAGGGAGGGATTGATACGGGACTTGGGATTTGACCAACCCCTTCTACCTGTAGAGTGGGGACATGGACCTGATCAGCTCTCCTCTCTGGGGCTGGTCTTGACCTTCCAGGAGATTCCAAGACTGAGCCAGTTCTGAGGGTTTTGGAAGGTCTTGACCTGCCTATAGAGTCCAGGGAGCTGAGAAGTCACCACAGCATCTTCAGGGCAAGGTGGCCATTTTCCAAAGTGATGGCTTCTTTGTACTACATTTTGAGTTCTTGGAGACTAAGAGCCAGAAATACTACTCATGTTAGAAAAAAATACATGGAACATCATTAATAACCAGATAAAATGATTTTGAGCACTGCCATCAAGCAGAGTGGCTCATGACTCAGTGAGCCAAGGTGACTGTTGTTTCTAAGTGTGATGAACCCCAACTAGCTACAAAGGATAAGATTTAGGATCCAGACAAGGACTGATGTTACTTTTAAGCAAGGACTTTGTCAGCAGATGTCGAAGAAAGGCCTTCTTGTCATCAGGGAACCATGGAAGAATAACCCTTTAAGCCTTACATTGGAAATTCCTCAGCGTATCTTTCTACTAAGGAAAGGGCTGGTTCAGGTCTGTGCCTTGCCCAGGGATAGGGAGGCAGTTACAATCAAGATTGACACAGTTGCTATCCTCAAGAACCTTATATTCTAGAGAGGAAGACAAATATTTAACAAAGCTATACTCATTGATTGGTTAATTGATTCATCACAATTGTCATAAGTGGTATAGAGGAAAACACTGGGGTGAATGAAGATGTATAAAAGACTTGATCAAGGTTGGGTAATCTGAGACCCTGAGGAAAGTAGAAGATAGGGCTCTGCAGAGAGAGGGACATAAAGAGGGCCCAGAGTTGGGAAGGACAGGGAGTGCCCAGGGACAGAATGGTGGCCTGTGTGTCTAGAGCATGGAGAGGCAGAGGGAGCATAGAGAAACCAAGCGGAAGGGGTGGTCAGAGCCTCACAACATGTGCTGGGGATTCACCGTCCCCTTCCTCCCATGACAACAAAGGAGGGTAATGTCATGTGCTTGCATTTTCCATGGAGCGCTGTGGCTGCAGAGTGGCAAATAGATTCAGGAAGGGACAGAGGGGACATGGGGAAGAGGGGACACTATTGCTGTGCAGTCTGACCAAAGAAGTGTGGCTGACACTAGGTGGCATGCAATGGGCAGAGAGTTGAGACATGGTGGAACGGACAAGTTTTGATTGGAAATGGGGGAGGAGGGGATCCTTGGGTGGCGCAGCGGTTTGGCGCCTGCCTTTGGCCCAGGGCGCGATCCTGGAGACCCGGGATCGAATCCCACATCGGGCTTCCGGTGCATGGAGCCTGCTTCTCCCTCTGCCTGTGTCTCTGCCTCTCTCTCTCTCTCTCTCTCTGTGTGACTATCATAAATAAATAAAAATAAATTTAAAAAAAATAATAATAAAAAAAAAAGGAAATGGGGGAGGAGGATTAAGAGTGACTCCTACTAGGTTTCTGGCTGGCTCGCAAGGTGATTGATTAGTGGTGAGAGAGAGAAAGGAGGAGAGCGAGCAGTTGGAAGGGCAGAGAGACAAGCTTGGCAGCTGGGAGGCACGTAGATCTCGAGTCCTGCTTGAGATATTCAAATCTGAGGTATCCATGAGTCACGTGTGCAGTAACAGTCAGGTAATCAGATGTCAGATCTGACCCTGAGGAGACAAGCCTAGGCTGGAGAGAATCATCTGGGCTTCATGGGCACACACCTACATTGGGGCTGCAGAAGTAACTGTGACTTTGAGGCAAAGAGAAGGTGGAAGAGAAGAAGAGGTCCTCTGCGGGCCTTGGAGGAACCCTCCACGTTCAGATGGAAGGAGGGGGGCTACACAGGGATGAGTCAGCAAATGAAACTGAGACAAGTCTGTGAGCAGATGGTGGCAAATGTCAGGGGTTTCACTGAGACCATACCTCTTTCTGAAAGGTAGCAATCATCTTTTCAAATGGTATTATTGACCTGTATCTTTTCCCTTTCCATTGTGCATGCTGGTTATGGATATCATGAAACAAAATCATGATAACAGCTGCATTTATTGCATCTTTCCTGTGTGCCAGCCACTGTGCACAATGTTGAACACAGCTTATGACATTTACCCATCATATCCATCCTGGCGTTGGATATTTCAGCACCGTTGTCCCTATTAACCGAGGAAGTAGCTACAGCTGAGAGCAGTTTGTAACTTGAGAGTAACTTGAGTTCCAGCACTCTGGGTCTTCTTCAGTGGAATCTTCTGGTAATCTACATTGTTTCCATGCTCTAGGATCGCTTCATATCTCTAAATATAGAAGATGGCAAGCTCCTGGTGCAATACAAACTGAATTCAGAGCCACCAAAAGAAAGAGAAATTGGACACATTGTCAATGATGGAAAAGACCACCGGGTACATCCTTTGAGTCTATTCACATGAATTGTTAAATGTCCTTTAAAATTAAGTTAATGCCCAGAACATTTTTCTATTACCAGACTAAGTCACAGTAATTAAAGGAGGAGGGACATATCCTTTCAAAATCTGAGTACCTGGGCATGAAATATGTATATGGCATATATAAAACATGATTAATTTCAAATGCGAGCATTTCTATTAAAATGTTTTAATATTATATTTTTATCCAAAAGCACCACTGCTCATAGTCTTCCTACCATGTATATCATCAATCTGAAGGAAATAAAACTATAATAGCCCTGACTCATGCTGAATAGGATTCTTTAATTTTGCATTGCTTACTGATTTATCTTTCATTTATTTTAGATACTGATCGTAATTGGAAAATTCCAAAACCGTATATCAATAGCTGTGAGTTCCCAAAATAGCCAAATTGATGGTGACATATTTGATTTCAGCACATATTATCTGGGAGGAATTCCGATCTCAATCAGGGAAAGGTAAGATGATCTAAAAAAACCAAAAATACAAACAAAACAAAACAAAACAAAACTGGAGCAGATTATGGTTGAGTGGTTTTGCTTGTGATTGCTATTGATAAGTCTACCTTTTTAAAATTCAACAACAAAACAAGTTTAACTTTTCAGTATTAATGTGTTAACCAACAGAGTCAAAGAGTTTGTAAACAGTGGATTATAGGACTGGCCACTGAAAGGAGAGTGAGGAAACTGTGGGTCACCCCAGAGAAACCATAAGAATATGATTTGTGTTGACAATGCTGCTGATAAAAATGGAGGCTGTGGCCCTGGAGTCCTTAACAATAGCATTGGAGAGTCCAGACAGTTCCATGGCCTGACAAGCAGCACTGGGCGCTGAAAGTTGGGGTTGCTGCCTTCAGGAAGTATCTCTAGAATGTAAGGCATGTCTGTGTCACCTGCCCCTGATGTGTTATCAATTATGGAACGGGTGCATAACTGCTTCTTGGATAATGAATACATGGATGACTTAAGTTATTTTGAAAGGAAGTGAAGCCTAATCTGAATGAGAAAAAAACCCCACCACTTTGAGAATGCACTTAAAAATAACTTTTACAAAACAAAAATATTTTACATTTACATGTGTTTGTATTCTCCAAAAGGCTTTTAAACAGCTGATGATAATGTGTGGCAAGATTTCCTGGAAGGGTTAGTACAGACTCATGACTGAGTTAAGAGCACTCCTACATTGTTTGATTATCATTATTTTTTTATACGAGATCTGAGGCTAGTGAACTCTTTTTCTAATTTATAAATGAGTTGGAAGGAATACTAGATATGATTTATAAGGTGTTGTGCACAGGTAGTCTGTCTTCAAGAAACCTTATATATTTGGACATCTGTCCATCTATAGTAAAGATGAACTAATATTTGTTTTAAAGTTCTTCTGGTTGCCCTCAAAGACAAAAATGCACATAAGAAAGCTCAGCACTTTAATATAGTTTGGGAGTGAATGTCTTAGACTCTTTGAATTAGAAAGGACCTTGCATGGGACGTAATTTCTGAACTTTATAGATGAAGAAATTGAGAACCAAAGAGGTGGTATTCATATTTAGTATCATCCATATCATATCAATTCAACCATGAATTGCTATTACTAATGAGCAATAATCTTGATTTTATTCAATTAAATGTGATAAAATAGATTAACTTAAGGAAGTCAGTACTACTGTACACATCTGAGGTTCCTGTTTATTTACTCATTACACAAATACTCACTGGGTGTCCAGTGACATCAGGCAGTGTGAGAGGTGTTGGGAACACAACAATGAACATAGCCGAAGGGAGATCACAGAGTGTGGCCCATGGAGAGAATTTAATCCAGTTGGGGCATTGGGAAGGTGGCTTCTAGCTTGGACCTGAAAGACAGCAGCAATCAACATATGTGAAACACCAAGAGCTGGGGAAAGTGTGACCTTTCAAGGAACTGGAGGACACTGGTGAAGCAGGCCAGGGATGCCATGTGGGACTGGTGTGGGAAGCAGCGGCCTGAACACAGAGGATCTTGAAAGACTCAGTAGGGCATCACTGGAAGGACACTACCAGAGAAAGGACATTATCAGATTTGACTGGTGCAGGGCAGAGGTTGGTGGAGCAGTTGGATGATGACATGATGAGCATGTCCACAGAGATAAGAGATGAGAGTGGCCTCAGGGGAATGGCAGTGCAGATAAGGCAAAGGGAACGGATTCTCAACATACCTAGGACAGTGAATGGGTAGTACTGAATGATGGCTTGTGTTTGGGGAGGAATGTAGAAAGTGGTCAAGGATGACGCTTGGGTTTTGCTCCAGCACTTGGGCATGTGAACAGCACCAGCAGAAGGGCAGGGGGATGGGTTCAGTCTGAGACAGGCTGAGTTCCCAGAGCCTGAGAGATAGGAGGTGGAGATGCTGGAAAGCCGTCGGACAAAAGGCCTGGACTTCTGCAGAGAAGTCTGGGCTAGAGAAAGAGTGAATGTAGCTCAGGTACAGGGGGAGTGGGCTCACCGAGACCACTGAGGAATTCTCGGAGGCAGCAAAGAAGCCACTGGCCCATGGTTTGCATTTGCATAGTGTGAGCAAAAGACCCCCAGATAGCGATGCAGGTACCAGTCAGTCAGGGTTTACTAGTAAAGGGTAGTGGATGAGAACCAAAAGAAGTCGTTCTAATTTTGGCTTAGCCACCAAAGAGCCATGTGATCTTGGGTTAAGTCAGCACTCAGCCTTTCTTTGCCTCATCATCCCTATCCATTAAAGAAATATATACATGGATCTAGTTATGCATATACAGATAGATGTATAGACAGAATTTTCCTAGTAATCTGTCCTAGAGGCTTTCAAACAAGGGATTATTCCCTTTTATGGGCAAGTTTATACTTTGATTTTTTAAATTAAAATCACAAGAACATGGAAAATATAGGAGATAAAAGCCAGTCAAAAGATATCCCTGGCCTTTTACTCCCTTGCAAATAAAATGCCAAGCCATATTGATGTTTCTGGCCCTGCTTCATCCCTCTGGTGACATCTTTGATGGTCCAGAGAGTTCTAAAACTCCCTCTGATGTGAGTCACTGAAGAGTAGGGGTGGGGTGGGCAGAGAGGAGTCCTACTTATCACTCATAGCCAAGCTCCAAGGGGCAAGCAAGCAGTTTTTCTAAAGGAGGCAGGTGTTCTGACCCCAGCATTAGTAGGAGGTCCTTACAGACAGGAGGACATAAACCTAGTCTGGAACAAAGCAAACCAGCATAATCGCTAAACCAGCGCTGACCAAGAGATTTTGCAGATGCCCTGTTTTCTCCTCTTTCACTATAGTGTAACTTTTGGGAATGGAGGCCCAGATCTAAGAATGACTTTTTTAGGATTCCAGTCCAATCACAACCTGTTAATCCTATCTGCTTTCTGTGAGAAGAGAAAATCACCCCTGATAATGCCAGAGGCCCTCAAGCCACCAGGAAAAATCTTTCCTCAGGACCTACACCATTGTTGACCTACATCAGTGTAATAATAAACCATTAAAATGAAAATAATTCAAAAAGTAAAAATCAGTCAAGGATCTATTGGACATTTACTCAGTTTAGGACCACATTTGGGTCTTCTGGCTCTGAAATCTGCCTGCCGTGAGCTTGGACTGGTTAGGCCTTTGTGAATGGACCCCCGGTGTGCATATGTATCTCAGTGTGCAAACCCATCAGTATAGCAGCCTGCACTCCTACACCATCACATTCCTCTAGCAAGTGTGTTCAGTCTTTGTATGCTGGAGCAAATGTGGAAATCTAGGCCCTCACATGAGCCACAGTAACAAGAACACTGCCAAAGAAGAATGGAAATAAATCTTCCATCTTAACATCTTTGCTGTAGATAACAGTTCTTCTGTAGGAAAGAGTCCTAATTGTTCCAAGTGCTGTGGGTATACAAACTGTGTAAGTGTAAAGAACAAGGACTTTGAGTCACGCTAGTTTGTGTGACTCAGACTGCTCAGATGCCAGAGCTGCCACTTCCTTGCCACGTGACCTCAGACAAATTACTTAACCTCCCCACACCTCCCCATGCACATCTGGAACATGGTCAGAGTAGCTACCCATCTCTCAGGGCCATGTGAGGATTCAAAATGAGTAAAGGAGTTAGCACAGCGCCAGGCATGTGGTAAGAGCTCAGTAAATGTTAGAGAGGAAAATACACCCCTCAAAAGGTCATGGTGAGGCTAGAATAACTGTGCCTTACACAGAATAGTTGCTCCATATCTGCCAGCTGCCTTTTTCCCCCCTTCTGCTTTTCTGCTACCTTCTTCCTTCAACCTATACTATATGGAAAGGACATCAAGGAATGGTGATGGGTCTGAACCATGTGGAAACCCAAGAGAGAATGGATTTTAAAATAGTGTAAATAGACAAGCTCCAGGAATTAATACAAACTTTCCTTCTTTTATAAAAAGAAGCTCACCTTTATAAAATAATTAAGCTCAAGCTGCAATGAGCTTGAGGATCCAGTGAGGATTCATTTCTTCCTTTTCCTTCTAATGAAATTTAATTTTATGTATATTATATGTAGCTCAACTATTTATAATGATTTGAATAAAAATGAATGCAGATACCTTTCCATTTAGAAAGGTGAGCTGCCTTAGGGACTTATAAGGAAATCAGCTTTGTGTTTTTCTTCGCACATCATTTGTTTAAGAAACACAAATATTTGCCTAGACTCCAGCCAGTTCATCTGTGTTAATGTTTTATGTGAAGTCAGCTCCAGACAGATCCAAAAGTTAAATCAAAGCAGAAATGCCAAAAAAAAAAAAAAAAAAAGGTGGGGGGCAGAATGCCAAGTTAGCTGCAAAGGCAGAGCTGCTGTAGAAAGAAATTGCTCTCATTATAATGACTACTCATAATGAGAGTTACTAACCCCCACCATCTCCCATGAAGTCCTAACTCTGTACCAGGCACTGTTTTGAGTATGTTACACATATTAACTCATTTAAATTCAGGACAACTCTATGAAACAAATTAACACATTCCCATGGTAGAAATGAGGAAACAGTCACAGAATAGTGGAGTCGTCACCAGCTCCAGTAGCAGAGACAGGGCTTGAACCCAGGCAGCCCGGGTGCAGGAGCCCTCAGGTCTGGGGCAGCACTGTCTTGCCTCTCAGAAACAACTCCTGAGCATTCACAACTGCAGACCAGGCACAGTGCCAAGTAATTCCTGTGCATTAACTTGTTTGACCCTCACAATGCTTTCCATCATTCCCGCCTGGCATTGAAAAAATGCCACGCCACATTTTTCATCACTGACTAGAACCAAGTTATAACCGTTTGTTTCTACTGAGTTAATAGTAACTAACTTAAAAGTGGACAGGAAAATAAATAGCAAAGAGTTTTCTAGAACATTCTTCATTTTTTTTTAATTTTTATTTATTTATGATAGTCACAGAGAGAGAGAGAGAGGCAGAGACACAGGCAGAGGGAGAAGCAGGCTCCATGCACCGGGAGCCCGATGTGGGATTCGATCCCGGGTCTCCAGGATCGTGCCCTGGGCCAAAGGCAGGCGCCAAACCGCTGCGCCACCCAGGGATCCCTCTAGAACATTCTTGAATCTAATAAATTATTTTTTATTAATCAAATATTTATGATATATTATTTTGTTTTTTTAAGAGTTATTTATGATAGACATAGACAGAGAGAGAGGCAGAGACACAGGAGGAGGGAGAAGCAGGCTCCATGCGGTGAGCCTGACATAGGACTCAATCCCGGGACTCCAGGATCGCGCCCTGGGCCAAAGGCAGGCGCTAAACCGCTGAGCCACCCAGGGATCCCTGGTATATTAATTTGTTGATAGGCTTCCTATTCACCACATATTATTATGACTCTGGAAGGAGGGTGGGGAGTTATTCAAGATAGCATACATTCTCTATCCCTGAACTTTTTGAGGACACTGGCCACTCTTCTGTCAACACTATTATGTTCCTTTTTAAAGGTGAGAATGCTGAATCACAGACAAAGGAAGTCGATTTTCTCAGCTTCACAATATAAGTAGTGCTATAGAAATCCCATAAGAACAGATATTCATAAAATACATACTGGTTTATGGGTGAAAAGTAACAGTGAAGAGAGTTTCAGGTCCGGTTCTTAGCCAAGGCTGGTCTGATTCACCTCTTCCTATTTTGTGCCCCAAATCAGATTTAACATTTCTACACCGGCTTTCCGAGGCTGCATGAAAAATCTGAAGAAAACTACCGGTGTTGTGAGGCTGAATGACACTGTGGGAGTCACAAAAAAATGCTCAGAGGACTGGAAGGTAAGAATTCAAAGCCTTGCAGAGAAGTACGGCTCCCCAACCAACCTGTCTTTGGTACTTTGGTATTCATTTACAAATCAACTTTTGAGTTTTTCTGGTAGCACTTGGTATTAGAGTGAACTGGTTATTTCTACTTCTCACCTTTTTGCAAGACACAGAACCTCTTCAGGTTTGCATATTTGTAGGAAAAAAAGGAATACCAACTCTACATACAAAAACTCAGGTGACTGGTAAATTATCATGCAGAAAAAGCACACTGTGCTTCTTCCTGAGCCAATGTAAAACACATTAACCAGCTCAGGTGAAGTGATCCAAGAGAAGATACTGGATTTCAGCCATCAGATGATTTCAATGCCAGTAATTTATTCCTTGTTTGCATTTTAGCTCGTGCGATCTGCCTCATTCTCCAGGGATGGACAGTTGAGGTTCACCGGTTTGGATCTCCCTTTGCCCAGTGAATTCCAGGCGTCCTTTGGGTTTCAGACCTTTCAACCCAGTGGCATATTATTCAATCTCCAGTCCCAGGTATGAAATATTGCAATACTGAACATGACTTAAACCTGATTCAAAGTTTGATGTCAAAAACAATAGAGAGATTTTTGAAGGCAAAGTAGTTGGGCATTGTATCCATCATCACATGGTTAATGATATTGCATGTTTCAGCCATTGAGGTTACTCTTCATCCTGGGGCATGTCCTAAAAGAAATGAGGCCCAGAAAGTACCTTATAGTTTACAGGGTTGAATTTGTATGTATTCAGGGACTCATTTTCAGTCTTCTTGGGTTAATTTCATGAGCTAAGGTGAATTATAACTGTTATAAGTGACAATGTAGCCTAAAGTTTTAGATCTAAGAAAAAAATCCAAAAGTATCCCTACTGTTCCTTTTTGATTCCACAAAAGATAGCTCTTCAGATTCCTTTCTTGCAGTAGCAGCAGCAGCAGCAGCAGCAGCAGCTGGTTGGACAATCTTTACATCTGGGGAATGAGAGAAAATAAGGTTCTTTGTTCATGTACAACAGAGCAACAAGGAGGTACCCTCTATGGCTTCATAGGATTTCACTAGTGTGGTTACATAGGTGTAGAGGTCAACTAATGTTTAGAAATCCCCTTGTGGGGGATCCCTGGGTGGCTCAGAGGTTTAACACCTGCCTTCAGCCCAGGGCATGATCCTGGAGTCCTGGGATCGAGTCCCGCATCGGGCTCCCTGCATGGAGCCTGCTTCTCTCCCACGTCAGGCTCCCTGCATGGAGCCTGCTTCTCTCTCTGCTCTGTGCCTCTGCCTTTCTCTCTCTCTCTCTGTCTCTCATGAATAAGTAAATAAAAATCTTTTTTAAAAAAATTTTTAAAAATTAAAAAAAAAGAAATCCTCTTGTGGAATGAGGAGGATTTTACAATAGAAGTAGAAGTAGAATACTGACATTCTTGGATTTGTTTCTTCAGGATTGTCAGCACAACAGACATCTAGTATTTGTTGAAATAAAGAATGGTAGCTGACTCCATGGCTATGTCATATTAGAAGACCTAATCTCTCTTGATAGATACTTGTTCATCAGCCTTTAGAGATTTTTTTTTTTAAAAAACTACCCCCTAGAAAAGCCATGTGCCAGCATTTTGATTACCAGAGTGTACTTTCCATCAAAGTAGGATGTTTTGACCTAGCTCTTTTGACACCCAATGCTTGTTTTCTCTGCCAAGGGTAGGGACACTGAGTACATAATGTGCAAAATGGTCAAAAGCTGGCAGAAGAGTTGACTTAGCAAAAGAGGGGGTCAATCCTAGACACTGGAGGGATCCTAGAAATATCCTAGAAACACCACCCGCAACCTCATAATGGGTTAGCTAAGACATACATATAAATTGACATTCCTTTATTCAATCCATAATGAATATTGCCAATTGAAAAAAATCAAAATAAAACTGATAGTGGCCACAACCACACACTGTAAAAATTGTCTTAGACTAAAAGCTCACTGAATGATCACATCTTGTTAAAAACTGCAAAAATTGTACTTGCTAGGAAAAAAAAAATCAACAAAATTAAAATGACAGCTGAAGAAACTACACATATTTTTAAATTAAGAATTGACAGAATTGAATCAACCTGCCAAAATTTAGATCTGCAGAGTTTGACATTAGAAAATTGAACTTCCTAGAAATTATGACCAGAAAATAGAAGTCATGACTAAAGAAGATATCATTGTTATAATCATATATGGGGTGGGGGGAGGGTAAATTAAGACTTCCTCACAAAACTGATTCAAGAGAAGAATTGACCCTGATGAAAATAATTTCAGCAGACTGAAAGTAAAACTAGCAAAATTTAGAAATGGTGTAACTGTTTTCTATAATTGATGGAGAAGTAGGTTTATGGACGTGGGTCTGTAAGATGCTTTTGACAGCTTCATCAGTGTAAATAATTTGCAGAAGGCTTTTATATTCATACACACAGAATCAAATACGCAAAAATAATCTTTACATTGAAATAATGAAGTCAAAACATTAGGATCAAATCATCCTGGCTGTCTTATCCGTAGTGTTGATCATAAAACTTCAGTACTGATACAGTCATGATCTTTAAGTGGAAATTAATGACTCTGATGGGTATATTCTGTGGTGGTTTCAGAAACATAGCCTGCAAGTCACCCTGGAGGATGGTTGTATTGAACTGAACACCAGGGATAACAGCCTAATTATTAGATCTCCACAGACGTACATGGACGGTGAACTGCATTATGTGTCTGTAATAGGTGACAACTCTGGGTGAGTGGAATGGCCCTTTTGCCAGAACTCTAAGACTTTTATTTAGTTTAATGGAATTTTCTAGTATCTTTTTTGTGAAGTATGTGTCCTTGATGCTGACACTATTTTACTAGTAAGTCTTAGCCTTCTTCCTGGTTCTGTATGAATTTCTTCATTAAAAAAAAAATCAATCAGTCAAAAGGTGGATGGATAAACAGATTGTGGTATATTCACAATGTAGGAATGAAACCAGAGTAATAAGCATAAAAGATCTACAACTGTAGATCTCCAAGGACAGGGACAAACCTGGCAGCATACCGCTATGTGACAGAGGTCGCACATAAAAGCATTCATCTCCTATGATTTAATTTATATAAAATTCAAAACCAGGCAAAATTAATTTCTTTTATGAGAATTCAGGATTTGGGGGTTATACTCTTGAAGGGGAAAAAGGGAGCACAAGGCAGGGTTCCTGGGCACTGGTCAATTCTGCTTCTTTCATCTGGGTGCTGGTGTCGCTGGTGTATTCACATTGCAAAAAATTCACTGAGCTGTACACAGAATATGTACACTTTCTGTATGTATAGAATACTTCAATAAAAACACAATAAAAAATAATAAATGAAGAACAGGAAAAAAATTTTAGTGCCTTTTAAAAATAAATCTAGTTTAACAAGTTACTTGAGGTTAAAGATACTGAGTCTGAATCGAAGACCGTAAGTTAGCCTCGTGGTGAGGAACTTTCCTTCCTGCATTTCTCACTCTTGTTGTGCCTTCCTCCTCTTCCAGACTGCGGCTTCTCATTGATGACCAGACTCTGAAAAGTAACCAAAAGCTACAAGACTTGTCAGGTTCCCAGCATCCCCTGTATCTGGGTGGGAGCCAGTTTGAGGGTTGTATCAGCAACGTTTTCATCCAGAGGTGCGTGCCTTTTTCTGTGTGTGTGGCTGATGAGAGTGGCCTGCCTATAGGGAGGGCATCTCCTTGCTCTAGTAGTGGAGTTGGATTTGTCACCATGTGCTGCACGAGGGTCTCATTCCACCAGCTGTCGAACACCTTCTTAGACAAGATACACACATTAGAAACAAACCACCTCCAACAAACAGCCGCCTGGGCCCAGCTTTGGCACATAACCTTGAGAAAGGTCCAATGAAAGTTAACTTTCAGATTATGGCCCTGAAAGTTTTTCATACTTTCATACTGAAAGTTTGACTTCATTTTCATCAAGATCGTGCAGTTTGATTTCATCAGCTCTCCCGTTTTCGGGGCTGAGAACTTGCAGGAGCCAACACTGTTGGGAAACCAAATCACCACCGTGTTGAACCTGGCCATGACTTTTTAAAGAGAGGAATCTGGTATTTGCATGCAAATGTTTAGATATTCTTTTCTTTTGATTCAAAATGGTCATTTTTAGATAAAAGGCAAAACCCTCGCCAGGGCAGGAGAAGGGCCCAGGGCTGGTCAGGAAGCTCAAACAACCCGTTGGGAGCTTGGAGGGCTCCTGCTGTCCATGAAGTCTCAGACAATAGTCAAGAGATAAGCAGATTTATCTGTGAGACTCTCCTACTCAAGTGCAGCAAGATCAACCATTCTGCAAACTCACCTCTCAGGTTTCCTGACATTCACCATCGTTCTAGATCATCGGTGCCCACTTTTCTCCTCTCTGCAGAGTTCATTTTCATATTTCTAGAAGACACTTGTTCCAAAGAGAGCACTGTCATTACCTTGGCTTCACCCCAGCCCTAACCATTCAAGTCAGTGAAGTTTCTCAAGGCACGGGGCTGGGCATTTTAGGGAATGCAGAAGTGGGTAACAGCACATCCTCTTCCTCTGTGAGCTTGGTGTCTCCTGTAGATATAATGTACCTGTAAGAGATGAAAGTTCACGGAGAAACTATGACAGTAGGAATGTATAGTTTTAAACCAAGCTCTCTCTGCCAGTGTATCTTCCTTGAGATTTCAGAGTTGGACAGTGGTTTTCTTTTCTGCCCTCGTTCCAGGGTATCAAAGAGTCCTGCAGTCCTGGACTTGGCCAGTAAAACTTTCAAGAGAGATGTGTCCCTGGGAGGCTGCAGTTTAAACAAACCACCTTTCCTAATGTTGCTTAGAGGTTCTACAAGGCTTAACAAATCCCACACTTTCAATATCAACCAGGTGAGTATACCCTACACTGGCTTTTGCTTCTCCCCAGGGGATTCTGAGACGCGAATCCTACCTCGTTTGAGATGTTGGGTAAGGGGTGGGAGCAGGAGTGTAGATTGCCTGATTCCTTGGTGGTCAGTGCCTCTAGGATGTGGGATTGATGGGTCAGCAACAGTTGGATTATACCAAAATGTAAACAAGGTTTCCCCTCTCGCTTTTCTTTTGTATCTTGGTGAAAATTTGGCAATTTTTACAGACGGAACAAATTGAATCTTAGGTCTCTCAAGTTCTGTAGATGATGCCTTACTCTTTTGGCACTTCTGTTGCATCTCCAACAGGTACAATGAGTTTCTCTAGAGTATAGGAGTCATGCCCCTTTCCCCTCCCCACAGACACCTCTCCACCCCGCCTCCTAGGACAGCATGTATACACACACCCAGGCTTTGCCAACATCAGTGTGGTTTGACATTGACTGCACATGAGAAACATCTGGGGAGCTTTTAAAATCCTAATGCTCAAGTGCATGCCACCCAATTAGGTCAGATGCTCTTGAGGTGGGTCCAGAGGCAGGAGTTTGTAAAGTTTACAGGTGGTTCTAATGTGCAGCACTAAGAGGCTGAAAGGAAGTAAAATGTCTTATTTGGAAGAGCAGAAGCATTGTAATAAATTGGACACAGGATTAGGACTTAAAGAATTCCTCGCTGTGCCTGAGGTCAACAGGCTGACCTCCCCATGTCTGGAGGTTACAATTAAAACGATTAATGGATAACACTGAGCACCTCCTATGTGCCAGGCATTACGCTAAGCTCTTGAAGTGGATTTTCTTACTAAATCTGCAAGTAACCTTGTGAGGGAAGTATTATTCTATACTTCTATATCGCCATACTAAAATAATAGTACCAAGCAGGTATATTACTAGCCACAGGTTACAGAAAAAGATGCTGCACTCTAGAAAGGTAAGTAGTTTTCCCAAGCTCCCAAAGACAGAAGGTGGAGTTGGAATTCAAAACCAGATAGCCTCATCCCACAGCCTGTGTTCTCTTAAGAGCAATGTGCCTCTGTTCAACACACTTTTCACTTAATGTCAACCCGATGCCACTTGTCTGCCAATATTTCCCTGCTGCACAGTGATTTGGATGAGTTGAATTGATAGCACATAATAAGAAATGTTTTATGCTATTAAGGAGAAATATAGTTCATAGAGGCTAGTCATTTTACTGTTATGAGAAGAATATCTTTAGGACTGCTCCATCAGGAATGAAATCATATATTCACTTTCTTCATTGTAAGGCTGAAAGTTACTGAGGGACTAAGTTAATACAGCGATGGTAGAGATGGAGAGAAGGAAATGGATTCAAAGCTATTTAGAAGATATAATGAACAGGACCCAGATAATAATTGAATGTGGGTGGCAAGGGAGAGACAAGAGTTAATGTAATTCTGAGGCATCTAGTTCAGATTATTGGATGGATGGAGATGCCATTCATGGAGATAGGAAAAGGACAAGTATTTAGAGGAAGAGGCTGAGTGGAGTGTGATTTATATTGAGTGACAGGCGCCTGCAGGACACCTACAGAGAGAAAGCTGGCAGGCGGGTGGGGGGCTGTCAAGTGTCTCTGAGTGGGCATCAGCTGATGGTGGAGGTGGGAGGTGCTAGAGCTATTGATGTGGGAGCCGCCAGTGAACAGAGTGTGTCTTTAATTGTGCCCGGTTCTGTGCGAGCCCCCAGATTAGGTGGAATAAGACATTAATTCTGCCTCAAAAAGCTCAATAACAGAAAGAAAGCAACAAAGCTTTGTGGTTAAGGACTACTTTGGGGTCAGACTTACTGGGTTTGCATCAGGCTCTCTCAAGGTATGTGACCTTGAAGGACCATTTAACCACTCTGTGAGTCTATTTCCTGTAACATAAATGCCGTATATAAAGTAATATCTCATAGTAGTGTTGGGAGAGTTACAAGAGGTAATAAACACAAAACATGTAGAAAAGTGCCTGCCACATGGTAAGCATCAGCTGTGATTATTATACACACTGATAACCTAAGTGAAGGGGACAAAACATGCAACAGACCTGAGGTGGCAGGAACTGAGTCTGGAGTATGGGTTGGATTTAGACAAGTGAATGTTGCTGTTGCGTGAGCGGAAGCCCGTGGTTGGCAGGCAGGATGTGAGTGCTACTCAGGTACAAGACACCTCCTATACATTCCCTTTGATCTTCACTAGTCTGCGTACTGTCTCTTTCAGTTCTCACCATATGCCTCTGAGAGCAGAAAAAAATACCAACTCTACAGGTCAGGAAACTGAGTCTCAGGTTAAAAAAACAAACAAACAAAAAATAACAGCTTGCCCAAGAGCACCCAGTCAGTAAATGGTAGTCTTAGAATTCAAACTTAGGGCTGTAGATCTCAAGGAATGTTCTCTTAAGACCACATCCTGTGGCCTCTATAGGCTTGGAAAGCTTGGTGAACAAGGGAAATTGGGTGGAGAAAGGAAAATGAAGGAGGTAAGCTCAGAATTCCACGTTTGAGCCACATCAGGCATAAGATGGCCTGATGTAACTTGATTTTTTCTATAGTCAGCATGAAGCCATTGAAGGGACTGCTTTAAGTCATGTTTAGAGATTAATACAGTGGCAGTAGCCTGTGGCATGGTTTGGTGAGGGAATGTTCTAGAGACAAGGAGTCAAACTGGCTAACTACTTCAACAGTCCAGGCAAGAGAGTCAGAAGCCTGATGTTCAGGGCAGAGGAACTAGGACTGAAAAGGAAAGAGTTGATATTGTGCCGTAGAGATGAAGCAGGACATGGAAACTAAGCTCGGGGAAAAGGCAAGGGAGGTGGGTATCTGTGATGGCCAAGGCGTAGGGCCTGGGTGCCTTGAAAGAGGGGAGTGCCATTATGAGAAGGAAGAGTTGGTGGCAAAAGGTATTTATGAAAACCGTTCATCTTGATGTTACTGCTCTTGATACACAAAGAATTTTTCAGGGAGGGAGTGAGGCCCCATTGCTATGAGTCCCAGACAAGAAGCTCCACTAGGATCCAGGTTTGCTTGGATTTGGAGTGGTTTTAAGCAATTCATTTAACCTTCTGGTGGGCATGATTGCGCATCTCCACCCAGCAATGTGTAAGCACAAGACGTTTTAAACAACTGGTATCAGGTTTTCATTCTGAGCACCCTATCGAGGATCGGGTCCAAGAAGAAAACCTGATCTTGGAGGAATTTAAATTTGTTGGGAAGTCTTCAGCCATTAGCTCCAGTGTAAAATGGCTTAAACGTTAAGATCCATAAAGTCACATCATGGACAGTTTGGAGGAGGTAGGGCTTGAGGCCAGGCCCGTCTCAGCTCACCTCAGCTCCATCCTGCGTAGCCCGGGGCTTCATGCAGTCACCGGATGATGCCCCGCACCAGAGCCACAGGTCAGCTCGGCTTTATTAGTGAAGAAGGTTTTCTCAGAGGCCCCGCCTCCTCCTTCCCCTCCACGTTCATTGGCCTGGAGGGAGGTTACGTGTTCGTCCCTCAACCAATCCCTGGCAAGCAACTGCCTGCCCCTCACTTTGACAAGTAAGAGATCCCAGTGTAGCTCTGAGTCCTGGAGGCGTCAAACTCTGGGCTGTGCCTGGCTGGAAAAAAGGGAGAACGGCCGGAGAGTCTCAGTTTCTACAACTATTTTTCAAGTCCTACTTGAAATTTTTTTTTCTTTTAAAGATTTATTTATTTATTCATGATAGACAGAGAGAGAGAGAGAGGCGGAGACACAGGCAGAGGGAGAAGCAGGCTCCATGCACCGGGAGCCTGACGCGGGACTCGATCCCAGGACTCCAGAATCGCGCCCTGGGCCAAAGGCAGGCGCCAAACCGCTGAGCCACCCAGGGATCCCCCTACTTGAAATTTATTGCAGTTCTTTTTCAGTTTTTTTTTTTTTAATTTTTATTTATTTATGATAGTCATACACACACACAGAGAGAGAGAGAGAGGCAGAGACACAGGCAGAGGGAGAAGCAGGCTCCATGCACCGGGAGCCCGACGTGGGATTCGATCCCGGGTCTCCAGGATCGCGCCCTGGGCCAAAGGCAGGCGCCAAACCGCTGCGCCACCCAGGGATCCCCTTTTTCAGTTTTAAAACTTTGTTTGGTTCAAAAGCTCAGTGCATCGTCTAGCTCACGACACACATCTGTGAATGGGTCAATTCTGATTAAAGTGGAGACAGGCTGTGGTCCTCCCCCTCCCACCCCCGTCCCCCGCCCTGCCGGACACACACCTTCTGGTTCCTGCTCTGTTTTTGCACTGCCCTGCTGCAAAAACCCAAGTGAATGGCTCCAGAAGAAGTGGCAGGTTGGCGGCTCCATGTCCTACTGCCATGTCTGCAGGTCTCCTGCTGCTGGAGAAATGCTGGCTCTCTCTCAAGGGACACTATGATTATTCCACAGCTCTAAGGTGGGGAGGGGCTCTGCATACCCACTGGGTCCAGGCACGGCAGCTGTCAGGAAAAAGACCAGACTTGTGTCGGATGGGAAGAACATGCATCCTCCCCAAGGATGGATTCATTTCTGTTGAATCCGTCCCCTAGGATCAAAGTAAAAACTGAACAAGGCACTTGGCAAGATAAGTATTCTTTACTCTTTCCCCCTGATAATTGGCTGTCCTAAGTTTTTACTTCTCTGCCTTGCAGCCATTACAGGACACACCAGTGGCCTCCCCAAGGAGCATGGAGATGTGGCGAGAGGCCCAGTCTTGCCTACCACCTCCGCAGGCCCCGACCAGTCCCGGAGCCTTCAGTTTTGGGGACAGTCCCACCAGCCACTTGCAATTCACGATTCCCCAGGAGCTGGTGAAGCCCAGGTATTTTTTAATTTTCCTGCCCCACACCAACTCTGAACTGGATTGCAATTCTACCCCAGAGCAGGCCAGCCAGCATGACACCATGCATCTGTCCCCAATGAGGTGATGCTACCACTTTTGTGGAAAGAGTTGCTGGCCTGCCCAGGACACAGAGCCTGACTGCCCAAGTGCATTCCCTCCCCACAGCTGGAAGGCACACGTGACATGTGCTGCTCTGAGGCTGAAACAATCAGCTCGGCTCTGGTGTAGAATTGACGGTGTTCTAAAAATAAGACTGATACTTCTTTTCAAAGCTGCTATTTATTTCTATGATAAATCACCTTTCTTCTCTGCATTCTATAGTCAGAGAAAAATAATTCTTTTAAGTAGACTCCGTGCCAGATAGATCATTTTTAGAGAGTACTTTTAGAGAGTTCTTGTGCTAACAAGTTGCACCTCTTCTGGAGAGGAGGGGGTGAACAGAGGTATTAATTATGTCAGAAAGAAAAAACAGTAGGAAAACAAGGTTTGTCATTTTCATGTGATTTGGAGACATAAATAGCAAGGTGCCAAAATTCCTTTATGATTTATGTACAGAAGCAGCATTTCCCAGGGATCAAAATGGCCTGGCTTTAAGACCAAACTTTCAATCCCCCACTCAGCCCCTTGCTGGCTGTGTGACCTCAGGCCATTTGCCAGTTCGATCTTCTGGGATGCTGATGTCAAGATGGGATTAGATGTGCAAGAGATGTATTGTTCCTGTGGGAGACAAAGGTAGAGGGAGCAGGGGCTGACGGGAAGATCCTTCTGCTGAAACAGGGGACCCACACTGTGAATGATGATGGGGAAGCTGTGAGCAAAGGTCACCTCTTAGAAGAGTGTTGGGCATAAGTGGCCTGGCTCTAGTTTTGCTGCCAAGCTGAGTCCTTGGCTAGGAGTCACCCATGTGTAGATTTGAGGGCACGGGGGCTGGGAACTTGCCACCCACTGGGTCCTCTGCAGCAGATTCACTCAAAGGGAGTTTGGAGCAGCAAGTCTGTGGACACCATAGCTGTTTTCCAGCTTTTCTAAGCCTCAGCTTTCTCTCCAAGAACTTGGCATCATCCTGCGAATCTCACGTATTTTCTCAAGTTGCTACATGTCTTTGAACCTGTTTTCTCACCAGTTAAATAAGGTTGATAATGCTTTCCTTGCAGGGAGGAGATGTAGTAGCTTGTAAGGGGCCCTTGGAGGCCCACTCAATAAGCCAAGGGCATGATTCACAGGCAGATATGAGGGCCAGAAAAGGGAAGGGTGGGGCTCGGAAGGAGAACCCTATGCCAGCAGCTCCGCATCCCCATCTGCACCATAGGAAGGGTTGGGATCCTCGATTTGCCAGAACTGTGCTAGTAGGGCCTGAGAAGTGGGGTCCCACTGAGTTAGTAGCCCTCCCCAGGGCTCCCTCTCAGAGGAAGTCCCACTCCCCATCACTGGGCTCTTGGTCAGGCTGGCCTGAAGGACAGCACTCTCCATGCAGATGCCGCCCAGCCTTGGTGCCCTCCTGCCTAGGCTCTGCTGCTGCTTCGCCAGCTCTGCCCTCCGCACTCCCCGCAAAGCCCCTTTCGGTTGCACGTCTCCTCTCGGAGCACACTTGGTGTGGTGAGTTCGCTAGCTTCTTCTGATGATTCAGCCCCGGCACCTTCCCTCACAACACCAAATTATATGTAATGAATGGGAAAAGGAACATTTTTAAAGGGGGAGTGGAAAAAGGTCATCATGAATAGACATAATTTTTAAATTCTTGAAGTCTGAAAATTTTTGGAGCAATCAGAGTGTATCTTCAGGATGATGCAAGTCCACAATATGGGCTGTTCTGTTGTTCTCATTCTAATTTATCTTCTACCAATTCTTTGCCTCTCCCTTAAAATGCTGCACCACTATTTTATCCTTTTGATGAATGTATAAAAATGCCACTTCGCTCTCTGCCTTATTCTCCTATCCACCAGCAATGAAGAGTCAGAGCTACAGTATCATACGCTGGGGTTTGAATCTACTGCTATCTTTTCTGGGTGTTAGACAGTTAGCCTTTTATGAAAGAAAGCTGCTTTAAGAAATAACTCTGGAAAGCAAATGTCAAGCCTGATAACCAAGCCCACATATGTAAAGTACTTTAATTCTGTAGCAAGTTCGAATATCCTCCTTAAATTGGCTAACCCTCATCCTCCAAACCTCCGCACACAGCTACACCAAGAGAAATATTGAGCGGTGTCACCATCTGGTTGGTTTAATTTAACAAATATAGATTTCTCTTTCATTTTGAAGAACATCACCCTCAAGGAAACTCGTTAACCTAAAAAATTCAAGTATCTCAGTGTCTGCTCAGCCTCACAGCATTAAAAAGCAAAAAGAAGAAACAGTGTCATTTTCTCTGGCACTTCCTGATTCTGCCTCCAAGTTTTCCATTTACCATTTAATCCAACTATTTAAGTAATTATTTAATTCAGCTCGACTGTTTGTCGAGTGCCTGCTGTGTATGAGGCACCCACCAGGCGTACAGCTTTAAGCAGGAGAGACCTAGGTTTTGCCTTCCATCCAGCATGCCTCCTGGGATCTGTATCCCCCACCACTTTGGCACACTGCACTTCTGGGTACCCATCAGTATACCTGTGCACCGGATAGAAACAGCCCAAGAGCAAAACATCCGTCACTGCATTCCCAGGCCCCACAACAGTGCCTTATACATGCTACACACTCATTAAATATCTGTTGGATGCAGGGGTGGGTGGCTAAATGAGTAAATGTGAGTTCCCATTCAAAGTCAATCTAGCGTAGCCAGATGTGCAAATGATATGTAACCATTATGCAAAAGAATATTAACTTTCATTTTCTTCTTTTACTGTATGGTGCTTGCTTAATTCCTATTCCATCGTAGGGGGGTCTTAAGGTCCAAGAAGCATAAAGGGGTGGGAGAAGGTGGGTCTGTACTCTTCTGCCTGTGATAAATCTGTCTTACAGTAAGAAAATGTTTCACTAATGCTTAAATCAAAACCTTGCTATTCCAATTGCCCTAGCCCCCCCACACAATTCCCCTTACAACTTTCCTCTCCTTGCATGTATACAAAATATGATCCACATTCACTGGGTTAAAATGGTACTGGTTGCTACATGAAATAAGCCATTAGTCACAGACAGCTGAATACTATATAATTCCACTTATATGAGGGTCCTAGAGTAAGCAAACTGAGAGAGATGAGGAAGGAGAATGGTGGTCGCCAGGGGTTTTTTTTTGGGGGGGGGGACAGGGAATGCAGAAATGTTGTTTAATGGGTACAGAACTTTGGTATTGCTCAACTCCAAAGAGAGTTCTGGAGACTGGTTGCGAATGTGAATGTACTTAACCCTACTGTAAACTTTAAAAAGATTAAAGTGGCAAATTTTATATCGTGTATGTGCTTTACCATGATTTTTAAATTTTTTTAAAAAATGTTAAAGATTTTATTTACTTATTCATGAGAGACACACACAGAGAGCCTAGGCGGAGGGAGAAGCAAGATTCCTGTGGGGAGCCTGATGCAGGACTTGATCCCAGGACCCCAGGATCATGACCTGAGTCAAAGGCAGACGCTCAACCACTGAGTCACCCAGGTGTCCCACCAGGATTTTTTTAAATGTAGATTTAAAAAAAAACAAAAAACAAAAACAGTAAGGCACCTTCTTTCATGCCATGTGCTGGGACTTAACACCAGGAGTACGTTTGCCATAGAGCTTCCTCATTATCCCCCAATACAGTAAGAAAATCATACACAAAACTTTTAATAGCGGGACCCTAAGAGCATTTAAAAATTCCCCAAGAGATAGGCCATTTAATCAGTACATGCCTTAGTTTATTTGTTTGAATATGTGGGTTGGGGTGTTTGTGCCTCACCCTTCTCTCCTGGCTTCAGGGACTCAGAAAAACACTAAAAACCTCTCTTTTTCTTCCTTGCCTATTGCTTTATTCTCCCCACAGGTCACGGTTTGCTGTGGACGTGCAGACGGCTTCCTCCAGAGGGCTGGTGTTCTACACGGGCACCAAGAACTCCTATATGGCTCTTTATCTCTCAAAGGGGCGGCTCATCTTCGCTCTGGGGGCAGGAGGGAAGAAGCTGAGGCTCAAGAGCAAGGAGAAGTGCAATGATGGGAAATGGCACACGGTAAGAGCTGGGGCTGCATGAGCAGCTCTGGTGGCTGCAGAATTCACAGTGGTGTAGCCGGAGGGGAGTCTCAGCATTCTTTCAGCCAAGAGGCACAGCACTGGTACAGCCTGTGTGCTCAGAGGCACCGAGCACCCCAGCACCTTGGCAAGGGAGACTGCTGCCGGCAATTGCAATGACGTGGTGCCTGGAAGTCTCAGTGCTGAGCTGGGCTTTATTCACTGCTGCTTCAGTCCCGCTGTGCCTCCTCCCTGGGCAGTGGCCCCGTGCCCCTTCCCACCCCTGCTTCTTGGACCATTGGTCTCTGTCAAGACAATGCCCAGGTGTCTGGGGCCCTCTCCGAGCCAAGAATGCCTTCTGCATAACACAAGCTTAAAGACCCACATCCCTAGCTTTCCAGATCTTGCCTGAAGACATCCCAGATTTCAAGAGATACAGTTTAAGGCAAGAAGGGACTTTTTTTTTCCCTGATGAGGGAACTGGAATTCAAAACACTTACTTAAGTGGCTTGACAAGTTGTCCTCACTCAGTCTCTGAACAAATATTGAGTGAGCTGCCATCCTGGAGCATATAAACAAAAATCCCCATTAATTCCAGTTAGCTAGATACTGGGAAGTGCTTGGAGGAAGCACTAAAGCCAGGTAAGGACATGTCTGAGTATGGGACGGTGTCAGACAGGGTAGTGAGGGAAAGCTTGCTTCGGGAAGTGACAATCATGTGAAGTTGTAGGCAGGGTGTTCCAGGTGAGGGGAACAGCAAGTCTAAAGACCCTGAGATAGGAACCAGCTGAGTGAACAGGACAGAAAGGAGAGCTGGGATTCAAGAGAGAGGCAGGGTCCACATCAAACATTGAAGCCAAGATGAGGACTCAGATTTTACTCTGAGTGTGTCTGAGACTTCTGAAGAATCTTTAAAAAGGAGCATTGCATGAATAGATGGATATTTTCAAAGCTGTTTTTAGCTAAAGAGGTGCGATGAGGGTAAGAGGGGAAGTAAGGGGGCCAGATGGACACAAATGCCTTTGCTTCGAGAAGCCGCGATCAGAAGTGCACTGTCTAGGATGTTCTCCGAAAACTGAGAGGTCTTGCCGATGGATTGCATGCAGAGTGTGAGAGAAAGAGGGGTCAGTATCAAGTCCTGTGACTTGGGGCCAGCAATTGGGTCAGTAGAGGGACTGCTATTGAGACGCAGAAGATGGGGAGGAAGGGCATGTGGCCGAGAAAGGAGCACTTTAGAGCTGGGGAAGAATAAAGGTGCTGCTGTGAACATCCTAGGGTTGGGTTCCCTGGCAGACATTCAAGCCCACCATTGTAGACAGGAATGGCCAGAGGTCACAGCTGGGAATATACGTCGGGGAGTCACTAGTGGACAGTCTTATTGCCGTGAGATGGCTCAGTGTACCCCAGAGCCCAGGGATCTGGACTTCTAAAGAAGAGTTGAAAATGTGTGCTCTCTTGTTAGTAAAGAAGTAGCCATTGGCCCCTTACTCCAGGAGCCCTGCTGAGAAATTTTTTTTAAAGTTTGTATCCATTTATATGAGAGAGAGAATGCGAGGAGGGGAGGAGCAGAAGGAGAGGAAGAGGGACAGGCAGGCTCCACCCAAAGTGGGGCTCGATCCCTGGACCCTGAGATCATGACCTGAGCTGAAACCAAGAGTCAGATGTTCAGTCGACTGAGCCATCCAGGCACAGCGAGGCATCTTTTTTTTTTTAAAGCTCACTTTTCTAGCCTACTCTATCCAGTATCTAACATCATCTCACAAAATGGTGATGATAATACTAGGGAGAAAAATTTCTGATTTTATAAAGCTCCTTGTAGAAACAGGGAAACATTTTTTTTTAAAGATTTTTAATTTATTTATTCATAGAGACAGAGAGAGAGAGGCAGAGACACAGGCAGAGGGAGAAGCAGGCTCCATGCAGGGAGCCCGACGTGGGACTCGATCCCAGGTCTCCAGGATCACACCCCAGACTGCAGGTGGCACTAAACCGCTGCTGCACCACAGGGGCTGCCTGGAAACATTGTTTTAAAAAAGTGTCCTGTGGGACGCCTGGGTGGCTCAGTGGTTGAGCATCTATCTGCCTTCAGCTCAGGTCGTATCCTGTAGTCCTGGTATCAAGTCCCACATCGTGCTCCCTGTGGGGAGTCTGCTTCTCCCTCTGTCTGTGTCTCTGCCTCTCTCTATGTGTCTCTCATGACTAAATAAATAAAATCCTTAAAAAAAAAAAAAGTATCCTGTGACCAAGAATAACATCACCAATTGTCAAAGATAAAAAATGATTACTATATTTTCTTTACTCTTAAGGTGGTGTTTGGGCAAGATGACAAGAAGGGGCACCTAATTGTGGATGGTCTGAGGGCCCGGGAGGGAAGTTTGCCTGGAAATTCCACCTTCAGCCTCACAGCACCTGTTTACCTGGGATCATCTCCCGCAGAGAAGCCAAAGGTAAATAGCTATGTTTCACCAACGCACAAAAAGATACTCAGCATCACTAATCATGAACGAAATGCAAATCAAAGGCACAATGAGTTATCACCTCACAACTGTCAGAATGGTTATTATCAAAAGGACAAGAAACAACAAGTGTTGGCAAGGATGTGAGGAAAAAGGAACCCTCATGCACTGTTGGTAGGAGTGTAAATTGGTGCAGCCACTGTGGAAAACAGTATGGAGGTTCCTTAGACAATTAAGAATAGAAATTCCATACAATCCAGTAATTCCACCATGAGTATTTACCCAAAGAAAATGAAGAAAGATGCTAATTCAAAAAGATATATGCACCCCATGTTTACTGTAGCATTATTTTCAATAGCCAAGATATGAAAGCAACCCAAGTGTCCACTGATAGATGAATGGATAAAGAAGATGTGATACACACACACACACACACACTCACACTGGAATATTAGCCACAAGAAAGAATGAAAACTTGCCATTTATGACAAGAGAGTTGGACCCAGCGGCTATTTTGCCAAATGAAATAAGTCAGGCAAATACCATATGATTTCACTTATTTGTAGAATCTAAAAAAAAACATATAAACATATAAGCAAAAATGAAATAGACGTAAATACAGAGAAGAAACTGGTGTTTGGCAGGAGAGGAGGTAGGGGATGGGTCAAATAGGAGAAAGGGATTAAGAGGTACAAATTTCCAGTTGTAAAATAAATAAGTCATGAGGATGTAAAGCACAGCATCAGGTAGATGGTCAATAATATTGTCATAACTTTGTATGGTGATGGACAGTAAATACACTTAGCATGGTAAGCATTTCATGCAAAAAAATAAAGTTATGCTTTAGAACTTATATAAAAATAATTTACCTTATAATTATGAAGGTTATCAAAAGGTACAAACTTCCAGTCATAAAATAACTAAGTCCTGGGAATATAATGTACATTACAGTGACCACAGTTAATATATTGTATTTTATGTTTGAAAGTTGCTAAGAGAGTAAATCATAAAAGTTTTTATCATAAGAAAAAAAGGTTTGTAACTATATGTAGCAATGGATGTTAACTAAACTTATTGTGGTAATCATACCAATATGTGTATGTATATATATATATAGAGAGAGAGAGAGAGAGAATTGCTATGCTATGCTGTACAACTGAAAATAATATGGTATATGTCAATTATATCTCAATTTAAAACATTTTAATATATAATAATTGTAATTATGTAAGATATTCAAGAATCTCAAAATATGGGATCCCTGGGTGGCGCAGCGGTTTGGCGCCTGCCTTTGGCCCAGGGCGCGATCCTGGAGACCCGGGATCGAATCCCACGTCGGGCTCCCTGTGCATGGAGCCTGCTTCTCCCTCTGCCTGTGTCTCTGCCTCTCTCTCTCTCTCTGTGACTATCATGAATAAATAAATAAAATCTTTAAAAAAAAAAAAAAGAATCTCAAAATATTTTCAACAGTCTTTTAAATTATCTAATTAATGTCCCGAAGCCCACAGAAAATATTCCCCATTCCCAACCCTTCACTTTTAAAGTTCAGCTTGAGACACAGGCTTGAAGGAGTGAATCTAAGGCTTTTCCATGGTTTTATAGACATGAATTGTTTCTCTTCCAGAGAATGCAGAAACATAGGTTTTAGGTTACAGATGGAGAATTTTTATTAAGGTTTTTTTTATTCAACTTTAGCAATATGTGCCACCTTCAACATCTTTGCCAAGATTAAAAAAAAATTACTTAATAGCTTGTTCTTTGTCAACTCACTATTTAAGTTTTTTTTGGCACGTGCTTGTGAGCAGGGTGGTGGGGGAGGGGCAGAGAGAGAGAATCTTCAGCAGACTCCACACTTAGCACAGAGCCAGAGGCAGGGCTCAATCTCACAACCCTGAAATCATGACCTGAGCTGAAATTAAGAGTTGGAAACTTAATTAACTGAGCCACCCCGGTGCCCTAAATTTAAGTTTATTTTAAAAGGATGTCTTCCCATTAATGGAAACCCAGTATTTTTTTACCATAAGTGTAAGTAACCATAAAATAAATATATGTAAACAAATGGTGTGATGTTTGCTTGCAGTGCAGCAGGAAGGGCCAAGACTCAAATCTGGGCCTGGAAATGGACATAATTTGAACAGGAAATTTCAGCCAACTTGGATTGTAGGCATGCAGGCTGACCTAGCCTAGGCCACCATACCTTTGCCTGGGTTCAGCCTGGCCCACTTGAGTTTTGCAATGGGGTTTGGGTCAAAGCCCCAGCAAGTCATAAAGTATTGTTTTGCTTTATTTTATATTCTACAGATCATATATATATTTATAACATATCATATAGTTATATATAATTAATATATATTAATACTGCATATAGTAATAATACATTATTATATATAATGACTATTATGTAATATATATGATATATTGTATAATACATATATGATGTATAACATTAATTGCCGAGGAGAATCCTCGATGTTAATGTTTACTTTTCTTTTTCTTTTAAGATTTTATTTATTCATTCATGAGAGACACCTAGAGAGGGGCAGAGACATAGGCAGTAGGAGAAGCAGGCTCCCTGTGGGGAGCCTGATGTGGGACTCGATCCTGGCACTCCGGGATCACAGCCTGAGCCAAA
Source organism: Canis lupus familiaris (assembly GCF_011100685.1). Taxonomy (NCBI): domain Eukaryota; kingdom Metazoa; phylum Chordata; class Mammalia; order Carnivora; family Canidae; genus Canis; species Canis lupus. The sequence continues at coordinate 64,459,428 of NC_049228.1, read as the reverse complement.
GGCAGACGCTCAAACACTGAACCACCCCAGGTGTCCCTAATGTTTACTTTTCGGTAACCTCTGTACCTATTTCCCTCTCAGAGAAATCACAGGATAGGGTAGCTATTCAAGAGTGCAGTATGGCTATTCTTTTGACCTGGATAGGTCACACTCAGCACTTAATATATGGGACGACCCGTAGTACTGCATCTACATCACTCTTACAAACTGAGTTTCCTCATGCAGCATTCCTTCCACTCAAGGGTGCAAACCATGGCTTCCCCTCCTCCACACCCTTTCCTCCAATCAATGTCTTTCTCTGAATATCAAAATCTGCAGTGGGCTGTTAGGGATTCAGTTAGGGATCACCTTCCCTGGAGAGTCGAAGTGGTTTCAGATACAGGCTCTTCATTGTATTAGATGGTAAATCTTAAGAAACTAAAAATTTCACCAGGAGTCCAATTGGCAGTTTATTGTTGACACTGACACCATATGCATCTCTACTAAAATCCCCGTGTCTTAAAATGATCATACACTGCATCTGTTTTGTAGGATTCCAGAGTCCTAAAAGCCTTTATTCTGGAAGGGGGTTTAAGGATTTTATTCAGTGATTCTTCCATTTTTTTGAAGATTTCTCAAAAGTTATAGCCTTTCTTCCCAGAAAAATGCACATATGGAGAGCATCTGGTATGTAATTTAAGAGATCACAGAACCCTAGAGGTGCATCCTTGGGCCCCAGGTGAAGAGCCCATGTTCCAGGCCACCTTTAGGTGCTCTATGCCTGCCCCCCGACGCTGTGCATTGTGTCTTATTTTAACTCCACCGCTTTCGTGATTTGTTGGTGGTGCACTGAGCCCAATAATGTAGGCAGCTTTTTTACACTTTATTATTTTCGGAATGCTTTGGCCTCTTTTTCAGTCAGCTGCCCCGCATTAAGCAATCACATAGGCTCATGAAACCTGAAGAAGTGGTTTGTACCTGCAAAGAGACAGTGAGATCTGTATTCAGCGAGGTGGAAATTTCCCCTGTTGCAGCCCTTTCTGTGTGGACCAGGGTCGGGTCACTGACCAGCACTAGCTAGCAAGCTGCACTGCCCCTGCCCCCTGCACACACACCACTTGGTTTGGTGGCACCCTCAGACTTCAGCCACCCACCGGACATCTGGTATGCAGGTTTTTCTTGGCAGTGTGGGCAGGGAGCCAAACACAACAGTCAGGCCCACCTGACTCTGAAGCAGGATAGATGAATCCCCCTACCTGCCCCCTTTTACAGGCAACTGCAACCTTGGCTGCCCACGTGTGTCTGGGAGCTGTGGCTTAATGAAGTTTGCTTTCTCTTCCACTTGGTTGCAGAGCCTCCCCCAAAACAGCTTTGTGGGATGCCTGAGGAATTTTCAGTTGGATCTGAAACCCCTGGACACCCCTTCTGCAAGTGTTGGTGTGTCGCCCTGCCTGGGTGGCTCTTTGGAGAAAGGCATTTATTTCTCCCAGGAAGGAGGTCATGTCATCCTAGGTAAGGGGCAGTTTGGAAAAGATTGTGTCTCTGAGTCTGAAGAACTCCATCTTTTCTCTTGAATTATGATGTTTTATCTTTTTTTCTTTTGAAAGCTAACTCTGTGCTATTGGGGCCCGAATTTAAGCTGGTCTTCAGCATTCGCCCAAGAAGCCTCACTGGCATCCTAATGCACGTCGGGAGTCAGCCAGGGAGGTACTTATGTGTTTATATGGAGGCCGGAAAGGTGCGTACTGTTTGATGACAAGGTCTATGGGTTTAAGTAGAACCACTTTCATTTCAGGAGACCACAGTAGATGGAGTTGTGAGGGAGTGGGATCCCATCTTGTTTTAAGAGACCTGATTTTAGGACTTAGTGTTTTTTTTTGTTTGTTTGTTTTTTTAGCGTATCGTTTGGTCATCGTTTGGTCATCTTTAAAATTGGAAAAACTCAAATAAGCTGGGCTGAAATCTAACTGCACCACTTAGTTATATGGCCCCCCAGGGAAGTTACTTAACCTACTTCATATTCACTTTCTTTATCTTTAAAATGTGGATAATAATGCTTATATCTTAGAGCTTTTGCCATATACTGTCATATACTCGATAAATGTACATTTTTCTCTCCTCCCCTTCATATCCCTTGTCACATCTCTACTTTTATTCATAAGGGCAGTACCAGAAGTCAAGGGATAGATGTTCTCAACAGAAGTCTATAGCATGTCATACTCAGGCCCATGGCCTGGTGTCTACTGAATCAGTTTCAGATTTCCCGTATGGTCCCTACACCAACCCACCAGCCTCTCTGGCTCCTGCAGCCAGGCTGGCCCCTGGGTCTGCCCTCCGGGCTTCCTTTGGCTTGGCATGGATTCCTCCCTCAGTGTACGCTTCTACTGCTCATCCTGCCCATCCCTCATGGGCCTGGTCATTACGCTATTCTCACCACCAGCTTATATCTATTGCCTTTTCAAAAATTCTTGTAAAAAACAAATCCTTACAGGAAGGCCTCAAGGCAAAGAGCAAATAATGATAATCTTAAGGAGAAAAAACTCAACTGAGTAAATTTGAAGATCTAATTGACTTTATTAATCAATTCATGAATCAGGCAGCATTTCATCTAGCCTTGAGTGAGGGCTGGCTTCTCAGGAAAGGGGGAGGGGTGGGGGGGGGAGGCTCCAGGAGGGCTTCTGGGGAAGAAATACACACACAAAAATCAAGACCTGATGACCTTCATAACAGCACTGACATTGTTCAGCTGGAAAATTGCCTGAGAATTGGCTGCCCTATTGAGCTACATGCAAATTAAATGCAAATTAGTTACCAAATCGCTTATTTTCCTCCTCACATTTGTTCACCTTGGTTCAGCCCTTGGCCCTGGCCCAGAGAGTGGGAATGCGAGATTCTGCACGCTAGCACAAAGTGCCTGACCCCTGACACATGCCCAGTACAAATGCAGTTAGCTTGCTGAATTCCTTGAACAAGAACCCCATAGAAGGCATGCATTCATGGAGTTATTATAATTGTCTGGCCCTTGCAGAGGGGTGCAGGCCTCAGCCAGCACTTTTGCCTTTCAAATTTCACATCCTTCTAAATGGAGCCACTGTCACGTATTAATAGCAGGGGAAGGTCTTCAATGCTCATCAGTGCCCTTTGAGTAGAGCCTGACAGAGCAGGGGCTTGGATGGGGAGGGCAGCGCCCATCATCTTAGGCAGCAACTTCAGGCTGGGCCCTGGGTTTGTAGCTTGCTTGCCTGGAAGGGAGGCAGCAGAGAGATTCCTGCAAAGCCTTCGCCTGGTACAATCACCTGCTGTGGGAGGGGGCTTGTGTCTAAAGTGCTTCAGGGTGGTGGGGGGTTGCGAAGGGAAGAAAGCAGGGAAGTTGGCTCCCCCAGCCAGAAGGCAATAGGAAAATGCATGTGTGTTTCAGGTCACAGCCTCAGTAGACAGTGAGGCAGGGGGGATCCTGACATCGATCACACCAAAGCAGGTCTCTGTGTGATGGACGGTGGCACTCGGTGACAGGTATGATGTCCAGTGGCCTGTTGTTCACACCCTGAAACAGTCTCCCTATCCTTCTGGACTTGAATGTCCCAAAGGCAGCCTCAATTCCTCAATCCATTAGTGTCTGACCAGGCTGGCCACCCAGGTTAACACCGTGAGAACATGTTCATCATCAATCCTAACTGTATTTATGTAATTTAGGGCTGCCGCAACCCATCCTCCAATGCAGACACAGAAAATTTTTTTTTTAGCTCAGCAAACTGAGAATCTGTGTTTGTTTTCAAGGCAGTATAACATTATGATTTAGATTTTGGCTCTGAAATCAAAAAGAACAGAGATCAAATCTCAGCCCCAGCCCTTATCTAAGTGACCTTGGGCAAGCCACTTAATTGCTCTTTATCTTCAGTTTCCTCCTCTGCACAAGGGAGGTAAAAGTAGCATCCACCTCCCAGGGCAAAAACCAAATGCAATAATATATGTAAAGCGTGCAGCAATGCCCAATACGTAGTAAGTGCCTAGTAAGTATCTGCTCTTACTATTGTTAAAGTTTATTATTGGGTTGTTTTTATTCAATAACCATGTAATATGGGCAGCCCAGGTGGCTCAGCGGTTTAGCGCCGCCTTCAGCCCAAGGCATGATCCTGGAGACCCGGGATTGAGTCCCACGTCGGGCTCCCTGCATGGAGCCTGCTTCTCCCTCTGCCTGTGTCTCTGCCTCTCTCTCTCTCTCTCTCTCTCTCTCTCATAAATAAATAAAATCTTAAAAAAAAAACACTTAATATTACTGAAGGTGGTGTAGACAGATCACCAGGTGGAGAACAGGCATAGCCTCCCAAACCAAATCTGTGATTTTATGAATAACCTGTGCACATTAGTTTGGAGAAACATTAAAACGCATTGGCTAAAATACCTTTTGTACAAGAGGTAGTCTCTTCTTGTCTAATTGGAATGCCAACTCCAAGGCGATTAGTTAAGATTGTTAACACTGGAAGAATTTTATTTGGAGGGTAAAAAGCGACTCCATTTTCAGGAGTCAGTGTCTCCCTGGAAAGAAGCTAAGATAGCATGGAATAAACATGGCCTGTGGAGACTGGGGTTGGAATCCCAACTCATTCAACTTATAACCAAGCCATCTTGTCAGACTCAATACTTGAGAGTCATAGTCTCTTGTCTGGGAAAGAAGAATGATAATATCTTCCTCACAGATTCATTTTAGAATTAAATTCTGTAATGTATGTAGAACACTCCAATACCACTTGGTGTTGAGAAATTAGTTGAATTTGTGTTCAGGTTGGCTGAATTCCTACCAATAGTGCTCCCACAGGAATGAGCTGAACAGAAGCCTGTGGTGACACTAGTGTAGACAGGAAGCCTTTGGCAGGGCTCTCCTCAGGTAATTGACCTGACCAGCTTCCTTTCCCCCCAGTCACCATAAAACAACACATCGTGCACCTGGAACTGGACTCAGAGAATAGCTACACAACTGGACGGCTTCCCTTCCCATCTGCCAGCACTCAGGAGCCAATACATGTTGGAGGTATCCCAGGTAACTCTTACATTGGCTTCTTCTACACCCGTGTTGCCCCGTGTCTGCTCTTAACATTTCTATCTTAACCGACTAAATCCAATGCCTTTGGTTAATAGTTGGGCAGCAGTTGGCTGGACAGTGGAGACAGTGAGGCCCTTTGCTCTAACACATGGGAAAAATCTCATTGCTAGCGATGGGCAAATTGTATAGCCCAGGCCATATTACTGCTGCTGCTTCTGGTCCAAGCCTATCATTTATAAGCCCCTCCTAAGAGGCCTCATTAACCTAGAAGCCTGATATCAGCAAAGAATCAGGAAAGGGGCTGAAACTGGTCTCTCCTCTCTAGGCATTTAGTTTTACTGGTGAGTTATTAAGCTTTGGGGGGCCAGCATGGAGAATCAAGCAGGTTCTGGAATTTTGCCTGGAATGAGCCTTGTCATTCTTCCTTGTTTTATGTTCCTCCAAATAGTTTGTTAATTTTATGGGTCTTCCGTGACCAGAGTTGTTATCTATTGATTTAGCCTATGGAATCTCCTTCTTTGAAGATTTTGAAGAGTAGACTTGTTGCTATTTATCACAACAGGCAGGGGCATTGGGTGCGTGGCCCAAGACCCTCGGTACCTTTAGCTCTAATGAGACTATTTCTTAAGTTGGGTATGTTCACTTGACAGTGTGAATTACACACTGAATGCCTCCCTTTTCTCTTGAAGCCAATTTGAAGACCCTGAAGCTGCCCGTGTGGAAATCATTTTTTGGCTGCCTGAAGAACGTTCAAGTCAACCACATTCCCATCCCTGTCACTGAAGCCTTAGATGTGCAGGGGACTGTCAGCCTGAATGGCTGTCCTGACCACTAACTCAAACCTTTCCAGCAAGGGAAATCACCTTCAAAACTATGGCGACCCAACATACCTCCCTCTCTCTCTGCAAGATCGTTGCTGACTTGAGATGCCATCTAGACTAGTCTAATTTTGAATTCCAACCACATTTACCGATCATTTTGGCATTTGGTGCCACATGCGTATTTTATATGAAAATCCCATATCTTGAAGATGCTGAACAAATTGTTACATGCTTTCAATAATATCTTTTTCCACTAAAAATTAAATGTCTTTTGAAAAACATTATTTTCCACCTGTTAAAAAAATAAATATCTTTCAAAGCACTTTAAAAACACAAAAAATTGTACATGTGTTAAGGGGTTATAACTTATGGGGTTAAATAAAAGCAGTGTACTCTTTAAATTATGATGTCTTATTAGCATTAAACTAATGGCTTGATGGTCATTGTTAATCATACTAATTCTTCAGCATGTGTTCAGTGTGCTGCCTACAACATAGTTTTCCACAGATGATTGTTAAGCACATACTGGTGAGGTACTATGTGTGCTCAATGTTGGACATACAATCAGGCAAAAGAAGTAATTCCCACCCAGAAGGAATATGCAGTCCAACTGGAGAGACACACAGTATTCATAAAATAGTAAATAACAAACGGAATTAATGAACCTGTATTTCCCTTTGGTTTCCTATGTACAGTGTGCTACCAACCAAGTCTAGATTATGATTATCAATTCCTTGAGGGCAAAAACTATCTAGGAGGGGAGCTGAGATAGATACACATCCTATAATTAAAGCTTTGCATGGCAAGCTAACAGGCATCAATAGGAAGGAGGAATTGCTTCTGGTTTTATCTACAAAATAATGAGCTATGTACTAGACCAGTATTATTACCCAGCACCAGTCTTCCTAATGAAGACAACTATATAAGCATTTTTGTGTCTCCTACATAGAATTTGTCCCTCAGAAGAAAAAATAACAAATAATACTAAAATTTGGACATAGTAATCCTATATGGTATTTTTATTGCTCCCTGCCTGCCACCTCTGAAATGGAGCCACATTCCCTTCAACCCAGTGCTCTCCTGACCCTCACACTGCATTCCTGTGGACATGCTTTCTAACAACCATATCTATGTAACCATGGACTATTCTCCTGGAGAGGTAGCAAGTTCTGCAACACAGAGGGCATTCAACAGAGGCTGGCACCATAGTGGGCATTAGAGGTGCTATGTTGACTCAGACATTGAATTGCATGACCTTAAGCTATGTGTTTTCTGAAAACGTTTGATTTTCTTTCTTTTTTAAAAAGATTTTATTTATTTTATTCATTCATGAGAGACACACAGAGGGAGGCAGGCTCCCTGCAGGGAGTCTGATGCAGGACTCAATCCCAGGACCCAGGCATCACTACCTGAGCTGAAGGCAGACGTTCAACCACTGAGCCACCCATGTGCCCCATGAAAACATTTGCTTTCTTTTTTCTTTTTTTTTTAAGATTTTATTTATTTATTCATGAGAGACACACACAGAGAGAGGCAGAGACACAGGCAGAGGGAGAAGCCGGCTCCATGCAGGGAGCCCAACGTGGGACTTAATCCCAGGTCTCCAGGATCATACCCTGGGCCAAAGGCAGGCACTAAACTGCTGAGCCACCCAGGGATCCCCAACATTTGCTTTTCAAATGACAACTTCATCAGATGATTACCACCCAGACACTGAGTCTGCATGAGCATCCATTTTACCTGTCTTGGCACCAGCTTCACTAAATGAGTGGTTCTTTCCTCTGGGTTCGTGCTGTTAATCTAACTGAAAGTCATCAGTGCTGATTATTCATTAGCACTTCCTTGATTCATTATAAAGGAACAATGAATTCACTACCACCACCAGTTTTTCTTCCGTTTGGTAGTAGCTTGAAGAACAGCAGTCCCTCTGCCTTATCTGAGTATTGTCCAGCCACCAGAAGGCAGTTGAGTGTGTCACAGATGGAATTACCGTTAAGGAAACAGAAAGCCCTTGGTTTGCCTCCTCTCAGATTGTACATGTGTGTTCTCTGAAAAGAATGTTTACAGCTCCTCAACTGAACCACTGTACAAATTATTTGTAAACTTTAAAGTGCCACACAATTATTATCACTGGTGTTTTCTTCCTGGCTCAAAGTCCCTGACGGGTTGGGCTCACCTTTGGGGCAAGAGGCTGAGAAGAGACAGCAGGCTCTCTGGTGGTTGGCTTTGACCAGTTAATGACAGGTCTACAGTTGGTTTCACTTTGGTCCAGGAGAATGGGGGAATGTGAGAAAGCCAACAGCCCAGCACAACCATCCAGACAACAGTCACTTCAGGGGCATCAGGTAACTATGAAGCAGTCATGTGTCTTCCTGGGCTGCTTCGTTGAACACCTCCCAGAGTACCTCTTGACCTCATTTCTCAGTGCAAGGGGGTTACTCCTCATAACCCTCTGGCAGAGGGTAATGGCCCTGGACAGAACATGCTGACATTTCCTTCCTCCTGGGTGGGAAGTAGTCTCACTTCCCCAAAGAGAACTTTGACTTAGCTCCTTTCTGCCTACTTGCCATGCAGTGCTGCCCTGCAAAGTCCCCAGGCCCCAGCTTCTGCCCTCCCAACCACATTGATTCCTGTCCCTCTCCTGGGTCCCTGGCTTTCCAACTTTGTGTAGGTCAGTGCTAGCCTAGAGAGGCCAGATTCTTTCTTAGGAATGACGGCTTAAAGCCAGCATGAGTAGAACCATTTCTCAATAGCATTATTGTAATTGAATACAACTGGCATCTACATTCACTATAGAAAAATCAGAATATGCAGAAAAGCATAAAAATCACTCATAGCTCATCACTCAGAAATCTGTAGGTCTTTAGTTATATGTCCGTATTCTTTTCTTTCCTTTTTATCTTATTTTATTTATTTATTCATGACAGACACACAGAGAGAGGCAGAGATGTAGGCAGAGGGAGAAGAGGGCTTCCTGCAGGGAGCCTGCTGCAAGACTCGATCCCAGGACCCCAGGATCATGATCTGAGCCAAAGGTAGATGCTCAACCATTGAGCCATCCAGGTGCCCCTGTATTCTTTTCAAATGCATATGTATTTCCTTACAAAATTACAATTATACTACATATATTTTTATATGGTTTTCAAAACTATATGGTGTATTTTCCCAGGTCTTTGACTATAGAACATTCCATCAAATGAATTTATCATAATGTGTTCAACCAACCTCCAGCCACTTAGGCAACTGGGTTGTTTCAACTTTTTGTAATTATAAGCAACACTAGAATGAATATGTCATGGAATATAAACTCATTTATTTTTCTTCTTCTTCTTAGAAGTAAAACTACCAGGTCAAAGGGTATGAACGTTTTTATATTTGTGGTTAGCTATTGCCACATGTGTCCTAAAAGGTTATATATCCTCTTACATTCAAATCTTTTTAAACTGGCCTTAGGGTCTGATGCCACTAAGTATAAACTCACCAACATCTGCCCCTGGGCTTCAAGACAAGGAGCAGCTGTGGGAACAAACAGCTCATAGACAGCCACCATGCTCCAGGCTCATCTGAACCAAAATCCTGGCACCTGGAAATGCATGGTCAGCTGACGGGCTCTGATGGGTCATTCTGCACAACATGGTAAGCCTTAGAACACAAGCAGCTTTATCATTTGTTCCTAAGAACTAGTGCTGAGCCACAAGGGGCCAGGTTTGCAGAATGTGGCACTGTCAGAGAGCCCCAAACCAATGTCAGGCCTGGGACATGCTTCCAGAAAAGAGCGAGGCACTCATCCGAGGGTTTGAAGAATATACTGTGCTCTCTGGGCAGCCACTGAACCTCCGCCAGAGTTCAGTCAATGGCTTCTTCCTCCTCCATCTTGTAAGTTTGCTTTCTTTGGTTTTGAAGCTTAAGTAAGGATTCGCTGAGGCAAAATTTCTAGGGTTTAAATGGGTAGAAGCTCAAACCCCCATCCCTCACATCGCCCTGCCCCCCACAATGGAGAAATCCAGAACAGAAACCCTTTTTTTTAAACATGAGTGATAATGGTAATAATAGCACAATAATAGCACTGGCGGTTGGTGACAGATGTGTCATGTTTCCAGTTTCCTAATTTGCCCAACAATATAACTTAATTCCTCAGCATTGAAATTCTAGCAAAATGCCTGCATGCCTGAGTGTGGAAAACAGAGACAAAATTGGAATATCTGTTAATCACCCTCAGGGTGAGGAAAAGTTATTCTCCCAGAGGACAGGGTCCTAAGATGATGAATACTATTTACTGAAAATGTTTTTTTCTCCTTTGTTCATAAAAACTTCTATGACCTCAGAATGTGAAACGTACCTTTCTACTGCCAGAAGGTTTAATTCCCTATAAATTTTAAATGTGTGGTTTATTTTACTCTACATTGAGTTCTTGATAAAATGAGAATTGAGAATTTCAGAGGATGAAGGACTGGAACTTTCTACAGTCACAGTCTTTGTGACTGCACGCAGCAGAGCATACACTTACCAATTAAACCATCCCTTGCTCAAAGGGGTTTTTTTTTTTTTCAAAGGGTTTTTGGTAATTAATCAGTAATTGTAATCATTTCATACCCAGGGAATGTGCTATCCCAGACAGATATAATGGAGCTGGATAACTGCTGATGTAGGTCGGCATGTTGTCCATTCAAAAGACAAATATCAGTAGGTACTTGCTATTCCCATGGGGAATAAGCTTCCTCAGAAGTAGTCTGTGCGCTATAAAATAAGCAAGCATCTTTAGCATTCAGCTACAGTGCTGTCAACAGAAAATAAGATCCTTACTGTCATGTTTCTGCAATGTCCTTAGTGAGGGGGAGGCCTCTCTCATGGGCTGAGGTGTTGAAGGACTTCACAAATCCCAGTAGGGTTTGTCTCCTGCTCTACTGTTGCCCATAATCCACCTCTTCTCACTTCCTCATGATTAGAGGGAAGCCCCTTGGGAAAACCATCGCCCCCCCCCGCCCGCCCCTTCAGGAAAAACCTTTGCTCTAGGAAGTCATTTGAATTTGAGCCACTCCTTGCTCTCTTGGGCCTATAATTTCCATTGACTTTCAAGCATGCAGGCTTTCTGTCATAGGGTTTAGAATATTCTAGAAGTTATAAAAAAATCACATCCCTTACTTCAAAGGCTTCTCTGAGACTTCAGTGAGATGATGAATATAAGCTGTTTGAGAAAGTCGCTGTTAGCGTTACCTGCTATTAACAATGTAAAGCAGGGAACAGACCTATCAGAAGTTGGATACATCCTTATGCCTTCAGTGTTTTTCTGGGAAAGGAATTCAAATGTCCAAAAGTAGGAAAGCCAGAAACCTATTGAGGAAGTTTCCTATTCACTTATGGCTTAGGTTTGTCACTTTTCCTGATTTGCCATTCCAGGGAAACAGTGGAGGAAGCCAACTTCCCCTGTGCTTATAGCATTGCCGTGTACATGAGCAAGATACAGGTCAGGGGAAGAAAAAAACCTTTGTTGTAGATGCGGCTTGTTGCCAGCTCACACCCCTTCACTCTCACCCCTGCAAGGCTGGCCACCCTGACTTCCAAATGCCAGCACCTACATTTCTTCTAGGCTTTTCTCTGATTGCCAAAGTCAGCTGTGTCCACTCAGGCAGTACGTCAGCCAGCTGTGTAGGGATTCATGCCTCAGGTGTGTCCCTTGCCAATGACTCTCAGGAGCTTGTGTCTTTTTCCCCAGCTGTGTTGCAAGGATGTGTCCTGTACTGGTTCCCCGAGCTTCTCCAGCAAGATACCTCTCCAGTTGTCCATAGTGGAAACTGGCTTGGAAAGCTCACTTCATTGGCTGCCTATCCTTCTGTGTCTTCCTCTCTTTCCTCCCTCATGAATGCTGTTTCTGTCACCTCCCAAATAAGCTACCTGTACTCAAGTCCTTGCTCAGGCTCTGCTCCAGGGGATGCCAAATTTTAGATACCTTCTAACAAGTAGATCTTGTCTCTGGTTGTGTCCTCTGTGGGTGTAAAGACCCCATGGAACCAGATGCCTTGAAACTCAAACCAATGTTGCAATTCCATGACAGCACAGAAAAATATTACTGGGATCCATAAAGACTCACCTCCTCGCTCCCCTACATGCCTTGTGCAATACGATAATGCATTTGGAGAAGCCCAATTCAGGCAGGAGTGAGGGGAACCAGTCAGGAGCCCATGGATGAGCAGAAAAGTTAGCGTTTAGTTTCGCCTTGATCTCAGAGGTTGCTCAAATGTCCCAGTTTCTCCAGTTCAGCCAGGAAGGTCTTTCTTGCCTTTTCAATAGAGCATGGGCAGGTAATTGGCCTTGCTATCAGAAAGTCACAAACCTACGTCCTAGGAGATAATGGGACTTTGTGTTTTTGTTTTACTTATTTATTCATGAGAAACAGACAGAGAGGTAGAGACACAAGCAGGCTCCATGCAGAGAGCCTGAGATGGAACTGGATCCCGGATCTCCAAGATCACACCCTGGGCTGAAGGTGGCGCTAAACTGCTGAGCCACCCGGGCTGCCCTAAAGACTCATGAGAAAGGAGAGCTCCTGGAGATTCTGATTCCCAAGGTAGGATCCGGGCCCAGAATTCTGTTTTCTTAAATAAATACACCAGGTGGTTCTCATAATCAAACAAATGTAGGAAAGACACGACTTCATATTTCACTCCATTACTATTCTACAAATAGGTAGATTTGCCTAGAAAATAATCCTATTACTAGCACCCAAAACAGTTATCCTTCAGTTAGAGAATCTGCATTTAAGTAAGGATCTAATGTAGTTGTATAGAATGAGGGAAATAAACCTTCTGAACTGCCACAGCTGAGGGTTATCTATTAGTGTCACACAGGGAAGCATCAGAGAGCCCGCGATGCTGCCCAATGGTAGAAGCCATTTTTTTCCCTCTCATGTCAACTAGGAAATAACTCTTCCTGTCAAAGGAGAATGAGGAGCCATCTAAGCTAGGTCATATGCAATTCAGGAATAAAAAAAAAAATGTAGGAAAAAGCATTACAGGCAGAGGGAAGAGCATGTGCTAAGGCACAGAGAAGAGAGTGAGCATGGCTAAGGGAAATTGATGAGAATCCCAGGTACATTGCTTGGGCAGAGTGTGACCACAAGGAGGCAGGTGCAGGTCAACAGAGAGTGCTGGGTTGGGGGTGAACAGGAGCCAAGTCCTGGGACATGAAGATCCCCCACTAGCTGCTGTGAGACATGGGAAAGCAAGAAAGAGGCAGTGGGTGAGGGAAATTTCAGTGGAGTGACAAAGCCTGAAGTCAAAGTCTGGGAGACCCAAGGGGAGTGGGCAGGAGATGAGGAAGTATTGGCAATTCGTGAAAATTACTTTCAGGTAGCTTGATTGTGATGGAAAGGAGAAAGAACTTGGGGAACATATGATTGGAGTAGATTGCTTTGTTTTGACTTAAGAAGGCAGAGTAGAGGGGCACCTGGGTGGCTCCGTTGGTTAAGGGTGTGCCTTCAGCTCAGGTCATGATCTCGGGGTCCTGGGATGGAGCCCCACGTCAGGCTCCCTGCTCAGTGGGAGCTTGCTTCTCCCTCTCCTTCTACCCCTCCCCCTGCTCGTGCTCTTTCTCTCAAATAAATAAATAAAAATCTTAAAAAAAAAAAAAAGGCAGGATAGAGTATGTTGTATGCTGGCAAAGAGTTAGTTTGTAGGGAAAAGTTAAGGAGGATATTTGATGCTGCCAAAGAGGTAAAGGGGGCAGGAATGGACTTGGAGGGAGTGGCCTTGATAAAAGAGGAAGGAGGGCTCTTCCCTTGAGCCTAGAGGATGGGAGGATGAGTGGAGAGGGGACTCTGTGCACCCTTGGAGAACTTAGGGAGCTTCTATTTTCCCAGAGAATTAGGAGATAATGTGGTCTGTGGGAGGGGGCTTGAGGACAAAAGACAAAATGTCAGTGAGTGCTGTGGGCGCTATGAGGATCAGCTTGCCAGGTACATGCACGACAGTTACGGAGAACTTGGGGCTTCTCCAGGGATATGCTTTAAGGTAGGTTTTTGGTGGCACTGACTCACAAACTAATATTTAGACAGGTAGAGAAATAAAATAAAGCTTTCGAATCCTTATTTTTTTTTCCTTCAATTTTTGTCTTCCATTTTCCAGGTGCCAAGAGTTGACTTCTCTTTTTTAAGTTAATTAACTTATTAACTCATTTATTCATGAGAGACACAGAGAGAGAGGCAGAGACATAGCCAGAGGGAGAAGCAGGCTCCCTGATAGAGCCTGATGCGGAACTCGATCCTAGGACCCCGGGATCACGACCTGAGCCGAAGGCAGTTGCTCAACCGCTGAGCCACCCAGGCACCCCAAGAGTTGACTTCTTTACCCTCTTCCATTCATAGCCTGGTTGGCTTATTTCATCCAGTGGTTCCCAATCTCTTCAATACAGATGTCTGTGTCCCCAGACCTCCCCAGAGTTCTGATCTTAAGTGAGGCAATATATTAAGTCATTTTTAAAGCAACCCAGGTGATACATTAGTATACATTAGCTGGGATCCAGATCCTTTGCTGTCAGCCACGCTCAGGGAATAGTCCTTTCCAGTTGCTTGCTGAGCAATAACTAGAATTTTATAAGAGGTGGCCACTGAAACTCTTTTGAACTTTGTTTTATACATGTTTCCTTAACCGTGGGTTTCATTTCATTATAGCTTAACATAACTTTCATTTCACAGTGTCCCTTTCAACAAAATCTTTTGAACTTTTACCAAGTCTTGAGATTAAAGAACTCCTTTAAATATGGTTTTAGGTAACAAAAAAAAAAAATATATATATATATGTTTTAGGTAGATGGGGAGGGGTGGACAGGCACATGGAGCCCAGTGATCAATACCTGGATTGAGACTACCGCATCTGACCATTTCAGTCTGACCATTTCAGTCCTGAGTCTCTCTCAGGAAGAAAGCATTCCTTGTGAGATGGGAGGTACTTCAGCCTCACTGAAATGGGGGTGCTGCTCATTACACTAACAGGGCTCCTCCTGGAAAGAAAGTAGGAAAAGGCACCAGGAATAAGCCAGATGTTCCTGGTCCCACGTAGTTGGTAGTGGGTCCTAAAGGCTACACACACTCACCCTTTCACTCACACACACGCATGTGCATGCACAAACGTGAATGCTCTCCCACACTCTCTCTCTCCCTCTCTCTCTTTCTGTCTCCCTCTCAGAGTCCCCAACCGACAGCAAAGAGTGAGTGTTCCAGATGAGGTGGTGGGGAAGCAGAAACAGGCAGTGTGTGATGGGTCTTGCCAATGGAGAATGTGCCAGATATGCCCTTTGCAGTGATGTTTCAGTCACAGAGGTGGAGGGAGGACCACCAAATCGTCCCTTGCCTCAGGCCAGGGCGCAGTCCAGGAGCTCCACAGCCTTCTGAATAAAAGCTCCTTTGGACCGTGTATCTGCCGCGGCCACCGTGGCCACCTAGCACAGGGACATGATTGAAGCTTTTGGGATAACAGCTCAGAGGGTCTCTCTATTGTGGCACCACCCACAACCCCCTCTCATGTCTCTTCTCCCCCTCTGAGTCTCCTCACAGGCTGACCCTTACTGTGGGTCAGGAGAGGGGAAGCTGACCCCTTGCCTTCCTCTGGTCTTGACCATGATTTGCTGCCTGCTGTAGGCATTCTCTGCAAAGTTGCACATTAAAGACTCTGCTTTTACCTCAGGGATGCAGAGAGCTCATAGGAGCTGCCCTCATGGCACCACCCTGGGAGCTGGCACATTGATGCTGGATGTGGGATGGAGACAGTGACTTGCCAGGTTTCTCAGGGCTGACACTGCCGCCCCACACATGATGACAGGAGGCACTCTGCTGGCATCATAAAGCCATGTCTTCACTGGCTGCATCCTGATTTCACCCAGGAGTCACACAGCAAACAAGCTGCACACTAGATGCTGCCCTCTCTGGCCCTACCTGTCATTCTTGGCTGTAGAAGGTTAGGCCATAGAGCAGAGTTAAGGGGGTACCGTCATAATTGAAGATCCAACAAGTTCAGGGAGCCTATGAGGCAGGAGTGGGGACCACCTGCCATGATGACCTACCCTGAAGGGCATGGCAGCCCAAGAGTCCTTCTAGCACTTTCTCCAGTGTGCTGCTCTTTATGTTTGTTTTGTTGTTGAGCTCTCACTAATCTCAACCACTAAAGTGGATCCCTTTGGATTTCATGCTCTCAGTATAAAATGGAAATGTAGAGGGAAGAGTGTGGGTTTTAGACTCAGCAAATGGGCTGGAGACCTAGTCCTGATACAACTTGGTGTTATAATCTTGGACAGGTTTTCTAACCTGGCAAAAAAAAAAAAAAAAAAAGAAGAAGAAGAAGAAGAATCAGCTGGCCCCCCTCTAGTCCTAAGATTAAAAGAATAAAAGACTCCTGAAGACTCACATGGGGGGCACCTGGGTGGCTCAGCCAGTGAGGTGTCTGACTTTGGCTTGGGTCATGATCCCAGGATCCTCCAATTGAGCCCAACATCAGGCTCTCTGCTCAGCAGTTAGCCTGCTTCTTCCACTCCACTGCTCATTCTCTCTCTCTCTCTCTCTCTCATAAATAAATAGAATCTTAAAGAAAAAAAAAAAAGACTCACATGGGACCCAGCCTACTTTTGGGGATTTGAGTCAAAACTCTACCTCATAGGGAAGTGGGTGCACTTGCCTGGTAAGTGCTTTGTACTCTATACACCAAGGGAAGCCATTGCAGCCCCAAAGGAGGCTCCTCAAGAATCAGGAACAGCACTGTGATCTCTTTCAGAAATACATCTGACTCTGGGTGCCACTGGTCCCATGTTGCAGACCAAGAAGCTCAGGCTCTGCAAGCTTAAGCAATTTGCCAAGGTTCAAAGCCAGGTGCTCTGATTCAGAACACAGGTATTTCCCTACTCCATGCTGGAACTGGGTCCCAGAACAGGACAAAAACTGGAAAGACCAAGCTGCACGGTACAAAAAAGAGAAGCAGTAGGGACTAGGTTTGGAAAGATTGTGGCCTTTTTTAAAGAACATCTCTCTGCATCTGGTTCTGATCTTTGACCAAGACAAGCTGGGGCTGCAGCAAAAGATGAAAGCTGATAGGTTCAGCCGATAGGCAGCTATTTCAAGTCCTATTATCCACATAGTTTTGCATTGTCAGTTGCTCCACAAATCCAAGAGCTAACATCATTTGGTCTGAAGACACTGCAGAATAATTACAAGCTGAATAAAGCCCTCATGTCAAAAGAAAGGGAAATGTAAACCAGAGGCAACTAATTACTGTCAAGGGCAGGCGTTCACTGGCCTCAGACTTCATTTTCTTCTTTTAGTAATTTCATTTACACACTCACAAAAATGGAGAAAAATTTAAAATAAAAGCAAACCTGGTTACATATCAAGAAAATGTGTGGCACTCTGAGCTTCCTTCCCCCTGCTTCCTCCCATTAAATTCTTTTATGTAAATTGCTTCCTCCCTATGTCTCAGGCATAATAAATATTCATTGAAAGAAGGAAAGAAAGAAATTGCACAAGTGGGGATGAACTAAAATGTAAAGATTCCCAAACCCCACTCTCAATAGCATCATGTGTTCTATTACTAAAGGTTAATGGGAAATTGATCCATTAATCAATCAGTGGAAGACTTTTAGAAACAGAAGGACTATTCAACTGTTTGGTGAAAACTAAGGGAACCACTTCCTCTCCTGGGTCCAATGTTTCCCCAGGTAAGTGGATTCAGTTCAACCTATGGATTCATCAAAATGACACCATCACTTCTACACAAAGCAACTCTTTGGGCATTTAAAATAATTAAAAAGAGAAAACCCCCCTGGGTCCTGATGGGAACTGCTGTCCAAGGAGGAGAATCAGATGCTGCAGGGCACAGCAGCCCAACAGCTTCTCCAACCAGAACAATTCAGGCTTCTGTAACCAAAGCTCAGGATCTGGCCATTAATTAAAAACAAAACAGAACAAAAGAACACATGTACCATGTATTGAGCATGTGACAAGGTACCAGACACTGTGCTAACCTCTTGACTACACAACGTCATTTAATCTTAACATCCACCTTAAGAGTCAGGTATTATTCCTCTGTTTAGCACAGGAGGAAACTGAGACTCAGTAAGCCCCAAGGTTACCCCAAGATGCTCAGCAGCCCCAGCTTGTCCCAGTCAAAGATCAGAAGCAGGTCAGTCCTCACAGAACTATGATTCACATTGTATTAACCGTGTACTCCGGATGCTCCACCGTGGGGGAGGGCAGGCTTGCTCATCCTGGAGGGACTGCTTCTCCCAGGGTTAGCTAACTCACAGAGGCGGTGAAAGAATCACCTGTGACATGTGCCCTTCATATGCTCACCCCTCAATCTGGAGCCCCTGCCCCCACCTCCTCTGTGGCTCCCACACTCAGGTCCATTATCCCCTGGGTCAGGTACCAGATCACTAGGGAGAGGCCCCACACCAACCCTCCCCCCCTTGAAATTATTCAGATCAGCCACTCCCAACCCTGCCTACCTTGCCTTTCTTCCACTGAAACCACAGTGAAAGCTCTTGCCCCCATCTGTCCTCTCTCCTCCTGCTTCCCCACTGACCCTGATCCTTCTCATGGGTTCTCCCTCCCTCGTCCACGGCATGGTGTGGGATCCATGAGTATAACAAGCTATGTTTTCAATAGCAATTGTCTCCCGATCTGCTGATCTCACCATCCCTGAAAAATAACAAGACCTACATTTTAATACACACACAGGGTCACCCCTGCACTAACCTGAATCATGAAAGCAGAAACACTAGCAGGATACATTGCGACTTATTTATTAACAGAATGGGTGTGTTCAAAGACAAAATAAAGCCTTCAAGAGTATATTCCAAGGGCATGAAGGACCACTCGTCTAACCCACTGACCCTACTTGACCCCCGTAGTGGTCTTCCATTTCTCACTGAGTTTCAATGGCATTGTGGTGACAGGGAAGGAAAATGTCAGAATATCTGGGGGGGCCTTGATCTGCATTTGCAGAAGGGAAGTAGGACTTTGTTTTAGTCTTCTTTCTGGTGGGTGGGCATCCTTACATCCTCCAGAAAGCATTCTTCCATTTGAGATGGAAGCTTTTAACTTAGGGGTAAAGCTAGCTACCTAGGGACAGCTGGCCAAATTAGCATACTTAGATCAGCAAGCCAAAGACTTCAGTTGAAAATAGTAATTAATCACCAAAATAACTTTATTCAGCCTGTTTCCCGCCTCACTGTTCTGGGCTGACACACACAGGATTGTCCGCTTCCTGGAGCTGATCTCAGCCCAGTCCCATGTTTGTGAAAAGCAGGTAGTGAACGGATGAGCTCACAGGCTTCAGCAGAGCTCTCTTTCCCCTCCTCCTCTCTTGCTTGAAGTGACTTCTGCACATGAATAGAAGAGCCACAGAGCACTCCAACATCCAAGCACTAAAACATTGCCCAAACACCACATCTTCTTTCAAAGGCATGCTTTTCAAAGGAGTCGTGGTCACCCCAGACAGCTAGCTTTCAACAATCTGAGTCACACAGTTAATGTTACAGTTAATAGGGCTTTGCTGTCCACGGTGGACATTGAGTACCACTGCCAGCGTAAGCTTCCATTACGTGTACCTAAGGAATTGACGCAGGGTCTTTGGGAATGATGGAGCAACAGATTCTATAACAGGATATGCCTAAACCAGATCTTGCATTTGTAAGGCTTCCAAAGAAGGATAGAGTGGGCCAGAAAAATTGGTTGGCGTTATTCTTTTTGGTAACAAATTACTCCCTATATATAAATGGGGGTGGTGTTCTTCTGTAAATACTGTCCCCAGAGCCTCACCTGAGATCCCTTCTCTGGGTGCACACTTTCTTCTGTGCAGAACCCCAGACTTACGTACATCCAACTGGCTACTTTGTAGCTCCATCTGGATACCAACCAGGCACCTTGAGCTGAGATATGCCTGAATCTAAACTGCTTATTCACCCGAAACTATTCATCTCCTGAATGTCCCAATTTCAGTAAATAGTATCACTGTCTATCTTGGTGCTCAAGCCAAAACCATATGACTCATCCTTGGTCCTGTCAGCCTGCCATTTCAGTTTCTCCTCCTACACACACCTCATTTCTGTCCACATGTTTGTGTCTCCACTGTGCCCCTAAATCGAGCTGTCAGTCTTTCTCCCAGGCTGCTCTGATAGCCTCCTCAGTGGGCATCCTGTACCAGCTCTAGCTCTTTATCAATTATTCTTCCTGTTGTAGTCAGTGTGATTCTTGGTGACACATCAGACAGATACATCTGTCAAGAGAATTCTCTTAAGAAATAAATGCGAGAGGGGTGTTTGAATGGCTCAGTTGATTAAGTATCTGCCTTCAGTTCAGGTCAGGATCCCAGGGTCATGGGATCAAGCCCCTCTTTGGGCTCCCTGCTCAGCAGAGGGCCTGCTTCTCCCTCTCTCCCTTGCTGCTTCCCCTGCTTGTTCTCTCTCTCTCTCTCTCAAATAAATAAAATCTTTTAAAAAGAAAGAAACATTAGATTTACTTATTACAATGAATGTGTTAAAGTCATTCATGTCAATCAGGCCTGAAGGGAGAAAGCCAAAGACTTGATACTTTCCTACCAAAAAAATAAGATAAAAAGTGAAATCACGTCCCTGAGGAATTATAAACAGTAGGTTGAGTTCAATTTTCTATGTCAATCAATTAATATGTTGCTTTAGGATTGATGGTTTCATTCTACAGGAGATGGTATATCACACTTTTAAAGTCCTGATGTCTGTAAAATAATTCTTATAAACTGGCAAAGACATTTTCACAATAACCAAATACAAAACAACTCAATCTGACACAATGGGGCCTTTACCCCAACGTGGGTTAGGATTACATTCTAAAGATTTCCAAGTCAAATATCCTAATATCACTAGCCTTTCTCCTTAACAATTAATTAGTTGTAAAAGGCTTTATAGCTCCAGGCCTTGTCTTCCCAAGACAACTGAGTCATCAGATTCTTAGCTTCCCTAGATTCCCTAATAACCGCTAATCAGAAACCTGCAAGTTTCTGGTCTCAGGATAATCTTTAATAACTATTTTTATGGCACTATCAAAATGATAGGTCTTATAGTTTTCCATTTCTACATTAAAGAATGTGGAATTTGCAAGTCTCTGCGACCACCTGTCACTCTCCTGCTTAGAACCATGCATGGTGTAGTTTCACTTTGTTTCTGAAATTCCTTCTCTTCCTGAAGTCAAGGCCCTGGGAAGGGTGCCGCCTGGCCACCTCACTAGTTCCCTCTCCCCCCCTATCTCAGCGCCCTATCGGCCCCCCAACATCCTCCAACCTCATCACAGACTCCACTTCTTCTTTCCTCTGCCTCAGTGCTCTTCCCTGGTTCTTTCCATAGCTGACCCTTCCTGCCTTCAATCAAAATCATTTCTGAAATACCTGTGTTGGCTAAGAATACCTGTGTTGCTCAGCTACAAGCAAGAGAAAACCAGAATAGCTGAAGCATTAAAAAAAATAGAGAAAAAAGAGAAGTTTCTTTTTCCTACATGAGCCATCTTGAGAAGTAGTTACTGGCTTTGCTTCAGCAGCTCCACAGAATCATCAAGGACTCAGCCCTTCAGAACTGCTCTATCAGATTTTTATCTTCATGCTTGCTGTTTCATGATCTGAAGTTGTTGGCAGTCCAGATGGCTCAACTCATTTTGTTTGAGACAGGAGAAATGGGGGGAAGGCAAAAGGCTTTCTTTGCACTGGGCAGGAGCAGAGGCCTCGATCCCCCGCACATACACACAGCCCCTTGGATCTCAGTGGGTCTAGTGTCTGCTTTTATGCCAGTTGTTTGCCAAAGAGAATGGGATGATCACTGATTTAGACCAAGCATGATTCACCCCTGGGGCTGAGGGAGGGGCTCTGCTGTCACAGTCAAGCAACCCCCACATGCTGTCTGGGTGCCCTCGGTTCTGCTGAGACAGAAAAGTAGGCGTGGAGACTGGAGGGACATTGGGCAGTTTCTGATACATCCCTACCCCCGCCCCCTTACTTTCTCTAGCGTCCCTCTATTCATATCCTTTGCTGCAGCAACTGTCATCCATAAGGCCTTGGATATTCATTTACTTGTCTATTGCTTATCTGCCCCACTGGAAGAGAAGCTCCGTGAGGCCAAGGACCTTGCCAGTCTCGCTCACAGATGCATCCCCGGGGCCTGGCAACCAATATATGTGTCTTTGGTTAGATAAGTACACATTTCTGCTACTATTTGTATGACCACTCACTGCATATCAGCTGCTTTGCATTTGGTAGTGCATTTAATGCCCCTACTATTCCATGTGCTCCTGAGCAGTCTCCCCTCTGACAGATGGGGAAAACTGAGGCTTGGGGAAGGGTTAACACCCGTGAAGCCTTCACAGGGAGTGATGGGACTTGGTTTGAGTTCCAGTATCCAAGTTCCAGACCTAACTGATTCTTAGGCCACCAAGTGCCATCATTCCCTAGATGTAGAGGATTCACATCCTCTCGGCCACCTATGTTTTTAGAGCAGCTGTGGGAGACCCTTCCTTGCCAGCTCTCCTCACTTTGTGCTGATAGGGCCCAGGACCTCTGTGCCTTAACACGACAGAGCCTACCTGTCCCATCCAGGACTGCTGGACGTGCAGCAAGTTATCTCCAGGAGAATGCCTCAGCAATGGGGCATGGGAGCTGGGGGATAAATTGTCCAGCCTCTACTTCAGGCAGACAGTTCTGGCATTCTGCAGTTTGGAAGAGACCCCGCACTGCCTACTGCCAATTGCCCCCTCTTGAGGGCAGCATCATGTCCCCAAACATGTCCATGCTTGAACCCCAGAACCTGTGAATGTTGCCTTTCTTGGCAAAAGAGACTTTGCATAAGGAATTAAGTGAAGGACCTTGAGGTGAGGAGAGTATCCTGGATAATCCTGATGGTTCCAATCTAATCCCTTGAGTTCTTAAAAGCAGAAATTTTTCCCTCAGCTGTGCTCAGAAAGAGCCTTGATGCCAGAAAAGGGGTCAGGGAGATGTGATGTTGCCAGCTTTGAAGATGGGGGGTAAAGGGCCATAAGCCAAGGAATGTCAGCAGCCTCTAGAAATGAAAAGGAAGGGAAAAGAATCATCCCCTAAAGCCTCCAGAAAGGAATGCAGCCTTGCCAAGACCTGGATTTTAGCCCACTGAGACCTGAGTTGGACTTCTGCTCTGCAGCCTGTGAGATAATGCAGTTATCTGTGCTACACCGTGTCATGTTATGCCGCTCCATTTGCCGAAACTTAGAGTTAACCATAAACACCAATTGATGACAAATACACTCCATCCCCTTAATAATATGGACCTATACTGGTTTTTCCTTCTTCCCTGTCTCTCTCCACTCCCTAACTCCTACTTGTCAGGATAATAATTCCAAATAGCCAAATCCTTGTCTCAGGCATTGTTTAAGGGACACCCAAACTAAGATAATGGATATACTTTTTACTGACCTTCATATTTTTCATATTCCTCACCCCACTACACCCATATACCTAGTCTTCAGTGACTCTGGAATGGATTCAAGGGCAGTTAAATTCTTGAAATTGCAGACTTCTAGGCAAATTTGTAAGTTGTAATAAACCTACACCTTTCTCAAATGAATCATTAACATGCTCTTGGCTTCTGGTAGTTTAAGATTATGTGATCATTTTTTAATTATATATTTTATTGATTATTGCTAAATGTTGTCACCATGATTTATGCTATTTGGAAAGAGTTTAACACCTTAAACATTATTAAAATGAACTGGAACTTGGCTATTTTAATGAACTAAGATCTTTTGAAAGTGTATTAGTCTGTGTTGCCTGATAATGGAATTGATACTGTTAAGGAAATAATCTTACCTGTATTACTATCACCTATTATTATTAACTTTATTAGTATTACTAATACTAACTAGTGTTAGTATCACTACATTTACTAAACTGATACTGGTAAGAAAATAATATTACCCATGTCACCCTTGTAATATCATCTATATTATAAAAGAAGAAAACAGGGTGCTGGGGTGGCTCAGCTGGTAAGTGACTCTTGATTTTGGCTCAGTTCATGATCTCAGGGTCATGACATGAGATCGAGCCCCTGGTCAGACTCAGAGCTGGCATGGAGCCCGCCTCAGATTCTCTCTCTCTTTCTCTCTCTCTCCTTCTGCCTCCCTCCCACTCATACTCTTTCTCTCAAAACAAAAAACAAAACCCTACTATCATTAAAATCCCACAGGGAGCTTTGCGGGTCCTACTAAGTGTGTCTATCTATACAATACACTCTAGTCCAATTATTCACCTTCCTTCAGTGTTCAAATCCTCAAGAGTATGTTAGTGCATCTTTAAAGGTATTCTAAGCCCGAGGAGGGAGCAGTGCAGTAATTCGCAAGGCAGCAGGGATTCTGAGAGTCAGGCAGGCCCGGTGGTGGACAGCGCCCAAGAGCTGAGCCCCTAGCCCCTCGGTGTTTCTTTTCTAAGAACTATTCGTTGTTATGCTAAAATCTGAGAAGGTACAGGTCATATTCTCCAGAAGGATTAATAACAAAGGGCTATCAGAAGCCATAAATGACAGGAAACCTAGTTCCAGCTCAGAAATCCTCTTGTGTAGTATCTCTGCTGCACGGGAGGGAGGTCTATAGATAGCAGGCCTGGCGGCAAGCAGCCAGCTGCACTCAGCGGTAATGTCTCTGGGACCTGGGCCTCTCTGGCACCTGATCCCATAGGCAGGCGGTGGGTGGGCAGCTGCCTGCAGGGCTCCCTCTGGCCCACAGCTGCTCTGCACTAGGGACGGACAAAGGTGCGCCGGGGGAGCCCTCCACATGGCCCAGGCTGCCTCACTGCAGCACCCAACCCTTCCTCTCATGGCTCCCTACAGCCATCTGTGGAAAGCAGGGGCTCTAAGACAAAAGGTTGGCCAAAGGAGACTTAGGGTCTGCATGGAATCCGATGATAAGTAAGTGAGCACAGAAATAGCCTGGTTCTCATCCCCCCAACGCCCACCTCATCCACAGTCACCAGGCCCACTAAGGCAGCCAGCTTCCACGCCTGCCTGTCAGCTTCAGGTCGCTGAAGGCTTCCAGCTGAATCGATTCAAGAGCAAGGCGAGAAGCAGGGAAATCCCGAGACTTTAAAATGCTCTGTGCCAAGACTCTCCATAGACCAGTGATGAGACAGCGTTATGAGTAAGAGTTAGGACTTACATAATCTTGTGTCCCTAAGGGAAAGACAGGAAAGGAGAGGTGGACAGAAGGAAGAGGGGGAAGGGAGGGAGGGAGGCTCTGCTCCTGAATCTGGAAAAACTTTGAATATGTGCAGCTTGTCTTCACTGCCTTTCCAGCTCAATTGTGTTTTGGAACCCTCTTTATTCTTGGTCAAATTCTCAGTTCTGGATGGAGAAATCCACTCTTTTAAATCTGTATGTTTGCTTAAAAGTAGTTTGTTCTGCAGATAACGATCATATCCATAACAGTAGCAACCTTTTGGAGTCAAGTTGTGTCCCACTTGCAACCTTTCCTCCTTTTCCAAAGCAGCCTGCCCTGCATCCCAGGATCTGTTCTCCAGACTCTGATGTCTGCCTGCCAACCCCAGAGGAGTGATGGACAGAAAAAGAAGTAGTGGCAACTGGGTAAGGTGGTACCTCTCTTAGAGAAGATGGTTTCTGTCCTCAACAAAGCTACATAGACCAGCCTTACTCTGATCCTGTGCTCATGATTGATACAGGCCCACGAGGGGCCCACACCACGTGTGGCTCCATCTCCCACCTGGCTTGACCCACCCGTGCCCCTCTTATCTTGGCAATGGCTTTGCTCTCTTACCTCATGCTCCACTTAAGTGTCCCTCCGCAGGAAGTACTCTCCTGTCTACACCACCTATTGCGCCCCATCTATCTGTGGTCCTTTACTCTTTATTGGTAAGGGTATTATTTATTATAATATTTATTAAGATGCTTTATTTTTCTTCTACTTATTAACTATCCAATTTTATATAAAATATTCCTATGCTATAAAGGTCTACTTGCAGCCCCTCTGGAGTATAAAGAATATAAGCTCCATATAACAACCCACATCCTCTCTTTGTATAAAAGAGAAAACTGTGTTTTCCATGCTTTCCTGTAAGAGACAGACCATACTCATTATGCAGGGAGAGGACTCCCTGTGTTGGTGGCCCTTTCCTTGGAAAGTAACAATATTCCTGGCAGCCTAAGTCCCCAACCCATGGATGCTGGGAGTCAAACACAAATGGCTTCTTGAGTAACTTCTGCCTTTCTACAGTTAGAACTCTGAAAAAAATCTCCAATTTCAAAGGGATGATCATATCTGCAGAACAGACTATTTTTAAGCAAACATACAGATTTATAAGAGTGGGTTTCCATCCAGAACTGAGAATTTGACCAAGAATAAAGAGCAAGGTGGGTAGTGACTCTGGAACTCCAGCCATTCTCAGGGCAGGTGAGCCTGTGTCCAGCACCAGACCCCCAGAGGACAAGTTGGAGAAGGAGAAATGGGAAATGAGAAGCAAGAGAAGTCCCTTTCAGAAGTTTCTGCCTCTCCTCCTCCAACCAGTGGGACTCCTCTCCCTGGCCCCAGCTGCCAAGCCAATTAATATTCCTTTCTTACCCTCTACTCACTCACCCTCTTCACCCTCTGAGCATCAGGAAAGAAGAATACATCCAAACAATTGTAAAATGATCCAATTTAAAACATTAGGTCTCTCAGGAGTTATATTTTAAATAGGAGATGTAAAATCCATCCTTAGAAATAAAGCTCAAATATCACCTTCTTGAAAGCTCTCCCTATCCCCCTTCCATAACCATGTCAATGGCTTCCAGTTGGGGCTCCCATAATACTGTATAATGTCTCCATCTTGCATGTGCCACATTTTATAATACGGTTGTGAACTTGTGAGTTCAATAAGGACAAGGGATAGGCCAACCTCCAAGCTAGCATAGCTGTCAACCTAGAGCAGATACGTAATCAACATTGAATAAAGGAAGGAACAAATGGGTAAGTGACTGTGAATTTTTCCTGCAGGACTAGTATACCTCTAGGCCACCACTGGTGTCTTAATGACCCTACAGTTTGAAAGGCAGTATAGCTCAGTCGAGGTAGGACCCTGCAGTCAGACTACCTGAGTAATGGTGCCTCAGTTTCCACTTCTGCAAAGTGGGGATAATAGTACCTACCTCAGGGGCACCTGAGTGGCTCAATTGGTTAGGCATCAGCCTTTGGCTCAGGTCATGATCCCAGGGTCCTAGAATCAAGCCCTGCATTGGGCTCCCTGCTCTGCCCGAAGTCTGCTTCTCCCTTTCCCTCTGCCCCTCCCCACTGCTCATGTGCTCGCTCGCTCTCTCTCTCAAATAAATACATGAAATCTTAAAAAAAGAATCAGCTCCCTTCCAAGTATATTGGGAAGGAGCCAGAAGGACATAGATTAGAAAAGAGAAAATAGTACCTACCGCATAGAGTGTAGTGATAATTAAAAGGGTTAAGCTTTGTAAATTACTTCAGCTACCACATGAGTATCAGCTGTTAGTGTTATTATTATTGCTTGAATTCTTAGTCCGTACGTAGCAGAGATACAGTAAATGGGAATGTTGGGCATCAGTGACAGATGAGCAAGAGACAAAGCTGTATCTCCTTGTCTCCCCTGGGGTCACACCACAGATGCCCACTCACACCCTGGTGCAGATGGCAGGCCTTGGACATGGCCAGAGAGAATGAGGAGAATACCAAAGACTAGTTCCACCAACCACTACCTTCATGTCTGGTCCTTCTTCTGCCCAGCACTATCACTTTGCTCCTCTTTATGTCATTTTTTGAAATAGTATAAATATCAGTGGAATGTATACCAAATCTCTTTAGGTGACTACCCCAAGTTGCTGATTCCTTTAACCAAGAAGAATTAGTCTTTGAGTGGACAAAGTATGTGGTTAAACACATTCATGTTTATAACCCTTTCCTTAGTCTTGATCTTAATCTTCAAGAAGGGAACATCCTCAAAGTAAACATCTGGCCACCCTCAACTGAATTACTACTTGAAAATTACTATTCAAGTGATTCATCGGATATAGGCAAAAGTATCTTGGGGATACAGTGATCTATGGGCAATTTGTCTTCAATTATATATTTGTAAAGCAAAGTCTGAGTTTCAGACTGATTGTGGGGACTCAGCAAAAAAAGAAGTCTATAAAATGTCTATGACAAAACATTTCAAGAAATAAGAATGTAAAGGTAAATATAAAGATAAATCAAATATAGAACATTACCATAAGCAAATTTCTCAAATTTTCTTGTCTGAGTCCCCCAAAATAGGTATGAGATCAGGAGAAGTTCTCATTAATTTATGCCTGTTTGTTACAATGAAATAACTAAGGCATATACGAAGACGCTATACGTACTGTTTTGTCCTTTGTTTTTTGTATTTTTAATTTTGTCTACTATATTTTAATTATTTGTGGCCTATATGCCCTCCTCCACCCCTCACACATACATATGAATGTAAGCTCCATAAAGAAATGCTTTATTTTTCTTTTATGCGCTTCTCCATTGACACCTGCCACGTAGAAGGCGCTCAACAAAAAACGGTTGCATGAATAATGAAATTATAAGTCCTTTGAAACAAATTGCACTCTCCAGGTAAAATTCAAACACTTAATAAAATTCTGGAGGTTTGTACAGTCCCGCATTCTCTAAAACTTAGCATCTTCCAGAACAGATCCAAGGTACTGAAGGGAAAATTTTGAGTGGAAATGGAAGCCAATGATTACTCTAGTAAGATAGCTAGAGAAAATCAGAGGACTAATCACTCAGCAAAAGCAAAGGGTAACCTTTGCTTTAACACAGAGAAAAGGAAACTAGAATAAAAATAGAAACATCTGAAAAAAAAAATAGAAACATCTGAGAACTTATATTTTTCATGAAGATGTTCTAGAAAGAAAAAGATTGTGGACTAAGTTTTCAGGTACAGATTATTTAGTTTGTACCCCACACACTATGTGGCAAACTGTTCAAAAGGAATGGTCCACTGCTGATAAATATGCTACTACCTACCATAAAAAGAAATATAGCTACAGAATGTGGTCAAAGTATGAGTCTAAGTGAGTTTACCATTTAACCAGAACAATGAGTATGGCCTTGGGCTTATTACTTAACTGCTCTCAGTTTCCTCATCTATAAAAAGGGGATGGTAACAATCCTTACCCCTCCTGGAGTTGTTTGGATGATTAAAAGAGAAAACTTGTAAAGTAGTGACTGACATATTATGACAGATCAATAAACATTAGTTGTTGTTAGGATCATCATCAAATCCAATCCCCACAGGGCTCTTTGGGGATGCTGTTTTAAAAGAGAGAGTATCGGGGATCCCTGGGTGGCTCAGCAGTTTAGCGCCTGCCTTTGGCCCAGGGTGTGATCCTGGAGTCCCGGGATGGAGTTCCCGCATCGGGCTCCCTGCATGGAGTCTGCTTCTCCCTCTGCCTGTGTCTCTGCCTCTTTCTCTCTGTGTCTCTCATGAATAAATAAATAAATAATCTTAAAAAAAAAAAAAAAAAAGAATCTTTCTTTCCTAAATTGGGAACCATAAAGGACCAGTGGCTCTTTTCAAAAGGTACTATGCTTTCTCTCAGCATGCGGCCTTTGCACTTGAGGACCACTCTGCCAGCCTACCCACCTGCTCTCTCATTAGAGCATCAGCTCCTTGCAGGCGGGGATGATGTTTATTCATTACTGTATCTTCAGTCTGTCAGAATGCCCAGCTTCTAGTGGGGGCTCAAGGAATATTCACTAAAGGGATAACTATTTAAGGATAATGTTAACATTTTGCGATTACCTGAAATAACTACTTTACCACTTAACATGGTACTTAACATGACTACTACCTGATTTTGTTTTGAACAACAACCATAATAGTAATAGTAATAGTAATAGTAACCATTACAGTAATCTGAACTTTTCTTTAAAAATATAGTCAAGGGACGCCTAGGTGGTTCAGTGGTTGAGTATCAGCCTTCAATTCAGGACATGGTCCTGGGGTCCTGGGATCGAGTCCCACTTCGGGCTCCCTGCAGGGAGCCTGCTTCTCCCTCTGCCTGTGTCTCTGCCTCTCTCTGTGTCTCTCATGAATAATAAATAAATAAATAAATAAATAAATAATAAATAAATAAATAAAATCCTTTTAAAACTACAGTAAAACAGAAAGTCCAAATACCATGTCACATGATAAGTTTAGGACAATGGCATTTGAAAGGCCAAGACAAAACTAGCCATTTAGGCTTAAAGTTCAGAGACTCAAAAAATTTTAAGACTTGTTTCTGACCAAAGTGGAGCCACAGGGACTGGATCTACTGTGACTGAGACAAACAAAATATGCAAAACAAAGTGGGAAGCAATTCGACATCAGGCAACAAAGAACTGGGGACAAGGGATAACTGAGGTGAGCTGAGGATTGCCTTGAGAGGGTTTCCAGGCCACAGCACAGTGACAGGAAACCCAAGGAGACATCAGTAGATCCTGTGAGTTAAACAGGTAAAGCTGAGTCAGGGGAGACCAACGTGCTTAGAATTCACAGGACAGAATTCAGGAGATGAGTTTGCTGCCCAGGGAGGAAAAACTGCAGTGATCTAAAAAGGAGTCCCCTCAAGTTTTCAGCTAAATACTGATTAGTGTGTGCAAGTGAGAGAACTAGCTGAGACAAGAGGAAAAACTAGTCTTTAAAGGATGAGAAGTAACAGTGCTCAGTGCTCAAAAAGATTCAGGAATAGCCTCTGTCCCCACCAGCCAGACAGAAAACTTCATGCTTCTCAGGCCATCTGTAAAGTACAAAAGACTTTGGCTGAATAGTAAGGAATCATTACTAATCCTAGATGGAGCATTCCTCCAGACCCACCTAACAAATCTTCAAAGCAAGACCTAAAAAGATCAATTTATTTTTAAGTAACTTCTTTGCATTCCAGAGCAATATTTATAGAAATGCAAAAATATCCAGCACTCAAGAAGATAAAATCCACAATGTCTGGAATCCAAAAAAAAAAAAAAAAAAAATTACCAGGCATGCAAGAAGCAGGAAAATGTGACTCATGATTAGGAGAAAATCAATCCACTGAACTAACTCAGAATGCCAATGTTAGAGTTAGCAGACAATGATATTAAAATAGTTATAACACAAGGTGCCTGGCTGGCTCAATCAGAAGAGCATGCGACTCTAGATCTCAGGGTTGTGAGTTTGGATCCCATGTTGGGTTAGAGGTTACTTAGAAAAGTAAATTTAAAAAACAAGCAAAAATGATAGTTATAACACCATTCTATATATTCAAAAAATTAAAGTAGATGCATGGAAGATACCAAAAAAGATACAAATCTGGGGCGCCTGATTAGTTCAGTTGGCTGAGTGACTGACTCTTAGTTTGGGCTCAGATCGTGATCCTATGGGTTGTGGGACTGAGCCCTGCATCAGGCTCCTCGTTCAGTGGGGAGTCTGCTTGAAAGATTCTCTCCTGAGGTGCTTGGGTGGAGCAGTAGGTTTAGCATCTGACTCTTGGTTTCCACTCAGGTTGTGGTCTTAGGGTCATGAGATCAAGCCCTGCACTGGGCTCTGCACTTAGTGCAGAGTCTGCTTAAGATTCTCTCTCCCTCTCCCTCTGTCCCTTCCTCCTCTCTCTTGTGCTCTCTCTCTCGTGCACTCTCTCTCAAGATAAATAGATAGTTTTTTTTTAAAGATGCAAATCAAACATCTAGAGATGAAAACTATAATGTGTAAGATGTTAAATACAATCAGTTATATTAATGGCTGTAAGAGTGCTGACAAAACTGACTCTATCTTTAGCCCTTCCTCCAGTCCATGTCTGTGCAGGAATTTCCCTCTGGGACTGCATATGCCAGGCCCCTTGGAAGTTAATAAATGCCCTGACCAGAATGCAGGAGGGCTTGTTCTGATCTTCCCTCTGCTGTCCAGCTGGCACCACTTTAGATGACTATACTTTGTTCTATAAAATCTGTGAGTTAAAAAAAAAAAATCTGTGAGTTAAGGTCTGGACTTTGTGGAAGAGAGCTGCATTGCTGTCCATGAGATCCCACTGTCAGTAAGTTCACCTGAATAAAACTCTGTATAAATCATAATGAGTGGCTTGTGTCATTTTTTTGCTCTCAAAGGGACTTCTCAGTCTGGAGGATACTTTACTGTCCCTCCTCCACTTTCTAATACCAAATTAGATATTGCAGATGAAAAGATTAGTGACATTGAAGACATAGAAATAGAAGCTATCCAAAACAAAACGAAGAAAGAAGAATTTTTGTAACAAACAGTGCATCTGTGAGCTGTGAGACAACTTTGACTAGGCTAATAGATGTGTAATTGGAGTCCTTGGAAGAGGACAAAGATAGAAGTATAGAAAAAAAGTTTGAAGAAATAATGGCTGAAAAGTTTCCAAATTGGGTAGAGTTATAAACCCATAAATCCAATGAGATCAATGAACTCCAAATGCAAGAAACATAAAAAGACAACATCAAGGCACATCATAATTAAATTGCTCAGAGGGGTGCCTGAGTGGCTCAGTCAGTTAAGCAACCAACTCTTGGTTTCGGAACAGGTCATGATCTTCAGGGTCCTGGGACTAAGCCCCACATTGGGCTCCTCACTCTATGGGGGTCTGCTTGTCTCCCTCTCTGTCTGCCCTTCCCCTGCTCTCTCTCTCTAAAATAAAATAAATAAATCTTTAAAAATTTTTTGATAATAATACAATTTTTTTAAACTTCAATAATAAAGATAGAAAGAGAAATCTTAAAAGTAGCCAGATGGGAAAAAACATACATACAGAGGAACAAACATAAGGACAACAGCGCATTTTTTGACAATGCAAGTGAGAAGACAATGCAACAATATCTCTAATATACTGAAAAAGCACTTGATGAAGCAAGCATTATGCTGATACCAAAACCTAAGATGGAAATTACAAGAAAATTGCAGATCAAAGTTGGCTCTGTTTATTCAATGTGATTGTTTATGCAGTCAATGTGAAGGAATCTACAAAGATACTAAACTAATAAGTTTACTAATGTCATGGGATATATGATAAATACACAAAAATCAACTGTATTTCCCTAAGCAATGAACAATTGGAAATTGAACTTTAAAAAGCAATACCATTTACAGTACATTAAATATATGAAATACTTAGAGATGTATCTGACATAAAATGTGAAAATTTTTTACACCAAAAACTACAAAACATCGTTGACAGGAATTATATAAGACCTAAATCAATGAAGAGATATAGCATTTTCATGGGTCAGAAGAATCAGTATTATTAAGATTTCATTCTCCCCAAGTTGATCTACAGATGTAACTGTCAATTCACTGTCAATTGAAATACTAGAAGGCTGGGTTTTTGTGGACAAAGCTGATTCTAAAATGCGAAGGATTTAGGATAGTCTACACAATTTTGAAAAAAAGTACAAAGTTGTAGGACTAATGTGACCTGATTTCAAGACTTATTATAAAGTTACACTAGTCAAAAGAATTGATATGGGTGTACAGATAGACAAATGGTGAAATGGAGAATATGGAGTCCAGAACTAGACCTACAAAAACCTGGGCAACAGATTTTTGCAAAAGCACAAAGGCAATGCAGTGGAGAAAGGATAGTCTCTTCAATAAATGGTGCTAGAACAGACATCCATATGCAAAAAAGGAGGAGCTTTGATTCATATCTACACAATATTCAAAAGTCAACTCAAAGTGGGTCACAGTTCTAAATATGAAAGTTAAAACTATACTACTTCTATAAGAAAATATAAGAAAAAACTTTTTGACCTTGGGTTACACAAAGATTTCATTGATACAACACTAATAGTACAGCCCTCTGAAATAACATATTGATAAGTTTTAGGATTTATCAGATTAAAAACTTCTGCTCTTCCAAAATAAAGCACAAAAAGACCACAGCCTGGGTTAAAATATTTGCAAATCATATATCTGATGAATGAATTGTATCCAGAATAAAGAACTTTCGAAACTATGTAATAAGAAGACCAACAACTCAACAGAAACTTTGGGCAAAAGATTTGAACAGACACTTCACCAAAGAAGGTAGACTGCTAACAAGTACATGAAAAGATGCTCAACATCATTATCCACTAGGGAAATACAAATTAAAACCGCAGTTAGAAACCACTACAAACCCATTAGAATGACTAAAATTAAAAGGTTAACCATGCTGAGTGTAGGTAAGGAAGTGGAAGAACCAGAGCTCTCCTATATTGCTGCTTGCGAATGGAAAATGATACAGACACTTTAGAAGACAACTGACAAATTCTTCAAGACTTAAATATATACCTGTCGTATAATCCAGCCATTTGCTTCTAGGTGTTCAATCAAAAGGAAAGGAAATATATGTCCGTGAATAAATCCATGTGCAGGAATGCTCATAGAGGCTTTATTTGAAAGAGAGAAACTAG
The DNA here is from genome assembly GCF_011100685.1 of Canis lupus familiaris. NCBI lineage: Eukaryota > Metazoa > Chordata > Mammalia > Carnivora > Canidae > Canis > Canis lupus. The sequence continues at coordinate 64,425,161 of NC_049228.1, read as the reverse complement.
AAAGAACTCAAATTTCTATCCACAAATAAATTAATGGTGCTCTCTCTATGCAATCGAATGCTACTCAGCAACAAAAAGGAATGAGCTTTTAATATATGCTCCAACTTGGGTGAATCTCAACATGATTATGCTGCATAAAAGAAGCCAGACAAAAAGTACATACTGTAAGATTCCATCTCTATGAAATTCTAGAAAATGCAAAATAATTTATAGTTACAGAGAACAGATACAGGGTTGCCTAAGGATAGATTGGAGCATAGAGAGTTTGGGGACAGGGATGACAAAGGAAGAAACTTTTGGGGGTGATGGATGTGTTCATTATCTGGATTGGTGGTGATGGTTTCACTGGTTTGTCAAAACCGGGATGTCAAAACTTATCAAATAGTACATTTTTAATGTGCAGTATGTTATATGTTAATTATACCTAAATCAAGATTTTTTTTTAAAAAAAGATTAAGCTAAAAAATATGTACAAATAATGCTCCTACCTTTTAGCCCTTGAACTTGGCCAAGATGACTTCTCATACAGAATTCTCTGCGGAGGAAGCAACATCACCTTCATTTTCTGGAGGTAAGCCAAGTGGTGAGCAAATGCTTTAATCATAATAAGAGCTGTCATTCTGGCTCCTGGCTCATAGGTAGTGTGTGGAACAATAATACTTCATACCTAGCAGTTATATGGCTCTAAAAATTTACTAACCAAAGAATTATAAAAATGTGATTTTCCAATAAATTATATTTAAGAGGTGATACCCATGAAGCATTGCACATGACAAGAGCATGTATTTCTTTCAAGTACATAGAAGAAAACCAAGGAATAATTTAGTAAACCCTACCATTTGAGGGGTCCCGAGAACAGCGATGCAGTCAGGTACTCCGGATCTGAGTTATGCCTGGAGCCATCTACCTTGAAATGCTGAGCAGGGCAAAATGAAAATGGCTGGGAAAATGCTTGCCTCTAGTGGGAAAGCCACATGTAGATTGGGTACCAGAAGGAAGGCAATTAAACTTATGCAAACATAACTGAACTAAAACCAGAGTTTAAAGAGAACCCCTATAACTCACACCAAATATTTAGTAGCTGTGATTTTCATTTTTACTGCTGAGTTCAATTCACAAAAACAACAATAATATTTATTTAACATCTGTTATGTGTCAACAGTATGGTGTCATCTTTAAGACTGTTAAGCATTAGAATAAATTACAGGAGGCAATGAAATCTTTCTAAGAAAGCCTGTATCACTTGGATACAGAAAATGGCTATACGGAATGAGAGATGTGCAGCTCTTTCAAGAGACAAAGAAATGGAAAATATTATCAGTTAATGAACCTCCTCATCTATGACTTTTGATGTGCAAGCTTTCATGGCCATCACGCTTTATGTTAAACATCAATGGGCCACTACGGCAATCCCCCATGTGTGGCCCAATAATTCAACATGAACAATGTAGAGCTTATATTGAGTGCCCAGTCAACATGGTTGAATAAGGTCACAATGAAAGTGAGTAAATGTATTTGGAAGTTCTTTCCCACAAATGAAGTACTATGGTCATCTGTTCATTAAACAGTCACTGAGTTCCAACATTGTCCTGGGTGAGTACAGTGGAGGATGAAATAGACATATGGTCTTTGCCTTGGTGGAGGCTATGGGGAGAGGGTAGATCAAAAACTAAATACGTAATAACACATTGTAATAAATCAAAAAGATCTGCATATACTAGGTGGCAAAGAGAGCTCACCATACTGCCCGGCTGTAATTTTAGTTCTCTCCAAAAATGGGAAAGGCATTACCCCACTGCCCCCTTAATTGTAGCAGCTTTTGTATGTTTTCTAATTAGCAGTAATTACGTGCACTTGACATTTCTGTGCTCAGAGTACAGCAACCTGTTTGACAAGCACAGCTCGGTTCTCCCTCAATGAAACCACTGAATAATTGACAGGCAGGCCAGACCTCCGGGCGGCACGCAGGGACTGATAGGCAGCCGACCACTTCCAGCAGAAAGGCTGCGCTCCTGGGCGCTCAGGACAGAAAAGACTGCCAGGGCCACATCAGGCTTTTTAATGTCACCTACACACACAGGTGAGCCACAGTCACATAAGCGGGTTCTGGGCAAAGCTGAGGAAGAATAAAGAGTTTTGTTACAACAATAGTAGAATTGGAACTTATTTTCAGGTTCCTTTCCTGTCTCTCCTGAACACCTAGTACCTCCTGCAGCTACATTCAGTGTCACTGGGAAAAACAATCCTGCTATTAGCTCAGAAAGGCTCCTGTCTTGCTCCTAAGAAATTCCAAGTTTCTTTTGTGGGAAGTGGCTCAATGAGACTGCATGAGTGGTAAGAAGAATCACTTATATCATTTTATGTTTTTATCAGGCATCTCATCACACTGGTTAAGTTCAGCTTTGATCTTACAATACTGTTGCACTTGAGGACACAATAAAAGGCCTTTTGCTATGAAATAGACAAGAAATGTGGTTGAAAAAAAATGCTTCCAGAATGGACTTCATAAAGTGTGACAAGATTTGCTCAAGCGCCATTCTTAAAAATCTCTAATACTTGAACAAACACCAGATATTAAAGCATTTCCATGGTCTTTCATGGAAGGTTAGGTGAAAAGACATGTGTTAATGTCCAGTAAGTAGAAAAGGTCTACTATCATGTCTGCACATATTAAGTATGTAATAAATTGACAAATGCCCACTGCATTTGTAATAACTATTATAAAGTTAATGGCCCCTTTTGACATCAGATAATTTAGTAGACCCCCACTTATAATTCTTACACTTTTACTTGGTTGAGAATATTTAAAAATGACTGAAAAAGTCACTGTGAATCAGTTGAAGCTTATGTAAAAAGCAAAATCTAGCCCTCTGGCTGTGAGGTTTGGACTCTCATCTTTCACCATCTTTGAGCTACTGTGAATGAAATAGCAGATCAAAGTTATATTTTCATAAATATTTCAATAATGCCACAATTAGCAATACCATTCTAGATAATTATTCAAAGACACTGCACACATTATAAACCAAATATCATTTAAAAAAATGATACAGCAGTTTAATTATCTTGAGAAACACAGTGGGAAAGGATACAGTTTGGCATTAGAGGTTTTGGGAGTTCATAGGACATCACCAACAATCAACCCGAAAGCTTCATATTAATCATAAATGAACTGCCACAATTAACAAAGCATCCATATCTGAGATGCAGCTGGAGAAATTCACTTTGGAAAGCATTTAGAAGCATCGGGCACAGGAGGCTCTGAAACAACATAAAACTATAGCAATAAAATAGCAAGAAATAAGTAAAAGCTTTAAAAAGGGGGTAAACAATCAGTGCAAACGATGTTCAATTAGTTTTATGATCAGCCCTTAGATTTTTCAACCAAAGATAAAAAGGAAAAATATATAAATATGCCTTCCTTCAAGAAGTATGGTTTTATTTTGTGCAATGGCTTTCATTTGTTTACAATAAGATGATAGAGAAGACAATGACAGAGACAGAATTGATTGTAGTCACCAGAGGAAACCAGCCTGTATCTCTAACATCTTTGTGTAAGAGCCCACCAGTGTGGTTGGCAGATGTTTTACAAATACTTAGGGAATTTGTTATGAACTTCAAGTGGAAATCCAAGAGAGCATTTTGCATTTGTGCAGAAATCTGAAGGAATAAATGAAAATGAAACCCAGGGTCTCCCTTAGCCTACCTAGGTTAACACCGTGGGCCCCCATCCCGACACTCCCCATTGTTGGGGCTCATCCCCACATGCTGATTGCTCAGGGAATATTATCAGCCAGCCCTGTTTCAAGATTTTAAAAGGCCTCATTGCTATGCAGTCAGTGTTGGCGCTCATAGCTTGCTGTGCGTTGGATGGCTGCTTCTACTGAGTATGATGCTCAGTGGATGAAAAACTAGTGGCAGCAGAAGCTATGAAATGCCAATTACAGTAGACCTCTACTTCGGCTACACTAAGCCATCACCTGACAGCTTTGAAACATGCTGATCCCTGAACTGCTCCCTGCCCCAAGATTCTGATTTCATTGGTCTGGTGGAGGTGGGGGCCAGCCTGGGTATCAGGACTTTTTCTTTCTACATAATTACAGATTCACAGGAGGCTGTAAAGTTTTCCGTAGTGATTACATTGTATATAAACATAGTTACAATATTAAATCCAGGAAACTGGCATTGGTACAATGTGTGTGCATATTTTGTGGCATTTTTTTCTCATTTTACATTTCACAGATTCCTGTAACTACCACTGGAGTTAAGATACAGAGCTGTTCCATCGCCACAAAGATCACCCTTGTACTTACACCTTTATAGTGTCATCTACCCCTTCTTCCTACCTTCTCCCTATAACAAACACTATTCCATTCTCCATGTCTCTAATTTTGTCATTTCGGGAAGATTTTATTAATGGAATTATACAGTATGTAGCCCTTTGAGATTTTTTTTTTCACTCAGCATAACGTTCTTGAGATCTATCCAAGTCATTGTGTGTCTCAATAGTTCATTCCTCTTTATTGCTAAGTGGTATTCCATGATGTGGACATACCACAGTTCATTTACTGTGCTGATTGTAGGACATTTTGATTATTTAGTTTGGGGCTATTACAAATGAAGCTGTAAGGAAAGGGAAACAAAAGCAAAAGTAAACTATTGGAACTATGTCAAAATGCTTCTGCACAGTTAAGGAAACCATCAACAAAACAAAAAGGCAACCTACTGAATGGGAGAAAATATTTGCAAATGATATATCCAATAAGGGGTTAATATTCAAAATATATAAAGAACTTATACAACCCAACACCAAACAACCAAACGATTTTAAAAATGGGGAAAGGACCTGAATAGACATTTTCCCAGAGAAGATTTCCAGATGGCTAACAGACACACTAATGAGGCTCACCATCGTTCACCATAAGGGAAATACAAATCAAAATCACAGTGAGATACCACCTCACACTTGTCAAAATGGCTAAAATAAAAAGAGATAACAAGTGCTGACAATTAGGTAGAGAAAATGGAACCTTTGTGCACTGTTGGTGGAAATGCAAATTGGTGTAGCCACTGTGGAGAGCAATATGGAGATGCCTCAAAAAAATTAGAAATAGAACTACCATATGCCCCCAAAATTCCCCTACTGGGTATTTATGCAAAGAAAATGAGAACACTAATTTGAAAAGATATATGGACCCCTGTGTTTGCTGAAGTATTATTTACAGTAGCCAAAATATGAAAGCAACCTGTCTATCAATAGATGAATGGATAAGGAAGATGTGGTGTATGTGTATACAAAATATTACTCTGCCTCAGAAAAGGATGAGATCATGTCACTTGTGAAAACATGGATGGACCTAGAGGATATTATGCCAAGTGAAACAAGTCAGACTGAGAAAGACAAATATATACGATTTCACTTGTATGTGGAACCAAAAGAAGAAGAAGGAAGAAGGAGGAGGAGGAGAAGGAGGAGGAAGAAGAAAACAAAAAAGCAGAATCAGACCTGTAAACACAGAGAACAAACTGGTGGTTGTCAGAAGGGAGGAGGGGAAGAGGATGGGCAAAATGAGTGAAGGGGAGTGGGAAATACAGACTTTCAGTTATAGAATGAAGAAGTCACGAGAATAAAAGGCACAGCATAAGGAATATAGTCAATGATGTTGTAATAGGGACGTATGGTGACAGATGGTAGCTCCACTTGTGGTGAGCATAGCATAATGTATAAACTTGTTGAATCACCATGTTGTTCATCTGAAACTAATGTAACATTGTGTGTCAACTACACTCAAATAAAAATAAAGCTACCATGAACATTTGTATAAAATGGTCTTGTGCGAACCTAAGTTTTCATTTCTCTGGGATAAATGTTAGGAATGTAATTGCTAGGTCATATGTTAAGTGTATGTTTAGTTTTTTTAAGAAATTGCCAAACTGTTTTCCAAAGTAGCAGTACCAGTTCACATTCCCACCAGTAACATGTGAGAGATTCGGTTTATCTACATTCTTGTCAGCATTTTGTGTTATCACTATGTTTTATTTTAGCCCTTCTGATGGGTGTATGGTGATAGCTCACTGTGGTTTAATTTTCATTCCCTTCATGGCTAGTGATATCAATTATCTTTTCATGTGCTTATTTGCCATCCATATATCCTCCTCAGTGAAATGTCTCTTTTTAAAGTCTCTTTTGCTCATTTTTTAATTGGATTTAGACATGAGAGAGATGGCATTTAAAAGGTTCCCCGGGGATGCCTGTGTGTCTCAGTTGGTTAGGCATATGGCTTTTGATTTCCGCTCAGGTCATGATCTCAGGGTTATTGAAGGAACCCCACATCAGGCTCCGCACTCAGCAGGGAGTCTACTTTTCTCCCTCTCCTTCTTCCCCTTCCCCCTACTCGCACATGCATGTATGCACTCTCTTTCTTTATAAAATAAATTTAAAAGGTTCCCCAGATATTACTTATATGCAGCTAAGTTTGGGAAGTATTGCCTTGTGATAACCTCTTTATATAGGTATACTCTAAACTTAAGCTGTTGCACCAGTGCTAACATTAAAATAGGTCTGTGTAGGCAGGACTGGCTAATTAAACATGCCTGCAGTCCAAGCGAACTAGAAGTGTTTTCTGGGAGCTCAGGTTGTTTGCATATACTCACCTCAGAGCTGGAAGAGTGAGAACTCCAGAGGATAATTCTGGAAATGTGGACCAGAGTCCTTCTACCTCACAATCATGGTGTGTGTGTGTGTGTGTGTGTGTGCATGTATACACACGTGTGTAAATGATAATTCCCAAGTCCCTAAACCCAGAACCAATGAATCAGAAGTTTTGAAGATGGGACCTAAAAATACGCATAAACCCAGCAGGTGGTTCCTATGCTCTCAAAACGTTCAGGTCTGTCAACTCAAGGAGGACTAGGGACCCCACTCTCTACTGCTAGAGTTTATCTTCAGGCCATGGTGGATACCTTTCTCAAGAAAATCATTTTAAGAGAAATGTCCTTGAGCCACTTTGGGGCATAGAGACTTGTGTTTTCCTTCAGAAAGTAGGGAACAGGGGTGGTTGGGTGGCTCAGTCAATTGAGTGGCCCACTCTTGCTTTTAGCTCAGGCCATGATCTCAGGGTCGTGAGATGGAGCCCTGTGTCAGGCTCTGCACTCAATGGGGAGTCTACTTGAGATTCTCCCTCAGCCCCTCCTCCACCTGTGTGTGGGCAGTCTCTCTCAAATAAATAAATCTAGAAAGAAAAGAAAAAAAGAAAAAGAAAGAAAGAAAGAAAGAAAGAAAGAAAGAAAGAAAGAAAGAAAGAAAGAAAGAAAGAAAGAAAGAAAGAAAGAAAGAGGAAAGAAAGAAAGGTACAGAGAGCACTAGGATGGTGTGTTTATGTACTTGCAAACTGGTGTTCTGGAAGTAGTTCTTACATATCACCATACCTCTATGTTGAGAAGTAATCATGTATATTAACCCATATTGATAATAATAACTAATATTTATGGAGCAGTCATTATGTGCTAGGCTTCTCCCACACCCTAGCTCCCTTAATTCTTATAACAACCTAGGAAGAGGTTATCATAGTCCCCACTGTGTTGAAGAGGAAACTGAAGCTCAGGGAGGTCTGGTTCTTTGCTCAAGTTCATAAAGCTAGTAGATGACAGAATGTTTATCCTTCTGGAATTTCCCTTTTTGTCTTGGTTGACCCAAAGTTCAGTTTTTTGTTTGTTTGTTCGTTTGTTTGTTTGTTTTAGAAGACCTACTGGAAACTCACTTTCAAAAAAGAATATATACATTTATTTACCCGGCCCTGACCAGCCTGACCAGCCACCATTTGTGCAACCAGAATCAATGACACACTGAGCTGTATTTTTAATTCCCTGGAGTGGTACTGCAATAGGAACTGTAAACATCAAGCTGGTTCTAAATAGAGAGAGTGCAGCTCTTGGGAGCACTGAAGTAGTTATCTACTGTACAGTGTTAAAAATTATTTCCATCCTGCTATTCAGGAGCCTCTAACCAAGGGCAAAAAAGCCATGCCCTTTAAATACACACTTGGGAGCCTGGCCCCCATTGAGACAGCCACCTTTACATGGCCGGTCCAGGTGGAAGCTCTTTTGTGCTTCAGCTGCTGTTCTGAATCATCTTCAATGATTGCCTCAGTTCTCCGAGCAGCTTTGAGACAATTGATGTTTTCATAATATGCCTGGTCTCATTGTTCGTAATTTCTGATTGCCTGTCATTCCCACGTCTTTGAGCTTAGGTAAGTTGACATATGGACACGTGGGTGTGATGAACTGGTTTCCTCTATTCCCTTTCCGAGGCTCTACACCCAAGGTTTCCTCCAAGGCTCCTCGCCTTTGGAGATGAAAACAGCCTTCATAGGAAACAGCCTGAAGTGAAGCTTAGGTTGTATATAAGACTCTATCCAGGAGCAAAAGAGTGAGTGGAGAGGGAAGGGTGTTAGGGAGAGAATGGGAGCAAATGCAGGGTGATGAGTAACAACACTGGCCAGGTGCCACAAAAACCACACCCAGTGCTGAGCCAGCATGACTCTGTGGGTAGGCCAAACAGAACCACCACATGTTGGAATCCTCAATCACCAGGGATGAAGGGAAAGAAGAGCTTACCTGCCAGTTCCTTCTATCTCCTGACTCTCATTGTTTGTTCAGGGCTGGTCCCACAGGGATTCAGCTATCCCTCAGTTCCGGGTGGTCACTTGGCCCCTCCACACAGCTATGTGGCAGCCATCTTCTATGCCCCTAGCAAGGTGGCAAGGTGCTTCATGTGAGCGCTGGGAAGAGCTAGCACCTCCGCAGGTCTCCTCAGGTAGGACCTGGATGGCTAAGCTGCTGTGGCTTCTGTTGCAGTAGCCCTTGGTCCTCACGCTGGGGAGGCTGTGTCTGCAGAGGGTGGCAGAGATAAGGCCTCAGTGGGAGGCCAGGGCTACTCTTGAACAAGCTTCTGGGGCCCAGGAGGCAGAGGGTGCCAAGCAAGTCTGCGGAGGCACAGAAATCCAGTCCAATACAAATATCCTTTCCAATTCTAATGTAATATTTGAGTATCAGTTAGTGTTCTTGGTTGCAAGCCACGGGAACATACTCTGGCTTTCTTAAGCCAGAAAGGAATTTATTGGGTATACACATAAGAACTTTAAGGGACTGAAGAGTGGGTCTTATAGACCAAGCAGTGAGAGCTGCAATGAGCAGTAGGTAGCAGAAACTGTGACCCCACAGCCCTGTCGTGGTGGCACCCACCACACACACACAGCCTAACATCACTGCCTCCCCATGAGACCACACACCAGCAGGCATGCCTCCAAATAATAGAAGGGGGTTGATACTTGTAAGGACTTGAAAAATATCCTCCCTCCCAAATGTTCAGGTTGAATTTTTAATCCCCTAGTCCCTCAAAATGTGATCTTATTTGGAGATAGGGTCTTTGCAGAGGTAATGAAGTTAAAATGAGGTCATTAAAAAAATGAGGTCATTGAGGTGGGACCTAATTGAATATGACTGATGTCCTTATAAGAAGGGAACATTTGGCCTTAAAGACACACATAGAGAGAAGGCAATGTGAAGAGATGTCAGGAGAAGATGACCATCTACAAGCCAAGGAGAGAGGCCTGGGACAGGTTCTTTTCTCATTGTCCTCGGGAGAAACCAGCCCTGCCGACACCTTGATTTTGGACTCTGACTTCTAGAACCATGAGATAACACATTTCAGTTGTACATACCACCTAGTTTGTGGTTCTTTTTTTTAATGAGAGTCCTAGAAACTAATGTAATGCTGGAGAACCAAGGGAAGACAAAAACCCTCAGGAGTTTTGTGGAACTCTTTGTAGATTGCTAAACGCTTTGATGTATATCATCCTACCTGGCAGGGCTGACTTCATGGCAGGAGACCTGTACAGTCACGCAGAGCTCTGCTCTCAGAAGCACCTGGCTAAAAAAAAAAAAAAAAAAAAAAAAAAAAAAAAAAAGAAGCACCTGGCTCTAGCTTTCATGGTCTGCTGTTGCCATCTTAAAATTCTTAATAGTTTTTAATGAAGAGCCCCACGTTTTCGTTTTGCATGAAGCTCTACTAATTTTATAGTTGATCCCATCACCTGGCTATGAGAGCAATCCTGTAGGTAAACAGGAGCTTTCTCATTATTGGCGTTTGGTGAAGGAACTGAAGCTGACAGAGCGAGCAGCAGGGTCAACAGAACTAGCCAGAGTTTGATTAGGAACTGAGGTTTCCAACGCAGGTGACCTCTGTGTTCCATCCAATTTGAGATTCTGCAGTTCTAGAACTCATCTGAAAACTGAGAAAATTTGGAGCTAAAATCTTGACACAGTTGGCCTGCCTTCACCCCACTATCTTGACTAACACAGAACATGTGAAACCAGGCTCCGTGCCTTCTCCATGGTCCTTAATGTCCCTGGGTTCCTACTTAAGAAGCTCCTCTACCAGCCTCAGTGGACGGTACCATCTTTTTTGCTGGTCCTCTCTGCTGGTCTACTTTTACTTATTTCCCCATTAGACATTGTATCTTTGAAGACTCAGAGTTCTTGCTAGCCTCCTGGCTGAGGTTCAGACAGAAACTGCTGACCTTCAGCCGCTGGATCTGTGCCCTTGGTCAAGGACCTAGAGAAATGCCTTCAAGAACCAATTGATGATCCCCTTCCATGGTTCTAGATATTTAGCCTGTTGGCTTTCCTGAGATACACCAGCCCTTCTCATCTGTGTGCATGGAGTTTCATCATCTCTCCCGGTCTATCTTGTCTATCCTTACTTGACTGGTGCTCTTGCAGCAGGCCAGTGAACTTGGTCGCTTGACACTCCTTTGATGTTCCTACTTTTCCTCCCAGCCCTGTTCTATAGTTTTTTCTAATAGTCAATTCATTCTTCACAGCTCTGTCCCCAGCATCACCAACATACCCTGGAGATTTTCAAGTCAGTTATATATAATCAATGTCCTAAAAAACGTTGAATAAAGTTGCACTTAAATTACTCTTGGATTCCAAGCAAATAGATCATTTTCCAAACCTTTTGAAAGAGGTAGAAGGAGGTTTGGATTTTTAAAAAATTTTCTTTACCACAGAATGGAACATCATTAGGGTGAGGTGCCCCGTAATTATATTTCGTTGTTTATTCATCCTCTGAGGTAGACATGAGTTTGTGCCGACATTCCTTTCTTTGGAAAGAACTTCCCCATTCTGTGTAGGTCTGGTGAGGCTGTTAGCCAGGAGTACTCTACCCTCCTTTCTGCCTCCCCATGTGACCTATGCTGGCCTATCAGAATGTTCTATCTTCTAGGGACTATGTCCGCAATTGCCATGTGACTCAAGCAGCATCAATCAGAGTCATCCTTGGCAATGGTTATGTAGAAATTAAAAAAAAAAAAAAAAGAAAGAAAGAAAGAAAGATGAAAGAAAGAAGAGAGAAAGAGAAAGGTCTCTCTTCCTCCAGAAGAGTGAATGAGCATGGAGACAAAAGCTCACAGAAAAAAACTAGAAGTGGGGAGTGGGATCTAGATTCAGAGACTACTGCTTGAGAAGATCTTTCATGTTGGTTATTTGCTCATAGAGTCACAGAAATCGAGTTGATCAGCAGTCATTTAGAATTATAAGAGCTGAGGGTGCTATAGAAAATGGAAATCTGGCAAAACAAGGGCAGTGAATTGCTCATACCCTAGAGTGATGACTCAAGGTGGAGTATAGTACCAGGACTCTTTCTTTCTTACACATGTGAGGATTTCTGGGTCATTGAAATGTTGGGAGATGCTTTTAGCATTGGGAAGCAGGAATGCTAGACTATTGCAATGTACAGGACAGTCTTACAGAGTGAAGAATTGTCCTGTTACCTGCTCTCTCACTGCAGGAGGGAAAAATACCAACCCATAAAGAGGAGTAGAGTCCTGGCGTCTCTGAGTGAACATGTGTATCAAGCCCTGTAGATACCAGGGATCTAACCTTAGGGTGCACCTTTTCCATCAAAGCCCATTTGGCAGAAAGAGAACTTATGATTTCACACACTAGGGAGTAACAAGTGATCTGGTTTTCTGCAATTGGCTCTCATAAGACTCTGGTCTTCTTCACATTAAATTAGCCCTACATATTACATCAGGTGAGCCTTCCATCTACCCACAAATGTGACCATGTCATTCCCATCCCTAAATTCCCTACCAGATCCTCATTGCCTGTGTACTCCTTACCAAAGTACAGAAAGTCCTCGTGCCCTGACTCCTACCCACCTCCCCAGCCACAGCCCTTGACACTTCCTACACTCTAAGCACAACTGGTGGTGCAACTGCCACTGTGGTGTTTGCAGATTTCAACTGTTTCAAATGTCCATGCCATTGCTCATACTGGTCCCTTTAGCTGGGATATATTTCCTACCTCTCTTTTCCAGACTCAGCTCATTATCATAACCCTTCTAGGAAGCCTTCCAGGAATTTCCAGATGGACTACTGCCCCCTCTCTGTGCTCCCATAGCACACAACATATACCCCTATCTTATAACCATTTAATATTAGAATATCTGTTGGTGTGTCTGTCTTATCCACTAGACTAGAAGATTCTCAGATTCAGGGATTGTACTTTCTTCAGTCTTGTCTTCCATAGCAGCCAGCCTACAGTGGCTGGCACATAGTAGTAGTCCTTGAGAAAAAGGTCATCGAACTGAACTAGACCTGGCTATATACAGGTAAAATATAATCATCTTTATGATGTGTCCAGTAATTAAGTCATCCTGGACAACAACTGGGTTAACTTGCAAGTTACATAATGTGTCATTCTTGGAGTGAAACTCCAAAAAATGAAACGCTAGCATACCTATGACCACTTGCATTGTTACTGGATCCCCAAGACCAGGTTCTTGAGTCTCAATGTCATAGAAATGAACACTGAACTTTAAAGAAAGCAAGCAGAGTTTATTAGAGATAGCTTGCATATAAAAGAGCCAATATAAGAGAGGAATGTCACTCTCCGAAGGGGTAGCATACTAGGCTTATAAAGGCACTTCTCCAAAGGGTGAGGGTCTGGGAGTGGCCAAGCATCCTTCCTCCCATGGTCATTATCTTGTGGTCCTTACTTTTCAATGGACACAAGACAATCACATGTCTTTCTCCATAGTCAACATGCTTTTGGGGCTCCTGGAAAATAGAAGTATTGGTACAAGCAGGCTTTAAATTGCTACTTCTAATTTTGCCCGGAAAACTGTGACTCCCTTAATGGCTGTTATCTCTTGTTTGATCAATTTCCCAGAAGGAGGGATTTGTTTCTAAGTGTATGGAAACTTTTAACCCCTGTCTCTGATCAGTGGCTTTACAGGAGTTAGGTCCCTCTTGCTTATCCTCCACTGTCTCAGTGTGATACTTGTACGAAAAAAGAATTCTATACAGACAAATAATTTTAAAATTTGCTTGAACAAGGAAATTGAACAAAGGAAAACAACAGAACTGCTATCTTAAATCTGGAGGAATGAAAGCCCTCCCCCCTCTTTCTTGAATTTACACAAGGCCATGTTAGCTTCCCAGGCAAGTATGGATGGGGTAGGGGTAGGGAAACAGAACATTGCTCGTAGGCAGAAGTGAGGGGCTGCACATTGGAGGTTGTTTCCTTTTCAGAGAGGTTAAGGGAAGTAAGGTTGTTCCTGAGCCCAGAAAACTGTTGTTTTTTGGTCTGATTTTGGAAATGATGAGGCCAGTCCCTGTAGTATCTGGGCATCCAGCTCCCTATCTGGGGATATAATCTGTGTTCTCGTTTTTCCTTTACTGTCTCCCAGATCTCCTTGTTTTCACTGTTTCTGTCTCTGAGAAGATGGCAGGGTGAAGAGGGTGAAGAGATGTGAAGAAAAGTGTATTTTTAGCCATGACACAGCTGAATGTTCTGAGTCTTCTTTTACAACCACATTTAAAAATAAATGTCAAGAGTTAGGCTTTAAGTGATTTCTTAGTGTCCACATCCTCTTCCCTCCTTAATGGGGGCCTGTCTTCTTCTGACTGGTTACACTCTGCATTGTGTTGCTTTCAACTCCAGATATATAAATCACTAGCTAGTGGAATGCATACAGTTTTTTTTAAGATGTTATATAAAATGCCTTTTATTTAAAGATCTAAATACACACCTTTATCCAGAGTTTAATAATACAGCTGTTCATATCCAACAATATAAAAATGATTTGCCATCAAAATCACATATTAGGTTATGCTTCCCCCTCATTTATTGATGAAATATTTCTGCAGCATACACTGAAGGTAAGAAATCAGGCCTATATACACAAATGTGAGTGATAGGCTCTCTGCTTTCTAGGAGTTTCCATCTAGATGATTGTTTTTCATAGGACTGTGTGAGGTTTGCTGACATTAGACCTGCCTGGGTTTCCAGGTAAAATGCAGATGCCTGGACCCCACCACAGATCATATATGAGATCATATATCTGTCTGTCTTTAAAATACCTTCTAAACCTAAGTGATGCTCTTTCTTACTTTCGGGAAGAGGTGATGATGATCACTTAAAACTCATGAGGGTGTGCAGGTGTGTGCTTCATCAGTCAGGCCTCTAGAAAATACTGGATTTACTTTAACAACCAGGACTTATTCCCTATGTGCAATGAGACCCGTAGTTAAATTTCACTTCAACTGTCACTGGCCACATGGCATTGGGACACTTATCCAGCTTCTTTGTATTTCTTTTCACATCTGTAAACGTGGGGTAAAGCCCATCTCATAGGGTTACTTAGAGAATTAAATAGAACAACATCTGTAAGGTCTTTATCTAGCCATAGACATGTAGTGGTGGCAGCCGACAGCCATTCCTAATCTATGTGTACTACTTAAGATGGGGGTTTATTTTCTTTTTCATAACAAACCGGTTTTTTCCGGCCCAAATATGTGAAATCAAAGAAGCAAACCGTAAACTTCCTTCTCCCTCAGTCTTGCATCCTATGGTTTGGAATGATTTTTTAAAATTTTAAATTAACAGCTTTATTGAGTTATGATATATATACTGAAAAAATTACCATTTACAGTGGACAACCCAATGGTTTTCAGTATATTTACAAAGTTGTGTAATCATCACCACTATACAATCTTAGAACATTTTCGAGGTAAGTTTTGCATGTGTGCATGTGTTAGGGAAGCAGCTCTTTTAATAGAGTCTTTTAAAGGAAATATAGAATATTATACACTGTAGCAGATATATCTTCCTTTACCTACCTTGGGAAACTAGAAATATCCTCTTTTCTAAGATACTATTTTTTTTCATCTTTTGAATTCCTTTTCTGGACTTGTCTTCAAAATTTTATTCCCATTGTTTTAAATATCTCCAATTGTGATGGATTTGCTTTTGAAGATACATGTGAAAGTGATAAAAAATGGTGATTAGGGACACCTCAGAGGCTCAGTGGTTGAGTGTCTGCCTTGGGCTCAGGGTATGATCCCGGGGTCCTAGGATTGAATCCTGCATCAGGCTCCCCCACAGGGAGCCTGCTTCTCCCTCTGCCTATGTCTCTACCTCTGTGTGTGTGTGTGTGTGTGTGTGTGTGTCCCTGGTGAATAAATAAATAGTCTTAAAAAAATGGTGATTAGCTCCCTTTGACAACTAATAGGGGAACTCAACCTGGTTAATACTATTAAAGACTCAGAAATCAAGAACTGGCCATAAATTAATGAGGCAGGTGTTGTGGTGTGGCCCTTAGACTAATTCTAAAGATGTCAATAATCAATAAATTAATATAAAATCAGCATCTATCAGTTTATAAAGTATACATTTTTTGTACTTATTTAAGGAATAAATCCTGAAATCAAATGGATCCTGGAATTAAATTGTACAAACTTTGTACCAACATCTGCTAGTGGTACTTACCATATTGTACTATCAATGTGTATCTGGCTACATGTCACATATGCAGTATTGAGAGGGCTTGTATATTTGTCTAAATGCTGCCAGCACTCACCCCTATTCTGATGCAGAGGGAACACTCAGTGAGTGCCCTGTGAAAAAACAGAGATTCAGGACACTCAGCTCTAGGATGTCCAGATATTTGCACAGGTAATACTTGTGTGGATTACTTGCATTAATAGAAAATTTTTTCTTCAACTAGTTCCTTAAGTTACCATGGGGAATTCAGTGGTGCTAAGGTATGGGTTGAAACACCTGGATTGCTAACTGAACCTGAGAGCAAAATATAAGTGACTTATAAATAAGGCACTAATTTATATTAGTAATACATCCCTCCTTGAAAAGGTAAGAGCTGACTATGAAACATATACTACACACAGGATGTAGAAGATGCATTTTTAAAACCTTCATGTCAGGGCAGCCCCGGTGGCTCAGCAGTTTAGCGCTGCCTACAGCCTAGGGCGTAATCCTGGAGACCCAGGATCGGGTCCCACATTGGGGTCCCTGCGTGGAGCCTGCTTCTCCCTCTGCCTGTGTCTCTGCTTCTCTCTCTTTCTGTCTCTCATGAATAAATAAATAAAATTAAAAAAATATAAAATAAAATCTTCATGCCAAATATTGTTTTCCTTGTCCAACCCTTCAAGTCATGTCAAAAACATATTAATAGGTTATTAAAGCAGAGATAATTCAGATACAAATGAAGAATTCTAAGACCTGGATATTTTTACTTTTTATGTTTTATACATTCAGAAGAAAATCCGCACTTCCTCCTCAGGCTGCATTAATAACAGCAAAAATGTATTGTTTATAGCAGAAATGGTTTAAATTAATCATCTCCATATGATGCATCTGGTTATTTATTTGCACAGATTTTTTTGTAAAAATCTTGGATATTTCAAGATAATACCATTGACAAGTAAATATATGAACAGAAGGATCAATTGGCTTTAATTTATATTAGAAAACTAATTGTATGGATTCAGATAATATCTTGCCATTACAGCTTATGAAACACATGCCCACCATTTCATTTACTTGCCTTGAAGGTACTGATTACCTTCATATTATAAATGGGAAAACTAAGCCTGAAAGAGGTTAAGTAGAATTGTTCTAGGTCACAAAGTTAATGTACTGCAGAACCAGAATCATAATCTCTGATTTAGACTCCTGGTACAATCCCCTCCCCCTGTACTTCCAATTCACCCTCTTGGTAGCTCACCCTCATCCTACAACTTATAAACAGGTGTTGAGAACCTATATTACACGCTCTAGACAGTCCTAGGGAATCTGACTACACTTTAAGATTTGGAAACAAATCCACTCTGAGAAGCAAATGTCAAGGCTGCAGCTTCCACCCAAAATAGATTCACATATGTGGTTAGGTGAACAGAAAGGTATCTCTTCCTTTTTCCTTCAGTCAGGAAGAAGGCTGGTGGTTAGAAGAACTGGGATATGACATTTGTTATTGGTTGATGTAGGAAAGGTTTAATAATGTCTTAGTACAATAAGGCCAGGATTATTAGTAAGAAATAAAGTTATGTGATAGAAGCAGACATAATTTTTTTAGATAAAAATGAAAATTCCAGGTCAAATTAATCATAGTGTCAAGATAATTTTTTTTTTAAGATTCTATTTACTTAAGAGAGAGGGCACACTGGACCTTGGGGGAGGGGCAGAAGGAGAAGCAGATTTCCTGTTGAGCAGGGAGCCTGCCATGGGGCTCCATCCCAGGACCCCACGATCATGACCTGAGCCAAAGGCAGACACACTTAACCCACTGAGCCACCCAGGTGCCCTGATAAGTTTGGTTTTATATACTCCAGAAGAAAATCCACCAGTGCACTAAATGAAACCTCCTTCTGACACCTTTCCCTGCCTTCATTCGTAAGCCCAGAGCTCATTTGTTTCCCACTCAGGGACTCAACAGACCCAGACCTTGAAACGAGAGACAATATCTTCCTTTACAGAGCAGCAATCAGTGGACAGGAAGTCATGGACTTCACTAGAGGCTACAAAATGTGCAAATAATGAGAAGGTACTAAGGGAGACGGAGATTTTATTATTTCTGTAAAGAGCAGGGAGGGTGGTAGATCTGGGGAGCAGCAAATATTAGTGAAAAGCAAGGAGGCAGGTTAAAGGCAAGGGAGACAGAAAGAAGAAGACCAAGAGAGGGGCAGCCCAGGTGGCTCAGCGGTTTGGCGCCTGCCTTCGGCCCAGGGCATGATCCTGGAGATCCATAATCGAGTCCTGCATCGGGCTCCCTGCATGGAGCCTGCTTCTCCCTCTGCCTGTGTCTCTGCCTCTCTCTCTCTCTCTCTCTCTGTCTCTCATGAATTAAAAAAAAAAAAAAAAAAAAAAAAAAGACCAAGAGAGGAGTTGTACTCCCACTCCAACACATCCCCGTTGGGGACCTGGGCAGGGGGCCTCCCTGTTTGAGCTGCCTGGGGGAGGGAAGCAAGTAGAGGAGGGTTATGATGCCTTCCCCAGTCATGCCCCGGGATCGATGCAGCAGCAGAGCAATGTGAACACTTGCTTAAGTCTATACTGTGTCCATTGGGTATTGGGTTTGGGGACAACCAAATGAAAAGGTACCCAGTCCTGAAGGGGATTGGTGGCCACCAGTATTGTGGTCTGCAGGGTGGCATGAGTGTCCTATCTCCCCCCTGCTGGAGAAACAGCCAAGTGCATCCCCTAGGGTCTACCACAATCTCCTCTCCTTAGAGGCCAGTCAGTGGCCAATCTGTGAGTAGCAAAGGATAGAACCTGCTCTACAGTTTTACATGCCAGCACTTGACCTGATGGGCTTCCTAATTAAAAGCAGTTAACTAAGTCTTCCCTCACCTTCAGTAAGTGAGTGGTAGGGCTGAGTTTAATTGCAAAGCTAGCCTAACATGAAAATGCAGTGACAAAAAAAAAAAAAAAAAAAAAAAGAGAGAGAGAAAATACAGTGACATTAACTTCCCAGCTCTCCTCCACTTTAGAATTCCAGACCTTCTGGAACCTAATCTATTTCAACTGATGGTGCAGGTTTACAGAAAGATACATCAAAGCACGATTACTAACACTACTAAGAAATGTTAATATGACCTAAGCACATACAACAAGATTTCTAAAGGTAGTGTATTCTCTAAATGCATTTGCAACATAGCTCTGAAAACTCAAAACATGCTTAGGAAGACAAGGACAGGGAATGTTCTTAGTTGTCCCTCTAATGTCCATTTCCTACTTTCCTGTTCCTGGTAAACCTAGAATTTCCCAGCCATGGCATTTGAGGGAAATGGGTTCCACCTCCCAGATCCTGGGGCAGGCTCTGATTGGGTCATAAGGAACCACCTGCTAACCACATTAGTTCAAGAACAAGCTCCTGGGGGTGCCTTGGTGGCTGAGTCAGTTGAGCTTGAGCATCTGACTTAATTTTGACTCAGGTCATGATCTCAGAAGTCCTGGAATGCAGCCCCGGGTCCCCAGATCAGTCTCCACACTCAACAGGGAGTCTGCTTGCCCCTCCCCACTGCTTTCTCTCTCTTTCCCTCTCCCTCTCAAATAAATAAATAAATCTTAAAAAAAAAAAAAAAAAAAAAAGAATGAGCACCTGGCCACAACCTGGCCACTGAAAGCCAATGAGATTCAATTAGGGGGATTTTGATTAAGCATTGAAAATGCAATGTCTTGCATTTTCATGCAAAAAAGCAAACAGGTAGCCCTGAAAAACTTCCAGTTGTTTGGGGACCAGGAGAGAAGGATCTATCTAAGAATAGACCCATCAAGCACCCAAGTAACAGAACCTCAGGGTGGAAAGATGGAGAAACTGGGTGCAAGTCACAGTTTTGCAGCCCTGGTCCAGCCTCATTTTGGGAAATCCCCTTCCTGAACCAATGCATTTACTTCTTCTGGGTCCATTTGGGTCAGATTTTTGTTACTTGCAACTAAAATGTCTTAACTTAAAAAAAAATCTACCATGTAAAAAGTAAAACACATTCAAACTTTTCACTAATCAGTTAGACTTGGGGTTTCAATTTCACAATGAAATCTCATGGAGAACCACAAAATACTGATAATACCCACCCACAAGAGGTATGTAGAAAGGAAATCGGGTTCTTCCTCCATGTAAGAGCTTTTCTTTTCCTCTCCCTCTCTCTCCTTTTCTCCTTCCTTCTGCCAAAGGGAACACCGGGTAAATCCTATTAGGCTGCAGCCAAGTGCACTGAAGACTGCCTTAGTGTTACAAAAGGGTGCTAAGAATCTCAGCATTTCAAGTGTGTGGTGTCCCTAACGTGTTGGCAATCTAGATTTTCCTTCCTTTTGTAGGTGATATACACCGTGACCTCTTAAATATCCATCATTATCTGCCATTGTTATCTAGTGAAGAAAACACGGTCAACTGCCATTCCCTGCCTACCAGGTAAACCGTGAGCAGGTGTCACTGCCAACTACAGCTGTCAGAGGTCTAATTACTGATTCATGTATTGCTTCTCTTCCAGGGTCATGAGGCCCATTTTGAATCCTCTTTGTATCCCTCATTGCAGAGCAAATATTTGAAAATGTCCATTCAAGATGCTGCTGCTAATCTAATTGTGGCATTTGGTTAGATCCAATTTGGCACATAATCTGGTGTAAATTACACGGCGGAATTATCTCTAACCTTATCACCTATTATGGGGTGCTCGGCAGTTGCACTGGATCTTGCTCCAATTGTTCAACAGCTAAACTTCACTAAGTCTGCATAACCATTTGTGCTAAGTTTCTGAGACAGGTTGCTTTGATTTTATTCATTCCCATCCCCCATTCTGAGCTGCAGGGCCCCAGATACAACTTGTCAATGCCCATGGGGCCATCGATTCCTTGACTGTCCTCTTCAGAAATAGGGACCTGGAGGACTGTGCTTGGCTGCCTTCTCCAGTTGGGGAATACAGGCTATCTGCTAAGTTTGGTATGCCCTCTTGGCTTCTCTCCCTTGTTGACTAGATTGTTTCAGGATTAGGGGGTAGATGGATCCACAGATCCAAAGTTCAGGCAGCTTATAAGCACCGGGCATGTTGTCAGCTCTGGTTATGAATGGCAATGTGTGACCAGGGAACATTCTCTGGCAAGAGCCCCACGGCTGGTACAGTACCTAAGACACACACACATACACACACACAGATTTATTAAAGAACATGTGTGCATCTCTGTCACTCAGGATCCAGCACTCAGTGCTGACTCCACGGAACTTAGAACCCTTAACATCCATTCTCATGATTAACATTGTTCAGACCCCAAGGCAATGTTACCTCTTGCTCAATGTCCTAATGACAAAGGTTACAGCCTATGAATGCCATGTAGATCTGTGGCACTGCTGATACTTGAATCTAACACTTTTAAATCCAGGAGTACTTGAAAAAAAAAAAAAAAAAAACCTGGCAAACCTATCAAGTCCCTTCAGATCACACGCATGCAGTGATTGCTCTATTACAAAGAATTGTTTCCGAGAGGTGAGAATCATCCATTTTCTTCCTTCTTTTGATGTTCCAATTTGTGGCTCCAGATGTACTCAAGAATTAGCGTGGTGTTCCGGAGGCCTGGATGGCTCAGCAGCTCAGCGGTTGAGCATCTGCTTTCGGCTCAGGGTGTGATCCTGGGATCCAGGATCGAATCCCACATCAGGCTCCCTGTGAGGAGCTTGCTTCTCCCTCTGCCCATGTCTCTACCTCTCTCTCTGTCTTTCATGAATAAATAAATAAAATCTTAAAAAAAATATTAGCATGGTGTTCTAACAAATAACAGCTAAGGAATGACAGCAGTTCACATTACTCTTAAGTTTGTATATATGAATGTTGGAAATGCTATATGAGTTTAGATATTCCTGTAAGGGATGGCACAAATCATAAGTGATAGCAATTTGAATGAGAGATAAAATTATTTTTTGAGATATCTTCTGTGATAATTCTTTATATTGATCTCATTATAAATGCTGAATGTGAATGGGTTATCTCTAAACCCGAATATTGCTTTAATTTTTAAAAACAATGTCATTCGTAAGTGCTTCAGCAGAGCAATTTCTCCAAGCTGGAATTAATAAACCGCACTGTAAGAACTATAATGACTGAAGAGAAGTGGTCTGATTTGACATTAAGAACATAATCTTGGGGCACTTGGGTGTCTCAGTGGTTGAGAGTGTGCCTTTGGCTCAGGGTGTGATATCCAGGTTCTGGGATTGAGTTCTGAATCCGGCTCCCTGCAAGGAGCCCGCTTCTCTCTCTCTGTGTCTCTCATGAATAAATAAATAAAATAAATCTTCAAAAAAAAAAAAACCACAACAGAACATAATCTTGATTGTCACAATATAATGATTTTGCTAAAGTTGAAAAATAAAAATTTATGGAAAAACATAAAAATCACTTGCGAATTGTCTGTCTCCATAATATTACTCACTCAGACATTACCAGCCCATCATTACAACAGTCACACATATACAATAATGACTGCGTTCTGTCATCTTTGACATTTTACTGATATTCAGTCATGTAATAATCCTAGCTTTATCCTTATTTTTCTGTTTCAATGCTGTGGAAGTATCATTGTCAGGGTAGTAATAGAAAACACTTGAGCTTAATTTATAAACTTTGAATATTTAGGTATCTGCCACGTGGGCCTCCATTTGCCCTCTTGCCCCCATCGAGCCAAAAGGCTGGTGGGGACTGGAGAGGGGGAGTACCAGGATCCAGGATCCTGTGGGCGCCGGCTCCCAGCGCGGGCATCCCTGCGGCCGTCCGACAGGTGCCCCGGGCCCCGCCCCCGCCGCCCACCTCCTCGGGGATTGGCTGCCTCGGCGGGGGGGCGGGCCCAAGGTCGGGGTAAAGTCGGGGGTCTCGGGCGCTGGGGGCCCGGCTCGCCCGGCAGGCCTCCAGCCGCTGCGCCCCGGGCGGGGTTCCCTGCCCCCTTTTCGAGACCGCTCGCCTCCCCGCGGCGCCAGGTCCGGCTCTTTTGGAGGAAAGAGTCAAAGCCCGGCCGGGCGGCGGGCGGGCGCTGCGGGGTGGCGGGGACCCAAAGGGCGCGCGGGGGCTGCAGGCGCAGGGGCGGCGGCCGCGCGGGCCCGGGCTCAGCGGGGGGCGCCCGGAAACGGATTCCCCTTGGGCGGCCGCGCCAGGGGGCGTCTCGGAGGCAGCGGGCGGAGCGGGCGGCCGGGCGCTGCTGAGTAATCCCCGCGGCGGCGGGAGGTGGCGGCCGGGCGCTCACGTCCCCCGCCGCGCCGCGCCTCGCCTCGCCGCAGCCCGCCCGGCTCCGCCCCCTCCGCGCCCTCCGCGCCCTCCGCGCCCCGCCCCGCCCCGCGCCGCCCCTCCCCCCGCCCGGCTGCGCGGCGCTCGGGGCAGGTAGAGCGGGCTCCGGGCGCGGGGCCCAGCAGCCGCCGCCCCAGCTCGCCTCGGCCCCGCGCACAGCCTCGCGCGCCCATGGCCGGCTCGGAGCAGCAGCGGCCGCGGCGGCAGGACGACGGGGACTCGGCCGCGGCGGCGGCGGCGGCGGCGCCCCTGCAGGACGCGGAGCTGGCCCTGGCTGGCATCAACATGCTGCTCAACAACGGCTTCAGGGAGTCGGACCAGCTTTTCAAACAATACAGGTGACCGACGCGCCCCGCTCCTGCGGCCCGGCCGCGCGCCCCTCGGGGTGGCCCGCGCGCTGCGCCCCGCTCCGCTCCGCTCCGCCCCGCTCCGCCGCGGGCCCCGGCACCCCCCCCCCCCCCCCCGTGGGTCTCCGGGCCCCGGCCCCGGTGCCCGGGTCGCCTCCCTCGGCCTGCGCTGCAGCCGGCGCTCCTGCGCCTTTGTCACATCGCTCCTTTGCACCCGCGTTCGGCTGCCCTCTGCCTCCGCGGGACCCGCCACCCGCCCTCCCCGAGCTCCCGAGAGGGGCGCCCGGAGCTTGCCCGCGCCTCTCCCGCGGGTCGCCGTTCCGCCGCCCGCTCCGAAGCCCGTTGGTTTGGGGACCTGGGACCGGATGCGATTAGAGGCAGCCGGGAGCCTCCGACTGGCGGGGCTTGTGCCCGAGCAGCCTTTTGTGACACGGAGCACACCGGCTGCATCGTGCCCGTGCCTTGTGCCTCGCATTACTTTGCATCGTTGGTGCATTCTTCAACGCTTTTCTTGTTTGAAATCAGATCTGTGTAATTGCCTTGTAGTGCAGGAATTAAAAAGGAAACTGAGTCGAACTCGGCTTGCTCACCTCTCTCCTCCTGCCTGTCTTCTAGAACTCGGTCCTTAAAATGAGTTCCTAATGCCTTTCAAGAGAGTGCTTACTGTGGACTTCTCTAACTTAAAGAAGAAAATGGAGGGATTGTAAATACATGCAAGAGTGGAAGAACACGTGTGCTCAGTTAATTGCTTTTTAGAAATTCGGCTTTTAAAAAAAATGAAAACTGAAACCTGGTTATCTTTCTTCTGTGAGTGGGAGGAGCCTTCAGTTTCACTGGGGACCAGAAGCATCTGCTTTCTGGTTTAGGAGACAAGTTTGTGATTTGCCCTTCCAATGTTGAGTCTCAGGGATGTTGATTAGCAACTTCCCCTTAGGTGTTTAACGGCCACATGCTTCACTCTGTTTAAGACCTGAATGATCTGGAAGGAATGTAGGGACTCATGTGCGTCCGTGACCGAGAGCCACAGTCTGTAAAGAAATGGAAGAGGGATAGGTGGAGACCCCTGATTCTTTCCGGATTCAGAGATTGGCGGTTCTACAGTTGGAGCTGTTCACTTTTTAATGCAAAGCAAATATCTCACAACTATAAACGTTTCACTAAGGACAGTTTACTCTTAAGTTATTTTTTTTTAAAGATTCTATTTATTCATGAGAGACAGGCAGAGACATAGGCAGAGGGAGAAGCAGGCTCCCCTTGGGGTACCAGCACCTCGGATGACGACCTGAGCCGAAGGCAGACACTCAACTACTGAGCCACCCAAGTGTCCCTACTCTTCAATCAGTTTTTATTAAAAGCAAAAACAAAAACAAAAAAACCTAAAAATGGAAACAGCCTTATCAGGCCATTTTATTTTTAAAGCCTACCAGTCTGATTTCAGTCTAAAAATGTACTTTAGTGTGTAAAGAGTAAATTTGCGTGTCAAGAGTAGAGGGAGGGGGAGGTGTCCAGGGAGAATTTACACTATATAGACAGGAACTGTCTACGTGTGTGTGTGTGTGTGTGTGTGTTTAAGATTTATTTATTTTAGAGAGCTCAGGCAAGTGCTTGAGTTGGTGGGGAAGGGACAGAGGGAGAAGCAGACTCCTCACTGAGCAGGGCACCCAAGATGTGTGGCTCAATCCCACATAGCCTGAGATCATGTGGGTCCCTGGGTGACTTAGCCACCCAGGGACCCCTACTTGCCTTTTGAGAATAAAAAAGGAAATAAACTATTGTAGTATCCGTTTTCTGCCAGACACAGTGTTAGGCACACCGTTATATTCTGACTATTCTAGTGATGACAAGAGTGAGCTGTATTTTTATCATGATAATTTTATAGTAGGGGGCTTGAATCTTGTGTTTATGTGCATGGCCCAGGATACTGCACAGCAGTTCTAAATCAGGGCTCTTTTCATTATCTCATTTTGCCTGTCTCACTAGAATTATTATACAGTTGACCCTTAACATAAGTTTGAACTGCATGGATCTCCTTGCATGTGGATTTTTTTAAATAGTACTATAAATATATTTTTACATCTTTGTGATTTTCTTAAGTTTTTCCTGTAGCTTACTTTATTATAGGAAAACAGTATGTAATACATACAACATACAAAATACGGACTGTCAGTAGGGCTTCTGGTCAATAGTTGGCTACTAGCAGTTAAGTTTTTGGGGAGTCAGAAGTAACATATGGATGATGCTCCCCAACCCCCACATTGTTCAACTGTATCTTGTCAACTGTATCTTGTGATTTGCCCTCTGACCTTATTTTCTGACAATTGAAGCTTTAAGGGATAGACCGTAGTAGCGTTATGCCATCAGCTTTCCCTTGATCCATCTAATTTGTGATGTGGGAAGGCCTCGCATTCTTGTCATCTCCTAAATGTGCTGCTGATACATACTTTGGAAACATAACTGAGTAGAGGTGTATTTGCAGACCAGAGTCCTATAACAAGGGTTGCAATTGTAGTTTTGACACTTTTGTAGCTGCTGACTTCGGTTACTCAAAATTTGCTTCCTTGCTCATACAATGGGAGTAGCATACATCATAATGTGACTGTTAGGATTAAAAGAGATAATCCGTGATGGCTAGCACAATGTAAGCACTCAGTAAACACTAGCTAGCTTTATATTTGATGTTTTCCCCATTGTTGTGCTTTCTTCTTGATGGCATAGTTTGAGTAGAAGGAAAAAAACCTCCTGTATGCAGGTAGCTGTAATATATATGTGTATATATTAAATATTTTTATTTTTTCATGAGAGACACAGAAAGACAGAGACACAGGCAAAGAGAGAACCAGGCTCCCTGTGGGGATCCCGATGCGGGACTCTATCCCAGGACCCCAGGATCATACCTGAGCCAAAGGCAAACGCTCAACCGCTGAGCCGCCCAGCTGTCCCAGGTAGCATTTATATTTAAGGTTAGCCTTATATACGGCATATGAAAGATTTAGAGTCTGTTATGTATTGGGAAACTTGTCTTCTGTTCTAGAGTTGAATGGTCTGCTGGGAAACTTAGAAGTGACTTTATAATAAGTACTCCAGGAACACCTCCAACTCTGTTTACAGAAGAGAAAGCTATTGGTTTTCTCCTTTCTTAGGACTGTTTTGTCATGGAAGACCATCCTTACCCTGCTAGCAAACCTTCTGGAATCTTATCCGTTATTGTTTGACAATAGAAACATATTGCATCTAGTGTAACAATAACATTTTTATTAAAGCAAGAAGGTCATTTTCTCATGTCACAATGATAAAAGTTTGATCAACAGCTATGGAATGAGGAGAAATGGTTACTTTATAGAAACCTATCACGAAGGCCATTCAGAATTAATGGAAAAGCTGGATTGTGTAATTTAGATATCCTATATATAGGAAGTAGAAATATATGCATAAGGAGAGTATTTCTTTTGAGCTCTAAGAGGCCCTGTAGTTGGGATTTCAGAATGTGTCACTTCTGTTGTAACTATAGTAATAATGTAATAATAACCAGATGTTCTGTTGTTGGTGCTGAGACCCTGTCATGCACTTGGGGATGTATTCCCAGAGGTTGAGACAGATGGATGCTGTGATGAGGCCTTTTTTGCTTTGAGCCTAAGGGCATAACTTTGTTATCTTCATGATACCACCTGAAATTCAATTCCTATTGTTGATCTTTGGGTTTAGTGACTTAATGTGGCAGTGCTCACTCCCTCACTCACCCCCCAACACTAACTGATGGTCACATGTGTGACAGAGGCTCAGAGCTTTAGGTACTTGGACACACAATAAAATAGGTGATAGTTACATGCACAAGAAAAGATACTAGATTTCAGATGTGGCGGTGTAGGTACAGTTGGCAGTGGTATGGAGGCTGGGAGACGTACCCATGGCCCACCATGACCTATAGGAGTAGAGGGCAACAATTTGTAATTCATTGCAAAGGAAACTTGTGGAGGAAATATCTGATTATCATGATGGGGGAGGAGTTGGGAGGGGTATGTGACAGGTGGTGGGGCGGAAATGAAGTCTAGGAAACAGTGAAAAACCCACATGGAGCTATGAAATGGCATCTGGAGAGGCAAAATGAGTGAGCACTGCAAGCTGATCAATGTGATTAGGTTGTCCTGTTTGATGGCTTATTCCATGCTTGGTATTTTCTTGGATCACTGGTTGGTCTGTGTTTCCTGTGAGTCAGTGCTGCTTTTTGGGGTTACTTTGCTGCTGGTTGTCCAGTCAACTCACATTTTATGATGACCATGCTCCTCACCGTGGCCCTCACATCCATAGTTAACTCTTGGTGCCATTGTCTCTTTTTGACTTGCAACATTACTTTTGTAATTGGAGGACCATCAGGAGAGGTGAAGCACATTGAGGTAGGAAGACAGGAGGTATCTGGAGGTCCCGGCCAAAATGAAATTTGTTGTTCTTGTTTCCCAGGCCGGACATTTATCTCCCTCCTCCCCTTGGTACCACTATCTCTATGTCCTGTTTTAACTCCTGGTGTTTGTTCTCTCTGACCTTAAATCACCTGCAGTTCTTACCTTGCCGACACTACCACCAATTTCTGGCTGTAGATGTTATTAAAAAGTCATATTAAAAAAATCATTGTCAACTAAAACAAGCATATAGTGGTTAAAAGGGATATTCATTGAGGATAAATATGCATACTTAAATATGGGATTTACTGTAGAATTAGTAAATAGTTGGTATTATGGGTTACATTTTTCTTTTCCATTTTAAATTCTAAAAATGACAAATTTAATAAAAACAAAAGGCAAGAAAAATGCACAGCAGGTAATGTTTATGTTTAAAATGAAAGTATGGATTCTAAATTATTTAGCACAGTTTATGGCACATATAACAAAACCATATGCCATGTGTCTTACTTGTGCCCATATGGTTTACAGAGCTAGTCATGTCATAAAGATGGCGTAGTATAATCCAGGGGTTGCAAATGATGGCTTATGGGCCCAATCTGTCTGTTTTTATAAATAAAGTTTTATTGGGATACAGTTACTCTCACTTGATTACATACCTTTTCTGTAGTTGTTGTACAATACAGAAACAGTAATGAATAGCTGTGACAAACCACATAGCCTACAAAGCCTGAAATATTTACTCCTTGATCCTTTACAGAAAAAAAATTATTGACCCCTGGTACAAACCAGAGTTCTGTCTGGAAAGACTCAAAAGGCATGTGTAAGAGGCCTGGGCCAGTAGGTGCTTGAGCCTAAAACTGTGGCAGGTACTTTAGAGGACAGGAAGAGCTTGTAGGCCACCTGTATTTTCCGCATGGTCTGGCTGTTCCCAGACAGCATCATGTCTGTGCCTTGCCATTGGAGTTTATGGAGAGTCCGTAGATGCAGAAATGCAAGAAAAGGAGAAGCAGTGAAAAGCAGAAATGGTGTAAGGGAACGGGCAGGAAAGACAGGAAACTCCTCTGTTGCCTTTTTCCATCCTTCTAAACTTAGGGTCGGGTTTGTTTAAAAAAAAAAAAAAATATATATATATATATATATATATATATAGATTTTTTCCCCCCCCAATTATTGCACTTTCTGGAAAGGTCCCGATTAACCATTAAAGATTCATTTTGTTTAATTCGTATTATTAAAAAAAAAAGCCTCTAGACGAATGGGAGAGTTTATATACAAGAAATTAACAGGGAAAAAAAGGGGGATATGTATACCGCGGTGTGTGTGCATCCCTCCATGTACTTGGAAGCACACAGAGTTAAAGATGTGAGCCCTTAAGACAATCTGTGTGCTCTGAGTTCTGCGTTCTGTGTTAACAAGTAGTTCTGAGAGATTGCCTTCTTCCCTACCCTAGTTAGAGGACTTATACTGAGAGAAATGAGGTTTTGATGAAGTAAGAAAACACAAAGGGGGAGACCAAGAATACTGAGGCACAGAACATTTCCTGTTCTAGTTACATGAAACCACTTGGATATCCCCAGACACATCATCACATTTCAGGGGTCTAGACCTTTTTGCTCAGGCTGTTTTAACTCTGGTTTTTTTTGCACCCTGATCTCTTTTGCCAAGGTCACTCTCCTCCTTCCCCTGCAATAGCTGTGGGACTCTATAAAGGCTAATTCTGAGAAGGGCTTGAGGAGAAGAGTATAAAGGATGTACAGAAAGTAGATGGCTGTGCTGCAGAGAATTTTCCTGTTATTTCAAAACTGCCTAGTGCTGGGGGTTGGGGTGGGTGGGAGGAACTTCTCTCTTTCGTGGACCTGTCCCACCACTTAGTCTGTTCCCTGAATCCTTAGTATGCTGTTCAACCAGCACACAGGTTCAAGTTGAGGTTGAATTACCTTTGTGGCAAACCTGGGAACATAATCACCACTGAAACCCTTTTTCTGATGGAAATGCATTCCAGTGTTTAAATATATGACTTTCCCTATATTTTAAAAAATTGAGATATAATTGATATAGATGTTTCATGTATACAACATAAATGATTTGTATCTATTGTGAAATAATCACTACAACAAGTCTAGTTGACATCCCTCACCATAGATAGTTACAAAAACATAGTTTTCTATAAAACTACCCATAAATTTGCTGTGTCAGAAGAGAAAGTCCTGACTGCCTGGCAACTGATGTGGAGATTAAAATAGGGGCTTTTTTCCTTTTTTTAAGATTTTATTTATTCATTTGAGACACACAGAGAGAATGAGCAGAGGGGAGAGGCAGAGGGAGAGGGAGAAGCAGACTCCCCGCTGAGCTGAGAGCCCAGCACATGGCTCAGTCTTAGGACACAGAGATCCGCAACCTGAGCTACAGGCAGACGCTTAACTGAACCGTCCAGGAGCCCCTGAAATAGGGGCTTTTTTTCATGTGTAAAGGTGGTTGATGGTTTGCTGTCTTGGCCGTTTCCTTAGCTGGTGTGGCTTTCTCCACCTCTTCCTTCTTGCTCAAGGATTTCAGAACATAAGAAATACATATCTACAACAGATAGTTACTCCTGTCTTCCAGGAAGATGATCTGTGATTACAGAGAAAACCCCTGCACAGCGTCTACCGTGTGTGAGACACAAAGGTGAGAAGCAAGTCCTTCGAGGCAGTATTGCCTACTTGATATCTTTCAGTCTGCCTCAGAAATGGTCACTTGAACACGTCGTCTTGTCCACAGCTGTACTGTCTGTGAAATCACTGGCTTAGGTGACTGACTTTTCCTAATACATGTCAAAATAAGCACATAATGGTAAATAGTAGTTGGTGTTTACTGGTGCCAGGGGCACACCAGCACTTCCAGAATGTTCATCTTTATTTTCTCCTCCCTCAGCTCTGTGAGGAGAGGGGTGCTCTTGTTATCTCCCTCTCACAGGGGGTGAAGGGGAAGCACAGTTGCATTGAATGACCTGCCCAAGTTTTCAGAGTTAAGTGGAAGAGCTGGGTGTGAACCCAGGCCAGCGGACTCCAGAGTCCGTGTGTTTCACCCCTACACTATAGTACCGCTCTTCTATAACTTTCACAATATGAGAAGTTGACCTGTGTGCTGCTAAAGTCATTTTGGGGTGAGATCCCAGCAATCTGCAAACAATACCCTAACACCCAGAGGCCACCTGATAAGCCGCCTGGGAGTTGGCCGTTGGGAAAGAAGTCTCCCAGAGCTTTGGGCACTCATTCTAAAATAAGGGTCTCGTCTTGACTTAGAATGTCCTGTGATCTGACCTGTCTGCTTCTCTGACTCTTCCTTTGTTTCCTTCCCACTGGTCCTGCTGGGGTATTTTGCATCAGTTAACTTGTTCTGACTTCTCCAAGGTATTAAGGGGCCTCAGTGGCCCTGTGGGCTCTTTCTGTCCCTTTTTCTAGCACTGGTGATGTCTGCATGTTGTATACACGACTGCCTCTCTGTAGGAGTGAACTGGGATTGTAAAGATAGGTGGATCTCCTGATCAGGGGTTCCTGGCCTTCCTGAGGTCACTGGAGTCATGTGAGGCCCAAGAGATCTTAGGGGGATATAAGCACTCCTTTATTTGCCAGTCAGCAAGTATAGCCCAGGGGCAGTGCCCTTTCAGAGCTCTGGAAGCTGGATTATTCATCCCCCCTCTGCATGCTGATGTGTGCCAGGTATGTCTCTTGAGCCAGTGGCAGTGCTCCAGTGTGACCCCAGAATTGATGCTTTGCTTCTCAGAACCAGGTAACAGAACTGTCTGGCTCTCAGCCTCTTCCCTTTGGTGCATCCAGGCTGCCCGGTGTTCATTGTGGGGCAGTGGGGAGCAAAGCTGCCACTGAGTACATGCTAGTTCTAACAGATGCAATCAGAGGGAATGCAGAGTGATTTGACAAAGTCTCTTGCTTCTGAAGTGGTCACAGGTAGTCCCCCTGGCAGTGGCAACTCTGGGGATCTCAGTCTTTTGAGTGAGCTGCCCTCTGCTCAGCGTTGTGTGTGGCTGAGAGGCAGCCTACCCTAACTGGCCTGTCCTTTGTTGTCTTTTATTGGTCACCTACAGGGCTCTTGGCTCCCCCTGGGTGGTGGTGGCATGCCACCTTCTGGTGTTATTTGCCTCTTTGGCATGAGAAGGCAGAAACCTAGCTTCCCTACTCCAAAATCCCTGTCCTGCATTTCAGGAAGAACTGTCTTTGGAAAAACTTGGTGGCTGGGAAGGGAAGCAGTCTAGAGCAGGGACTCTCAACGGTATCAGATCTCATACCCTCTTTTTATGATCCTAAAATAAAATCGACAGGTGATAGGACCTGCTCACACAATGTTTAAAACGGCCCATGGAATGCCCACATGCTATTATTATAAAGGAGAAGTAAAAAGAAATTCAAAAAAAGGAAACTACGTACATTCCAAAAAGTGCATGCTCAGTACACCTTCACCAGATGATAAAGTAGTTAAGTGCTTGCACCTGGGTGTAATGAATAAATTTGGATTTAGGAAAAGATCAAAAGCCATTCCATACTAGAAAAATGAGAGAGCAGGTGCACTTTGAAATAAAAGAAGTAATAGACCAGACTTCTCAGTATATGTTAAGAGAAAGTGGGGAAATACCTCAGCTGAAGTAGGGATAATATGCCAAGGCTAAGCACTGTTGAAGTCTTGCAAATGAGGAAGGGTGACATTTTTGCAGTGAGCCGGGCCGCCCGAGTCAGGGCATCAGAATAATTAGCTTCCGGCATTAGGACGGGGGATGTGTGCTGACAACGTGTCTTAGAAAATAGGTCTCCTGTCTTTAAATCCTTCGCCGAGCCAAGTACTTTGGAGACCAAAACCTTTAACAGAGGTCCGGGATTAGAGGATAAATTTAAAAAGCTTATAGGGAAGTTGGGGTGAGGGTGGTGCGTATTCCCTGAGGATAGTATCAGAGTAGGGTGGAAAAATTAGAATAAAGCCCCAAAATATTTCTATATACAGTCTTTGTGATAAATCTCAGTATGTTACAAATTCTTAAAATAGGATGACAAAAATCAAATATAATGCAAATAATTGGTATCTAGTATTTCCTGGCCCTTCAAAAAATGTTTGGCTTTAAATATATTTAGGGGAGCTTTCAATATCCCTGTTCATTCGGCCTGTGGTAGCTGCACACGCAGGCTAGTGGAGGTGTTGCATGCCGGCAGTTCTAGTAGCACAGCAGTGTTACCGCTGGTGATGTAACTCTCTAAAATTGTGAACGAATCTTAATAAGGGGTATATTTAAACAGTGCCAGCCTGACTTTGTACTTCTGCGCCGATGAAAGTAGGGTTCAGAAGTTGTGCGGGACGTGGGGCAATATGCAGGACTCTCCCACATTGCAGGCTGCCCTGCATCCGGACGTGGGGCAATATGCAGGACTCTCCCACATTGCAGGCTGCCCTGCATCCATGGCCTGTTCTGCCACTGTCATTGTGTCATCCCCAGATGGCCCCGTGGATTTCCCAAACCCCTCCATGGAGAGGCACTGAGTGGGGGCATGAGGTTCAAGACCAGGCTGGGGTGCGGAGCTGGAACCCTGGGGCCCCAGGAAGCAGCACAGGGCTGTGAGGCCTCTTTGCTGACAGCCAGAGGGGGGCTGCCCAGGCGGGTTGGCTGCCTCTGAAGGAGTGTGGTGGCAAAAGCAGGGCTTCCACTGCACCTGTGACCACGGGGACCCAGGCAGGGCCCAGGTTTCCTCCAGTGCTGGATCCCAGGGGTTACTGTTCCTACACACCGGATTTTCTAGGTTTCTCTCTCTCTCTCTCTCCCCCTCTCCCTCTCTCTCACATACACACATGCACGCACACATGTACACACCCATGCACATGCCTGTTTTTAGGGCCCAGAGAGCTTCAGGAAGAGATCTTAGCACTGGTTCTTCTGTCTCTTGCCCTGTGGGTGTGCAGAACCTGTGGGACCCCTTCACTGTGGGGCCAGCTTGCAGGACCTGTGTCTTTCCAGCCCTAGGTGACTTGATTCAGAGCCCTAGTCTGTCTGTCCTGTCCCCACCCAGGTCTTCCTAATTTTTAATCTCCAGGTATAAACTGGCCCATGGTCCGCTTCCTTCCCCAGAATGAGCAAGCTTTTTACTAAGTAGGTCACTTACAGGCATAGAAGGCCCAAATCCCCAGGAGTCAGGATACAGTTACCCCAAAGTTCCATAGCCAAGGAGACCACAGAAGTGATTCTTCTGAAGTGGGAGGAAATTGGATGGGATGCTTCATGACAATTTTCTGTTCCATTGTACTTAGAAGCAGTGAGTAGAAAACACCCACACATAATGTTTAGCCTCTGATAGGGTGCCTCGATGCCCAGATGGAGAGTTCTCCCTGCCCCCACTGTCAACCGTGACGTCAGCTGCATCCCATAATACACGTTGGTTCAACCTGTGCCTCTGTGTTTGATGGCAGCATCCTGTCCCTCGCTGTGTGTGGCTCAAGGGAAATAGGAGTCTGGGCGTCCGTCTCTGGATCCCGACAGTTCACGGCTGTTATTGGGTGCTTTTCCCACTTTGGCCTTTTTGCCATCTAGGTAGAGGTCTTTTGCTTTGGCACTGGACTTTCTTGCCTCCCCTGCGGCAGCCCTCCAGGCTTTACTTCATGTGGATTATTCAACCTTCACCAGATAAACAGACTTTTAAACATTTGTGTTTTTTCTCTTTATCACAAGTAAAAATTGTGGTGCTATCCTAACAGGACAGGAAATGAGGGAAAAGGATATTTCATATCTGAATCCAAGTTGAATTTGCTAAATGACAGAGATTCAGATTTTGAGAAACAACTGGACTAAAGTGTGGCGTCTTTAGGACTGTTCCCCGTATGTGAGTCACTGTCAAGTGCTCACCCCCTCCTCCCCATTCTGAACAGTGAATTGCAAAATCTCAAGGTATGTATTGTCAGTTGATCTCTGGAGCAAAGAAAGGACTTTATCTTTGCATCTTGTAAATCATGCTCGCCCTCTTCTTGATGTTTATAAGAAGCAAGTTGAATTCAGCAGCATACCTGTGACTCCTGAACTGGCCAGAGTGAGCATGGGGCTGCTTTTTTTTTTTGTAGGCCTGCAGTTGTTGGAGTAATTCTCCATTCCCACAAGGGGAGGGAGAAACAAAGGAGTGAAATTTCCAGACTACTTCTAATTAAGAACAATTTAACTCATTCCAGTTGGGAAGTGGGCATATTTAAAATGTAAATAAAACAAGTAAAAAGCAGTGTACCTTGGAAGACAGGAAATTACGAAGGATGTTAATTTCCTCCACATTATAGCAGAGTCTGCATTTTTTTAATTGGCTGGAAAGAAGTTTTGTCTCTACCTGGAATGCCATTTGCTTCAGCTGTCA
Organism: Canis lupus familiaris; assembly: GCF_011100685.1. Classification (NCBI taxonomy): domain Eukaryota; kingdom Metazoa; phylum Chordata; class Mammalia; order Carnivora; family Canidae; genus Canis; species Canis lupus. The sequence goes on along the minus strand of NC_049228.1, from coordinate 64,389,921 downwards.
ACCATGTAGATCCACATAGTTTTTGGACTGATGATTGACGAGACACTCATTACTTTGAATTATCAAAATTACACATTGAGCGGGGACTGACTGAATTATCAAAATTACACATTGAGTGAGGACTTATTCTTCTTGAAGTAGCACAGGAAAAAAAAGCAGGGGGCATGGGAGATGGGGAATGGCTGTCTAAAGTCATTTAGCCAAGTGTAAAGACCTATCGGAATTCTTAGAGATTCTTGTTCTGGTGAAATTGCTATCATAATGGCAGGAAATGAGAGAATGGTTTGGGTGTTTTTCTGTAGTCCTTGTGTGGCATCTCAGATCTGGGATTGGCTGATCAGAGAGAGTAGTTGTGTCTAGCTTGAAATTGTGAGCTTTTCTCTTGATAAAACAATGTTTGACGTTTATCTGAGTAAAATAAAACCAGACCTGATCAGAGAGCTTTCTGTGCTAGCCTAAATTTATAGTTAAGGGGCTTATGAATGATGAAGGAAACACGAATACATTTTCTTGACCTATACTCTTCTAAAAACTAAAGGAAAATACAGGTGCCTTGGTGAGAGACCCACACTTCCTTATGAAGTTTAGTCAGAACTGTTTACTAGGAACCAGTTTGCTGAAACTTCATTATGAAGAATGAGTCTCTGGTTTCCCTTTGAAATGTCTCTTAACTAAGTAATAGAGAAATACAAGATTTCTAACTGATCATACAAACAGTTCAAACACTATTTTATATAAACAGCTGAGTTTGTTTATTCTTCAGTTAAAGTATTCATGCAGTTTGTGGATTATTGCCACACATGATAAAGGGACCTCATTATAACTTACAGATGAAAAAATATGTTGAACAATTTTGTTTACTTTAAGAATAACCTCTGTTGAAGGGTTGGTTGGAAAGGCTTTTTAGGCAATTGATAAAATGTGTCTGGGTTATTTCTTTGTAAGTTGCTTATCAATGCTGGTCCTCCATTTGTATAGAATGGAGATGATTGAGTTACCTATTTGTGTGATTTAAGATAGAGCAGGAACTAACGGTAATGAGTTAGGAAGATATTTGATACACATTAATGACAGAATTAGGAAAACTAAAAAAAGTTGACTTTATTTAGCCTGAAGAGTTATTTTCAGAATATATCAGTAACTCTAAATGAGCATCAGGCCTTTAGCAATAAATGAATATGAATTAGCGAAGCTACAGAGGAATCAGAATGAAATTAAACGTATTACTGTCTTGCAATCATACAAGTCTTGGTCTTTGCTTGCATTACTGTGCAGGAAAAGAGTGGCAGTGAATGGTAATCAGGTAGGCAATCAATGCTTACTATTGCACACTGTGTCATGTGCATTTCATCCTTCTTCCCAATTATTTCCAGGGCCCTGAGGGGTAAGTAGTAGTGTTATCACTTTGCATGTGACAACATGAAGAGTATGGAACCCAAGTTAAAAACCATTGTGAGTGGAGGATCTGGTCCCATCCCCACAGAGTATGCTTTGTCCCCCACTTCCTCCAGATGAATCCTCATGTTACTGTGTTTTGCATTACCCAGCAGTATTGCAAGTCCCTTGTTTAGCTTGATGGTCTCCTGCACTTTTGGCCTTCTGGTGCTCCCAAGCTCAGCAAGTGGCACCACTTGAAACAAAGTTATACGTGCCAGGAGTTTAGAAGGGAAGGCCCTTTTCGTACCTCTGTTTTACTCATATCCTGAGTATCTCTTTCCATTCACTTCTCTTCATCCCCACCTCCTCCATCACCACCTAGTTAGTCTAAGCTACTACCTCTGATTTAGATCACTATAGTAGCCCAGCTACTTTGTCGTATCCCCTGTTCCTCCTTCACCCCATCACAGTGGTCTTTTCAGTGTGAGTCTAATTACGTTTCCTTTGTGGTAGGCTGAAAAATGGTCCTCCAAAAGAATTACCCACATCTTAATTCCTGGAACCTCAGAGTGTTACCTTGTAGTGCAGCCTCCAAGAAAAAGTGTTTGCAGATGTGATGAAGGTAAAGATTTAAGATGGGAAGACCATCCAGGTGGATCGCTAGTCCACCCAGATTACATAAGTGCACTCACACATACCCTTATAAGAGGGCGGCAGGGGGAGATTTTACACGCAGAAGGTGGTATGAAAATGGGGCAGAAGGAAAAATTTGGAGATGCCGGTGTTAGAATTGGAGTTGGTGGCCGCCATTGGCCCAGGAATGCAGCAATCACCAGAAGCCATGGTAGTCAGGGAATGGATTCTCCCATAAAGCCTCCAGAGGGAGTGCAGCCCTGCCACCAGCTTATTTCAGCCCAGTGAAACTGATTTCAGGCTTTTGGCATCCAGAACTGGAAGAGAGAAATTTCTGTTGTTTTAGGGCACCAAGTTTGTGGTGATTTGTTACAGCAGCCCCAGGAAACTGGTACAGCCTACCACTGCTCTCAGGATTAGGCCCAGAACCTCCAGCAGTAAATCTGTGGTGTGGCTTGGCCCTGCACGGCTTGTCCCTTGACCATCTATGGACTTATCTTTTTATTTTCTTCTATTTTAAAAATACTTTTGTTGTGTTCCTTATATGATATCACTGTACAAAGCCAAGTAAACTCATACTATAGACTCATAGCTTCTCTTTTTCATATGACACTTTATATAAAAATGGAAAAGTGGGATGCCTGGGTGGCTCAGTGGTTGAGCACCTGCCTTTGGCTCAGGTCGTGATCTCAGGGTCCTGGGATTGAGCCCTGTATCAGGCTCCCTGCAGGGAGCCTGCTTTGCCCTCTGTGTATGTCTCTGCCTCTCTCTCTCTCTGTGTCTCTCATGAATAAATAAATAACATCTTAGAAAAAGTAAAATAGCTTTAAATTCACAGTGATTTTGGTCTTAAGAAGCTTTAGAATTTATAATAACCATTATTTAAAGTAGCAGTACTGTGGCCATTTATATCCTTCTATAGCCTTCTCTTATATTGTTGCACTCTTCCCTTACTCGTTGACCTTTAACCACCGTGATCGTCTTTCAGATTCTCAAAGGTTCTCTTAAGAATCCTGTTCCTTTCCTCTGGTCTTCTTATCTCGGTTTGTAATTATACAGAGATAGCACTTGCTTTGCTTGGTACTGATACGCATGGGTTTCAGTTACCAGAGTTAGATTAAAGAAGACCTGATAACAGGGCTCAAATTTCAGTTACCCCTGTGTTTGAATTGTGAGTGATGATATTTACAAGCTGCTAGCTCTGCAGCCTGCCAGTCACCACAGGTGTGACAGGTACACGTCATGATCAGTGAACCATATCATTTCTTCCACGGACTGCCTGTGATTGGTCATTGTGCTGCTTCAGTTCCCACACAGACTGCAAAGTGTGTCCTTGTGTGGCTGCCTTGTTTCATAGGGATAAACCCACATAACATTTTACTAAAAAGGATAACAAAAAGAGGGAATTGGCCAACAAAGATGAAAGTGCAGCAAAAAGTGATAATGTTGGAGTTGAAATGTGAATCAAACATAACTGGAGTTATGGAAGGAAAAGCTAAGGTTAGAATGTCCCTGACACCTTTTGAGAGAGGACATGTGCAGCCCTGGGTACCTAGTGAAGGCATTCTTTTGTTTTTTAAGATTTATTTATTGAGAGAGAGAGAGGGAGAAACAGAGCATGACTGGTGGGGAGGGACAGAAGGAGAGGGAAAAGCAGACTCCCCACTGAGCAGGGAGCTGGTGCGTGGCTCCATCTCAGGACTCTGGGATCATGATCTGAGCTGAAAGCAGATGCTTAACGCACTGAATCATCCAGCTACCCCTAGTGAAGGCATTCTTATCAACACAAAGGAGGAAAGTGATGTAAGGAAAAAGATGAAAATGTCCCAGGGTTGGTGATGCAGGCAAAAAATTTCACATTAAAGGCTCAGGTATTTCACAACAAAGATTAAAACTGTTGGACACTGATTCACAGTAAGAAGTACGACAGTTCACCAAGGCATAGCAAAATGCTCAGTGTGCCTCATAAGTTACAGGACAAGAAGGCAAATGCTGTTCACATATTCTTGATAGCTTTTTACAGAGAAGTAAAGTACTTTAATGTTAGTGCCTATAAAATTATTAAATTACAGCCTATTAAATTAGTATTGCTGTTTATTTCTTTATATATTTGTAACTTTGACAGTTTCTAATGTTTTACAATTACTCTTTAATTACAAAACACAGGAAAAATTTACTACTTTAACCATCTTTGAGTGTACAGCTTAGTGGTATTAAGTGCAGTTACGTTGTACAACTGTAACCACTCTCCATCTCCAGAACTTTTTTCATCTTCTAAACTGAAGCTTTATATCCATTAAACATAACTTCCTGTTCCTTTTTCTCCTCAGCCCTGGCAGCCACCCTTCCACTTCTTGTCTCCCTGAATTTGACTACTCTCATACAGTATTTGTCCTTTAGTGACTGGCTTTTTTCACCTAGCATCATGTCCTCAAGAGTCATCCATGTTGTAGTATGCATCAGAATTTCCTTACTTTGAAGGCTGAATAATTTTCCATTGTGGGTATATACTACATTTTTTATATACCTATATCATATGTATATGCCACTTTCTGTATATCAATTCATCCATCGATGGATGCTTTGGTTGCTTCTACCTTTTGATTATTGTGAATAATGCTGCAAAAATAAGGGCATACAAATGTCTCTTTAAGGTCCTGATTTGTTCTCTTGGGTGTACACCCAGAAGTAGAATTTCTGGATCGTAGGATAATTCTATTCCTAGAACTGCCGTGTTTTTCATAGTGGCTGCCCCATTTTACATCCCCACCAACAGTGCCCAAGAACTCTCCTTTCTCTGCATCTTTGCCAACTCTTGTTCTATCTTTTTTTGATAATAGCCATCTTAATATAAGATGTAAGGTGGTATCTCATTGTAGCCTTGATTTGCATTTCTGTAGTGATTTCTATTGTTGAGCTTCTTTTCGAGTGCTTGTTGGTCATTTGTATATCTTCTTTGGAGAACTATCTATTCAAGTCCTTTGCCCATTTTTTAATCTGGTTGGGTTTTTGTTGTTGTTGTTGTTGAATTGTAGGAATTCTTTACATATTCTTGATATTAATTCTTATTAGCTCTGATTTGCAGGTATTTTCTCCTGATTGCAGCTTCCTTCTCACTCTGTTGATAGTGGCCTTTGATGGAAGAATGTTTAATTTTGGCATAGTCCAGTTTAATCTTTTCTTTAATCACCTGTGCTTTTACTGTCACATTCAAGAAAACCTCGCCAAATCAAATGACGTGAAGTTTTACCCCATTGTTTTTCTTTTAAGGATTTTATACTTTTAGCTCTTAAACTTGTATCCATTTGAGTTAATTTCTGTGTATGACATAAGGTAAGCATTTAACTACGGGTTTTTTTTTTTTTTTTTTTTTGCATGTGGATGTCTAGTTTTTCCCAGTACTGAGTTTTGAAAACACTCTTTTCTGATTGTCATCCTTGTTGAAAATCATTTGACCATATATGGGAGGGTTTATTTCTGGGCTGTTTTATTACATTGGACTATAAGTCTGTCATTGTGCCAGTATCATACTGTTTTCATTACTTTAGGTTTTAGGTTTGTAATAAGTTTCGGAATCAGGAAGTATGAGACCTCCAACTTTATTCTTTTTCAAGATTATTTTGGCTATTCAGTATCCACTGCTTTTCCTTATGAATTTTAAGATGGATTTTTCTATTTCTTTGAAAAACATCATTGGGATTTTAATAGAGATTGCATTCAATTTGTAGATAGCTTCAAGTATATTTTAGCAATATAATCCATGACACAGGACACCTTTCCATTAATTGGTTGTCTTTGGGTTCTTTCAGAATGTTTTGTAGGTTTTAGTACGTAAGTCTTTGCCTCCTTAGTTAAGTTTGTTCCTAAATATCTTATTCTTTTTGATTCCATTGTAAGTGGAATTATTTTTGTAATATCCTTTTCAGATTGTTCATTGTTAGTATATAGAAATGCAGCTGACTTTTATGTGTTGATTTGGTATCCAGATACCTTGCAGAATTTGTTTATTCTTACATTTTTGTGGTAATTTTGGGATTTTTTACGCATATGTCATATGTGAATAGAGGTAATTTCCTATTTTGGGTGCCTTCTGGTAGGATGTTGAATATGTTCAGTCTTTAACCATTGAGTAATATTTGTGATGGATTTAATGTTTTGATAAAACAAATTTAAAGGTTACAGCACAATTGTAATTTTTCTCATTTATTATTAAGATAACTCTGTGTAGTTTTAGCTTGCATGGTCCTTTTTGGGATGCTGCATGACCACGTAAAACAAGCACTACCTTCATTCCCTAATAATACTTCCCTCCATTAGACTGTGCTCCTTGAGATTAAGGACATTATGTGATTTGCTCACTATTGTATTCCCAGCACCCAGCCTAATGTCTGGCATATAGTAGGTACTTAGTCACTAAATGATGTGTGAATGATCTTTATTTTTGAACATGAGTTTCACAGGGGTCCCATCTTTCAAATGTTTGGCTTCTTTATGGTAGGAGATTTGTGTGGGGTATTGGAAAGTAGTGTTGTAGGGTCTCAGATAAATTCTCTCACTAGGAGAATTAGATAAGACTCACTCACTAGGAGAATTAGATATATTAGATAAGAATGAATTTCTTTCACTTATTTTAAGGCTTGCATTTATCAGGCATTCTGTATAGGGTTCAGTGGTTAGTGTAACACTTCAGTATTATCCATTTAGCACTTAGACACTGCATAATATTTTTTGAAATACAAAATTCAGTACAAATGTATAATGGTAGTAAAGTATAGTTGGTGGCAGGGCTGCTTTGTGAACCCCTAGTGCTTCAAGAAAGTCATAAAAGGACTATGGCATTTTGTGTTGCTCTGCAGCTGTGTAAGGCAGGTATCATGGGTCAGGTTAAGAGAAAAGACATTCAACTTCTTTTTGTTCTTCAGGCTACATATAGAGACTTCCCTGCAGGTGAGGCCTCACTTGGGGTCAGCAAAAATAAAACAAAAAAGTGACACTTGCCATACTGCACATTCATGTACTTTGAATAGTCAAAAGCACATCTAGTGATGAGATTAAGCTTTTACAATTCAACATCAGTTTCTATAGAAGGTAATGTTTGCATAAAACAAATCCTCATTGTTTTCATGAATAAGTCAGACATTTATTGAATGCCCACTGAGTTCAAATCATGGTAGGTGCTGGGAGGAGACAACGGTACATAATACCTATTCTCTTCCCTGAAAGAAATACCAACCTGGTGAGGAGGACCCACACAGCAGCTCATTTAAATGAATGAAGTCTCATCATGAAACTAGAAACAAGAACAGGTGTATTAATCTACACAGGCTGCCATACTGCAGACTGGTGGCATAAACAATAGAAATTGAATTTCTCGCTGTTCTGGAGGCTGGAAGTCTGGAATGGTGTATGGTCAGGTTCTGGTTAGGGCTCTCTTGCTGGCCTGCAGATGGACCACCTTCCAGTCTGTCCTGGCATGGCCTGTTCTCTGAGTACATATGGAGAGAGAGAGCTTGCCTGCCCGCAATCTCTTTCTCTTATAAGGTCACCAGTTTTATCAGATTAGAGCCCTACCCTCATGATTAGAGCCTTAATTACCTTCTAAAAGCTCTGTCTCCACATGCAGTCATATTGTGGGTCTGTAGTAACAGGGATACCAGTCCTTATTGAGGACTTATTGTGAACCAGGCGTTCTCATTCGTCATCCCCTACCATTCTGGGAAGGATGGTAATTCAACAGTGCCTCAGATCCCCCACATTTTTTTCTTTAACTCCATTCATTTTGCTACTATATTTAATGAGAATTCCACTAACACCAGTTTTGGAATTTACTATTTACCCCTGTTTTACAGATGAGGAAATGGAGGCTCAGAAGAATTGGCCTTCAAGCCCACTCACTTGACAGAGTCAGAGTTTGAACCCAGGGCCCTGGAATTAGGGGAGTGTCTGAGGAGGTGCCTTGAGAAAAGTAGGGAAGTAGCCTGGGGCACTTAGGTGAGGAATAGCCTCTGACTCTGCATGCTTCAGAGTCAGGGGCAAGCTGCTCCCTAGCTGTGCAGAGAGATGTGTTTAAAAGCAGTGATAGAGGTTGACACCAGTAAAGTGGGTGGAACCATGGAATTCTAGTCTTGTCTCTTGGGCAATAGGAAGGCATTAATGGCTTTTGAGCAGAGGAGTGACAAGATTTCGCTTTAGGAAATTAATTCTGGGGGCAAGGTATACACTAAATCTGGAGGTCAGAAAACAAGTGAGGTGGCTGTTGTCGTAGACCATGTGGGGGCTGACAGCAAAGTGACAATCCAGGTGGAAGATTTTAGGAGGGGTGATCAATGGGACTGGCTAGTTTATTTTTTGGTTGTTGAGAACATTGAGAATGTTTGGGGTCATTAGCTAGATGGTGCTGCCATTGGGAGCATAGGAATACAGAAAGAGGAACACATTGGAAGGATTATGTAATATAACAGTTTCTTTACCAATTTGGTGTAAATTGGGAAATGTTACATCACGTGTTTTAACTCTTAGGAAAGAAATGTATGTGGTATTGAATATTGAAAAAGGACTTGAAGTAGCTAGTTGATTATATTTGTGGTCTCTTATCCACTGTGATTGGACAACTACTGATTATGTAATTTGGAATTATAAAAATGGAAAGACATTGAGTAAACATTTTGTTCTGACTTTCGATGCAGGGCCCAGGGCCTTTCCTTTGTGAGTTTGCTGTGCATTCTCAAATTGGCTTTCTTGCCTAAACCGCACCTCTAATGCGTTCCTGTGACTTTCAGTATCAATGGCTTTAAAGTGGAGCCAGACACTGAAGCCAAAGGGTTCTGGGTGGAAGCTCCTTGGTTTTACAAGTTTGTTGTTCTCTCACACTCATTCATCCGAGAGGAACCTTTATAGTCCTGTGCCCCTCATTGGTCTTTTCAAAGCATTTAATTATTTTTCATCCAGGTTACTTTTTTCGTGCCCTTATTTCATCTATTTACATAACAAACAATGAATTATATAATTGCAGTAGTAAAATCAATAGGCACAAGCAGGTTTGAGGACAGTCACCAGCGAATGTCAGTAGGCATCGGAGAAGGGCCGGCTAGCTTGAGTGTTCAGTAGGCGAAGGGCTTCTGTTTCTCCCTCTGATGTTGGTTAATCTGGAGATTTAAGTGAGTGGATATTGGTTGAGTTTCTACTATGATGTGTATTTTGCGTGCGCATGTGCATATAAAACAAGAATAATTTTAGACATGAGTTTGAAATGGTAGTGCCATATTTTTTCTGGGCTACATTCTAAATTTCTGATTATGTTTAGAGCAGTTACAAAGAGGAAATGTAGATTGTAGGAAGCACTATGCAAAACTGGTGTTAGTGGAATTCTCATTAAATATAGTAGCTAAATGAATGGAGTTCAAGAAAAAATGTGGGGGATCTGAGGGACTTTTGAATTACCAGAGAGAGAGATGAGAAGAAGTAACTCTCTTGGAAAAAGGAAATTTTGATTTATAGATGTCACTTCATAATTTATGACTTCTTAGGTTCCTAATGCCATCGGTTAAAATGATCACTGCTGCAAAATCAGCCCACCTACTTTCTAGCAAGGCTAAAAGCACAGCTAATTGTAGCTTCTAAAACAGCCTTCACATGTAGGTCCATTATAGCAGAAACTCAGTTATTTCCCTTGATGACAGGATTAGCATTGATTAGCTACCACAGGAAGAGAACACTTGGCTCTACTTTGTAGAGAGCCTGTGTTTGACGGGGCCTCTGGTGGATGGCTGAGTAGGGTGGAAAGCACCCACCTAATGGCTTAGCAGTGGGTAACGGGCAGGAGCAGGCCCAGGAATGCTTTTACCAACTTGAAAGACACTGAGCAAATGTAGGCGCAACAAGTTCTCTGATGCAAAGTCCAGCAGGAGTATTGGCCTTTGTTACTAGGTTAGGAATAGCTAGTAATTGTGAGATACCTTAGTCAACTTTACACTCTCCTATTTCCCTGGTTTGCTTTAGTTATTATTTAGCAAGGAGAGAAATTGAACCTTTTAATTAATAATTTTAATGAAAGTGTGATACCACTTTTTCTCTTTAAATTACTGAATGTTTTAAACACATGGAAAAGTACAGCATACTATAAAAATGTAGATGGCCTCCATACTCAGAGTTAACAAATATTAATATTTACTATATTCACTTGGGATTTTTTTTTAGAGAAAGAAAACATGACAGACATAGTTAGGATCTTCTTTGTACTCCAACCCCGTTCCAGTCTCCCTCTTTCCTTCCCCAGAGGCAGCTTTACTGTCCTCAAGTTGTCGTGGGTCTTTGTTATCCACATTTACACATTTCTGACACATCTCTCTCCATAAACAACATATAGGTTTGTGTTTTTTAAGTGTCCATAATGAGTACCTTTTACAGTTTGCATTTTTCATCCAATTTTTAAATTTTTGAAGTCTGCCCACGTTGTCATACATATAAATTAAGTATAATCATTTTAACTGTTCAGCATAGTGTTTCATCATATATATAGATGCTGGGCTTATCCATTACTAATAACTATTTGGGTGAGTTCCATTTCCTTAGGGTCCTTAAGAGTGCTTTAGTGAACTCTTTATTCATGTCCTACACATGCAAAACATTATCCGGATACATGTCTAGATGTGGAATTCTTTGGTGGAAGGGATCAGTGTTACTATATATTGCCAGATCTCTCTCGGGAGACTTACAGGGGCTTACAGATTTCTCTTTAACTGCCTCTCCTTTCCCATATAGGATACTTTGATTTTAAGACCAAAAATGTGGGCATCCCCAGTGGCCCAGCGGTTTAGTGCCGCCTTCAGCCCAGGGTGTGATCCTGGAGACCTGGGATCGAGTCCCACGTCCGGCTTCCTGCACAGAGCCTGCTTCTCCCTTTGCCTGTGTCTCTGCCTCTCTCTCTCTCTGTGTCTCTCATGAATAAATAAATAAAATCTTAAAAAAAAAAAAAAGACCTAAAAAGATTCAAATGGCAAAAGTACTGTTTATGCTGATGCAGTGTAAATAAGGAGTGTGCCTAATGACATTTAGGGACATTTAGGATCTTAGGGATTTTCCCTTTGGCCTGTTGTGTCGCTGGCATCCCCTGTGTGCTGAAGCCTTATAGGAGCTTCTGTGAGCAATTCGTGAGCAGGTACCGTGCCTCTCAAAGATTCCTGTGTGCAGTGCCTGCAGAGTGGTACGAGTCAGTGATAGAACAGTCATGTGGACAAATAAGGCGTGGTCTCCGTCGTCAAGAAATTTGGAGCTTAGCAGAGGTTATACAACATACACATACGAAGGATAGACATTTATGAAGCAATCTCAGGGTAGCTGGAAATATAATTTATAGAACTTGCTTGAAAATTAACTAGAAGCCGTGTATGTTGAAAAAGAGTGAAATCAGGAGCTACCGGGTGACGCTATTCTTTTCCTACCCCCTCATCCCCACCTTAGACATGAATATTTAGAGAACAAGTTATTATTAGAGCACTTAGTCAAAACACTGAAAAATACAAGGATGGAGAAACACCAGAGCCTTCTGAGCATGCACCGAGCCAGGGACACGGGGACCAAGTGCCGGGTGGGACTCGGGACATGTCGCGGACAGCTGCCGTGTGGGACCACTTGGACTGTGGCTGCTCAACCCCAAGCCACAATGCGCGCTGCCTCGTGCGGCATTTCCGCGTTTCCCGCCACCCATCCCGGGCTCCGAGCTGACGGAGCTGGGGTCCTGCACGGTCCTGGGGTCACCGTCAGACCCTAGAAGCCGTGGGCAGGGTGCACGGAGAGAAGCAGAGGTGCCCTGGGAGGGACAGCCGCGGCGTCGGCCTTCCAGGGGATCACCGCAGGCTCATGTCTGCGGGAACTCCCCACCGGGCCTGGGTGCTGCCCCCGCTGCCCCCGCCGCCCCCGTAGCATCTCCCAGGCCAGGACAGCATAGCTTCGGGCCAGAAGTCTTTTATCTCCAGCGATGGAGTGTGTTTTTTTTTTAACCTAGGGGTATTCTTACCTATCCCATTTTACCTGTGGGATGAGACTCCTCTCCTGTACCAGCAGCTGACGGAAAGGAGAGGCCAGTGTGCATCCGTCCGCATGAGTTTGGAAACCTATCTTGCCAGTTCCCTGGGGTGAACCCAAGAATTTGACTTTGGCCTCAGATACCGACTGTACCTCACAGGGAGCTTCATGGAAGAAGTCGGATTTTTTTTTTTTTTTTTTTCAGGATTTGAATGGGGGTGTGTGTGAAGAAGAGTAGGGAGATAGTGCAGAGGCCGAGAGAGAAGATTGGCAGCATGGAGGTAGGTCAAGGCCTCGAAGACTGGAAGGCCTCTTCTTGGAAGAAGAAATGAGAAGTAAAGCCAGGGAGGGCCCAACGGCTGATGCTCTGAGAACACCAGGCAGTGGCAGTAGTTTGTCCAGATGTGCCATGGGAATGGGCACTGGCCAAGGACAGATGACACGTGGTAAGGTATCCCAGGGAACACTGCTCTCCTGGCATTTTCAGGTGGACTGGAGTCTGGGGGAGGCCATCATGAGAGGTGAGGCTGGAGGTGGAGGCTGGTGTGAGGGAAAGAGGGAAGAAAAGGACAAGAAGGCCCTCCGTTCCCAGGGCCTCTCAGAGGATGTGGAGCTAGTGATCACGGATAGTAGGAAGACAGGACTTTGAGGAATGGGATCCTAAATCTGGTTCAACAAAGCTGGCCTTAATAAATGCAAGAATCTTAAATTTTAGGTAGAAAAATATTAGTAACACCTTTAAGTTTTCCTTTCTAAAAGGTTTACATTAGAATGTAGGATATATTAGCAAAACTGTCTGCCAGCATTATCAACCTTAGCATTTTTTTTTTTTTTTGAAACAAAAGTCCTAACAATGCCTCTAAGCATTTTCTACTCAAAGTGTGGTTATGGACCTGGCTGCATCAGCATTTAGGGACCTGCTACAAGGTAGAAGCTCAGGCCTCACCCTTGACCACCCGAACGAGATTCTGAATTTTGACGGGGGGGGGGGGGGGGGGGGGGGGGGTTCGAACGCATAGTAAACAGCACTGCTCTGACACACTGTCTTCTTGTGACTTTGGGGGAAAAAATTTGTGACTTAAATTATTATGACATACTAAGTTTTGTTTTGTTTTGTTTTGTTTTTTGCAAGTGTATAATAAATGCCAAGAATATCATTTTAAAAGTACTTCTAGGATCAGTTCTAGAACTGATGATTTAGCAATAAATACGTCTTTCCACTCTTGGATCATCAGCTCCCTGCAAAGGGGTCTTATTTCAATGTCTGAACAGTGTTTGGCATATCTAGGTGCTTAAAAGATATTCGTAATGTTTTAGAAATGTACATGGGTGAATATTAACTAAATATTGGTATTTTAAATTCTTTTCCTGTGCACATTTTTAAATTATGCTTTATGTTGATTAGATTAAAAGCTTTTCAGATTGCAGAGGAGATATATGCTTATTTGTTGATAATTTAGACAAGAAAAGTAGAAAAAGAAAAATCACTCTTTATTCCCATGACTCATAGGTAACATTGTATAACATTTTCCATTGTGAATGTTTTTACATAATTTGTCATACTGCACATACTACCTGGAATTCTACTTTTTCACCTGTCATAGAGTATTTGTTCATTGGGCGATTCCTGTGTGCCAAGTTTCAAAATAGGCATTTCAGATACTGACTTACTTATTAAACCCAAATTAGGCATTATATCACAATTTTAAGTAAAGAAACACAGGCTAAAAGTTCGTATATCCTGCTCAATGTCACACTGCCAGTCCTTGATCGAATTCAGATTTTTAACTCAGGGCCATTTTCTGGAGCCCACGCTTTCTCATACACACTGGAGTAATAAGCATTTCTTTTCTGTTGGGGGTGTGTGTGTAAAATATTTTGCTAGGTAAATATATTGTAATTTGTTTTACGATCTTTATTTGTCAACATTCTAGTATTCTTATTTCTTGATACTGTTACCAGGCCAGGGTGGATCTGCTCCTTGGTGAGTTACAAAGACTACACCTGGTGAGGCTCCCTCACAGTCTTTATTTGTGCAAACAAGGAATAACCCAGAGGTAGGCAAGCTCCTTTTATTTTGGGCTGGGCATGAATATTTGGAGGGGGATTTTAACATTACAATGAAGCTGAAATAACTGTGAGGAGCTTTCTGTCCTCAAATGTTTCTTTTTCCTGTCTAGCAGTTTCTTAGTTTCTAAAAGATGAAATGGACAGTTACAAGAAGCTTCTAGGAGTTTCCTGAGTTCAGGGGGTCAATAGGTCTTGTTGGCGACAATACTATATATAATACTACAGCGAACATTTTTAAAAATTTTTTTTATTGGAGTTCAACTTGCCAACATATAGCATAACACCCAGTGCTCATCCCGCCAAGTGCCCCCCCTCAGTGCCCATCACCCAGTCACCCCAACCCCCTGCCCACCTCCCCTTCCACTACCCCTTGTTCATTTCCCAGAGTTAGGTGTCTCTCATGTTTTGTCACCCTCACTGATATTTTCACTCATTTTCTCTCCTTTCCCTTTATTCCCTTTCACTAATTTTTATATTCCCCAAATGAATGAGACCACATAATGTTTGTCCTTTTCTGATTGACTTATTTCACTCAGCATAATACCCTCCAGGTCCCTCCACATCGAAGCAAAGGGTGGGTATTTGTTGTTTCTAATGGCTGAGTAATATTCCATTGTATGCATAAACCACATCTTCTTTATCCATTCATCTTTCGATGGACACTGAGGTTCCTTCCACAGTTTGGCTATTGTGGACATTGCTGCTATAAACATTGGGGTGCAGGTGTCCCAGCGTTTCACTGCATCTCTATCTTTGGGGTAAATCCCCAGCAGTGCAATTGCTGGGTCGTAGGGCACGTCTATTTTTAACTTTTTGAGGAACCTCCACGCAGTTTTCAGAGTGGCTGCACCAGTTTACATTCCCACCAACAGTGTAAGAGGGTTCCCCTTTCTCCACATCCTCTCCAACATTTGTTGTTTCCTGTCTTGTTAATTTTCCCCATTCTCACTGGTGTGAGGTGGTATTTCATTGTGGTTTTGATTTGTATTTCCCTGATGGCCAGTGGGCGGAACATTATCTCATGTGCTTGTTGGCCATGTCTATGTCTTCCTCTGTGAGATTTCTGTTCATGTCTTTTGCCCATTTCATGATTGGATTGTTTGTTTCTTTGCTGTTGAGTTTAATAAGTTCTTTATAGATCTTGGATACTAGCCCTTAATCTGATAGGTCATTTGCAAATATCTTCTCCCATTCTGTAGGTTGTCTTTTAGTTTTGCTTACTGTATCTTTTGCTGTGCAGAAGCTTCTTATCTTGATGAAGTCCCAATAATTCATTTTTGCTTTTGTTTCTCTTGCCTTCATGGATGTATCTTGCAAGAAGTTCCTGTGGCCAAGTTCAAAAAGGGTGTTGCCTGTGTTCTCCTCTAGGATTTTGATGGAATCTTGTCTCACATTTATATCTTTCATCCATTTTGAGTTTATCTTTGTGTATGGTGCAAGAGAGTGGTCTAGTTTCATTCTTCTGCATGTGGATGTCCAATTTTCCCAGCACCATTTATTGAAGAGACCATCTTTTTTCCAGTGGATAGTCTTTCCTCCTTTGTCGAATATTAGTTGACCATAAAGTTGAGGGTACACTACTGGGTTCTCTATTCTGTTCCATTGACCTATGTGTCTGTTTTTGTGCCAGTACTGCACTGCCTTGATGACCACAGCTTTGTAGTACAACCTGAAATCTGGCATTGTGATGCCCCCAGCTATGGTTTTCTTTTTTAATATTCCTCTGGCTATTCGGGGTCTTTTCTGATTCCACACAAATCTTAAGATGATTTGTTCCAACTCTCTGAAGAAAGTCCATGGTATTTTGATAGGGATTCCATTAAATGTGTACATTGCCCTGGGTAACATTGACATTTTCACAATATTAATTCTTCTAATCCATGAGCATGGAATATTTTTCCATCTCTTTGTGTCTTCCTCAATTTCTTTCAGAAGTGTTCTATAGTTTTTAGGGTATAGATCCTTTACCTCTTTGGTTAGGTTTATTCCTAGGTGTCTTATGCTTTTGGGTACAATTGTTAATGGGATTGACTCCTTAATTTCTCTTTCTTCAGTCTCATTGTTAGTGTATAGAAATGCCACTGATTTCTGGGCATTGATTTTGTATCCTGCCACACTACCGAATTGCTGTGTGAGTTCTAGCAATCTTGGGGTGGAGGCTTTTGGGTTTTCTATGTACAGTATCATGTCATCTGCGAAGAGGGAGAGTTTGACTTCTTCTTTGCCAATTTGAATGCCTTTTATTTCTTTTTGTTGCCTGATTGCTGAGGCTAGGACTTCTAGTACTATGTTGAATAGCAGTGGTGAGAGTGGACATCCCTGTCGTGTTCCTGATCTTAGGGGAAAGGCTCCCAGTGTTTCCCCACTGAGAATGATATTTGCTGTGGGCTTTTCGTAGATGGCTTTTAAGATGCTGAGGAATGTTCCCTCTATCCCTACACTCTGAAGAGTTTTGATCAGGAATGGATGTTGTATTTTGTCAAATGCTTTCTCTGCATCTATTGAGAGGATCATGTGGTTCTTGTTTTTTCTCTTGCTGGTATGATCAATCACATTGATTGCTTTACGAGTGTTGAGCCAGCCTTGCATCCCAGGGTAAATCCCACTTGGTCATGGTGAATAATCTTCTTAATGTACTGTTGGATCCTATTGGCTAGTATCTTGTTGAGAATTTTTGCCATGTTCATCAGGGATATTGGTCCATAATTTTCCTTTTTGGTGAGGTCTTTGTCTGGTTTTGGAATTAAGGTGATGCTGGCCTCATAGAACGAGTTTGGAAGTATTCCATCTCTTTCTATCTTTCTGAACAGCTTTAGTAGTAGAATAGGTATTGTTTCTTTAAATGTTTGATAGAATTCCCCCGGGAAGCCATCTGGCCCTGGACTTTTGTGTCTTGGGAGGTTTTTGATGATGCTATAGTGAGCATCTTTGTGTAAAATTGTTTTTCTGCATTTCATTTTTCATAGGGTAGATACTCAGACCTATTTTTAATTTTCTTGAAAGAACTTTCCAAAAGGTTTGCAAGTTTTCATTCCCATCAGTCACTGTAATGTTGTGTGTTTGAATGCATACGAGCAAAGTAATGGGTCCACCATACTTCAGAAAAAAATCCGTTTGAATGTGTTTTCTTTTAACTTTAAATAATTTGACTTTTATATCACAAAATTTAATGGATATTTGTTACTGACATGTTTAGATGTCTCAATATCAGCTTCAAAATTACATAGAACTTTAGCATAACATTCATACTGCCCTGCTCATACCCTCAGCTTAATAAACCCCGCAGTTTAAAAAGATGTGTTAAGCCTAGAATTCCTTTCTTAAATTGTGAGTTTTTTATGGTTATACAACTTATTCAACCTTGATGTGTATTGAAAGCTGTTTTTTTCTTCTCAGAAATCATGGCATCTGTATCATTCTTAGACTGACAGTATTTTTTTTCCCTATCTCCCCCCTCCCTTCCACCCACCTTCCCCCTCTTCCTTCTTTCCTTTTGTAGCAGGAAGACAGATGGTGCAGAGGGGAAAGCCTGTATTATCACAAAAACAGGAAAGCCAAACAAACTCTTTCTTATATGTAGCTTTATTTGATACCTTTTTTTTTTTTTTTGGTAATAAGACACATTTTAATAGAAAAGCGAATGGTCAATATTTTATACACTGCATTTCTTCAGAAAATCTAGAGCAAGGGGTCACTTTCTATTTCCATGATAGTTCAACACTGGACTCACAGGAAATATTTGATACTTTTTAATAAAACAGCTAAAGAAGGAAGTCCCTCCTGGTGTTAATATTTGGAATCCTAACAGATCGTTGTAAAATATAATAGCTCTATATTGGAGACAGGACCACTGTAGATATGGAAACAATACAAAGTAGAACACTGACTTAATCATTTAGCTATGTTCATTTTATACATCACCTGTTTGTTTTTATCTGCATGATAGCTTTCCCAAATATCATCACAACAACTTTAACCTGGCAGAAAAAAAAATTCATTCCATTGAACAGAATCTCTTGTAGATAGGTTTTATCTGTTACATATATGTATGATTTTGTGGTCTGATAATGCCTCCCCTGGAACAGAAATAAATGTAGCTTTATAGTTTAGTAAATTTGTGCGAGACTAATAAGCCAGTAAGTTTGATATGTATACTCTCCCAAATATGTTATATCATGTTCTGATTTTTGAAATACTTGATAAACTCTAAGATACTGATAGTTGCCTAAGCATTTAAGAGTTTGTGAATGTGAATAGCTTTTGTTAAATTCAGCTGAGTTACCCTATTTCTCACTTCTTAAATAAATGTGTTTCTACTTGCTGCCTTTTTTCATTTATGCAAGGCTGCACATAGCCTGGAGGCAGTCATACTGGTACGAGTGAGAAACTTAAGGCCTAGACCATTCTGATTTGAGTTACTTGTTCTAAAAAGGGTGATGTGATAAACATTTGAATTAAATGTAGAGTTTTTGTTAAAACGTAATCTTTTCTACCTCTATTCTTCTGGAATAGCAATTCATTTTAGTGAAACTTTGAATAGCTACTGGTTTCTTCTGGTGTATTGTAATCCTGTTTATTAAAAAATCTTAACAGTATCTCTTAGATACCATTTTCATGGGAAATATCAGTGATTGCCATCTTGAGTTCATTTTTTCCTTAACTGGACTTTGAAATGCAGGGAATTCTTTTAGTCTGTGGTTGACTACAAGTGTGTAGGAAAAAATAGATTTGTTACTTTCTATTGTGATTTTTCAAAAAGAATATATTCTACATGTAGTTATTTAAATTGTTAAATTTAAAATTGTTAAAAATTTAAAATAGTGATAACATGAACATGTCAATCCCTAATTATGTAGTTCTTAAGATGTTTGCCAACTCAAGAGAAATTTTATAATTATGTAATAAAAGGAGTCCTAGTTTAAGAAGCTGCCTTTATAATGCCACCATAAATACTTTTCAGAGTCCTATACAAGTGAACAATTCAAGAAATACAGTTGTAGAATATTAGGAGAATTAACAGTAAAAGCAAATCACTTTAAGCATTTTGTATATTCCAGAGACTACAACTATTAATCAATCCTGTTTTCAGGAGTAATTTCTTAGGCATAGAAAAGATTTTTTTGCGTATTTAGAATAATTCATTATTTGTTTACTTCATTCAGTAAATACTTGTATTTTACTGCTATATGCCAGGCACTGTTTAACTTCTTCACAGAGTAAAATAGCTTTATAACATAAAAAGAAATAATTTCACCTATCACATGGCTACCTTTAATAACCTATAGATAGCACTTTCTCTGCCTTTTAGTTGCTTGTTTATCATGCCACTCATTCATTCACTCATTCATTCATTCATTCAAGTACTCCTCGAGGGCGTTCTAGATGCCATACTCTGTGCTGGGTGGGTACCATCCAGGTGGGAAAAGTGATAATAGTACATGAGTGCTCTGGGGGTGAAGGCCAAGGAGCAGTGTGAGCCCAGAGGAAGGCTCCAGCTTGATATGAGGGATCAGGAAGGGAGGTCTGGAACCAGTATTTTTTGGACCGGAGCCTGGAAGATGTGCAGGAGCTAAGTGAGGATAGAAGTAGAAGGTCAGTGACTCATGCAAGGGAACCCTGTCTGCCAAAGCCCATGGCAAGAGAACATAATCTTCCCTTCTCATTGTATTTTGACTTGGAAATTTTACAGAATAAAGTAATAAAAGGAAATAAAATTGGAAACCTATTTTATTTTGTTTGTCTCAAAATACTTTTGTTGAAGTATATTTGACATACAATATTATATTTCAGGTGTGCAACATAGAGATTCAACAATTATATACATTATGAAATGCTTACTATGATAAACATAGTTATCACCTGTCACCATATGATAAATATTATTGGCTATATTTCCAATGCTATACTTTTTATTCCCGTGGCTTACTTTATAACTCTTTGTTAGTTTTTTCCTCTTAATCCCCTTCACTTATGACTCCCTTCCCCTCTGACAACCACCAGTTTGTTCGCTGTATTTGAGTATTTTTGTTTGTTTGTTTGTTCATTTGTTTTGTTTCTTAGATTCCATGCATAAGTGAAATTATATGTTTTTTTTTTTTTCCTGACTTATCTCAGTGTAGTGCTCTCTGGGTTCTCCAGGTCATCGCTTGGCAAGATCTCATTCTTTTGTATGGCTAAGTAATATTTCACTGTGTGTGCACACATGTGTGCATGTGCTCCACATCTTCTTTGTTTGCTCATCTATTGACAGACACCTAGGTTGGTTGCTTCCATATCTGAGCTCTTGTAAATAACACTGCCGTAAATATAGGAGTACATGTAACTTTTGAATTGGTGTTTTTGTTTTCTTTGGGTAAATATCAAGAAGTGGAACCTACTAGGTTATATGGTATTTCTCTTTTTAATTTTTTTGAGGAACCACCATACTGTTTTCCACAGTGACTGTACCAATTTATATTCCCACCAGCAGTGCATGACAGTTCCCATTTCTACACATCTTCACCAACACTTGGTTTTTCTTTTCTATACTAGCCATTCAGACTGGTGTGTGGTAAGATCGCATTGGTTTTGATTTGTATTTCCCTAATGATTAGCGATGTTGAGCATCTTTTCATGTGTCTCTGTTGGCCATCTGTGTGTGTTCTTTGAAAAATACCCACGTGCTCTGCCCAGTCTTTATTTGTATTATTATTATTATTTTTTGGTGTTGAATGGTAGGAGTTCTTTATATATTTTGGTTATTAACCCCTTATTGGATATTGCCTTTGCAAGTATCTTCTCCCATTTAGTAGGTTGCCTTCTTGTTGATGGTTTTCTTTGCTGTGCAAAAGCTTTTTATTTTGGTGTAGTCCACTTGTTTATTTTTGCTTTTGTTTTCTTTGCCTGGAGAGACAGAGCCAGAAATATATTGTTAAGGCCAGGAGATTACTGCCTATATTTTCTTCTAGGAGTTTTATGGTTTCAGGTCTTACATTTAGGTCTTCAGTCCATTTTGAGTTTATTTTTGTGTCTGGTGTAAGAAAGTGGCCCAGTTTCATTCTTTTGCATGTAGCAAGACAAATATCAGTTTACTAAATAGTCTGTCATACTAATTCTAGTTTAAGAAATCATTTGGAAGTTAAAAAATGGGGACTCAGGGCCAAACTGGTTTCTCTGCCTTTTATTTGGCTTTTATTTCCCTTTTGCAGGCTTTCCTTCTCTTCGTCATCACAGGCTTTGCTGGCTGGGTGCCGGGCCACCATTTGGGGCTCTGTGAGAGGTGGCACTCAGCAATCTGAGCTCAGGCTCCCCAGCCTCCGACCCAGCCAAGCCCTCCGTGTCCTCTGCCCTGCTCACCATTTCTCTTTTGTAGATGTTCCCCAAATCTCCCTCTACCCCAAGTCCAGAGGCATACCCTTGAATCTGCTAGCATTTCCTTTGCGAGATACCAGAGACCAGTCTAAAAAGCGAAGTCCGGTTTTTTCCATGCACTTATAAGAGCTATTTATATTTTAAATAAGTTCAGTGGCTTTGAGGGGCATCTTGACATATGCAGGAGATGCATTCTTAATGTCCATACATCTAAAAATGTATCCATCAGAACAGTTGTCCATTGGACGTAAAGATCTAGGACCTAGTTGCTTTTTTCAGAGTGCTGGATATAGTGGCTTATGAATCCTCTGTTTGTAGATAATTAGGACATCAAGGTGTAGGAAATGACCAAGACCCTGTGTATTTTGTCTCCATGTGAGGTGGAGACTGAGTCTCAACCTGCCCCCTACCCCAAGCCCTCCCATGCTTGCCATAAGCTGATGGCTACACTGCTTTCAGTAGTCTTTCATGGCTTCTTGACACCAGCTGGTGGACTACAAAGTCATTTTCTGGTAAGAGGCAAGGCTGCATCCTGTTACAAAAGTACACAGACACTCCAGTGGCTGTGAGTGCAGACATTGCTGGGGACTGGCATTTCCCTGGTCTAGAAGTGTCCCTCACCAGAAGCGCAGTGTCCCAGTGGCCAGCGGGTGGTGCACTTCAGGCTCCCATATCTCCAAGAAGAGAGGCCCTACCATAGTGCAAGTCTGAGTAGAAGACAAACACGCTCGGCCATAAACTAAGTGACTGTGATAATTGTTTTCAGACACACGCTGTCTTTTAGATAGAAAGTTCCCCAAGGATCATGCTTTGAACTGTGTTTGAAGAGTAAGAATAGAGGCTTTCCACGAAATTCCCCCACTGCTCCTTTCTGGTAAAGGAAGCAGGCACATGTATTTTTTGTTAGTGAAAGTGGTTTTGATGGGCTCAGGTTGAGGACAGCCTTATGTATGGTAATTTTTTGGAAGCTGGGGAGAAAGGTCCATTAGATGAAATGTTGTGAAGCATGTATTCTGCAGGAGATGGTTGGTCTGTTAAACAGATTTATACTGGGGGCCTGTCTGTGTGCCAGGTTCTGTCTGTGTGGTCCGGACAGGTACACATGCAGAGATAGTATTCCCACTCTCGGAGCTTATGTTTATGCAGACAAATAACAGGGCAAATACCAAATCTTTCTCTGCAGAGAATTATAGAGATGTGGAAGAGGGTGATTGGAGTTTATTAATATGTCCTTTCTAAAAACACTAGAGAAGAGGAAATGAAAATGGCAAGTAGCTTCTTTTAGATGTCATCAAGTACAGTGTTAGAGGGAGCCTCATTCATCCACGAAAAATAGGGTGACAAAGGATGGCTTTGTGTAAAAGCAGCACCCATCTGCCCACTTTCTAGCACCATTTATTATTACTGGAATGTTTTCAGCGGCTTCCAAACTGGACTTTTTAGGTTCCTTGAACAGTTGTGTGTTCTCATTCATCTTTGTTTCTTCACTGCATAGCACAGTGCCTACTGTATATTTGGTGTGCAATGAGTATATTTTGAGTGGATGAATGAAACAAAAGTAGATTTGTTAGAATTTTTCAGCCCTATGTGTTAAAGACATCACTTCTCGTTTACTTTCTTTTAAACTGCAGAACATTATCTAATTAAGACTTTGGTGCATGATTTTAAAATTATCCTTTTAAAAAACATCTTTGTTTTTAAAAAATTTATGGGGGTGCCTGGGTGCCTCAGTCGGTTAAGCATCTGCTTTTGGTTCAGGTCAGGATCCCAACGTCCTAGGATCAAGCCCCACATCGGGCTCCCTGCCTAGTGGAGAGTCTGCTTCTCCCTTTCCCTCTGCCCCTCCCCCTGCTTGTGCTCTCTTGCTCTTGCTCCTTTGCAAATAAAATCTTTAAAAATAAATAAAATTTATGGCTTTCTCTTAAATCTAAATTTGTTGAAGAATGAAAAGACTGACATGAAAGCCATCTATTATTTCTTTGACTTTGATAGTAAATTGTATAGTTTATGGTTGGGCCTGATTTCTTAATCACTCTCATAATTGTTTGACTTGGATAGGATTGACAGTTTAACCCCTCACTGAACAGGCTCAGTCAGCTATACATTCCAGGAAGCTGCTTTAAAATAGGAAATTTATCTTAGAGACTTAGGAATGTGGAGCAGTGAGGTACATAGGCCTGGAGGATGAAAAGTAAATGGGATAGATCCACTGCTATTCCTATGGAAGTGACTGAACTTTCAAAAAAACGACAGATAATGATTTTTTTTTTTTTTTAAGACAGCAAGCATGAGCCCAAGGGGCTGGAGGAGGGAAGGGGAGAGAGTGAGGGAGAGAGAGTATCCCAAGCAGACTCTGCACCCAGCATGGAGCTTGACCTGGGGCTCGATCTCACAACCCTGAGATCATGACCTGAGCTGAATCAAGAGCCAGATGCTTAACTGACTGAGCCACCCAGGCGCCCCAACAGATATTTATTTTTATACTATAATCTGATTCATAACAAGCTTCAAAAGGGAACTTTGTACCCGTGCTCTCCATTCATATATGATACCTCTAGGGATGCCTTGTGTCATACATGAAGGAACCCTTTGTAGGACTTTTTTAACTAAGATACTTTCAGAATCAATTCGGTTATTCATTTTGAAAAGTGTTCTTAATAACTATTATAAATCCTGTCAAGAAAAACCTTTCAAATGTACTTTTTTACCTCTATTTTCCTCAGCTGCCACCTGAGGGAAGAATGTATTTTCCTTCCTGGATTCATGGGCTAGAGCTTTTCCCTCATCACTACAGAGGCACCATTCCCTTTTCTGCACAGGGAAGAGGTGCTCTCATGCACATTTGTTGAGTAAATGCAACAAGAACAAGGGGTTGGAAATGTTGCTGTTCCTCGTTGCTGTCATGGTAGGCGTGGAGATGAATCTTCAGTTTCTTTAGTTAATGGCGAGTGATAAAAACTGTCCTGATCTTTGGCCCTGGCAGGCCAGGCACTTCTTTCTCTCTTGTTGCTGTAGCATCTTTAGATGAAGACCAAGCCCTTCAGCTAGCTCACCATCATGGTTTCTTATTTCTAAATGGTGTCAAAAAGTAAATTCAGGGGTATCTGGGTAGCTCAGTCGGTTAAGGGGCCTCCGGCTCAGGTCATGATTCCAGGGTCCTGGGATCCAGCCCTGCATCAGGCTCCCTGCTCAGTGGGGAGTCTGCTTCTCCCTCCACCTCTGCCTGCCACTCCCCCTGCTTGTGGTCTCTCTATCACATAAATAAATAAATAATCTTTTTTAAAAAAGTACAGTCTATTCGGAAAACATAGTTCATTGCAAAGCAGCCAAATTAATCTTCTCTGTTGATTGTTAACACAGTGTACTCAAAAGAGGACTTGGAAACACAGGACAGTGAAATTGTGAGAATAGCCCAGGGGACACAAGTACAAGTTATGAGTTCCATATTCAGATGGCCAGTGTCCTATGAAATTTAAACAGTTCGAAGCTTTATCTATTTTGTATTGATTTCAGCATATTTTAGTTTTTAACTCTGCTTTTGTCAGAAGGCCTTATAATAAGGAGTTTATCTATTTTTCTTGGCTGGGTGGGAGGAGTCAGCATGATAGAGGGAAGATTTCACTGTTAAAAATGAAAAAAAAATGCAATAATTCAAAAAGCAAGAAACCCTGTGATTCCATTTGGCCTATTGGCTTGCTTGCTTGCTTGCTGCTGCATCTTTCTTTTTAATATTTTGGAGAGGATGCATTTAAAAATCTTACTTATAGGGATCCCTGGGTGGCGCCGCGGTTTAGCGCCTGCCTTTGGCCCGGGGTGCGATCCTGGAGACCCGGGATCGAATCCCACGTTGGGCTCCCAGTGCATGGAGCCTGCTTCTCCCTCTGCCTGTGTCTCTGCCTCTCTCTCTCTCTCTCTCTCTCTCTCTGACTATCATAAAAAAAAAAATTAAAAAAAAATCTTACTTATATAGATACTATAAAAAGCAATCTCTAAATCATTTGCATTCATTTCTGGAAAACAATCAGAGACTGTTTTGGGAAGTAACCTCCTATAAGCATCTCTCTCTCCATTTGCGACCGTTTGTCTCCTGGCCCCATGCGAACAGCACCCTGGGCCACAGCTGGGCAGAGCTGGGCCACAGCCTGCCACTCCGTGAATAACTCACTCCCACGCAAGCAGCTTTGTCTCTTTTGCTCTTGAATCGCCCCATTATTCTGTTTGGTTGGCTGGATGATATATTCTGTTGAGAAATTGTATCAAAGCAACAACTGAATCATGGAGTATTTAGAACAAGTAAATTGACTTAAATGATGCGGTTTTTTCCCTCTAAAAGGTATCTAAATGTAGGGAGAATGTCCTCAATGACGTTATTGAAACATGATTACTGCAGCTTAATCGTGATTGTTTATCCGCCCACATACATATACTTATCATTGAATAAAATCACCATTAATCTTATTGCCCTCTCCCACAACAAGTATTTTCATTTTTTGATTGTCTCTATGTGTTGGAACATAGTGTACATGGAACTTTTGTTTTTACATCACATTCTGTCATAGCCATTTTTTTCTAGGTTATTCTACTGCAAGCTTTCTGTCCATTTTCAGAAATTTTTTGATTGTGATAAAATATACATAATATTTTCCTTTTAAACCACTTTTAAGTGTGCCATTTAGTTAAATACATTGACATTGTGGTTTGATCCATCTCCGGAACTCTTCATATTACAAAAACTGAAACCCTGTACCCGTTAAACAACTCCTCATTCCTCCCTGCCCCCAGCCCCTGGCAACTACCATTCTTCTCTCTCAATTTGATTACTGTAGGTACCTCATATGAGTAGAGTCATACAGTACTTTATTATAACTGCCCTATTTCATATAGCATAACATCCTCAGGATTCATCTATGTTGCAGCATGAGTCAGAGTTACCTTCCCTTTTTTTTTTTTTTTTTAAGGTTTTATTTATTTATTTGAGAGAGCAAACCAGAGAGAGAGAGAGAGAGAGAGAGAGAGAGAGCAGGAGCAGCATCCCCACTGAGCAGGGAGTCCGATGTGGGACTCAATCCTAGGGCCCTGAGATCACAACCTTGAACCAAAGGCAGATGCTTAACTAACTAAGCCACCCAGATGCCCCAGAGTTTCCTTCCTTTTTTAGGCTGAATAATATTCCATTGTATGGATATACCATATTTTGTGTACATTTTGTTTACCCATTCATCTGCCTTAGTGCTTCTACCTCTTGATTACTGTGAATAATGCTGCGAGAACACAGGGTGTATAAACACCTGAGTTCCTGATTTCAGTTCTTTTGGGCTGGGCCATAGGGTAATTTCATTTGTGATATTTTAAGGAACTGCCATTCTGTTTTCCATAGTGGCTGCACCATTTTATATCCCCACCAGCAGTGCACAAGGGTTTCCTTGTGCAGCAGTGTCCATGTCCTCATTAACCCATTCATTTTGTCTCTTTCCTTTCATAATAGCCCACATAATGGGTGTAAGGTGGTATTTCATCCTGGCTTTGATTTTCATTTTCCAAATGATCAGTGATACTGAGCATCTTTTCATGTATTTATTATTTGTATATCTTTTTTGGAGAACTGTCTTTTGCCCACTTTTTAATTGAGTTGTTTTTTGTGTTGAGTCATAAGAATTACTTACATAGTGTGGACATTAACCCCTTACTAGGTAGATAATTTGCAAATATTTTCTCCAGTTCTGTGGGTTGCAATTGCCTTTTCACTGTTGATTATGTCCTTTGATGTACAGTTTTTATTTTGATATAGTCCAATTTATTTTTTACTTTTGTTGCCTGTGCCTTTGGGGTCATATCCAGGAAATCATTTCCAGATCCAATGTCATGAAGCTTTTCCCCTTTGTAGACAGTTTTTTAAACTTACACTTTCCCTACCCTGGATAATGCTGCAATGAATGGCATCATGTACTCAGCTTTTTTCTTCTGTTGGCACTATACTATTTACTTTGAGAGAGAAAAATGCAGTACTGAACCAGTTTAGTTCCCTTAGAGCCCATGAAGACACCAGACAGAACAAAAGATATTACTTGTTTTATTAGCAAAAGTTTTGTTTCTGAAGGCAAGGAGAGAGGCATCTATAGAAGCATTCAGTAACTTAATTGCTCATATTGTCCTCTAGAACTGTGTTTTTTTTTTTGTTTGTTTTGTTTTGTTTTTTTAAGAGAAGAGAAGGGGAAGGACAGAGGGAGAGGAAGAAAGATGTGGCTTGATCTCATGACGTGAGCCAAAATCAAGGGTCAGACACTTAACCTAACCCAGCCACCCAGCTGCTCCAAGGAACTGTGATTTTTTTTAAAACAGCGTGGGTCACATGAGCAGCCTGGGTCACAGAAAAGGCACAGCTGCCTTAAAAAGCAGCAGGGAGTGAATTTATGTGATTATTTCTTTGACCCTCAAATCTGGGATCTTGGGGATGCAGTGAAAGATGAAGATGATTGTCATGGCTTATTAGCTTCAGGTGGCCCTGGATTGCCTTTAAAAAAACAAAAAAACAAAAAAACAAAACAACAACAAAAAACCTAAAAGTCAAATAAATCTCCTTGCACGTTTGAAGGGAAGAAAAGTCCTTTTGGAGAATTCATCTAAGAACTCAACATCACATAAATATTTTTTTTTAAAGATTTTATTTATTTATTTGTGAGAGAGACAGAGACAGAGACAGAGAGAGATAGAGAGAGGCAGAGACATAGGCAGAGAGAGAAGCAGGCTCCATCCAGGGAGCCCCCAATGCAGGACTCGATCCTGGGACTCCAGGAGCACACCCTGAGCTGAAGGCAGATGCTCAACCGCTGAGCCACCCAGGCGTCCCAACATCATGTAAATAGAAAACATTTTCACAAAAATAAAAAAATTTTAAAAATTCCAATCATTTGCCACTATTTTAGGAGATTAAAACCACATTTGAAAAAGCATATTCAGTTAGGGACTGACAAAGTAATTATACCCATTTATTTAATGGAAAAAAGATTTCTTTAAAAGTCAAATGCATAGTTGGTGATGCCTTCAGCCCAGGACGTGATCCTGGAGACCCAGGATCGAGTCCCCCGTCGGGATCTCTGTGTATTCTCATGAATAAATGGATAAAATCTTTAAAAAAGAAAAAAGTCAAATGCATACATTTTCTTCCACTGTGTTTCAGAAAATAAAATTTTCATCAATTCAGGTTTTAATATTCTAGATAAATGTTTTTTAAACTTTGGCAGTATTGATGAATTGAGGGAAAGATGATCAGTTATTCCTTGGTATTTGCAACAGGTTTTCTGTCTTTGGGAGACTCCATATACAGAGAGAAAAATCTAGAGCCATTTTATTACTACTGGTGGTTCATTTTCAGAAAGCAAACAATGGCAATGACCATAAGAAGACTTCTCATCAAAAAAGATTCCAGGGGTGCCTGGGTGGCTCAGAAAGTTAAGTCTGCCTTCGACTCAGGTCATGATCTCAGAGACTGGGGATCAAGCCCCATGTCAGGCTCCCTGTTCAGCGAGGAGTCGTCTTCTCCCTCTGCCTCCCCCAACCCCAGTTCATGCTGTCACTCAAATAAATAAGTAAAAATCTTTAAAAAAAAAAACAAAAAACAGGATTCCAAAAGACCTCTTTTGCAGAAGATTTTGATTTGTGTTTGCTTTTTAACTTTTTCTTTTAAAAATATCCTACATCCTCTTAGGTACATAAAATAGTATAATCAAGTCTCATGTTTCCGTATGCCAGCCTTAAGTCATGGCCAGTCATACTTCAGCTCTCTTTTAATACTCTTATCTCAATTTGTATTTGAGGCAAATCCCAGTCATCATTTCACCCATAAATACTTTCGTATGCATCTCTAAAAATATTTTTTAAAATGTAGCCATACCTAATAAATTAATAATTCACTGATATAATCAAATGCCTTCGATGATCATTTATCTGATTTTTTGCTTTTTAATTTTTTTCTTTTTCATGAGGAAAAGCTTACATACACTGAAGAGTGTATACATTTATGAACATCACTACTACTTAAGTAACTACTTAAGCCCAGATAAAGTTATAGAATCTTTCCAGCATTCCAGGGCTCCTACTCAGTCAGTAATCACCCCTCTGATGACAGAAGTCAGGACAGTGGTTATGAACTTTATATCAATGGAATCATATGCTCTTTTGTGTCTGGCTTTCTTCACTCAACATTGTCTATGGAATTGATTCATGTTGTTATATTTAGCAGTAGTCTGTCCTTCCTTGTAGCTGTGAACTACTCTATTTCGTTGAATGAATATACTGTAATTATTTGATCCATTCTGTTGGTTCCAGTTTGAGGCTATTATGAATACTACCATTAACCTGCCATACATACCTTTGAGGGCATACTAATTCAGTTCTGTTGTGTGTGCATATATATACTGAGCAGCGCAGTTACTGGATCACAGGGTAAGCACATGTTTAGCTTTCGTAGATATTGCAGGGCCACGTAGGAGAGTTCTAGTTATTTTACATTCTCATTAACACTTGATATTGTTAGTCCTTGCAAGTATGGCCAAGCTGATGGGAGAGTAGTGGTATCTCACTGTGGCTTTACTTTGTATTTCCCTGATAAAGTGTTTCCTTTTCAGCACTTTTTAATAATTACCTTATTGACTTTAAGATAAACTCTTTTGTGTCGTGCCTATTAAAGACTTTTGCCAGGGTAGTCATTTTTTACTGATTCATAGGAATTCTTTACATATTCTAAGGATGTGCTTTTTGTTGGATAAGTGTATTTAATTTTTTTCTCTTAGTCTGTGATTTGTCTTTTTTAAATCTCTAATGGGTAAACAGAAATTCTTAATTAAGTTTTGATCTCAGGTATCCAGCTTTGTCATTGTTCCTCAATTTGATTTGGCCATTTTGTGTTTTCTTTCCCATGTAGATTTTAGAATCAGCTTTTCAATACACACACACACACACACACACACACACAGATTTTGCTTTGGATTGCATTGAAGTTACAGTTCAGTTTAAGTGAAATTAACAATACTGAATTCCAACCCATAAAAATTGTATATCTCTGTATTGAGATTAGTGGTTTTCAGTTCAGGTTGATTTGCCCCCAGAGGATATTTGACAGTGTCTGGAGACATTTTTGTTGTCACATCTGTGGTGGAAGAGTGGCGTGTGCTACTGGCATCTTATAGATAGAGGATAGGGATGCTGCCCAACATCCTACAACTCATAGGACAGCCCCCATGAGAAAAAAATATCTGACCCAAAGTGTTAAAAAACCCTGGTCTTTTATTTATTTATTTATTTTTTAGCAATGTTTTGAGTTTTCAGTGCAGCAGTATTATACATCTTTGTTAGATGCATCCTTAGATAATTAGTGATTTGGTGCTATTGTGATTTTTGTTTCATATTGTAATTGTTACTGGTTTGTATATATGTGTGTATGTGTGTATATATGTATATAGTTTGATGTGTCTGTGTCTTTAAGTGTCTGTTGTATTTTATACCTTTTATTTCAGAAATTCTTTTTCAGTTCTTTTATCCCCCCATATACTTTTTTAGTGTTGCTGGTGAGTCTAGGATTTTTGTTCTGTGGTATCCCATAGCTTGGATATTGCTGATTATATCAGCATGGTGGTATTTAATATGTTCCTTTCTCTCTGTGGTCAGTGGCCATATCCATTACTCCATTAGGAGCTGCAAAATGAAACATTGATTCTATCTTTGCTTCTCATTTATTATCCCAGGATATTTATGTAAAAAGACTGTCCTCCCACCCAACTAATTCATTAATCTGAGTCCTCAGAGAAAAGACAGGGTAAATGGTTATTTCTTCTCTTTTGTTAAAATCAGTTTCCAAAACAATGAGTTGGTTCCTTAGGATCTTCCATAGACAAACAGGGAGGTGTTTTTTTTTGTTGTTGTTGTTTTTTGTTTTTTGTTTTGTTTTGTTTTTTAATTAAGAGTACCATTATGAATTTAGAGTTTAATCTTATTTGAGGTTTCAATCCATTGCTGTTTATACCCTCATTAGGGATTAGATTGTTCCATGTTTGCATAGTGGGAATATCTTTAAGAACCTAATATGGGATCCCTGGGTGGCGCAGCGGTTTGGCGCCTGCCTTTGGCCCAGGGCGCGATCCTGGAAACCTGGGATCGAATCCCACGTCGGGCTCCCGGTGCATGGAGCCTGCTTCTCCCTCTGCCTGTGTCTCTGCCTCTCTCTGTGTGACTATCATAAATAAATAAAAAATTAAAAAAAAAAAGAACCTAATATAATTTTTAAGCTTCCTTGCTTTCTGCTATATTCCATGCTCCTCTTGAACATTTCTTACCCTTGACCTGGAATCAGCCATTTCTTCAAGAAGCCACAGTCTCTTTTACCTAATGTATTAGAGAGGGTGCTGGGCATGCTCAGTGCTACTGGTGGTGTTATTTCTAGGCTTTTTCAGTAGACAGAAAATAGGTATTTTTTTAGAGATAAAACCAGTAAGTTCATATTCTAGACTATAGGATTTTTAATTAACTTCATTCTTTTTCCGATGCACAAAGCCCTGAGTCCTAACAAACACCAACATACCTATGCGTTGCTTTATCACAAACTACATCCCCAGCAGCCTTAGGATGACAATACCAAGTTGACTGGTGAGAATATGATTACTGAAAACAAATTTTTTGCCATTTTCTACGGTCTGTTTTTAAGGGTATTTCATAATAAAAATGCACTGTCAGATTATTATGTTGTAATGTCACTTGGAATAGTTCTGTGTGGTTATTTTACCAGCTTGATTTGCATTAATTTTACATTTTAGGGATCCCATTATTAAAATTTGATATTATGGGCAATATTTACATAGTTCCGAAGTCTAAACTACAAAACAAAGTATCTACAAAAAAGCTTTGTTTCTATCCTTGTTCTTCTTACCTATTCCTTATCTCACCTTGTTAGGAATCCTTTTTTTTTTTTTAAATGCATAGGTTATTCCAACTTTTTTTTCAAAATTAGCAAATTGTATATATCTTTATATTTATATCCTTCCTTCTTTTAAATAAGGGAGGTTTATACCATCTAATATATTTTGCTTGTCTTCACCTCTGTTCACTTTTATGTCTTCTAGTATTTAGGAAGCTTTGCATTTTAGTTCTTTTTTTTTTTAAGATTTTATTTATTTATTCATGAGAGACAGAGGCAGAGACACAGGCAGAAGGAAAAGCAGACTCCACGCAGGAAGCCTGATGTGGGACTCGATCCCAGGACTCCAGGATCATGCCCTGGGCCAAAGGCAGGCTCCAAACCACTGAGCCACCCAGGGATCCCCTGCATTTTGGTTCTAATGCTTACCTTTATATTCAGTCTTTACATAATACCCTCACTGCCCTCCTGTTTGGGTCATTTATTGGTTCCCAATATGAGCATATTGAGGTGAGCTAGGAGCCTTTTCCTTCTCTTTTCTTAGCTTCAACTTTAAAGTAATACTTGTATTCTTTGGGAACATTTCCAAATCCCCAAAATGAGTAAGTTTTATGTAGAAACACATTTGTGGGCCAAAATAATCAAGATGAGATAAATTAACATAGGCTTAAAAAGTCAAGTGAAACTTGTTAAATTCTTAAAACAGCAGGTCTTTGTGCAGCATATGAGCCAGTGTGTGTTTATTGATCGGTGTATTATACCACGTACACTGTCTAATGTACCAGATGCTGTGGAGTTTGCAGAGACTGTACATCGGAGAGGGAAGAGGGTTCCCACTGGGCTGTTTTTTCACCTATGATGGTATGTGAAGTACTGAGGGTGAGGCTAGGATACCATGAATAATTAATAGCCTTGGCTCTCAGAAACCTAATTTTAGTCAAGAACAAGAAGCACATATAGCAACACCAGGCCCTGGTTTCAGCTGCTTTCATTTTTCAGATGACCAAGTAGCTAACATATAAGCAAGGAAAGGGGAAAAGCCATACTCGTCAGGGCTTAAATAAAATGTTCCTGAAAGGCAGGGTTCTCTTTCATTCCTTTACTGATTCATAATTGTTGAATGCCTGTTGTGTGTAAGGCATGATAAGGAATAAGAGGCAGAAAATGACATCCTAGAGGGGACAGTATAGGCAAACCAAATTAGGTTGAGAGGCTATCATGGTATGTCCATGCAGAGCTGTGGGCTGGGAAGATTGCCATCTGCTCTGCTGCAGAGGAGGGATGGCTGACTCCACAGTGTTCTCTGGATGCCCAGCTTTAGCCTGCTTATGGACGTGAATGCTAGCAGGGCATTCCTCACTAATGAGTTGATCTTCCTGCTTTTTTTCTTGTTAGTTTAATATCCTTATTAGGTGAGAGTAAACAAATTATTATTCATTGTAGAATTTGAGTAAGTACTAAAAAGATGGGGAAAAAATGTAGCAAAAAGCTAATATTCCAAATAAATCAGGTTCCTTAATGCATCTTCTCCTTCCCTACTCCCTCTACTCTCTCTCCCTCCCTCCCCTCTGCCTCCAAGATGAAAATGGATGTGCATACTGTTTGACTCAGGAATGCCATCTCTAACAATTTATCCCAAGAACGTATTTGGACTTGCCTGAAGAGATATATGGACAAAGATGCTCATCTGATACACACATTGGATATATGTGTATATGTACATATACATATAAATGTGCATGTCCTCCCCACTTCCACCCCCAAACACACACACTCTTTGGACCCAAACTAAATTTCCGTAGGGGATTGACTAAATGCATTATTCTTTCCTTTTTTAGGATGACCATATGCTATGTACATAATTAAAAAATCAGTAAAGTTATTTTTCTTTAAGAAGGCAATTTCCATTTGTTTTTTCTTTTAGCACAATTTATAGAGATTTAGATTTTGTACTGGTTGTGAATTTGAAGTGGAAAGTTTATATTCCTGTATCTTTTGAATTGGTAGTTTGATTTGGTTTCTTTTTGGCTTACGTATGTAATTCACTAATGACTGTATTACAGTGGGAGAGTGTCTGACTCTAGGGAGGCATTCTTGAAGTTCTTTAGATGGAATGAGTGAATTTGCAAGGTTGGCTCTGGTAAAACCCTCTGATCTACTTTAAAAATGGTATTTTATGTGTGTAAAGTTTTGAATATATTTTGCATTTTTTAAAATGAATATTAATCATCTTCTCTTGGTCACGTGTTTGCAGATGTCAGGTTGGTTTACTTAAAGCAGTCTCTTATAATTTGACTTTCTTGTGCACCTTGCTTTGAAGAATTGGCCAGGTTTCTCTCCTCTTCCCTTCCCCTTCCTCTTCACCTTCCCCTTCCCATTTTTGAGAGAAGGGGAGAGAAAGGGGATTAACGGCAGAGGAAGAGGGAATCTCAAGCAGGTGCCACTTCTAGCACAAAGCTTGGCTCAGGGCTCAATCTCATGATGCTGAGATCATGACCTGAGCCTAAATCAAGTCAGATGCTTAACTGACTGAGCCACACAGGTGCCTCTTTCTTAGTGTAATTTTATCAGCTTTAAGACCTTACTGTCTGTCCAATTATTAGGAATCTATAATGATCCTAATATATCAAATGTTTATAAAAAGTATACATTAAAAATAATTTTATTTTGTTTCCTTAACAGAAACCATAGCCCATTAATGAGTTTCGGAGCCAGCTTCGTCAGTTTTTTGGTAAGTTGGTATGGGGAGAGGTATTGGTGTGAAAGAAACAGGTATATAAAGTATGTCTTAAAGTTGCTAGCTGTATAAATACAGATCTTTAATTTTTTTATTTTTAAGATTTATTTATTTTAGAGAAAGCATATGCTCATGCAGTGTTGGAGGGGGTGGGCAGAAGGAGAGAGAGAATCTCAAGCAGACTCTCTGCTGAGCGCAGAGCCTGATGTGGGGCTCCATCCCATGACCCTGAGATCATAACCTGAGTCGAAATCAAGAGTCGGGCACTTAATCGACTGAGTCACCCAGGCCCCCCTATAGATACACATCTTTTAGCATTTAAAAGTGGAATAAAGTTTTGCGTATCAATCAAGACCTGTGAGATATCTTGTATTCCTCAATGTAAAAAATAAAATGCTGGGGATCCCTGGGTAGCTCAGCGGTTTGGCGCCTGCCTTTGGCCCGGGGTGTGATCCTAGAGTCCTGGGATCAAGTCCTGCATTGGCTCCCGGCATGGAGCCTGCTTCTCCCTCTGCCTGTGTCTCTGCCTCTCTCTCTCTCTCTCTCTCTCTCTCTCTGTCTACCATGAATAAATAAATAAAATCTTAAAAAATAAAAATAAAATGCTTATACTTTCCAGAGTACTGTTTTTCTCCAATCAATTTTTTAAATAAAAATAAATTTGGAGGGATCCCTGGGTGGCGCAGCGGTTTGGCGCCTGCCTTTGGCCCAGGGCGCGATCCTGGAGACCCGGGATCGAATCCCACATCGGGCTCCCGGTGCATGGAGCCTGCTTCTCCCTCTGCCAGTGTCTCTGCGCCTCTCTCTCTCTCTCTCTGTGACTATCATAAATAAATAAAAATTAAAAAAAAAATAAATTTGGAAAGACCTTTCCAAAAAATAAAACTGCATTAGCGATTTTTTAAAAAAAGATTTTATTTATTTATTTATTTATTTATTTATTTATTTATTTATTTACATTTTTATTTATTTACTTATGATAGTCACAGAGAGGGAGAGAGGCAGAGACACAGGCAGAGGGAGAAGCAGGCTCCATGCACCGGGAGCCTGATATGGGATTCGATCCCGGGTCTCCAGGATCGCGCCCTGGGCCAAAGGCAGGCGCCAAACCGCTGCACCACCCAGGGATCCCTATTTATTTATTCATAAGAGACAGGCAGAGAAATAGGCAGAGGGAGAAGCAGGCTCCCTGCAGGGAGCCTGATGCGAGACTCCATCCCAGGTCCCAGGGATTATGACCTGAGCCAAAGGCAGACGCTCAACTACTGAGCGACCCAGGTGTCCCTGCATTAGCAGTTAAAAAAAAAAAAAAAAAAAAAAAAAAAAAAAAAAAAAAAAAAGTCAGACTTTGGATACTAAAGGTTTGCTCTAAAATTATTAAATAAGGACTGGAAAGCAAGTTAAATTAGAGCTGAAATTTATTAGTTACTATTATATTTTTAAATATTAGTATTTAGGAATTGAAGGAATAGGTTGCAGGTGTTAAACGTAGAAAATTGGATGCTCTTTTCCAGAAATACATATAACATCACGTATAAATCACTTTCAAATACATAATTTAAAAAAGCTATCATAGAATGGTAAAATAGCAAATATATGTGTGTGTGTGTGTTTGTATATATATATATTTATAATTAATATCGTGTAGAGATCAAGTGAAGTAAAATAGAAAAAACATTTGGATTTCAGATCTAGGAAGATGTCCACAAACTGGTGTGTCCTGTGCAGGCTGCCAGTGCCCAGCCTCAGGTACCAGGCCAGCTTCTGGTGACATGATTTTCATTCAAACTATTTATTTCCTCTTTTTGCCAGGGGATTCAACACAAATTTTTAAGGCTTGCTGTTGATAAGAAAACATAGCATCATTGGACTTTACGGTACTCTGTGGAAATCACATGAGTACCCACTTAACTATAAAGGCAGTGAGGGTTGGCTGGGTGGAGGAGAAAGGTAGGGAGAGACGCTGTAGCAAGGCTGGAGTCTGTTTGCCCAGCAGTGGGGTGCTTGGGCAAAGGTGGCTGTGATCTAGTTTGGCTACAGGGGGAGAGTATATTGCAGTCTTACCAAGGAGGAGGCCTCAAATGCCAAGTGGGGAGGGCTTGCTGAATGGATAGGGCATGGTGGAGAGCCAGCTCCAATGAGTTCTTTAAGCCTTCCAAGAGCCAAGTATCATGTCTCTGCTGCTATGACTCATCCATAACCTCAGAAATCTCCGTTCCACTCGTGAAAGTATCAGGTTTTTGGCAGAGAAAGGGTTGCCCCTACCCAATCAGCTATGGCCTGGAAAAACCTACCAGGCTGTCAGTGAAATTTTTCACCATGGACAGACAGTGTTATATAATTCCAAATAAGAGAACCCATTGAAATTGCTGTCCTTGAAAAGACCGGTGTTTTCCAAGACCTACCTACTAGCTGACGTTTCATTAGCACAGTACTTGATGGAGCCAGGGGTCCACGTGTGGGCAGAATGAACTTTGCAGTGGGACACCGATATAAAACCTGAATGAGGGATCCCTGGGTAGCTCAGCAGTTGAGTGCCTGCCTTCAGCCCAGGGCGTGATCCTGGAGTCCTGGGGTTGAGTCCCACATCAGGCTTCCTACATGGAGCCTGCTTCTCCCTCTGCCCCCCCACCTCTCTCTCATGAATAAATAAATACAATCTAAAAAACAAAAACAAAAACCACCTGAATGAAGTGGACCAGTCAGAAATTTTACAGGGCTTTGGTTACTGTGTTCAATAGCAACAAAAAAGGTCATAGAACAGTAATTGCAAGAACCTTTATTACCCTCTATTTTTTTCATGTAGGTGTGATAGAGGTATATTCTTTTTTTTTTTTTTTAAGATTTTATTTATTTATTCATGAGAGACAGAGAGAGAGAGAGAGAGAGAGGCAGAGACACAGGCAGCGGGAGAAGCAAGCTCCATGCAGGGAGCCCGACGTGGGACCCAATCCTAGGTCTCCAGAATCAGGCCCTGGGCTAAAAGGTGGTGTTAAACTGCTGAGCCACCCAGGCTGCCCGGTATATTCTTATTTTATATTGAGATTATAGTCTTTGGAGATGATTAGGGCTCACGGTAACATTCCAATTCTTTTTACTTGCAACAAATAATTTGAATGTTTTTTTTTTTTCTCCTAGCTTGGTATTTTGTTGTAATAAATCACCTAAATTTTCCAATGCTTACTGATTCATTCATTCTTTCCTTACTTTTTTTCTTGGAAGAACGCCATGATGACATTTGAAGAAGAAAAAATGCAGTTGGCGTGTGATGACTTAAAGACGACAGAGAAGCTGTGTGAAAGTGAAGAGGCTGGAGTAATTGAAACTATCAAGAATAAAATTAAGAAGAATGTAAGCACTGAGTCTTTAGGTTGTGAACAGAGTGCCACTGACTGAGATCATTGCTCACTTACTTGGTTTTTGATATTTTGGCTATGATAAAGCACAATGTGTGTTTCTCACATGTTTGATTATGTAAAATGTATTTTTTAAAACCATAGAGCCCCACCCCCACCTGCCCCATCAGTCATCAGAGCCATGTGGTGCATTAATTCTTTTGCCTTCTTAAGATTATCTTCTTCCTTAGTGGGCCATGTGCTAAGAGCTTTTGTGATGAGACTTTCATGCATATATAATTCAAATGTGTTGCATTTTGGCATAGTTGAGGATCTGGCTATTTATCTGATTTTTTGCAGGACTTACCAGCCTTTGGTTAAAATAAAGTCAAAATAACATTGTATTTCACTTTCCCTGATTGTGCTTTCACCTTTCAGTGCAAAAGTCTAGTCTTTGGCGAGGCATCCTCCTACCCCTGATAATTCTGGAGTGCCCAGGGGTCTTGCAGGTGTTACCTGTTGAGCTGACAAACCAGTCAGAAGCTGTTTACAGTCCTCAAAAGCTGCCCATCTTTTCTTTGGCTCCTTTGTGTCCAACTTGCTTCATCTCTGCTCTTGCTAATGGTGTCCACCATGAGGAAGCCACTCGGGCCAAGAGGACTGGCTCCTGATGGTCCAGAAGGGCCAGAGGTCTCCTTGATGACTCTTTCTGCAAAACCTGCATCTGATCAGGGACAGAGTCCTGTTGCCTCTCTTTCTAGAATACCTCCTGAATTCATCCACTTCTCTCCCCCTCTTGCCATTTCCTTAGGTCCACCATCATCCCCATTTGCCTACAACAACTCTCACTGTTCTCAGATTCATTCTCCAATGATACAGTGTATAAAATGCAAATAATATGTTGCTGGCTTCATTTTCGGTGTCCCTGGCCCCAACCCTTGCCATTACAGTGAAGTCTAAACTCCTTATAGTGGCTGACTTGGTGCTTCCTTGTCCTTTGCCTAGAATGTTCTCTTCCCTCTTGACCTGATTCCTACTCCTTCTTTAGGTAGGTCTTCCTAGATCATTTTCTCCAAGGACACTTGCCTGATCCCCAAAGCCATGTTGAGTAGGTTTCCTACTCATCCCCGTAGTATCCTGTACTTGACCCTTCAGAGCACTTAACTGCATTACATGGTAATGAGGTCAGTGTTCCCTCATTAGACTGTAAGTTATTCATATGTCTGTCTTCTGTATCTAATTCTATGCCTAACACATATGTTAGGAATTAACATTGGTAATGGGTCTTTGCAATTTAAAAAGCATTTTCACATACAGTATCTCATTACCCCTTCCAACAACCCTACACAGTAGATGTTATTACAAAGAAACAGAAGCCCTAATAAACTGGCATTTGCCTAGGCAAAGTAATGAGTTCTGGGGCTGCATTTGCAACAATAGTGGCCATACTAGATTATGTTAATCTAGAAAAAAGGAAAACAGTTCATTCTTTTGTGTTTAGTATATATGGTATTGTCGTATTTGCAAAGATCCTATCAGTTCTTATGTCACTGTGAAAGCCCATGAAAACTATGTAGCTTATCTTGTTCAAGTTCACTTTGTATTAAAAATGCAGTATTCTTTATCAGAGCAAACTTTTTAAAATTACAGACATTCTTTATAATAAGGACCAACATTTTATAAAAAAGTGTTTTTTAGTTTTACCTTTTGCTTCTTTTATAGAGGTAGTAACCTTAGAGGTATGGCTTAAATTCTGAGTTCAGTTCAGCTCTTTTCTCCTTCACTAAAATGTATCCGTTTTTGACCCTCACATCTCAGTTGCGTGCACATAGTGAATGAACCCCAGTGTTCATCCTACGTGAACAAAGGTAGATGGCTGCAAAGTGGTTTTTCAGGTTCTCTATTTTGGGGAACATTTTCTACCTTTAGTAATTTTTATTTTGGATAGGTAAGAACTTAAATTGTTTTTAAAAAAGGTAAAAGTCTGAACTTCTGTGTTGACTTTCATGGTTTCCCACAAGCTTGATTGTTCTCACTCAGGATATTTATCTTTGAGTTGCAGTGTTCTTCATCCTATTGTAGATCTCATGGGAATACAGTATAAATTTGGTCTTGGCTTTCAGTGCACCTGTCTTACACTTCCTGCGTGAAGTTCTTTTGCACAGTAAAGTAATAGTTATTTGGATAGTGTCTTGTTCTTGGGTGTGATTTATCAACACGTACTTTTCTTTCCATCAAACAGGTTGATGCCCGAAAATCTGCCCCCTCTATGGTTGATCGGCTTCAGAGGCAGATAATCATAGCTGACTGTCAAGTTTACCTGGCTGTGCTCTCGTTTGTAAAACAAGAATTGTCAGGTATGCCAAAAGCATTATTTTTAATGGTTTTCAACATTCAATGGACACAATAAGTAATGCCCCCCACTTTTTTTTCAATGCCTCCTATTTCAGTCTTTGAAAATATGTGATGCCTCTTTGGGGCATGGTATGCATTTTTACTTAGGAAATTGAAACCACAAGTGCTTAATGTGTATTTAGGAGAATAGTTTTATTACTTTTTAAAAAAAATATTTTTATTTATTTGAGAGTGGGAGAGAGAAAGAGCATGAGCAGGGGGAAGGACAGATGGAGAAGCAGACACCCCACTGAGCAGGGAGCCCGATGTGGGGCTCCATCCCAGGACCCTGGGATCATGATGTGACCTGAAGGCAGACACTTAACTGACTGAGCCGCCCAGGCATCCCCTAGGGAAATAGTTTTAGACTTGAAGTCAGTGTTTCATCTTTTCCATCTCAAGATAATGCTGTCATAGAGAAATTATCAGTGCCAGATAAGTGGATCATACTTTTCCTTTGTGAGAATCAAGTTGTGAATAACCTTTAAAGTGAAATATAACTAGTTTAAATTAAATTTTTGCAGGAAATTGTTATTGAGGGCCTGAGCGTATACCAAGTATTTCCTTATGTTCTTGAATGACCTACATTTTAACAACCTTCATAGTAAGGGCTAGAAACGAATTGCTTAATTCGTTTGTCCAATACTGTTTTTTTCCAACATTCTGTAGCTTTGATATTTTGAGTGCTGTAGACTCAAATCGAGCCTTTAACAGCTTCTGTAAGACTGTGTTTAACACAGACACCAGTTCTTTCGCGTATGTGGTGATCGGTCTGATACTGCCAGGAGAAATTTGCTTCTTTGGCAGATCAGATTTACTTGAAAAAATGAAAATTCAAGAATGAAACCAACTAAAACTCAAAATCACAAAAGCATTTCCTTCCAAACCTTAAATGAAGGTCTATTGCTGCTAAGTTGTAACAT
Source organism: Canis lupus familiaris (assembly GCF_011100685.1). Taxonomy (NCBI): domain Eukaryota; kingdom Metazoa; phylum Chordata; class Mammalia; order Carnivora; family Canidae; genus Canis; species Canis lupus. The sequence continues at coordinate 64,348,173 of NC_049228.1, read as the reverse complement.
ACACTTTTCTTTCTAGACTGCCAGAGACCACTTTTTCTCTCTATTCTCTTTCTTCTGCCTCTCTCTCTCCTTCCCTCCCTCCATCTCATCCTTGAGGATGCTTCTTTCTATTTGGCTGAAGTCAGAAGTAGAACTTAACTTTTATTTTGACCTCCAAAATTTGGACTTACTAGAACTTATCCTTCTTTTAAAATATGTTTGCCTTTTGTTTTGGTTCAGTGGTTTATGTTCTTCTTGCTAATCCTCTCAGGACTTGCCTGATACTTAAATGGTTGAGGGCTCATAGCTCATGTGAAATTTTGGTGATGCATCAACGTAAAATCCCTCACTTGAAGCTCTACATTAATGTATATATTAAAAGCAGCAGAGTTGTTGGACTTTTTGGGTCAAGATAGGATCTCTGGCATTTTCTGTGATCTTTGCACTCCTTTTTTCTGACATTCAAGAAGGACTTTTTAAAGGAGCTAATTTTAGCCATTAGGAGAAAATATCTGTCTAGAGAGAAGGATAAATCCAGTGTAGGATTTATATGTAATGTTTGGGGAATCAGGTAAAGGGCATCTGGGAATCCTTTGTGTTAATCTTACAACTCTTCTGTAAGTCTGAAAGTATATAAAAATTTAAAAAAATTTTTGCTCACTCATTGGTCTATTCCACAAATAATTACTGAGCATATGTGATATGCTAAGCACTGTGTTAGATGAGCACGCAGGCTATGCTCCCTGCCCTCAGGAAACTTCAAGTCATCAATTCATGCTATTTATTTCTAAAATTATTATTCTGCTTAAAAATCCCTGAACATTACTATAGAAAACTTGGAAAATACAGGGGATCCCTGGGTGGCTCAGTGGTTTGGCGCCTGCCTTTGGCCCAGGGCGCGATCCTGGAGTCCCGGGATCGAGTCCCACGTCAGGCTCCCTGCATGGAGCCTGCTTCTCCCTCTGCCTGTGTCTCTGCTTCTCTCTCTCTCTCTCTCTCTCTCTCTCTGTCTATCATAAATGAATAAATAAAATCTTAAAAAAAAATTTAGAAAATACAAAAGGGTTAAAAAAGAAAGCAAGTCCTCTGTTACCACTTGGAGAAATCCTTCTTTACTGCTAATGTTCTATGTTTCTCTTTATTTCTTTTACAAAATGGAATCTATAGTGCTGTGTATCCAATTTTTCTCTCTTAGATTGTATTACATAGCTTCTCTGTTACTCAATTTCAAAATATTAAATGAGAACATAGTAGTTTTTCATATGAATGTGCCATGGGTTATTTAACTGATTGCTTTTGGACATTCAGATGTTCTTTGCTTTGCCTTTTTTTTTTTTTTTCTTGGTTATTAGTGAGGTCAAACCTATTTTTATATTTTATTAATAAACTTATTTAATAAATTATTTCATAACCTTTACCCATTCTCCTAGTAAGTTGATGTTAATCAGTTATTTAATCCTATTTATCATAGATATTGAACAGGTTTTTCCTGAAGCCATATAATTTAGTGAACAGTTATTGGTATTGAAATGAAATTCTGACAGACATAAATATACATAGTGGCCATTTGCTTTGTGAATATCTCCATATTTGTTTCAAACAAAACATAGCCAAAAATGCAGTTCATTAGCCTTTTAGAAACCCACTGGGTTATTAAACGATAAAAAATTAATTTTGTTGGGATCCATTCTTTAGAAAATTCTTTTGATGGATAATTTTCTTGGAGAAAAGCTGTCTTCTTAGAGATGTTTGTTATAGGTGCCCCTTCCCCACCCAGAGTGGGTGGCTCAGAGGTAGGCAGGAGGGCACACACTTCCCTGAGCTCCAGGTAGAGGTGAGTCTGTGAATTTTTAAATACTTCATACTTTTAAAAGAACTCTTGTGCTTTCTCTCATTGGAACTTCTTTAGAATGAATTGTCCTATCATCTCTCTTCATTTTATATACTACTTTATAAATATCTTTTTAATTTACTCTGTTACTGAGGGCTGCTTGTTGCTTGCTTACTTGCTTTTCCCCCCCAATAAGCATATATTAATTACTTTCATAACAAAAAGAAGCTATTTTTAAAACTTGTTTTATGGCACTTACCACCTTATTTTGTTTCCTTTACTTTTTTGAACTTGAAGATAAGCCCTACGTTGTACTCACCTTTGTATTCTTGGCATAGTATATGCTCAATACATTTTCTTCAAGTGAATTTACTTGCTTTATTTTACAGGGGAGGCAGTAGAGGCTGCATGATTTGGGTGAGGTTGAACAGTTGACGTAGCTTGTCAGTGACCACAGCCCAGGCCTAAGCCATGGATTTATTTTCTTTTTTAAAGATTTTATTTATTTATTCATGAGAGACAGAGAGAGAGAGAGAGAGAGACAGAGAGAGAGGCAGAGACATAAGCAGAGAGAGAAGCAGGCTCCTTGCAGGGAATCTGATGTGGGACTCGATCCCAGGACCGTGGGATCATGACCCGAGCCTGAGGCAGACACTCAACCACTAAGCCACCCAGGCGTCCCTAGGGTTTCTTGTTTCCTACCTGAATTCCTACTCTTCTCACCATTTTCCCATCAGCTGAGTTTGGTTACTTGTGGCTCTGCGCCGAGAGGCCCAGAAACCCAGCCATGCTCACTTGCCCTTTTGTCCTCTGGCGCTAGCCCTTGGAACAGTGTGACTGCCTGCTGTTAACTCCCTTGCTTCTCTAGGCCACGGTTTCTCTGTTGCCATCAGAGCCATCTTCCTAAAACCTGTTAGATCTGTGCTTTAAACAGTCAGCCCTTCTGCATCCCCTAAAAGGGAGAGTCTGAATTCCTTCCTCAAGTGGCCTGTACCAACCTGCCTGCCATCCCATCATGCAGCCAGCTAAGCCGAGCTCTTTGCACTTCCCTGAAATGCCCTTTGCTGCCTTCCTGCCTTTGTGTATGCTACCCCCTCGGTGTGGAATGCCCTCAGCCCCTTTATCTTTCTCTCTTGCCTATCCAGGTGCCTCCCGGGCTAGCTTCCTTCATGTACTACTTCCTCACTTCATCATCTGCTTTTTTGTTGTTCCACATGTGTTCTGTGCAGAGTCAGATCACTCACCACATAGCAGTACACATTTTAGGTACATGTCTGCCCATGGTATTTGACTGTAATCTCCTTGAGGGTAGCAGCTCTGTCCACCTGCTGTCTTTTTTGTCCACACTCACTGAGCTTCTACTTTGCATCCCATACTGTGGGGTCATAGGTGCCAGGGTTCTGGAGATGAGTGGGGTGAAACTCTTGCCCCAGGGGAACAGCTGGTTTAGTAGGAGAGAAAGAGGAGTGAGTCAGTTATAATTCAGGGTAATACTTGACCCACTAGATGTGTAAGTTAGTCACAAATTGGGTGCAGGGAATGAGGAGCTCAGAAACTTGACCTGGGAAGATCAAGGAAGATCCTGAGCAGACTGATGAAGAGTGGAAGTCAATTTTGCTCTCTGTCCTTGGCATCTGATGTGGTGCTGTCCCCTGTCACATGGTGGGTGTATAATATGTGAATTGAAGGGGTGAAGGATGGGTGATGCCATTTAGGAAAAAATTGCATGACATGGAGCTCCAAGAATAGTTGAGATTGGAAAAATGAGTCCTTTAGAAGTCTTTTGGAAGTGAAACCAAGACAATTTTTCTCCCAAAGCCTGTTCCATGACTCACAAAAAGGTAAGCCTGAACTAATCTTTTGTTATAGGGTTAACCAGCCTCACCTAGGACAAGTGAACAGACACAGTACGATGGCAGGAGGTCCACCAGATATGATCCCCTGCTGAAAAATCCATGAGATTTATCCCAACATCAATGAGTATAACTTGGCATTTTCACTTCTCAGACAATTCCTGCCCTTTCCTGGGAAGGACTCTCACTCCCTGCCTCCCCACACACTACCCTTCCCTTATAATGGGGACAAAGTCTCCTCTCTCCCCTACATCTCCCAGCTGATTGAGGCTGGCCCTAATAGGGGAGGGCAAATGGTCTGTGGTTTTTTGCTGTGTGTGTCTTCCTCCAAAAACATAGATAGCAGCGGCTGAATGATTTATATTTGACCTTTTAGAGGAGCTATATGGAGGGCTATGCAGGATGTGGGGCTCTTGAATGCTGTTTCTCTGCCTTTTGGGAATATGTATGCTCATTAGAAGCATTGTTACAGCTTCACAGCGATGAGGGGTCCCTCCTGCAGGACTGCATTGCTGTCTGCTGTGGAGCACACTCCAGGGCAGCCTTTGTTCTGTAGGCCGGGTGTGGCTGTGCTCAGATGTTTTGGTCACAGCATTTGGGACTGGGAAGTAGGGTGAGAGTCCTGGGAAACCTGTTTCTCTGCCGCGTTGAGCTTAGAAAGTAGCAAAAGCAAAATCTTTTCTACGTGCATATTAACTTCATCTTGCACAAATTATAGTCTTCGACTTAGAGCTTTGGGTTTTATTTACGTTGCTCAGTTAAAGGCATTGAAACTTGTTGCCACAGGGCAGCCCGGGTGGCTCAGCGGTTTAGGTTTAGCGCCGCCTTCAGCCCAGGGCCCTGGAGTCCTGGGATTGAGTCCCACGTCAGGCTCCCTGCATGGAGCCTGCTTCTCCCTCTGCCTGTGTCTCTGCATCACCCCCTCTCTCATGAATACATAAATAAAAATTTTTTAAAAACAACTTGTTACCACAGATTTTAACATACACTTTTAAACATTGGCACCTAAACCGTTGGCACCTCTCTCAGGCAAGAAATTAAAGACATGTCGAATTACATTTTTATTTTATAAAAATAGGGTTTTTACCAATGTCATTTTTTTGTTGTTGTTGAGTCTGTGCAGTTGGCATTGATGGAGTTTTGGCTTTGGTTTCCATTGCCACCATCCCTTGTTATGACTCTTCTTCACCTGAGATCTGAATTCCTGCAATGTGTCTCCCTAACACTGGTGGTCCCCTCAGCCACAGTCTTAGGAATTGCCTGCTTTTCCTGTGCAAATGTCCATTCCTTAGTTGGACATCAGGGGGCCCCCATAACCTGAGCATGCCATCCCTATGTCCCCTTTGGTCTCTGTGTTCCCGGTATCACTCTGCCTCTGAACGGCTTGCCCGCCTGCTCCTTCATACTCACACGCCTTAGATGGAACTTCTGCTTCCCCAAGAAGCTGCAGCAGCCTGGAAAATGCAGGAGAAAACAGAATTAAACATTTTCCTTAAAATTTCCGGTTAGGCCTGGAGGCAGGAGGGAGTAAAATTTTCTACTAAAATCCTGCAATACTTATTCTGCACTAATCCATTTATATATTTATTATATAGAAAATTTTAGGACATAAAGGACCTAAAGAACAACTCACCCATCATCTCAACATGATTTGTTTTAATTTTTCTACCTATGACCCCAGTAGGGCACATGAACAAACACAGAGATATATATATGCACTTATTTTTCTCATTTGTTTTACTTTTCAGTTTTATTGTGGGCATTTGAAGGGCTGAAATTGTGTCTTATGGTTCTTTAATATCCTTCAGTTACCAAGCACAGTCCTAAGCACATAACAGGAACTTAATAGCAAATTAACATTTTTAGCATTTTGCAAGTTTTCTTTTTTTCATTTTTGAAATCTGTACCCAGCATTTTCCCCTTTATTAGATTGCAATTGGTTTTGTGTTCCTCTTTTCTTTTTCTGTTTTTCTATTCAACCTTTGGCTTTTTGGATCATAACTGTGTGTCCTGTTGTTTATGGGCATACTAGATCAACATGAGTGCTTTGTCAGCATACAAGTTTCAGGATTTTTTCCAACTTTTCATTTTCCATTTAGAAGGGAGAAGTCATTGTGCCTCTAATAGGCAAGATCTAATCTTATTTCTCTTGGATTCTCCTAAAACTGTACCTGAAATGTAATATTTGCTCACTAAATATTTTTGTTAAATTGGGGCACCTGGGTAGCTCAGTCGGTTAAGCACCTGACTCTTGATTTTGGCTCAGGTCGTGATCTCAGGTTTGTGAGATGGAGCCCTGCATCGGCTTCCATACTGGGCATGCAGCTTGCTTAGGATTCTCTCTCTCTCTCTCTCTCTCTCTCTCTCTCTCTCTCCCTTTTTCCCCTCCCCATACTCCTGGCACTCACTCACTCTCTCTCAAAAAAAATTTTTTTTGTTAAATTGAACTACGTGAAAGTTGTTTTAAGTGTGTGTTACTTTTTATAAAGTTATAAAAATTGTTCCCTTAAAAAAAAAAACTTTCGTTTTGCTTGTTCATCCTATCTTGAGTATTCTTTTCAGTGGACTTAGTCTGCAGAGCATTAACAATCTAGAACTTGGAACTTATGGGATGGTTGTGTTTTGAATTGTGATCCCATAAGGGATACGGTCATTTGTCAAGAAATTGATAGATTTAAGTAAAATATTAACTTGATTAAATATTAGGATTCCATGGATTGGGGGGATCCTTAGGACCCTGAGGTGCAATGATTTTCCAGTAGGACTCCATATATAATCATGCTCGTGGCTGTGATTTGTTACAGCAAAGATATAAAGCAAAATGTGTAAAGGAAAAAGATGCATGGGAGGAAGTCCAGGAAAACTCAGGCACAAGTGACCCAAAGTTTTCTTCCAGAGGTGTCTGTAGGACATGCTTAATTCTCTGGGCAGTGAGTCATGTTATCAACCTGGAAGCTTGGTAGAAACACAGTATCCAGAGTTTTTAATGGGACTGGCCATGCATAGGTACACCCTGCCTTGCACATACCCATATTCCAGACCCCTGGGATCTGGAATGAAACACTGAAAGCAAGTGTTTGACATGAAACGTACTGTTTATACAAGAAGGGTAGGCACAGTGAGCCATTCTTATCAGTTCTGGGAATGCTTGGAATGTTCCCAAGTTCAAGTTCACAGACCCCAGCCAAGGGTCAGTCTTGTAAGCAGGCTTTGCAAAGGATAGCAGTGGGCCTGTTCTGGTAGCTCTTTTCTCAAAATACCATGTGTTCTTTGATCACTTTCAATTCAGGGATTAGACTCATAAATCAGATTTTGTGTTATGTACTTTCTGGGATTAATTTTTTTTAAAATTTATTCATGAGAGAGAGAGAGAGAGAGAGAGAGAGAGAGAGAGAGAGAGAGAGGCAGAGACACAGGTAGAGGGAGAAGCGGGCTCCACACAGGGAGCCCGACGCGGCACTCGATCCCGGGTCTTCAGGATCCTGCCCTGGGCTGAAGGCGGTGCTAAACCGCTGAGCCACCTGGGCTGCCCCTTTCTGGGATTTAAATATAACTTTTTACAAACTTCTTTTTCCACTGCCCCAAAGGGCCTGGAACTCTGGGACAGCTTGTTTTGTCTTCCACTTGTGCACTGGGGTCAGATTACTGGGGCCATATTGATAACAGTGCTGAGTATGTATAAGCTCTTTTCTGTAGAAAATTCCCTGTAGAAGACCTTTCCTCAAAAGTATGGTGATACACTCAGATGAGCACAGATGCATCAACTGCGCCCTTCCCTTCCTCATGAGAAAGGTGTAAATATGTTCGTAAGAAGAGAGGGTGAGGCAGGACCTGTGGGCTTGTCTGCAAGGGGCCAGTGGGACATGGAACTGGGTAAATCCCAGTCTTATCTCTGTTATTTCTCTCAGAAACTATGAAGACTATGTTAAAAATTGATCTGATGGGAAATAATGGAAGCAGCTTTATAAATAACATCTTCTCACTTCTGGTGTGAAGTAGCTTCTTTTTGATACCGTCCTTTGCTGGAGCTGTCTAGATCTAGGCTGGGGCAGTAGGGTGAGCATCATTCTCATTGTCCAAATAATGCCATCCTAATAAGGCATGCTTCAGCCACACAGTAGGCATTAGATACAGATGAATGGAGGATTCTTTACATTTCTGCATATACCCTAATGACTTCTACGGTAATGAACTGGCTGTTTGTTCACCTAGTAAGTATAAATTAAATCCTTTTTGTTTGCTTGTTTTATTTTTTGGCAAGTTGCCATGCTTGATGCCAAGGTATACTTTTAGCAGTGAATTAGACTTAAAACTTGCTCTTAGGAGGAGTGAAACACAGGGTAGACAAATGTCAGAGTTCCAAAAGAGATTTATCGGGGAAGTGCCATGGTAGTTCAGAAACACGGCGGAGATTCATGTTTCACAGAGCACATAGAACGAAAGTCAGGTTCAAGTGATGCTTGCATGTTGGCATTCATGCATGTATTCTTTCGTTCAGTGTATATCCTATACGACGTCCCAGCTCATGTATGAGGGGCTTGATAGAACAGTGAACAAAAAAACTAGTAGTTTCTTGCCGAGTGGTCATTCAGTATAATAAAGGGAAACAAGTAATTTAAGCCCTCTGAAGAAAACAAGGTGCAATGGGAGATGATCATTTTATTGCTTTTTAAATTATTTTTGCTTGAATTTCAGGTCATTCTTCAATATCCCTTATTACTACAGGAAAATTATTTTGAATGCTTATTTTTTTCTCCTGCTTTCTCCCCTTCTCCATAGCCTATATAAAAGGTGGATGGATCCTTAGGAAAGCCTGGAAGATTTACAATAAGTGCTATCTGGACATCAATGCTCTCCAGGAGCTGTATCAGAAGAAACTAACTGAAGAGCCCTTGACTTGTGACGCGGCAAATGATAATGACGTTGTGGCTGAAGGGGTGTCTGAGGAGTCTCTAAGCAGACTTAAAGGTGCTGTTAGCTTTGGATACGGCCTTTTCCACCTTTGCATCTCCATGGTGCCTCCCAACCTGCTCAAAATCATCAACCTGCTGGGTTTTCCCGGAGACCGCCTGCAAGGCCTTTCTTCACTGATGTATGCAAGCGAAAGTAAGGACATGAAGGCCCCTTTAGCTACGTGAGTAGCTGTATTGCAATGCTTTGGTAGATAATATAGTGTTGAAAGTAAGTAAACAACAATCAAAGCCTTTAAAGGAAATGTCAGGTAAATAGGTTGGTTGGATGACATGATGCCTTGAGTCTTTTAACGCAATGCCGAGAACTGTGTTTTGGGTGGTATTTATAAGCTGACTTGGGAGCTGACGTCAGAGAGCAGAACACTATTCTCGACTCTCATGAGTCCCTTATTTTCAACAGGTAAAATGATCATCCTTTTCAACCTCAGATGATTTTGTAAACAGTTTTTGTGACCTTGGCCACAGTTGCTGAGATTCATGATCCTGATTTTTGAATTTTTAAGGAAGACAAATTTGATAAGCCTTTTTTCCCGTGATTCTGAAATTTTTTTTTCTTACAGAAAATACTGATACTTGATGATTTTCTTTGATCCTGGTCGGTCCATTGGTCTCTCATATGTGGCTTGGATATTTTGTGCTGGTCAACTAAATTGAGTCATGTTAATCTAAACTGAAATGACAATAATTTGAACAGGAGTGTGGAGAAGCTGGTATCACTATCCAGAGCAAGGATTTACGCATTCCTCCACGAATAAAAATGACTTGATTTTTTTTTCAGTTTGAATAATTTTACCAGACACTATATGTCCTTTGACGTTACACTACTTGTCAGTTTTTCCAAAAAATGTTATCATGGAGAACTTGAGCGAGCTCTGGTTTCATGCCTATCCATATTGAGGAATTTGGATATTCACTCTTAATCATTTGGCAGCTATTAAAAATATCATTAAATTTTCATTTCAAAAATATTTGTGCTTCCCCAAAGTCATTAAATTACATAAACAGTGGTATTTTATTAATTTGATTTAATGGTTTTGTAATGTGATAATTTGTCTATTTATATCTTAGTATTTTGTCGAAAGAAATGAATTAGTAATGTAAATTAGTCTAATCTCCAGAAGAGAACCAGTTTTATAAACATGCTAGAAGCATACGTTTATATAACAATATTTGATGTGTTGGTGAAATATTTTTGTCTATTCATTAAAGCAGATTCTAATGAATCTATTTTGTTTACCAAGTTTATTTAACATGGTATTTTTCTTGAAAGGATGAATTTGAAGTAAAGGAATTTTAACTAATTATTTGGTTTTTGAATTAAGCATCCTCAAAGGCCAGAGAAAGAGCCTTCCCCCCCCCCCCCCCCCCCCCCCCGGGTCCTCTTACTTATTTTAACTCATTTTAGAATAATTTGTGTCTGTGGTTCCCATATTTAAATTTAGATTCTGAGGCTTACACTCTAACTTTATGAACACAGGAGAAAATAGCATTTTCCTTTTGAAAAAAAAAAAAAAAGGTAATCCTTTTATTGTGAGGGGACAGTAAATTCATGGTAACTAGTCACTGTTTCTAATTGGTGCATTGCTGAGTGAAGTGCAGAATAGAGAAATTTGTATCTGTCCATACCTTCAGAGAGCCATCTGGAAGCCTCAGAAGAGCTAAAGGCTTTTATCTTATTCTGCTCTCACCTGATGGGAGTATGCTGATTTCTATGGTGTGCCAAAGTTTCAGTTTTCCAAATATTGATAAAATTAAAATGGGGAAAGATACTCTGTATCTTCAAAGACTGCGTAGTAAGCTTTTTGGAAGGAGCATGTTCTGGAAGAGCACATACTGAGTTTTTAAAAAGTGGAAACACTCTAAGAAAAGTCTTGCTCAATGTTTCTCTCCCTCTCCTTTAGATTGGCTCTGCTCTGGTATCATACTGTAGTCCGCCCGTTTTTTGCCTTGGATGGCAGTGATAACAAAGCAGGCCTGGATGAAGCAAAGGAAATTCTTCTCAAAAAAGAAGCTGCTTATCCAAATTCTTCCCTCTTCATGTTTTTCAAGGGACGCATCCAACGATTAGAGGTACTGTGCCTTCCGCATGTTTTTAAATAAAGCCTTCTGTGGATCAAATCTGTGATTCTGACTCGAGTACTAGTATCAAAATGAGCCCAAATGTCATTGGGCCAAGGAACGTTTTGTTCTTGTGCTTTTTCATTGCATTGTTGCTACAAAAGCCTCTTCCAGGAACCCAGGATGTTAGTCAGTAACCTTCTGTTCAGGAGATGTGGGCGAGGCAGGGTGAGCTATCTGGTGGGTAATGAGATGAGATTGGTGTACTCTCCACCAAAGACTTAGGAGCATTAGCAAATGTCTTTGTTGAAGAACACAAAATAGGATTTTTTTCCTTCTCTGGAGTTACTAATAATCTGTTTCTAAATTTTTATCTTGGTTAAAAATTGATTTATACACAAGTTATTGCCTGAAATGTCAAGGACCCCATCAACTTTGAAATAGTAGTAGCTTTTGTTACTTTTTCATTGGCTTCATTTGGGCAAATCCTGTGGTGGGCGCTTTATACTGATACCTGATTTAATCTCCAGAGCAACCCTATGACAGAGGTAAAAATGTCATCTGCATTTTATAGACAAAGGTATCCAAGAGGGCTTCAAGTGACTTCCCAGCATACCCAGTGAGTGAGGCGAGGTTGTTTTATTCCAGAAGGAAAACACACCCTAGACTTTGGAGCATCTCTGCTTCTTCTCCTTCTTCCTCCCCTACTCCTTTTTTTGTTTTGTTTTGTTTTTTTGTCTGCTTGCTTGGGGTCATGAAGATTTGAAGAAAAAGTATTTATAAGAAAATAATTACACATATGAAAGAAGGTGGCTGTTGTGCCTGGTGCACCAGCAGCTTGTAGAGAATCACTGCAAGTTTTTTTTTTTTTTTAAGATTTATTTATTTATTCATGATAGACAGAGGCGGGGGGTGGGCAGAGACACAGGAGGAGGGAGAAGCAGGCTCCATGCCGGGAGCCAGATGTGGGACTCGATCCTGGGACTGCAGGATCGTGCCCTGGGCCAAAGGCGGGCGCTAAACCGCTGAGCCACCCAGGGATCCCCCACTGCAAGGTTTTAACAACCTCTCTCCTCCCCTTAGCTCGGTGCCCTGCAGCACGGTTGATTCTAGAGGTCAGCCCCCAGTAAATGCCATGTGTGCTTTTGAAGATTTTTGCCTAGGAACACTTTTGTGAGCACAGAGTTGATTTGTTCATTAATTTTTTTTTTGTTGGCAACAGAGTGTATATTACTTCCCGAATAATTCCGTTCCCTCATGAAGTGCCTCCTTAAATCCAAGGACTCCTCACCTTTGCATATGGAAGTTATATTTTAGAGAGTCTACTGATGATTTATAATTAAAACACAGTACAGAAAGCTCAGCAGGATCTGAATTATTTAAACCTATGTCTGAATTGGGTTTTTTCCCCCTCATTATCTTGAACCTGTTTTTCTTTGCAGCCAGGCTTGTGAGCTTTCAGTTCTCTTTCTCCCTCTTTTCCCTCACTGTCTTAGACACATAGTTCTGATCAGTTTCTTGTGCAGCCTGTTCTTTTTGTTAGCCTTTTCTTCTTTTAAGCTCAGGGTTATGGTCTTCCATGTAGGGAAGGATGTTTGGTACTCAGGTTTCTCTGCTCCCTTGGGCTCATGCAGGAGGAAATAACACCGTATAAGGACATTTTAAGCTAAGCATTCTCACTTCAGTGACCATTTCTGCATGGAATTGGATTACAGGGTCAGTGCTTTCTTAAATGTCCATTTCTTTTCCTTTCTTTTCTTCTTTTTTAAGATTTATTTATTTTTATTTTTATTTTTTTAAAAGATTTTATTTATTTATTTATTGAGAGAGAGAGAGAGAGAGAGGCGCAGAGACACAGGCAGAGGGAGAAGCAGGCTTCATGCAGGGAACCCGACGTGGGACTCAATCCCGGGTCTCCAGGAACACACCCCAGGCTGCAGGCAGTGCTAAACCACTGAGCCACTGGGGCTGCCCTTATTTATTTTTAGAGAGAAAGAGAGAGCCTGAGCTGGGCGAGGGGCAGAGGAAGAGAGAGAATCTCAAGCAGACTCCCCACTGAGTGTGGAGCCCAATGCGGGGCTCAAACTTGTGACCTGAGATCATGACCTGAGTCAAAACCAAGAGTTTGGTTTGCTTAACCAAATGATCCACCCAGGTGCCCCATTAAATGTCCATTTCTTAAAGAGCAAGTGGTATATATTTTAATTAACTCTGAACATGATGAGACTAGGCTCAGTGTTGAATAGATTTGCCGCCTGGATGGGAGCGGCACAGCAGTAAGGCACCTTAGCATTGGGCATTTATTAGAATTCTCTCTCTTTACTCCTAGATCAACAAATGCTCTAAATTGGACTTTGAAGCTGTTAAATAGACATTATCTCTTGTTAAGCTTGCCATTTTAATTTTTTTTTTTCAAAACAAAAATGCTTAACTTTTAGCTTAATTGATGACTCCCCTCCCCCCAAACACTTAATTTGTAATGGTTTTAGCTTGTGCCACAGTTCATTCCTATTAGGGACAGGGTGGATCCCCCCTATTAAGGACTGTTGTTGGGATGGTCCTGGAAATGAGGAAGCCACAGCCATCAGAGGACCCTTCTAAATACAGTTTGGGAAGGTACATAGTTGCATTATATAGTTCTTGGCAAGCATTCAGGCTCTTTCAAGGGGGAGAATTGTGATCAGAGTGTGGGTGGTAGATGTTAGGACTACTTCACCATGAAGCAGCTTGCTTGCTTACTGAACTGATCCTTGGTTTTCCAGAAAAAAAAAAAAAGACTGAAAGATCTGTTTCTGTTTCTGATTAGTGAGCTATAGCCTCAGGGCCAAGGGAATATGCTGGTTGGTTGTGTTTGGCCTTTCAAAGGCCCAGAAGATGAAAGGATTTGAGGCTAACTTGGTATATTAGTGGTATTATTCTCACAGTGCCCAGACACCAGCATTTCATTTATCTTCCCAAGTGACTGAGGAAGCTATGGGGAGGTGGTGGTGGGAGGTTGAAATCCTTTGTTTGCAGATGAGAGACTACCCAGAGAGGCTGTTATAGCTCTTGTTGGGGGCTTTCTGGAAGGGCCTGTAAAGTCCCAAACCTGGCTTATGAAAACACAAGGCTCTGCTAACAAGTCTGCTTGCAGAGACTGTGTTTATTTTTTATTTTATTTTTATTTTTATTTTTTAATTTTCAGCAAGCATTTAGGCTAGAGACAGGACTCCTGAGATCTTTTTATCAACAAACCCTCTGAGAACACGGTCTGCAGGCTTTAACTTTGGCAGATGCATCATATGACTCTAAGTTTGTTCGGTGAGTCAATCTACAAAATAATTTGAACAGCTGCTTTTGTGTAAGCTTGCTGTCATACAGGGTGACTAGCTCAATATGTGCCAGTTAGTTTTCATTTTCTGTACACGTTATTTTCAAAGCCTATACACTTGCCTGCTTTCTCTTTTAATTTCAAGAACAACTGTTTACGTGCTCTGGGACAATTGGAATCCACCTGGGGGAATGGTCTTTGATATATCCACCCTGTCCTGCAATTTGATACCCTTGCTATTGTGGTTTCAGTGTTTCCTGTGGTTGCGGCCTAACTTGACCTGGTGATGGAGTTCTATACCTTCAATGGTTTGGGGGTGCATCAGCACTTCAGGATGTTGTATCGCCTGTGCTCTTTGGGACTGCTGAAGCAGGAATCTCAGCCAGCCTGAAGAAAGAATTTTCCCTCTTTACTGCCTTTGCTTCTATATCTTCCACCTCCAGCCTCTCCACCCTCTTGTGTTCTCACAACCTGTCCGGTCTCTGTTGACTTCTCCCATGTGTCTTTTCATGTTGTTGGGAGGCACACATGGGTTCCTATGGTACTTAGCATGGGATAAATGATATAAAACTAGAGTGTGGTGGATATTCTTACTGAGTGTGTAAGCCTGGGAAGTAAAGTTATCAAATTTCTTTTTTTTTTCTTTTAAGGAGAGAAAAATTGGTGTTGAAAATGGTCAGTAAAACTGGGCCCATGATTGGCAAAGTGGGTGGCTTGTAGCCAGAGGGGCTACAGGTACTATATAGCACCTATATTTACTTTTCCCTGAAGTTGGTCCTATATGTTGTATAGTAATCTCAATTTTAAAATATGAATTTATAGTTTTGAATTTTTGTACTTTTCAGTAAACCTATGGTAGTGATAAGTCCATTAACCTACAATTGATAAATGAATATTTTTCTTGGTTATTTAAAAAAGTATTGAGACAAGTCTACATTTTAATCACTTGTTTTTATTTCTCCCCAGTCCTCTTTTCTCCCTTAAACAGTACAGATTTGCACAACTTCCCTCTCCTTTAATGTATAATTACTTAGTATGATACTAAGTAATTACTTAGTATGATATATGTGTGTGTATTTGGTTTTACAGGTTATCACTTTGATATACACACTATGTCATGACGATTTAGTAATGAAACTAATTTTTAATATCTAAATGAAAGTTGATAAACATTCTAATGAGGTGACTATTCAAGCATTTTGAGAACTCTTATTTTGAACTGTCTTCTAAGCTGAGGCTCCTACTTTGTGAATATCCCAAGTACTGGCATTTTAAAACCTAGGGTTTGAATTTGGGGAGCAGCAGCTAGGACCTTGCACAAGACTGGCCCTTAGTGTATATTTGTTGAATGAATAGATGAGTCCATCAATCAAGGAGAAATCCACTAACCAGTGAGAGTGATATAATTTCTTTGTTAAGGAAAAGTTGATTATCAAGGACTGTCTCCTTGTGTGACACCTAAGCCTGTTTCTGAAACCAGTTCTAAAGAAGTAGTTGCAAAAGTGTCTTCATAATCCGTGTAAGAGATTGCCCTCTTAAGGAGGGTATGGAATGAGATGTTGAAATGCTAATGTGCTGGCTAGAGAAGTAGGACCCCAAAGCTGAATTGAATAATTTAGGTAAAAAGCAATTGGATTGAAATGAAGTCTCTGCTTATGGTCGGGAGCCCCCAGATGAGCAGGCAGTGAGCCCCGGTGCTCCCTTCGCCCAGCCTGTGAGGCTCTTGACTGTAACTGCCTCTCAGACAATTACAACAATTACAGGCCTGGCTTCCTGAGGCCAAAAGAAAGTTTGTACAAGACGTCATAGAGGCCACACTGAAGAAGTTATAATGTGTGTGTGTGCGTGTGCACATCTCAGTCATCTCCTCCCTCTCTTACTGAAGCTACCTTGTTTGCTCTGAGAAATGCAGCTTTGTCACTGCAGTCTGCTCCCCTGTTCCATACCCCCCTCCCTCTGCTTCCTTCCAAGAAGACATATGATAGGATGTGGTTTCTTTTCCCTGAATGGTGCCCTGCAGGGGCTGCTTTGTTGGTTGACCTTCACTTCACCATATTCATATCAACCTGCCAAGCGGGTTGGGGTACTCCTTCTCCTGGCTATGAAGTTGTGTGTGAAAGGCTTGCACACATCTACATCAGCGTGTGTCCCATCTGTGGACCTTCTTTTTTTTTTTTTTTTTTTTTTTTAAGGATTTTATTTATTTAATCATGAAAGTCACACAGAGAGAGAGGCAGAGACACAGGTGGAGGGAGAAACAGGCTCCATGCAGAGAGCCTGACGTGGGACTCGATCCTGGGCCTCTAGCATCACACCCTAGGCCAAAGGCAGCGCTAAACCACTGAGCCACCTAGGCTGCCCTGGACCTTCTTTCTGACCATTCTTTGAGGTGACTTTAGCTGTCTGAGGTACCTTATAAAAAACTGACCATAGTGCTTTCTCTCTGTCCTTTTATTAAGATGGGTGACATTTTTCACTGGCATTCCCAGAATAAGTGGGAGGTCTGTGTTGTTTTTTAGCCCATCCGCTCATGATTGTGACAGGGACAGAAAAGTGGAGGCTGGTCCCTTTGGTGATTGAGTTATCAGCTGGAGAAAAGAGACCAAGGCCAGCACGGGTCATGGAGAGGAGGGGCCAGCACAGGAGTGCTGACCACAGTGAGGGCTGGTGCCTGAGCTTTCTTCTCTGGGGCACGTTGACATTATTCAAGCTGTTTGCTAGCAGTGTGTCTTTGCATCTGTCGAAGAGAAAGCCTGCCTCTTGTATTTGAACAGCAGGCCTTGCCAGCATGATGTAATGTTGTTATTTATAGGATCAGGAAAAAGGCAATGTAGGAAGAGAAATAATTCCCCGAAGTTCTGTTAATCGTTGTCTTCTCTCCCTCCATCCTATGTGGGTTCTCTTTATTACTTCAGGCGCCTAAAAAATAGTTACCATTTTTTCTGAGAAGAACACAAAACGAGAGGTTGATTCAAGCTGGTATAAGAGAGATGAGGGGATATATTTGTCTCCACTTTCCAGTAAAATAGATTTCTGTCATGTGGTTTAATAACTGTTCACTGAAACGAGAAGAGGATAGTAACCCACATTGCTAATAGGTTAAATACATTTGCTGTTCTTTCAACTCTATCATTACAGCCTGTTGGGCTGAAAAGCAAGTAGAAGGTTAATGATTTCTATCCCTAAGCTCACTAAATGTGCATAAGAGGATGAGATTTCCCTTGCCTACATTAGCCCAGTCCTAAGGGCAGGGGTCAAATGCACAATCTATTGTTAGGTGTCCTTGATAACAATATTGCTAAACCGATTCTGCTAGTCAGCAGCATTAATGCTGAGTAACAAGTAATAATACGTGGATTGTCACAGCATGTCCTCTTGCGTGCTATAGGTGACAAGCAAGGCCTCTCCTTTTAAAACATCTACATAATAGTTTAAGCTGTTAAGCAACTTCATAAAAATAACCCAGTGATACTTAAATTCTAAGCTGTTTTACTTCAAATTATTTTGTGATTTTTAATAGACACATGAGACTTCATACAATTTCATTTACAAATCTGCTTACGTGTTTTAACAGGTTTTTTTTAAAGACTTTATTTATTTATTTGAGAGAGGGAGTACTAGTTGTGGGGAGGGGCAGAGAGAGGGAGAAGCAAACTCCCTGCTGAGTAGGGAGCCCAGTGATAACAATGGTGCAGAGCTTGATCCCAAGACCCTGAGATCATGACCTGAGCCGAAGGCAGATGCTTGACTGATTGAGCCACCCAGGTGTCCCTTAACATCGTTTTTTAAGTAAGTAACTGGATGCAGACTATTTAGATATGTTACATTAATAATTTCATATTTCCTTGTTGGGAAGTTGTTGGGATATTTGGTTATTGTTATTTCTCTATTATTTCCCAATATTTCACTGTGATTGTAAATGCTTCAATAAGTAACATATTTTTCTTTTCCTTTCTTTCTTTCTTTTTTTTTTTTTTTTGAGTTTTAGCTCCAGTGGTGTCATTATTAGAATAAAAAATATGAACAGGGCGGCCCCAGTGGCGCAGCAGTTTAGCGCCGCCTGCAGCCCAGGGTGTGATCCTGGAGACCAGGGATCGAGTCCCATGTCGGGCTCCCAGCATGGAGCTTCTCCCTCTGCCTGTGTCTCTGCCTCTCTCTCTCTCTCTCTCTCTCTCTCTCTCTCTCTCTCTGTGTCTCTCGTGAATAAATAAAATCTTAAAAATAAAAAAAGGAAGGTTGCATGTGGCATAACCTCCACCGCCATCCTTAAAAAAAAAAAAAAAAAGTATGAACAGTTCCATAGCTCTTGCTACATAAGAGGTAATATTCTGGCCCACTATTACTTGAGTATAATCATTATTTTTGTACAGAGTCTCAGCAGCATGTTCTGCTGCATAGCTTTCTTTTTATTTTATTTCCATAATGATGCAAATTAAGGCAGTTTAAAAATAGTTCTTAAAATATTACTGATAGGACATCCCATGTTCATGTATCAGAAGACTTACTATTGCTAGGATGGCAGTACTCCTTTAATTGAGCTACCAGATTCAGTACAATACCTCTCAAAATCATAGCTTGCTGTTTTGCAAAATTGACAAATTGATACTAAACCTAAGGGAACTAGAACAGCCAAAATGATCTTGAAAAGGAAGAACAAAGTTGGAACATTCATACTTCCTAATCTCAAAACTTAAGACAAGTGTGGTATTGTAGTAAGAATAGACCTACAGATCAATGAGAACCAAGAAATAAACCTTTACATTTATGGATCAACTGACTTTTGACAAAAGTAAATCGATAGGCAAAGAATAGTCTTTTTAACAGATGATGCTGGGACAACTGAATTTCCACATGCAGATAAATGAAGTTGAACTCCTACCTCATACCATACGTAAGAATGAATGCATATGGAACATAGACCAAAATGTAACAGGTAAAACCACAAAACTCTTGGGTTAGGCAGTAGCTTCATAGACATAACCTCAAAAACACAACAACAAAAGGAAAACAGGTAAATTAAACTATGTCAAAATTAAACACTTTTGTGCTTCAAAAAATATCAAGAAAGTAGCCCATGGAATGGGAGAAAATATTTGCAAGTTATAGATAAGACAAGGGACTGATATCCAGGATATGTAAAGAACTGTAACAACTCAATTAAGAGACCCAATTAAAAAAAAGTAGGCAAATGCTCTGAAGAGACCTTTCCCCAGAGAAAATAGACAAATGACCAATAAACACATCAAAAGATGCTCAGCATCGTAAGTCATTATGAAGAAATGGAAATAACCAAGTGAGGGCATCCCGGGTGGCTCAGCGGTTTGGCACCGCCTTTAGACCCGGGCGTGATCCTGGAGACCGAGGATTGAGTCCCACGTCAGGCTCCCTGCATGGAGCCTGCTTCTCCCTCTGCCTGTGTCTCTGCCTCTCTCTCTCTCTGTGTCTTTCATGAATAAATAAATAAAATCTTAAAAAAAAAAAAAAAGAACCAAGTGAGATGCTATTTCATATCTGCCAGGCTACCTATAATAATAAAGACAGCTGGGGCACCTGAGTGGCTCAGTGGTTAAGCATCTGCCTTTGGCTCAGGTCATGATATCAGGGTCCTGGGATTGAGCCCAGCATTGAGCTCCCTACTCAACAAGGAGCCTCCTCCTCCCTCGCTCGCTCTCTACCTACCTCTTCCTCCCTCGCTCTCTCTCTCTACGCCTCCTACCCATGCTCTCTCTCACTTTGCTCTCTCAAAATCTTTTTTAAAAAAATAAAAAATAAAAAGGACAGCCAATAACAAGTGCAGGCAAGCATGTTCTTAGAGAAATTGGAAACCTCATTCATTGCTGGTGGGAATGTAAAATGGTACAGCCACTTGGGAAAAGCTTGGCAGTTCCTCAAAATACTAAACATAGATTTACCATATGACCCACAAGTCCCATTCTTAGGAATACATCCAAGAGAAATGAAAACATATGTCCATATTATTATTCATAGAGCAGGGTGGAAACAACTCAAATGTCCATCAGTTGATGAATGGATAAACAAAATGTGCATCCATACAATGAATAATTGCATCATTCAGCAATAAAAAGAAATGAAGTCCTGATTTATGCTACTGCATGGGTGAACCTAGAAAGCATGTTAAGTGAAAAAAGCCAACCACAAAAGAGCAAATATTGTATGATTCCATTTATATGAAATTTCTAGAACAGGCAAATCTACAGAGGCATTTAGTTGATTATTGCTTACTGGGGGCGGGGGATGAGTTAGAATAGAATAACTGCTAGTGGGTGCAGGGTTTCTTGTTGGGATGATAAAAATTTGACACTTAGATTATGGTAATGGTTGTGCAACTCTGTACTAAATTAAATATCATTGAATTGTATCCTTTAAGTGAGTGAACTTTATGATACTTGAATTCTATCTCATAGATGTTTAAAAAAAAGTTACTGAGGATATTTTCTGTATGAATATAATACTGCCCCTTTTTTCCCTTTGGATATAAATTGTTTTTTTAATATATATTTTTAAAGATTTTATTTATTTATTCATGAGAGACAGAGAGAGGGAGAGAGAGAGAGAGAGAGAGGCAGAGACACAGGCAGAGGGAGAAGCAGGCTCCATGCAGGGAGCCTGACGTGGGGACTCAATCCCGGGTCTCCAGGATCACGTCCTGGGCTGAAGGCAGCACCAAACTGCAGAGCCACCTGGGCTGCCCTGGATATAAACTGTTTGATGCAACTGAATGTGACTTCTCAGTAAAAAAGTATTTTCCTTGTATATTTGCTCAAATTAATGTATAATATAATCATAGGGGGTATTTATATATTTCCCCTTTTCTAATACCTTCATTTGATAGCTATTATTACATTGTGTTGTGAAAAGAACATTCAAACAGGTATACATTTTTGTTATAACAGACTTCATTTCTTCAGAAACTTATCTTCTGCCTAAATGGGGATACACAGACAATTGTTTTCTTCTAGATTGTACACTGATGTTTTATTTATTTTTTTATAGGGTGTACACTGATGTTTTAAAAACTCTTATTATATTCTCATATTTATTTGCATGTGTGAGATAAAGCTATGGTTTAATTCTTATACCTGCTGTAATTCAAGAATATTAACACTTTTGTTTTTCCTTCTATTACTGAGTCAAATCCCTTAAGACAGATACAATCCACTTTTTTCTTGTTAAATTTTTTTGCTTTCTTCATTAATTTTTTTTCCATCTTAATTGTACTCTTTAATCCCCATCCCCTTTTTCCCCCATCCTCCCACCAACATCCCCCCTGGTAACCATCACTTTATTCTCTATAGTTAAGAGTCTGTTTCTTGATTTGTCTTTTTTCTTTGTTCATTTTTTTCTTAAATTCCACATATGAGTGAAATCATATGGTATTTGTCTTTCTCTGACTTATTTCACTTAGTGTAATGTTCTCCACCTCTCTCCATATCATTGCAAATGGCAAGATTTCATTCTTTTGTACAATGGAAAACTATTCTAGTATGTGTATGTATGTATATATATGTGTGTGTGTGTATATATACACACACATATACACGCATACCACGTCTTCTTTATCCATTCATCTATTGGTGGACACTTGGGCTGCTTCCATAATTCGGCTATTGTAGATAATACTGCAATAAACACAAGGGTGCATGTATCCCTTTAAATTAGTGTTTTTGTATTTTGGGGTAAATACTATTATGATTTCTGGATTTTAGGGTAGTTATATTTTTAATTTTTTGAGAAACCTCCATACTGTTTTTCACAGTAGCTGCACCAGTTTGCATTCCCACCAACAGTGCATGAGAGTTCCTTTCATCCCCACATCCTCATCAGCACTTGTTGTTTCTTGTGTTTTGATTTTATCATTTTGACAGGTGTGAGGTGATATCTCATTGTAATTTTGATTTACATTTCCCTGTTGATGAGTGATGTTGAGCATCTTTTCATGTGTCTGTCTGTTAGCCATCTGGATGTCTTTGGAGAAATGTCTGTTCTTGTCTTCTTTCCATTTTTAATTAGATTATTTGTTTTGGGGGTGTTGAGTTTTATAAGTTCTTTATATATTTTGGCAAATATGTCATTTTAAAATATCTTCTATTTTGTAGGTTGTATTTTAGTTTTGCTGATAGTTTCTTTTGCTGTGTGGAAGCTTTTTATTTTGATGTTTCAATAGCTTATTTTAACTTATTTCCCTTGTCTCAGGAGACATACCTAGGAAAATGCTGCTATGGCTAGTGTCAGAGAAATTACTGCCTATGTTGTGTTCCTTTCAAGGACTTTTATGGTTTCAGGTCTCACATTTAGGTATCTAATCCATTTTTAGTTTTCCTTTTATATGGTGAAACACAGTGGTTCAGTTTCATTCTTTCACATGTGGCTGTACTGTTTCCCAACGCCATTTGATGAAGAGACTGTCTTTTTTCCCGTTGGATATTCTTTCCTGCTTTGTCAAAGATTGATTGACCATGTAATTGTGGGCATATTTTCGTTCTATTCCTTTGATCTATGTGTCTGTTTTTATGCCAGTACCATACTGTTTTAATTACTACTGCTTTATGATATAACTTGAAATCTGGAATTGTGATACCTCCGTTTTTTTTTTTTTTCTTTCAAGTTCACTATTTGAGCTCTTCTGTTGTTCCATACAAATTTTAGGATTGTTTATTCTAATTCTGTGAAAAATACTGTTGCTGTTTTGATAGGGATTGCATTAAATGTGTAGACTGCTTTGGACAGTATAGACATTTTAACAATATCTATTCTTCCAGCCCATGAGCATGGAATGTCTTTCTATTCTTTGTGTCATCTAGAATTTCTTTCATCAGTGTCTTAAACTTTTCAGAGTACAAGTTTTTCACCTCTTTGGTTAAGTTTATTCCTACGTATTTAATTGTATTTGGTACAATTGTAAACGGGATTGTTTTCTTAATTTCACTCTCTGCTGCTTCATTATGAGTGTATAGGAATGCAACAGATTACTGTACATTGGTTTTTGTGTCCTGTGATTTTGCTGAAATCATTTATCAGTTCGAGTAGCTTTTCAGGGGAGTCTTTAGGGTTTTCTACATATAGTATGTCATCTGCAAATAGTGAGCTTTTTACTTCTTCCTTACTGATTTGGATGCCTTTTGTTTCTTTTTGTTATCTGATTGCTGTGGCTAGGACTTTCAGCCACAAGTTGGAATAAAAGTGGGGAGAGTGGACATCCTTGTCTTGGTCCCAACTTTATGGGAAGAGCTCTTATGGGAAGGGCTCTCAGTTTTTCACCACTGACTATGATGTTGGCTGTGGGTTTTTCATATGAGGCCTTTATTGTGTTGAGACATATTCCCTGTAGACCTACTTTGTAGAGGGTTTTATCATGAATGGATGTTGTACTTTGTCAAATGCATCTGTTAAATGATCGTATGGTTTTTATTCTTTCTCTTATTGATGTGATGTATCACATTGATTGTTTTACAAATATTGAACCACCCTTGTATACTGGGAATAAATTCCACTTGATTGTGGTATATGATTTTTTAAAATATCTTGTTGGATTCTATTAGCTAATATTCTGTTGAGGATTTTGGCATCTGTAGTTCTCTTTTTTGTGGTGACTTCATCTGGTTTTGTTATCAGAGTAATACCTCATAGAATAAATTTGAAGGTTTTCCTTCCTCTTGTATTTTTTGAAATAGTTTGAGAAGAATAGTACTAACTGTTCTTTAAATGTTTGGTGGGAATTGCCCGTGAAGCCATCTGATCTTGGACTTTTGTTTTTGGGGAGTTTTTTGATTATTAATTCATTTCATTGCTGGGGATTGGTCTGTTCAAATTTTCTACTTCTTTCTGCTTTAGTTTTGGTAGGTTATGTGTTTCTAGGAATTTATCCATTTCTTCTGTTGTCCAGTTTATTGGCACATAGATTTTCGTAGTATTCTGTTAGATTTATTTGTATTTCTGTGGTGTTGGTTTTTTTTTCTTCTTTCATTAGTGATTTTATTTGGATTTATTTATTTATTTATTTTTTAATGAGTGTGGCTAGAGGTTTAGCAATTTTGTTGATATATATATATTTTTTTTTCCCCAAGGAACCAGCTTCTGGTTTCATTGATCCATTCTACTGGTTTTTTAAGCTTCTATATCCTTTATTTCTGCTCTAACCTTTATTATTTCCTTCCTTTTGTTGAGTTTGGATTCTTTTTTCTAGCTCCTTTAGGTGTGAGATTAGGTTTGAGATTTTTCTTGCTTTTTGAGGTAGGCCTGTATTGCTATAAACTTCTTAGAACCATTTTTGCGCATCTCAAAGATTTTGAACCATTGTATTTTCATTTGTTTCTATTTGATTCTTGATTTATTCTTTGAATTCTTGGTTGATCCATTCATTGTTTACTAGCATGTTATTTAAATTCCATGTATTTGTGCTCTTTCTAGATTTTTTTTTCTCATGGTTGATTTCTAGTTTCATAGTGTTATGTTCAGAAAAGGTTCAGATGGCATCTATTTTTGAGATGTCTTTATATTCCGCCTTTTATAGATGTTTTTAAATAAATGTTCTTTAGCTTTGATAATTGTGATTTTATAATCCTCTGAATAACATATCACTACTGCCTTTAAAAATACCTACTTAGGGGGGTGCCTGGGTGGCTCAGTTAATTAAATGTATGACTCTTGATCTTAGCTTAGGTCTTGATCTCAGGGTTGTGAGATTGAGCCCTGCATCAGGCTCTGCACTCAATGGGGAATCTGCTTGTGGTTTCTTTCTCTCCCCCCCAAAAAAAAATCTTTAAAAAACCCAAAAATACCTATTTAGTATTTTTATCCACTTTTCTCATATATATGTGTATATATATACTAAATTATTAGTTTGTCAGTTTCTCTATATTATAGGGAAATTTAATTGATATTATATATAGAATATTTCTTATTCATTTCTAAGGATATCTGCTAATTTAGACATGTCCTTGTATTTCTATTAGACTTTATAATTATTTTGTGTGTACATCTGTCCTGTCCTGTCTATAGTAAACAACATAAGTATTTGCACGTGTACATAGTTATTTTGGAATTAAGGAGGAACTAGAAGTCAGGCCTTCTTTCTTAATCCAATGTTCTTTAGCCTTTATTTGCTCATAAATTATATATATACACACACATATGTATTATGTAATGTTATTTTTGGACAGTATGTTTTATATGTAATTTATTAGCAAATAATATGTATTTAAATGTGAATATAAATGTAAATATAAATATCCAAGGAGGCTTATTCTTACTGGGCTTTAAAAATCTATTATTTTTTAAGAATGAGTTGATTAGGGATCCCTGGGTGGCGCAGCGGTTTAGTGCCTGCCTTGCCCCAGGGCGCGATCCTGGAGACCCGGGATCGAGTCCCACGTTGGGCTCCCGGTGCATGGAGCCTGCCTGCTTCTCCCTCTGCCTGTGTCTCTGCCTCTCTCTCTCTCTCTCTCTCTCTCTGATGTGACTATCATAAATAAAACAAACAAAAAAAAAGAATGAGTTGATTAATAGAGTATCTTTTTTACATTTTGGAGAAGCAGGTCCCTTAAAGTAATGAAACTATCACTAAACATTTAACATATTTTTCTGTTCCTTATCAAGTACCCATTTGAAATCAATTTTTAATAGCATTTATTCAATAATGCTTTAATATTGAAAATTATATGCATTTTCATTTTCTATTGCACTTTTTAAATTTCCACGTATTACTTAATATGCCAGTACTGGAGCACCTGGGTGGCTCAGCCAGTTAAATGTCTGACTCTTGATCTCACCTCAGATCTTAACCTCAAGGTTGTGAGTTCAAGCCCTGCATTGGGCTCCATGCTGGGTGTGGAGCCTACTTTAAAAAAAAAAATAAGCCAATACTATTAATATGTAAAAGTATGGTGTTACTTTTTACTTGTGGTATTTTTTGTTATACTTGTGGTATATTTTGCTACTTTATTTGTATTATTTTATAAGTTTGTGTTTATTTTATGTTTGGGCTTTGAGGTTACACTGGCTTTTATTTTTATTTAATTTAATTTAATTTAATTTAATTTTATTTTTACCCTGGCTTTTAGATGTGATTTTTTTTTATCAGTTTGTTTTTTACCTCCATTTTATTTCTAGTTTTCTTTAATTTAGCTTGTTTTAAAATTCATTTTTAAAAAACTTTATACTCCTCTTTTTAAAAAAATTTTTAAAGATTTTTATTTATTTGACAGAGAAAGAGCAAAGGTTGGGAGGAGGAGCAGAGGGAGAGGGAGAGACAGACTACCCACTGAGCAGGGAGTTGAAGTGGGGCCCAGTCTGGATTCTGGGACTCCAGGATCACTACCTGAGCCGAAGGTAGACACTGAGCTGAGCCGGCCCAGCGCCCATATATACTTCTTTTAATAGTGAAACATTAGTGTTCTTATATAGATAGGAATTATATTGTATTCTTTGAAACTTAGCTTGCATTTTGTTTTACTTGAAAGGGCTTGGGGACTAATAATATTGTGCTGTCATAAGAAATATGTTTGGTCTTTGTCCCTAGTTCCTGGCACAGAGCTCTAAAACCTTGGAATTTCCCGAGAGGTGATAGAAGAGTGTGTTGTTACTCATAAGAAGCTCTTTTCAACTTTACCCTGGGTTTGTATTAATGCGCTGACTGGTAGCTCCTAGGTAGCTTCAGGATGGGGGCTGGTTGATATGATTGAGTTAGTTACCTAGAGAAATGATGTAATCAATCAAACTTAACTAGTGGATCCTTCATTAAAATCCTTACATGATGGGGTGCAGAAAGCTTCCAGATAGGTTAAACATCCATATGCTGGGAGAGTGGCACATCCCAAACTCCAAGGGACAGAAGTTTCTATGCTCAGGACCCTTTTGGAACTTGTCCTATGTATCTCTTCCTCTGGCTGTTCACGTGTATCCTTTATAAAATCCTTAATAATGAGCCAGTAATAATAAGTAAAGTGTTTGCCTGAATCCTGTAAGACTGAGACCCTAACTGAAGAGGACTCCACTCACTTCAATTTACAATTCTAGTATTAGAATTGTATTAAATTGGAGGACCCCCAGTTGATGTCAGGAGAGAATTGGGGGATTTGTTGCTGTGGAAAACCCACACAGCTGGTGTCAGCAGTGTTGTGAGTAGAAGAAACAGCTTTCCTTTAGGCTTCCTGAAGGTTTAGGGCTATAAAATGTTCATTGGCCAGTGTCTTTTGTTGTTACGATTGATCTCATATATTATGTAAATTGTCTGGTAGGTTTGTTTGAGTCTCTGTGTGGCCCTCATCCTCTGCCGTAGCTCCAGAGCTAAGGGAACCTAGGGCTTGATTTTGCTTTTAAGATTCAGTGATGTGGTAAACTGGGAAGCCTGTGCTGATCATGGAGCTCTGAATGAGTGCTAGTCATCATTGGCTGGGATGATGACAGGGCTGCCATTAAGCCTGCAGAGCTGTGGGGACAGTCTCCTGCATGGGAAGAGCCTTACTGCATAGCAGGCAGGCAGCAAGCAGATGGAGATGTGGCCAGGCTTTGAAACATAAACACGGGCCTACTGGAAGGAAAGGCATGCTTGGCTCACCGATGGTGCCACTTTCATAGCTGGGAAAGACAACACAGAAGTGAAGGGTGATGCCCATACTAATACCCAGGTGCCTCATGAATATTAGAGGTCAGGCTGTTGAAGCGTATGTGGGAGTTTGAAGGTAGAGATGAGAGCATGGGGGATTAGCCTGCCTTCAAACCCAAAGCCTAGAAGAGGCTACCTACTGTGGGATTCAAGCTCAGTGGGGCTGGAACGTGTGGTGGAGAGAAGCGGGTGGAACAGGAGTGACTTAGGGAAACGAGATCATTTGATTTTGTTTCTCAACCCAAATCTCCTTTCTCATAGAGGAGTTCCTTGTTCATATTTAATTGTGTATGTGATCCATGTGCATTGTTTTCCTTTGCCTTTCAGGATTGTGTATATTCTTGTTTTCATTTCTGCTTACCTGTTTTTGAATAGATTTTTCTTTAAATCCAATTGAAAGGATTTAAATCCGAAAGAGGAGTTTAATGTTTTACTTGTTTATCTCCTATTTTAAACATGGGTTTGCATATCTATACAGTGTTCCAGTCCTTTGTCCCTCACTCTTGATGTCAAGGAGAATACAGTAAACTCTTCCTGGAGAGGTGACAGAGTCTGGTTTTAGGGAAGAGTATGGCTCACTTTTACCTACCCCTAGTCCAGAGCTCATGTATGAAATTTTATATTTTTTCATAGCATCATATTGAACTCTCCTGTTTGTCTTTATAATTTTGGACTCAATGCACAGGCACATGGAATTCTTGAATCTGTGCCTGGCTTTGTTTGGTGTGATGGTCTTCGTTTCTCCACGGTGTCTGATAGAGGGCTTGTTAGCTTTGGGAATCTGTTGTCCTGTTGCTTTTGAGATGTAGTACTGTAGAAAGAGCACTGAACTAAGTCTGAAGATCTGGTTTGGCTCTGCCATAAACAATAAAGACATAGTTTCAGGACGCCTGGGTGGCTCAGCAGTTGAGCATCTGCCTTTGGCTCAGGCCATGATCCCGGGGACCTGGGATCAAGTCCCACATCTGGCTCCCCTCAGGGAGCCTGCTTCCCCCTCTGCCTGTGTCTCTGCCTCTCTCTCTCTGTCTCTTGTGAATAAATATATAAAATCTTTAAAAAAAGAAAAAATGATGTTATCTCCTTCCAAATGGCTGCTCATAGGCCAGACAACATGAAGGAGCTATAAGGTCTCAGTCAAGGGAGTCAGCATTCTCTGTCACTGTTTCTTCCCTTGGAAAATTCGTTTTTCCAAAGCATCTCCCCTGGAGTCCTGATTTGAGGGACTAGTTTGGACACGTTCCATGAAAAGAGGTGCCAAAAAAAAAAAAAAAAAAAAAGAGGTGCCATGTCAGGCAAATCCAGATATGCCAAGACTGCTCAGAGATTTTAGTTTTGCACTGTGAGGGAGCTAGAGTATGCAGGTATGTTGTCCACGTTTATCCAGTTTGTTTGACCTAGAAAATTCATTTTTATACAGTAGCCTATGAGACCTGAAAGGTTTAGTGGAATCCACTTTGAGAAACACTAGACTACATAATTTTAAGGTTCCCCCCAGCTTTCAAATTTTATAATTCTGTGGATATACTAAAAGCTGCTTAGTTATATATTTTATTTTACTTTTTAAAAAGATTTTATTTATAATATATAGAGAGAATGAGCGGTGTGGGGGAGGAGCAGAGAGAGAAGCAGACTTCCATCTGAGCAGGAAGCCCAACATGGGGCTTGATTCTCAGACCTGATCAAGATCATGACCTGAGCTGAAAGCAGATGCTTAACCAACTGAGCCACCCAGGTGCACCTTAATTGTATAAATTAAAAGGATGGGTTTTCTGATGTGAAATGTATCTCAACAGAACTGTCATAAAAATGTTTTTATGGTTCTTTAATCTTCAAAATGAAGTACCTGGGATTGCTTCAGCTTTTTACAACTTGTCTTTAATTCCTCTTTGTGGGGGGAAAATATATAGGAAGCTTGCCCATTTGCCATCCTTTATAGAGAATGCGATTCAGTTATAGGAAAACTTCTCAGTTGCTTTCCTGCCTACGGCTTCTGTTCCTCTCATGCCAATCTCTGGATAGTGGATCTTCTCCATTGATTTTCTTGGTGTATCTGTTTATCTTGAATTGACTTTTGAGTAGTGTGACTTTCTGTAGATTAGTGTATTTCCATGGTCTTCATTTTTCTGAGGTATTATTGCATTATCTTCTACACTGTTAATTTTAGTTCTTTTTTTTTAAAGATTTTATTTATTTATTCATGAGAGACACCGAGAAAGAGGCAGAGACACAGGCAGAGGGAGAAGCAGGCTCCATGCAGGGAGCCCAATGCGGGACTCGATCCTGGATCTCCAGGATCACACTTTGGGGCTGAAGGTGGCACTAAACCCCTGAGCCACCCAGGCATCCCTAATTTTAGTTATTTGCTACCATTGTTAATATACACACATTTCTTTTAAATTTACTGCTATTTTTCACGTAAGTTCCCTGTCATTTTAAAAAGCAGCATGGTATAGTATAGCTGAAAAAGCATCAGACTCAGCTCAAAATGGACTCTTCCACTTCCTGACTGGCCAAGCTTTCTGAGCCTGTGTCCTTGTGTGTGAAAAGAGGACAGTGCCTCCCATGCCAGCCTTAGATAGCATAATGTGGATATGGCACAGTGCTAGCACATGGTGCTTGGTCAGGGCTTTTCCTGTTTAGACAGAATTTTGTCTGGGTTGTAAATCCAGTATAAAGCACTTTCCATCACAGATTTTGTTGACATCATGTGTGTAACTGTTGAGGGACCAAGGAAATGTTGTAACTGGTGCATTATTCAGTTTTACATTCATTAGAGCTGGATTTGGTTACATAACTCCTTTTCCAAGAGAATTGCTATCCATGTGGAGGTGCTGAAAATATAACTACCATATTCCATTTTTTTGTGCATAATCAGAGATTTGTTGCCTGTGATGTAAAAGGCCTTCTGGAGGATGCCAAGAGGAGTAGAAAAAGCCCCTGCCCCTAAAGAAACTTACAATCTAATTATGAATAGCATTGTTGAATGCATGAAGGGTGATCACTCAAGGCAATAAAAGTGCCAGATGAACTGGCGGTGGTCATCATGGGTGGAGAGGACTGGGGACAGGGGGGATGGAGGAAATAGAAGCTGAGTGAGGCAAGAGCCACTTCCTCACCTCCTTCGACTTTGTTCATTCACCTTCTCAAGGAGACCTTGTGTGACTGTGTATTGGATGTGTTGGCCTCACTCCTGCCACTGGTCCCCCTGACTCTTCACCACCCCTCCTCATTTCTGCCCAGAGACTCCTATTCACTGGACACATGGAGTAAAGTGCTTTACTTGTTGGCTCATTGTCTATCTCTCCTCATTTGAATGAGAATGCAGGCTCCTCAAGGCAGGGACTTTGGGTCACTGCATATCTCAAATGCCTTGACCAGTGCCTGGCTTCCAGACAGCAGGGTTTCAGAGTGAGTGTGACAGTGTGAGCGTGAATGTCTGTGTGTGTGTACACACACAAACCTTGAGTGAATACTCTGGCCTCTTGCCCTTTGCCTCCCTTGGTTGTGCTGTGATGATAGTTCTATTTTGTTAGCCGCTGGATTTTTGTCAGAATGAGAGCAGCCATATTTATGGCATTTTGAAAAGTTCCCCTCATTATGCATAATTCATAGATTCTGTGTGTGTAGTGGTATTAAAAGCTCCACCCTCCCCCATCAAGAACTGTGTAAACAGAACTCTAGGACCAAAACAACAAACAAAAGACTGATAGAATTGATAGTACATGGATCAAAATATTGGTGGAACTGACATAAAAATGAACTTCTATATTACAAAATATCATAAAGTTAAAAACATAAGGAATAAAGCTAGGATTAGCATCCTTTTTTTAAATTTTTTTATTTTTTTTTAGGATTAACATCCTTAACATAGAACTCTAACAAACCTAGAACATCACAAAAGGATAAACATACAAAAAGAAAAAGAGCCAAAACACCTTAACAGACAAGCCATAAGGCAAGATACACAAATAGTAACATATGACCCTGATGATAGAATCAAAGAGATGGAAATTAAGGGTAAAAATAATTGACAAATACTAAAAACATTCTCTGTTGGGAAAAGTTTTAGGTAAATAGGCCTCTTTTAAACTATTGGTACATATGTATATTGATAAAACCTTTGGGACAAGTAGTCTAGTATTTATACAAATTACATAGTTTGTATAGAGAGTAACTTAGATGTACTATATATGCACATAAATCAAACCTGCCCACATTCATAACCTGTGAGAAAAATGCAGGAGTAGATTCTGAGTGGGAGGGAGGAGGAGATACTATGATCTGCTGAGCTTAGGTCAGGTGCTCATATTCTTGCTGAGATCAGAAAGGTTTTTCCAGAGAAGCAGGACCTGTCCCGTTCCTATCACATAGGAGAATGGCTCCCCAAAGAAAGGCCACCAGTTATATTGGATTTGGGCTTGCCTCAAAGACCTCATTTTAATGTAATTACCTCCTTAGAGATCTTATCTCTAAATATACTATGAGATACTAGGGATTAGGACCTCAACATATGAATTTCGGGGGACATAATTCAGCCCATATTTATGCCAACTGGTGTCTCCTCACAGGCACTTGGGGTATTCCTTTGTTTTCACATAGATGCCCCTGATACCCTACCGGGTGCAGGGCTAGCAAGTTCCCCCAGAGGTCTCAAAACGAAAGAGGCATGTGCCAATTTAAAATGGGCTTGAATCACATGGTTCGATCAGTGTAAAACACAGCAAGAAGCAGGGCAAAGAGGATAGCGTAGGTTAACGCTCTTAGGATGGTGTGCAGGGGCAGGCGGAAAGGCCACGCTGAGTCCTGGGGTACAGTGTGTAATGTCTTGCTTGACTCTGCACATCACTGGCCACAGATAAAACGACCCTCAGGGGTTTTATTAGTGTTTCTTGGGTAGAGGACACATGGTGCCAGAATGCGTGTTACCAGTAGATGGTCAGATTAAGGCCACCTAACTACTAGCGTTTCATGTGTACCTAGTATTCTGAATATTGAGTGCTTTTTGTATATTTAGTCTCATGTATATTTAGTACCTGGGTGCCTCGTGAATATTAGAGACCTCGTGGCACTTTTGTTCTCTGACACATGCACACAGGCTCTACTTGCAGAGTAAGTATTGTATTCTTGACACATCTCAGGAACTCTGTTTCTAACAAACTCTGCATACTGGTTACTTGAAACCTCTTCAAAGGATGTGCTTATAACTTACAAACTTCTGTGTCTAACAGAGCTGGAAATTTTCAAGTGATTATTAGAGTGGTCTGTATGGGCATCACCCTCTCCTAGCAGTTGAGTCCACAGAACACTGTCATGTTCTTTGATTTGCTATCACAACAATGATCCTCTTTGGTGTTTAACAGCAGAATTGAGTGATACCAACATTATTTGAATGCCAGTGGAATGGCTCTGAGCTGAGACCTTTTTGTTTGTGAGCTGGGGCTGTCATTTGATGTTAAATGCCATTTGGAGGGAGCACAAAAGGAAACTGTTAGCTTGGGAAGTGGAATCTTGCCTTCAGATTGAGAGAAGTCTGGAACTTGATGTCCTTCTGGCACTAGAGTCTGGGTCAGGCCCCCAAAAGGACTTGGCCTTGTTTCCATTTCCACTTTTTTTTTTTTTTTTTTTTGCAATTCTAGAAAGGAAACCTTTGGCTTGGTAGCTGAATTCAGTGTATCTTCTCAGCTTGGTGTTGCTAGTGGGCATCTTCCAGTAGAACAGAATGTAACATTAGTAACCCCAATCTTACTGTGCTGACTCTGAAAATTATTCAGACTTTTTGTATTTTCATATTTGTACTTTGAAATCTTTACTTTCTAAAGGACTTGGAAGATATATTGTAGTGGAAATATCTTACATTTTTAAAATTGGAAAATGTGATTTGTGGTCACTTACAGATTTCCTTTCTCTTTGACCCCTGTCTCTTCAGGTATGTGTGTGTTTGGGTTAGGCAGGAATACACACTTCTATATTTGTGGTAGAACCTTAACTCAAACAGCTTTTAATTATGTCTCCAGGAGAGAATCTAGAATTTCTTCCAGTGGTCTAAAAACAATAGTGAGAAGCTCAATTGCTATTTATTGCAAATCTTTCTAAATGTTGGAAAACAATATTGTGATTTATTTCCCAGCAATACTAACAAGCGAGATAGACCTATTTTTAAAGACAATGTACCTACCCTAAGAGCATTTTATGTGCATTAATTCATTTATTTCAATATCTCCTGAGATTTATAAATAAATTTATTTCCCAAGGTTCAAAATTTTGTTGGTTATGAAGTTGGCACTGAAATCTGGTACTGTTGACTAAAGTTTAATATTCTTTGTCATGTTGTATATCCATTAAAAGAAATTTAATTACAGTATTTTAAACATTTTAAGGATTTTATTTGAGAGAGAGCACGAGTGGGGAAAGGAGCATGGGGCTGGGGGGAAGGGACAAACAGATTCAGTGCTGAGAACAGAGCCTGATGCAGGGCTTGATGTCATCCCCCTTAGATTATGACCTGAGCTGAAACCAAGAGTTGGATGCTTAACTCACTGAGCTACCCAGGCACTCTGGTATTTTAAACATTTTAAATGAATTATTCAATTGAAAGGTATGGCTTTATAGTGAACCAATTATTTACATAGTTCCAGAGCATAGAAAATTTTAAATTATTCCTACAAGTGTGCAAGTTCTGGCATTATCCTGATATCAACTCCTGGAGGAGAGCACTGAACAAAAAATATAGGTCAACGTCATTCTGAGTATACAAAATCTAAATAAATACTAACAAGTCACATCCAACAATATATTTTTTAAGTGCCATATGATGATGACCTTAGTAGGGCTTATTTCAAAGAGGTGAGCATGGTTCGGCATGAGGAAATGTCTTTCTGTTATAAACTGCATTAAGGAGGTAATTGATAAAACCATCACTAGGTATCCAAATGGCATTTATTGAAATCCACTTTGAAAACCAAACTATTAGCAAATTAGAAATAGAAAGGGAATTTCATTTGGTAAAGATGGCATCTACTAAAAACGTGCTGCAAACTATACTTAATGGTGGAGCATTAGAACATCTTCGTGAAAGACAGGCATAAAGCAAGGGTGCATGTGGTTTGCTAATAGTATCTTAACTAATAGTTCTCACCAATTAAAGAAGTCTCTTGTAGAGGAAAAGACAACACTATCCATTATTTGCAAATGATTTGAATATTGTGCCCCAGAAATCCAAGAGGAAACGTTTTTAAAAATCATATGAGAATTCATGAGTAGAATGTGACATATGCAAAAATCAACTTCCAGAGTTTTCCTACACACTAGCAACATTCAGTCAAGGTAAAATGGAGGAACAAGTCTTGAGGATAGTTGCCGCAACTAAAGCACAGAGGAATACAGCTATCAAGAAAGGTGTCCTGAATGACTGAAAAAACACACTGTATCTCTGTAGTAATGAAGCAGTAGCTATACACTGTGCTGATTTTATTTTATTTTTTATTTTTTATTTTTTTACTGTGCTGATTTTAATTTGGTAACAAATATGCTCCACTTAATTTGGCCAAGAATTGTGCTTGTGTTTCCCACGGCTTCCTCTGGAAGCAGATAATGCTTGCCGACATTATTTCCTCATTTTACCAGTGAGGAACCTGAGACCTCAGGTAGTTTCTGTGATACAGAGTGTCTGTGCAATAATTCTCCAGGCAAAGGCTTTGATGATACTTGACCTCCAATTTTTGGATCCCTGGCTGTTTCATACTAGCCTGTTTCCTGTATTCTCTTCAGCTCAGCATATATGTAGTTCCTCCAAAACTTAAACTGTGAATCAGGTATCAAATTGAGGACAATTCTTCCTTCTCTGTTATGTTGTGGATATTATAATTTATAGCAAAAAAATTCCTACTAGATCATTTTTATTTTAAATTACCTTGATGAAGGGGCACCTGGGTGGCTCACTGGTTTAAGCGTCCGACTCTTGATTTCAGCTCAGGTCATGATCTCAGGGTTGTGAGATCCAGCCCTGAGTTGCACTAGTGCTGGGCATAGAGCCTGCTTGATTCTCTCTCCCTCTCCCTCTGTCCCTCCCCACCTCACTCCTGCTCACCCTCTTCATGCACATGCATTCTCCAAAAAAATAATAATTAAATAAAATTAAATAAAAAATTATTTTGGTGAAAACGAAGGGGAAATCTATTTTCACTGTTTTAATGGCTAGTCCTTGGAATTCTTTAATGAGTAATCAGGCTAGAACTGGAATTAACTTTGTAGTTATGCTTATTACTCTTGGGATAATATTGTTAGGCTCCATAATGATCTCCATCCCTTCTAGTTCCATCAGA
Source organism: Canis lupus familiaris (assembly GCF_011100685.1). Lineage (NCBI taxonomy): Eukaryota > Metazoa > Chordata > Mammalia > Carnivora > Canidae > Canis > Canis lupus. The sequence continues at coordinate 64,312,224 of NC_049228.1, read as the reverse complement.
TGGCTTATAACAAACAGAAGGGGGGCAGTGGTACTTTCTTCACAGTTTTAATTTTGAAAGTAATCCCCTGTACTCACTTCCTAAGGCCATGAAATAAATCATCGTAGACTTAGTGGCTTAAAACAGCAGACATGATTAATCTCATACAGCTCTGGAGGTCACAATTCCAGAATCTATTTCACTGGCTGAAATCAAAGTGATTGGGGGTGGAGGCTCTGGAGGCTGGGAGGACAGTCCATTTCCTGCCTTTTGTGGGCTCTAGTGGCTCTTGGGCTTGAGGCTGCATCTCCAGTCTGTGACTCTGTGATCACACTGCCTCCTCTGTGTGTGTCAGCTCTCTCTCTCTGCCTGCCTCTTATCAGGACACTTGTGATTGCATTGAGGGCCCACCCAGATAATCCAGGATACTCTCCCCATCTCAAAGCCCTTAGTGTAATCATACCTTTATATGCTCTTCCGGAAGAAAGCATATTCTAGAGGCAATCAAAGCAGAGTGAATACTACCCTATTGCTAGCTTGTTGACCTTGACCAAACCACTTCACTTCTTTGAATTTTGGTTTCTCCATTTGAAAATGAAACTAATACATGCCAGCCTCAGATTCTTTTTGAAAGGGCTAAGAGAAACAATGTTGATTGAATTGCTTGCTTTTTTTTTTTTTTCTTTCCTAAACTTCATTTTAAAATTCTGTTCTGATTTGTCTTTGTAGCTCAAGCCAATACTACCTCAGGCACTTAGTAGGTGCCCACTAATTAACATTCACAAGTAGTTTTTGGTCATTTGCAGGGCAGTGTGGCATTGCATTGTCATGCAGTGTACCCGCCACTGGACACAGCTTGCGGACGATGGCTCATCCAGAAATATTCTGTGTGTGATCATTGAGCGTCAGGAAATTAGACCTTAGAGATGCATGCAAAGAAGAACCCCTAACACTATGGTTTCATGCAAATACGCTAAGATGAGTGCATGTATGCCTCAGGGAAAGAACTGCTGATCTAGAAAGACAGTGCCACCTAACTTACTCTGCAACATGCTTGTGGGCACGTGTGCACACACATACATAGCATACAAGATTGATTTTTGCATTAAAAAAATTGTTTTCACCTCTTTGGGACCTTGGTGGCAGTGTACTTATAGCCCAGTGTGAATGTCTGACAGGGTTGGGGCCTGTTCTCACATTCCCTCTACCTAGATGTTAACCTCCTTGAGAACAGGAATCACTGATGTGGAGATGTGTGTCCTTAGCCTTTGTGGATGGTGATAAGGGATTCAACACTACAGTCCGAACCATTCTGGCAAAATGAAACATTACGATGGAGCATGAACAGAGTTATTGATCCACCCAGGGCCTTGGTTAATGAGTTGTTTGGCTTATGGTGCTTTGGAATCACAGGCTGTCCTAAGGCTCTCCCTGACTCATCAGTGTGGCGTGTGGCATCCAAGAGGCCTCACACAGTGACCATGCATCACTGAAGGAGCCAAGGAATGTGGTAGCCTTTCTTCTATGGTGCTTTCACCCCTGCCTGGCCATGTGGGTGAGAAGAGGCAGAAAGGGCACTGGCAAGGGGATGGCCAGGGAGCAACAGAGAGGGCACATAGGGAAGCCCAGGGAGGGCTGGGTGGAGCAGAGGGAGCTGAGTGCCAGCTGTGGGGGCAGGGCACAGCCCTGGACATGAATCATGGAGAGCAGGGTATATCTCATTTTTAGGGCATTTAGGATTTATATTTATTAACACCTATCATTGCTGTATTTAGGATTGAATTTGATGCTTTTTAGGTGCTCTGGCATGAAGTTGGCAGACTTTGAAAGGGGTCTTTGGTGGAAAGAAATATTAAATGTATTTAGTCAGAAGTAAGAACAGTCATTGGAGAGTCTGTTGGGATCTGGACAGTGCCAGATGAATGCAAAAGTCAGACGTGAGGGTTAGTAGAGGAGATGTGATGACCAGGAGCAACCAGATAAAGCATTTTGGATACGGAATCCTACGGGTGACTGTAGGACAGAGAGAGAGTGGGTCACAGAGCAGAGAGCATGCTGAGGACAGCCTAAAAGAGGCTTCACACAGTCACTCAGGACTGACCAGGGTCTTCCTGGCCTGGGGCAGGTCCAGACACCTCATTTCATTGTACTTCACTTTATTGCACTTTATAGACATTGGATTTTTTTTTACAAATTGAAGGTTTGTGGCAACCCTGTATTAAAAGTCTGTTGGCAGCTTTTTTCCAACAGCATTTGCTCACTTCATGTCTCTGAGTCCCATTTTGGTAATCCTTAGAGTATTTCAAACTTTTTCATTATTGTTATATTAGTGGTGATCTGTGATTACAACTTGCTGAAAGCTCAGATGGTTAGCATTCTTGAACAATAAAGTTTTTTTTTTAAATTAAGGTATGTACACTGTTTTTTAGACACAATGCTATTGCACACTTAATAGACTATAGGATAGTATAAGCATAACTTTTGTATGCACTGGAAAACCAGAAAATTCCTCTGACTTGCTTTATTGCAATATTCACTTATTGTTGTGTGGAACTGAAGCTGTGGTTCTCTCCGAGGTACGCCTGTTGTATACACCAGAGGGTGAATTATAGTCCCTGTCCGTGTAGAACCTATTTGGTAAGAAGGGGCTGGATTTGCAATTACGGTTACAGTTGAGCAAAGTCCTGTGGCACAAGTCTGAAGAGTGTGCTCTAGGAGGTGAATGGGAACTAAGCCCTCACTGGAGGAATTTCCTACTAGAGCAAAAGAAGTGCTCTGTGCTGCGGTTCATCTCACAACTGAGGTGAATTGGAATGTTCCAGAAATTTTGATATCATACTCTTCTGTGCTTTTAATCTGTTTAAATAACTGTTAAGGAAGAAGAGGCTTTGGAATTAGGATGATGGTAATGTTAATGACAGATTTTAGCCAGTAACTCTATTTTCATTTTTTCTTTAGTGTCAAATCAACAGTGCCTTGACTTCTTTCCATACGGCTTTGGAACTTGCGGTAGATCAGAGAGAAATCCAACACGTCTGTCTGTATGAAATTGGTAAATATGAAATGTCTGTCTAGCTTCTTGTAATGAAATGGCATTAATGCATTCAACTGATGTCCAGCTGGATGTCCAGCTTCCTGTTGTGAGTCTTAATGCATTCTTGTGCACGTCTGTATTATTAATGCTATTCACTTTGGATTTTTGTAAAATGCTTGCTGCCTTTTGTGATAATAAGACTGTTAGGACAAGCAATGATGCTTATCCCAGTGTTTGTCACTACTGCTTTAGAATTTATTCATTCCTTACAACATTTTGATTTTAAGATGATAGGTCATGTTAAAGGAGTTGACTAAAACTCATTTTTTTAAAAGATTTTTATTTATTCATAGAGACACACAGAGAGAGGCAGAGACATAGGCAGAGGCTCCCTGTGAGGAGCCTGATGTGGGACTCGATCCCTGGACCAGGATCATGCCCTGAGCCAAAGCAGATGCTCAACCACTGAGCCACCCAGGCGTCCCAGATAAAACTCATTTGTAACTACTTTATCTGACTGCACATTAGAATCCAAAACTATGCTTTCCTTCCCTTCCTTCCCATTCCAGTGTTTACCTGGGAAGAGAAATATGGCCTGGGAGAGAGTTGGGCATGTGGGCTCAGTCCCAGCCCTTCCACTGACTAGCTCAGAGGCCTGGGAAAAGTTACGTAAGCCTCGTGGTTGCCATGAGTGTTGAGAAGTGCCTGTCCTAGCTGTGGTGAGGTTCAGATGAAGTAGGAATGAGCACCAGGTGGGATGCCCAGCACACAGAAGGCCCTCCACATGTGTCAGCTCCTTCCTTATGCTTCTCCCCTCCTGCAGATAAGTTTATAAGCAGCCATGGAAATACATATTTGCTTACAGCTTTCTCCTTCTTGTCCCAAAGTTGTTACTATGAATTTTTTGCTGACTGTACTAAAATTCTCCTGTCCTGTTATTTTAGCAATTCCGTAATCTTTTTATATAGCAGTTGCTCTATCATGCTGAGGAGAATCAACACACAGTTGGGTTTGAAACAGTAATGAAAAAAAAATGGAAAAAAAAAACAGTAATGATACAATATAATAAGGGGTTCATGCTGTTAGGGTTTCAGCCCAGTATGACAAGGTTACGTCATACAGAACCTAGAAAGGGAATAGAAGAACCAGAGAATGGAAAAATGATGAGGTAGGGATGCAATCAGTGGGAAAATTGGAACTCCAAGGTCCTCTGCAGAGAAGGGAAGAAGAAATGGGGAATGCTTAGGAGGCATTTGCCACCTGTCAGGTCAAGACCCTGTGATGCTTGCCATTTGTTTATCTGCTGTGGTCATAATTTTGTGTCAGGGTTTTATTTATTTATTCATGAGAGACACAGAGAGAGGCAGAGACATAGGCAGAGAGAGAAGCAGGCTCCTTGTAGAGAGCCTGATGTGGGACTCGATCCTCAGACCAGGATTATGCCCTGAGCTGAAGGCAGATGCTCAACCACTGAGCCACTCAGGCGTCCCTCTTCTTGAATACTTTTAGATTTTTTTTTTTAAAGTACAAGCTTAAAGATTGGGAACTTCCCGGTAAAATAATACTGTGTTTTAAGCACCTGTTATGGTTTAGAGAGAAGAGCTGAAGTAGAATCCAATGGAAAATAGATTTTTATGTCATCAACCCTGGTGGAGCTCTGGGTAACAGCTATAATGTAGGATGGAATATATTTCAAAGAACTCGAATTAACACCTAGATTTGGTGGCCTTTTTTGTTCTTAAGACATTGTTGCCTTTTTTTTCCTCACACTTTTATTGAGTATAATTGACATACAATATATTAGTTTTAAGTTGTGTGACATGACCATTTGATACCTGCCTGTATTGCAAAGTGATGATGATGGCCTCTTTTGCACCATTTCAAGGTCTGTGGCAGGATGGAGGGTTACACCTGAAGGAGGCTTGGAAATGATCAAAACCTAAAGCTTATAAGGCTTAGGAAGGTCAATGCAAGAAAGAGCAGTCATAACTCAGGCTTCTTCTGCACTTTCTGTGTCCCCTCCACCTCTACTTCACATTTAACTCTTCATAAGATGGACACAATTAGCCCCAATCTTTACTATAAACTATGTCAACTTCATATCCTATCTCATAGAATTTGACATTGGATTTTCTAGTAGTGTGGATCCCTCTCATCCCTCTACTTCAAAGGCAGATCCAAGGTGATACAAATACTTCACGATACACCAGATACCAGAATCTATTATGGAGTGATACTGTGGACAGGAGAGAGCAGTGGCCTTCACTCCTGGGCTTTTTCCTCTCAGTAGCTCTGTGGCCTTGAGCAAGTCACCAATCTCTACAGGCCTTAGATTTTCTCCTTGGTAAAATTATGCCATCACCACCCTCGGAAGCCCCTAGTAGAATTAGAATCATATCATGTGCCTGGCATAGGGCTTGACACATGGAAGGGCTTAGGCAATGGAAGGTAAATTTCTAAAAACTAAGATAGAATTCCTCACATTCTCGTGGCTGCCACTCTTTACCGGAAGGCCTGTCTCATGGTGTTTTGATCCAGGAAAGATGTTTCTGAGCTCTGCTGTCAACCTGCAGAGGAAAGGCAGGCAAGTACTTAGTTTCTTACTGGCTTGTCTCCACTTCTCACAGGGTTTGAGAATTAATAGTAATCATTAAGGAGCTCCGTGAGTGCTTGAAGACTTTTTGAGGTAGTCACTATATGCAGTCTAATGATATTTTGCTTCTTTTTCTGTGTCTGTGCCTGCTCTTGGAGAAGTTCTGCTGCACTTAGATTAATCTTACAACCCAAATTGGAGTGTAGGAGACAGATTATTTTCATAGGAATCTTTATGTTTCGCAATACTGCTGGGGTTTTTTTGTTTTGTTTTGTTTTGTTTGTTTTGTTTTGTTTTGTTTTTGTTTTTTGTTAAGATTTGAGAGGAGGAGGGGCAGAGGAAGAGGGAGACTGAGTCTTAAGCAAAGCCTAATGCAGGGCTGAATCTCATAACCCTGAGATCATTCATGACCTGAGCTGAAACAAGAGTCAGTCACTCAACCAACTGCCCCCCCGGGGTGTCCCCCACTCTACTGCTTCTGTACTGCTTAATGAGTTGTGAAATCAGAAGTGCCTTGTCATACTCAGAATATCACCCTGAAAATACTTACGAGACAGAAGACCATCTTTAGGTTTTCAGGTAGTGTACACGCAGTACTCAGACAAAGAATCAGCAGTATCAGATTCCCAGCTTAAAGATGGGGTGTAAATCGCTACCTTAGGGTCCCATACTAAAAATCTCTCTTTCATAGGTTGGTGCAGCATGATAGAGCTGAATTTCAAGGATGCGTTTGATTCCTTTGAGAGGCTAAAAAACGAGTCCAGGTGGTCCCAGTGCTATTATGCCTATTTAACTGCGGGTGAGTAGCCCATTTGTACCCTGAGTTCTGTCTGCCACACACGTTGGCCAATGGGAGGACGATGGGAGGATGATGGCAGGAGGATGTGGTGTTCTCCTTGCTCACTTCCCCCCAGGATGTTAATGTTTTGTACAACTGAGTAATACAGCGTTTCCGGACCCAGCCGAACACTGCAGTTCTGCACACCAGCTCCCCATCTGGGCTGTTGGTCACATGCTCTGTCCTGAAAATGCTTTATTATAATTGTGAAGCTTTCTGTGCATTTTGCCCTAAGCAGCCTCAGCTTACCCTATTCCTTTGCTTTCTACAATATGGTTTTTAGTCTTTGAGAATTTAAACAATTTTTAGGGAATTTAACATGTCTCTGAAATTGTGTTAATATTTCTGTTTGGATTGTTAGTGCCCTGGTAACAAAGCTGCCTAGATTTTGAGTAGTCAGCTCCAAACTTGTTTTACCTATTAACCTTGTTAGATTTACAGTGTGGTTTTGCAGAGCATGAGGTATTTGAACATCATTTGGCAGGAACACCTGTAATTGCCAATATGAATGAGCGGTTGGCTTTTTGTCCTCTCATCAGAAGATGAAGATGTGCTGCCACCTGGTGGACGAAAGGGTTGTCTGTGCCCCGAGGTACCTTACTTGCCATCATTATGTACCCAGTGGCTGGCTGTACGTTTTCTGCCTCTAATGGTGACCTCTCCTTGTCCAGCCATATAAGTGATTCTTTTACTTAAAGTTCAAGACTAAAAAAAAAAAAAAGTTCAAGACTAATCCAAACATAATTTAAAGTTTTAAGTATCTCCTTATTTCTCTATTTGGATTTAGTGAAATATTTCCTGTCATTCCAATCCCTTAAGTGATCTATTTAAAAATGAGAGAATTAACAGTTGCATGTCCTGGATGTTCAAAAACTGCCGTCCATTAGGAATCAGTTTGAAATCCCTTTATACCCACACTCTTTACTGTAATCCCCACAGGGCACCCGTTTTTGTAAGGCTCTGTAGCTGATGTTTGAGTGGATTATTTTCAGGATGCTGGTTAGGCTGCTGTGTTTCACACCTTAAGAGTTGTATAGAACTCACATGCCTCTCAGATGACAGTGGCAGCTATTTACTGAGTGGCCTCCGTGTGCCCAGCACATTGAGGAGTGGGTGAACTGAAAAGCAGAGGTCTTCACGACAACCCAGCAATTGGTTGTTAATGTGTTATGGACTCACGCAGTCAGTTGTGGGCAGCTGTTTCTTTTTTAATCTTTGTTGAGCATAGAACACAAACAAATGTACAGTGCAGCTGTGTAGAGGAGCATTTATTCTCCAAATACTGGAAATCCCAGGATCATAACATGCTGTAGGAGCTGATAGAGCATGAAAGCTTAGTCTCTGCCTTTGCTAAGGGGGTTTTGTGCAGATGGCAGGATGTGTCAAGAGCTCCACCAGAAAGAGTTCATGAGAAAGGGATGGCTCGCTTCTGTTGTGCTATCAGCCATTTTGCAAGAGCTGCCATTCGAGTTGGCCCTAAAGGTACATGTTGACAGGCAGAGATGGGAGGGGCACTCGGAGATCAGAAACACTGCCACCAGGGGCTTAGTTTCTTGTACTGTTCAGTTGTAGTAGAATGTATGTAACATAAAATCTACCACCTTAACTGTACTAAGCCTTCAGTTCAGTGGCATTACATCCATGCACATTGTTATACAACCATCATCACCATCCGTCTCTTTTTTTAAATTATGCGACTCTAGGGGGTCCAAGAGGCAGAGCCAGGGCCACCGGCCACTGCCTAAAGCTTGTCCGCGGCCCCCATAAAAAAATTATGCGACTCTGTAAGAACTTTATGAATCATCTGAGGATAACCTCAGGCTTAGATGCCACAGACATTACTCTTGTTCATGGGCTTACTGTGTGACCTTAGGCAAGTCTTTTGGCTTTCTTGAACCTTAACCTTACCCTAATCTATAGCCTGATGGGTTGGCCTACAAAACAATCACCACATTTCCTTTTGGTTTTGAAATGCTATAGCTGTGAGGGATGAGGTTATCTTGGACAGATTCAGACCACCACCTCTGTCTGGACCAGGGCTGCTTCCCTAACTGGGAACATGGTTGTGTTTCCCTTGAACATTCAGCTTAATCCCTCATCCTCCCAGTAGAAAATCATCTGCCTCTCCTGTCACCTTTACATCCACAGCCTTCTCAAAATCTTGGTGCTTCTGCCTCTTTGGCCTTGCCAACAGCTCTCCATCCTCTGAAAGGCGATGGCCCCATGCTCTGCTTGGCCAAGCCCCAAACCGTGAATAGAGGACCACCTAGTTTTAGGATCGCTCAAATAAAGGAGCAACTAGCAATAGACCTCCCATCTGGGGATTGAAAAACAATAGGTCCCAAAGACAACATCTAATTAAAAATTGATAGAAACAGATTCAGTGCCATTGGAGTTGAGAAGAGAATGACAGAGAGCAGTTGGTAAAGTTTCACCTTCAAAGATGAAGCAAAGGAAATATGATTTAAGTCTTTGCCTGGGGATTGGGATAGGATGAAGATTGTGTGCAGACTATGAAAATCTTATCATCCTCCAGGGCTCAGCCTTACTCCTAGATCCTTAAGATTTTTCTGATCACTCTAAAGAGAAATGATCTCTTCTTTTCCTGAGCTTTTCCAAAAGCACTTTGGTTTTCCTACCCTTGAGGCTCTTATCATCATATACACTGTAGCTATGGGACTATGTGTATATCTTATTTCTCCAGCTGAAATGGACATTTCAGGTTTAAACATGTGTTTCTTCTTCACATTCTTGCTGGTGAGTTGTAGGTGGTAGGTGGCCAATGAACATGTGTAAGACTAATTTCATGACTTTCTTTCCAGGCACAGGGATATCCTCCACCCATCGTGAAACTTCATGATATTCTTGGTTCCTTGCTGTTCTTTCTTAGATTCCTTTTGAGTCCACTTTTCTGAGCATGTGGGCTCCTGCTAGACTCTACACTTTGATAATAGCTGGGACTTTTGTCACATCTAAGACTATTGCCCAACATGAGGACTAGGACCGTGGTTTTCCTATATGTCCCCACAAAGCTCCAGGAACCCAGTTTGCTGGGAAATAGTTGTTGAATTTGTGGCATAACAATCAACAGGATGGTGCAGGCCTTTGTGTAACAATCTTTAGAAACATGTGCTCCCATTTTTTCTTTGGTAACATTTTCCAAGTACCATCAACCATATTTTTCCCCTGATGCTTAAGGAGTACAACAGTGGTTTCTTACAGTTTGTCAGGGAGCCACTGGTGATGTGGACGGGGCCCAGATAGTCTTCAAAGAAGTTCAGAAACTCTTCAAAAGGAAAAATAATCAGATTGAACAATTCTCAGTGAAAAAGGTATGTTGGAGCCAATTTATCTGGTGTGTTATTTATGATGGGAATTTGTAACTGATGCCACCTCGGACAGGTTTTAGGAAATCCTCATCAAAGCTGGCAACTGACTTGCCATGCAGTATGCACTTTGCCACTATGGAGGAAATTTACTCCCATGGTCATAATTCTCCTTTGAGTGTAAAGTGCTTGTTTTGCTGCACACGATTAAAGCAGTTGTTACTTGTTTGACTGGGTGCACACATGATAGACCATGCAGAGCTAATGAGCCTATCCAGAGAGGAAAAGCATCTTTCTAAAGAGAGAGGATTTCAGAAGAATAGAAATTGTCAGAATCTAGGCAAGAGATAAATGGACTATTGGTTCTCAATCTAGTGAACACACCACATTTTGACTTAATCAGCAACAAAAGTATGTATCAGATTTACCAGTAGAAAGGCCCAGGACTGTAGGGACAAAGTCCCTGATTTATTCTACACTTTTAAAAATAAAAGTTAGCCGAATTACTGTGGGTCACATGACAACTTGTCATATCCTGAATTTTCCATGATTTTAGTTTGTTTTTAACAAGTGAACAATTGATGACTTGGTATGAGTATAAACTAGATGGTAATGTGGAATGCCACTGAGACCACAGGGACTGAATAGAAAATTAAAAAGTCAGTAAAACCATAACTAAGAAGCATCTGGTATCACATCTTCCATAAGAACCCATTCCTTATTACTTGTCACCCAACTTTTATAAATTCTTTTGATTAAACTGAAATGAATCCAGTTTGATCCCAAGTTGTCTGAATGCACCCCAGATCTTGATTGTAGATGAAGTTGAATAATGAATGAAAGGCATATCTCCCAATACATGAAAAGTTAGAAAGCAAAATTTTTTTAGAGCTAAGTTCTTATTTCTAGCTTTGTTGAAGGGAGGTTGTTCATGTCAAACATGATTCATACATTTTTTACTGTCTCCCAAGGATATGTTTTTATTTGAATTTGTTTGCCCAAACTTAGCCTGCTTCTTCTACCCACTTGCAGGCAGAGAGGTTTCGGAAACAAGCTCCAACCAGAGCGCTCTGTGTGCTGGCCTCCATCGAAGTGCTGTACCTGTGGAAAGCCCTTCCCAACTGTTCCTTCCCCAACCTGCAGAGGATGAGTCAAGGTAAAAATAAAACTATACACGTCAGCTGGTTCCTTCGGTTGCTCATGAATGTTCGCTGATTCAGATCTGTTGTTCTTGGATGGACGGTGTAGTGATGAAGAACGTTACTTAGGTGATAGGCGTAGGCAGCACCAGAATGTATGGACATGTCCACATTGTTAGTGGTGTGTGGCGAGGCACGCGATGCCCTAAGCATCACTGACTGTATAGCCCTGGGGGTTGCTGAAAGCATACATTTTGTTTCTAACAAAAGCCCTTTGTTGCATATAGGTTTGATTCACATGTATTAAAATGCACAGATATTAAGTATATGGTTCACTGGGTTTTGGCAAATATATACATGCTGGCGTACACCAACCACCACAGTGAAGCTCCGGAACATTTCCAGCACCCTTGTAATTTCCCTTGTGCACCTTGTTGGTCAGTCCCCACCCCAAGGCAACCACTGTTCTGACTTCTCTCTCCCACAGATTACTTTTGCCTGTCCTTGAACTTCATATAAGTTCAGACCATGTGTAATTTTTATTGCTTGGCTTCCTTTTTTTGGCATAGGATCTGTGGGAGTGATCTGTGTTATAGCCTATATCACTGTTCATTCTTTCCACTCGCTGAGTGGCACTCCAGCATCTGGCTATATCTGCACCACACTATTTATTCTTTCTCCTATTAATGGACATTTGATTTGTTTCTGGTTTTTTAGCTATCATGAGTAGAGCTGCTACAAACATAAGTATACAATATAAGTGTGCCTGACTGCTGTGTGGACATCCTGTCCTCATTTCACTGGAGTAAATACCTAGGAGTATAACTAGAAGCCTAGATTTTTTGATTCATGTATTAAAACAAAACAAAACAAAACATAACATAGGACCAGGGCACCTGGATGGCTCAGTTGGCTATGCATGTCTTCAGCTCAGGACATGATCTCAGAGTCCTGGGATGGAGCCCAGGAGCTCCGTGTCGGACTCCCTGCTTGGCAAGGAGTCTGCTTCTCCCTCTGACCCTCCCCCCAATCATGCTCACTTGCTGTCTCTCAAATAAATAAGTAAAATCGAGAGAGAGAGAGAGAGAGAGAGAGAAGCATAGAACCATACATTATGATAAATATAGTCTTCATAAAGTCATTTTTCTTAAAGCTGTAGGAAAAATTCACAGAAAGAATAAACTAAATCTTCAAGCAAAATAAAGCTTTATTGGTTATTAATGAAATATTGTAGCATTTTTTAAAAGGCTTAATAGCAGACATTTGATGCCATCAAATGTGGCATACTGTTTAGTTTGGTCTATACTGCTTTCTAAGTAAGTAGGAAAGGCGACAATATTGTCATAGCCATTTTATAAATGAGGAAACTAAAACTCAGAACAGTTACATGACATGCCCAGCTCCAATCAGAACAGGTGTCGCCGTTACTGGTCTGAGAGAAGCACATTGAGTGACAGAGCTTTATCCTCTCCTACAGCTTCCTCTTCAGGAGCATGAAGAGATTTATGTCATATAGCTAGAAGTACAATTGCAGCATGAGACTGTTATGTTAAAAACACATACATCCAAAAAATGATTTTATAGAAATGTACTCTTATTCACATATATGCTGCCCTTTTTCAAAAGGGGTTTAATATTAATATTTGGACTTAAAACTGGTTTGTTAGTCATTGAAGAAAATTCATCAGATTTCTCCACAATCACACTTTTTGATCAAATAAAGAATATTATCCATTGTATCACATACTTTTATCATCAGACTTCCTTGTAGGCACCTTTTGCTTATTCCCTTCCCCCAAAAGAGGTCTCCCCTCAAAGGTAAAAACTTTTGTCAATGTTGATATTCTAGAGATCAAAGGAATACATCTCCAAAGGAAGCTGTGTGCAGAGGCCCTGTAATTGGAGTATGTAACCCTTCTAAAGGGCATTGCTTGAAAGAAAACAGAATTTTCTTGGATACACAAGTTCTGCTATGTCCATTTCAAAAGGATATGCATAATTTTAAACCCATCCCTAGTTGTTGATACAAGCATGGAATATCTACCAATATCTAACTCAAAGGAACAATACAGAATTTTAAGTATTCTTTGTAATGCACAATTGCAAGATCCTGTAGAGATAATTCAGACACAAATGCAAATATCAAATAGGCAATAATCTGCAGCCACAAGAACGATTATCACCTAATGTGACTACATATTCTTGGAACCCCTTTCCAGGTATCGAAATAAAGAGCAAAGATGTGGTCATAGGGAAAGGGAGGCTCTTGAGTAAACATGATATAATTCTTTATTAAAGAATTAATATAATATTATTATATATAAATATATATATCTTTGTTAAAGATATAAATTAAATATAAATTATAAAAAATATAAATTATATCTTTGTTAAATATTAGTCCAGTTTTGAGATTGTTTTGATCTTTGTTAAAGATATAAATTAAATATAAATTATAAAAATATAAATTATATCTTTGTTAAATATTAGTCCAGTTTTGAGATTGATTAGTTTCTATCATTCCCCAGAGTTAAGCAGCAATAATCCAAATCTCTTCAGCTGTATAAAGTGCAGAGATATTTATAGAGAAACAGTTAAGTTCTAGAAAAAACTGTTAGTGGATGGTTAATTTAATGCCCACCCAGCTTTGTGCATTCAGCTTCTCAGAGTCCCCATCTGCAGCTCCCTTCATGAGCAGATTCCCTTCATGAGTTGGATTTTCACATCCTTGTCTTATGCTTTTATTCATAGCCCTTCCTCCATCCATCCTCCCCTATGCACCACATTCTTCCTCTGCATTTTATTTATTTATTTATTTAGAGAGAGGGAACACAAACAGGGGGAGGGGCAGACAGAGAAGGAGAAGCAAGCTCCTTGCTGAGTAGGGAGCCCAACATGGGGCTTGATCCCAGAACCATGAGATAATGACCTGAACCAAAGGTAGATGCTCAACCAACTGAGCACCCCTGGTGCCCTTCCTCTGTATTTTAAAGATGTTTCTATATATCCTCAGCACAGTGCCCAGAGTGATCCTATTAAACTGTTGCATGTCATTTTGCAGCTTAGAACCCTCTGTTGTTTCATCTTGTTTAAAGTAAATGTCCAAATCCATTCAGGGGGCTACAATGTTCTGTGATCTGTCCACCACCTGCTCCTACCCCATTGCCTCTCACTGCTCTTCCCCCTTGCTCACCAGGCTCCAGCCACACTCATTACTGTTCTTGAACACACTAGGTACATGCTGGCCCCAGTGCCTTTGCAGTTTCTCTTCTTTCTGCCTGCAAATGCTCTTCTAAACATCCACATGGCTCCTTCACTCATTTCCTTCAGGTCTTTACTCAAATACCATCTTTTCATTGAGGCTTAAACTATACCTTTCTGACATACATGCATACCTCCATCCCCCATCCTGACTTTATTTTTTGCCTTAGCACTAACACTTCTTTATTTTACTGATTTGTCCTTTGTATCATCTATTTTGTCACTGCTGTATTCCAAGCAAGCACCTAGAAGTGCCTAGCATGTGGATTTTCAGTTTATATTGAGTGAATGAGTACATGCATGAGTGTTCCCCTTTCCTTGACACTATTTCCTTAAAATCTTTTTTTAAAGATTTACTTATTTATTTTAGGGGGAGGGACAGAGGGAAAAGAGAATCTTTTTTTTTTTTTTTTTTGAAAAGAGAATCTTAAGTAGATTCTGTGTTGAGCATGGAGTCTGAGACCATGACCACAGATGGAAACCAAGAGTCAGATACGTAACCCACTGCAGTATCCAGGCACCGCCTGGGGTCTTTTTATGTGGAGGTATTCTCAGCCTAGCTTTTTGAGGCAGCTTCTGCTTTTATAGGTTCAGACTCTATTGTTAACATTTACCTTTTTGCTACTTGCCAAACTCTTTCAATTACTTGTTTTGGAACTTTGAACATTTATGTGTATATAAATATATATGCATACACACAAATTTATGTGTGTGTGTGTGTATGTATATATGTGTGTGTGTATATACACACACACACTTAAAAAGTCTTCCCAAATCTCAATATCTCTACTGGTCCATAGAAACAGTTACTTCCTTTCCTCTTCTGTTAGCTCCACTATGTTTCCAATTTCCCTTTTTCATTTCCTTGGAAAACTTCTGTAACCTTCCTCCTATATGTGTGCCCATTCTGCACAGGAGATGGCAAGCTTCTTGAAGTGGAGGGATCACGTCTGGTCTCTCCTCAGTGACCAATGCAGTGCATCAGTACAAACATATGAAGGTGCCCACTGTATGGCTTTTGACAGTAGTATAGAATTCTTTGAAGTACTTTTTAGAGTACTTTTAGGTTCATAGCAAAACTGAGCACAAAGTACAGAGAGTTTCCACATGCCACACCCTTCACTACCGGGTACACACAGCTTCCCTGGCCATCAGCATCCCCCACCTGATTGATAACGTTTGTTACAGCCAGAGAACCAACACTGACACACCTCTAGGATTTAGTTGTACATTAGGATTCACTCTTTGTTTTGTACATTCTGTGTGATTTGACAAATATGTAGTAACCTATATCCACTCTTAGAGGCAGTATCATATGCAATAGTTTGCCCTAAAAGTCTTCTGTCTTCCATCTGTTCCTCCCACCCCCTGGCCTCTGGCAACCACTGATCTTTTATAGCCTCAATAGTTTTGTCTTTACCAGTGTCCTATAGTTGAAATCATACGGTCTGTAGCCTTTCAGATTGGTGTCTTGTTCTTAGTAACGATATGATGTAATTTTGAGTCTTCTTGTTGCTATGACATTTGATATCTTTGCCTTTCTTTGAATAGGGATGAATAAGAATACTGGATCAGAAAAAGGAACCTTCTGAGTGTCAGGGGGCAGGATCTTGAATGGTGAATAGGTCACTAAACAATGAAATACTGAACTCTTGATGATATTTAAGAAATTAAGTGAATGTGTATGCTTTCTGCTCTTTTCACTTCTCTTTAAGCTTGCCACGAAGTGGATGATTCATCTGTTGTTGGATTAAAGTATTTGCTTCTTGGTGCCATACACAAATGTCTAGGAAACTCAGAAGATGCTGTTCAGGTAAACCGTTCACTGCTGTTGTTTCAGCTAAGGAAAACAAACTGTGAAGACCTGTATGTGTGCTTAGGAATAAGAAAAATGAAAAATGCATTGAACAGAACTAAACCTCTCCCTTTGAAGTGTGAGCTCTGGCCCCTATGCTGATACAGGTCATCTTCTCAGATGCCAGAAGTTGATGATGGTTAATGGTAGTTTTTAATGTAACTTCAGATTTTTAGAATACTTCTTTACATACAGGCTTCTTTTCTGGCACTAGCTACTCATCAAAGATGACAGGCTCATTTGGAGGAGAAGGAAATGAGGATGCAGACAGTTTTAAAGGAACAGAATGAAACTTCATAGTTAGAGAAATACAAAAATGATCAGGTGTGTCCACGTGTTCACTTTTCCAGTCTCTGTAACTATAGATTATTGATGCAGCACTGGAGGTAACGTCTAGAAAGTTAGTGTAGGCTCTTCTGGGTACACATTCATTATTTTCAAATATACTTGGGAGGGATTTTTCTGAGGCTTTTGTGTGGTTGGATGTTTTGAGGTATACCCTGGTGTTATTCTGATTACTTGTTGAAAGAGTTTATGTACAGTAGTAGGGGCCTTTGACTTTTAAATCCTAGAGTGTTGATGCACTTGTATTATAATTTTAAATTTTTCAGTGTAGGGTCGTAATAGTTATTATACAGCTCTAAAAAGCCTATTTTAAATCACTTTCTTAGGTATCAGCAAGCAAAATGTGTGTCAAGAGATGGTTCTTGGCTTGCAGGCTTTCTGTTTGAAATATTAAAATGGTATGTTCAGACTTTGAGATCAGATAAAGATGTTTTTGACAATACAATCAATAGAGGCTAGTGTGTCAACTGGAGAACTAAGTAACACAAATTGAGCTGACTGATGGGTAGCGTAGCCTGGAGGCAAGCATGTAGGGGACTTCAAAGTATGGATGAGGATGGAAGGGAAGAAATAAGGATGCAAAGAAAAAGAGAGAAAATCTGATCTAGAATACAGAAATAACTACCCCCTTCTGCCTCCTAAAGATAGGATGAACCTTAGGTAAGGAAGTAAGTTAATCCTGATAATATTTGTATTATTTTCAGTTTTTCCAGCGAGCTGTTAAAGATGAGTTGTGTCGTCAGAATAACTTATACGTTCAGCCATATGCTTGCTATGAACTTGGCTGTCTTCTGTTAGACAAACCAGAGGTAAGATCTTACCTATTTCTTAAATGATGTTCCTCAGCAAAAAAAAAATGTACAAAATGTACAAGTAAGAAGGCACAAAGCATCATCCTTCATTTCAAGTCAGTTGATTAAACATAGTGGGGTTTTTGTTTTCCTTGATTTCATGTAGAATGAATCCAAGAAGCTACTAATTCTGTCTTAATGTGTTGAATGAGGTCATTTCTTTTCTGGAATTAGAAGTATAAATGTAGCTTTTTGGACCAAAACTCATTTGAGGGGGAAATCACTGCCTTTTTTAGGATGGTATGAGATATGCTATAGGGCAGCTTATTCAGAAGAACATGAGATTGCATTATGGTTCCAGTTCTCCATTTACTTTGTGTAAGATACTGGTTAACCACATACCTTCCTCCTAAAAATGTAAGACAGGATAAAAAAATACCTGCCTTTCCAAGTTAATTGAGATTATGGTGAGAATAAATGAGGAAGATGTGATGATTGATTGCTTCAAAACTTTTAGAATATCATAAATTTGACAATTACTATTGTGTATTTAAGTACACTGCAGTTTTGTTAAAAAAATACCAACTATATTTGCTTGATACTTTCTTTTAGAAGCTCAGTTACATAATACTAGCTTTGTAAAATTATGATTTTTAGTAAATCCAATTCCACTATAAAATATATGTACTCTCTAAAAGTTGAGCTAAATCAACAGAAATATGATTCTAGCCTAAACCTTCGACAGGTAGCCTATCTTGCCAAAGATAGGCTTTTAATTGGTTAGTCTTTTTATTTGAAATTCTAACTTTACGAAAATAGAAAAGGCAAGTCTTGTGAATTTTGGTAGAAAATCCTAGCACTATATTCTTTAAGGAAATTTTTACTCTTAATGCAGCCTTAACATATATACTTAAGATATAACAAGGCTGGTCTGTTTCTTGAAAAATGAAGTTGATTCCTTCAACCAGTAATGCCTTCTAAAGGAGATCTAACTTAATAGTGTCGGGTAAACTTTTTAATGATCATCAATTTTAGGTTGTTCAGTAAGATCTTAAGCTATCACGACTCTTTTTAAGTTGTTCTCTCTTACAGAAGAGTGAGGATCATGCACAGTTCTTTAGCAGTGCCTTGATGCGAACTTACGAGCATCCTTAAAAAAAATGGGGTCATTCAACTTGAATGAGCAGTTCACTCACCTCTGTGTCTACTGGGGATTGTTTCAGTTAACCTGTCCTTTTATGTTTTCTGTTTGAGTATGTATAAATGTAGATATTAAGAGATAATATGTTTTTCTTATATTCATAGACTGTAGGAAGAGGCCGAACTCTACTTCTTCAAGCAAAGGTAAAGACTGCACCTGCCTCTTCCCAGGGGCTTCTTACCCTCTGTTGTATCCACTTAAGTCTGAATTCAAGAAGTTTTGTGAGATGATTGTTCTGATGGATATTTCTGGAAAGAAAAATAATAACTAATTGATTCAGTGATCCATGAGTTTTTCTTTTAAGATTTATTTATCCTAGAGAGAGCGAGACAGAGAGAGAGAGAGAGAGAGAGAGCGCGAGCGCATGCTTGGGGGAGGGAGGGGCAGAGGAAGAGGAGGAAGAAGAATCTCAAGCAGACTCCCTGCTGAATGCAGACCCTGACGCGGGGCTCAGGCTCAGGACCCTGAGACCATGACCTGAGCCAAAACCAAGAGTCGGATGCCCAACTGACTGAGCCACCCAAGCACTCCCTGATTGCTTGATTTTTAAGTGAAATTTACCAGTATTCTAAAAAACTCATGAAATTGCCCATCTTGCTTTTACAAACACACTTCTTGCTTGAGTGGGAAAATACCTTTTGATTTCATAACTACAATCTCGAACGAAAAATTTCTAATAGCAACTTAGATTGAGCAGAGTTTCAGACTACCATTTCAAGCATACCATGAAGAAAATTTTCCAGAGATAAGCATTAATGACATTCCCCTGGGTGTTAAAAATGAACCCAGAGTTTGAGGTTTGGGAAAGAAGGAAATTGAGTGGATAGGAAGCCATTGGCAGGAGTGTTAGAGATTTTACTTTGGGAAGCACAAAACCTGCAGTTTATCCTGCAGTGTTTCAGAAAGCTTGTCTAATAGAGTCCATAAATATCTTTCTTTGGTCTTACAGGAGGATTTCTCTGGCTACGACTTTGAAAACAGATTGCATGTCCGCATCCACGCTGCTCTGGCTTCTCTGAGGGAACTGGTTCCTCAGTGACAGACACAGGATTCCTGCTCTGACCCTCCCCACCAGGTTCTGCACTTTAAATAAAAGCAGAGGACACAGCTCTTCCGAAGACTGGCTCTTCTTCTGAAAACCACCTGTGCCAGGGGCACATTTTCCCAGTTAGGCTGACATATTAAAGATCTCCTCTTTTAAACATATAGCTAAGAAGTAATAATAATGACGATTCTAGTAATTATAACTAACCACCTGGGGAGAGGGTTAAGTGACCTTGTTCAAACATTTTAGTTTTGTGATTTATTATTTTTAAAATAAAATCAAACTAAATATTCAACTTGTGATATTCTAGGAACGCCTCCCATAAGCACACGTGTGACTGGATAACACTAGGAGGTACCTGGAGAATTATCAACAGTATTATGACACAGCGTTTATATTGTGTTTTGAAAAAAAAATAAAAGTGCTTTCTAGTGTTTTACTTTATCCTCTAACTTGTGAATAGCATAGTACAGATATTTTATCCCCATTGTCTAGACAATGAAACTCAGGCACAAAAAGGCTAATTGACTTACCCTAGTTGATTTTTCCTGTTATCAGTGGAGCGATAACTAGAACACAGATCTCCTGATCACAGATGGAATATTCTTGTTTAAAAAAGTTAATAACCCAGAATTTTTTTTTCCTTATTTAAAACACAAATACTCTTTGGCTGAAGTTGTGTCATCAAGAAATACTTATCTTCACATTGTCCATAAAATGTTTCGAAGTAACAAACCCCTTTTTTTCCTCCCTATGAAAGCCAACCAAATAGAAGCCAATAGAATAGTTTCACAACCTAAGGTAGAACTATTTTGCTAGTTTATTAGAAAGGCTAGTCTATAGGCTAGACAGATAATACCTACATTTTAGGAGTTTTTTTTGTGATAAATTGTCTAATTTTACCAACTTTTGGAAATCTTTTAGCAAATTACTTTGAAAAGGTTATTCTTGAATGAACATGGGGTTTTTTTGCCTCAATATTTGCTGGTGAAGGATTTGCTGGGCTGTTGCCAGGATTTAATCATTTTCTCTTTAGCTCAGGTTATTCTATAAAGAGAGTTCAAAGTTAATTTTTAATCCTTCATTGCTAATTTTTATTGTCATTTAATTTATCTCTTTGTCCAGTACTTCACACCTGTGGTTTGGAAGAGTCTAAATACCTCAGCCACTTAAGAATTTCTGCCATAATTGTGTGACTATCTTGGCTCAGGCTTAAGACGAGACTTTTTAAAATTCATATTGAGCTAAAGAGTGTCCTCTCCGGGTATCATTTATTTACATATCCTTTTAGCTGAAGCATGATCTCATGTGATGTCAGTACTTTAATATTTCTTTTCAAAATAAAACATAGAAGCAGCTAGAATGTTGACAGCCCTAATCTACTTAATCTGGTTTTGAGGAAATAATAATTTCTTTGAAAGAAAGAATTATTCCTCACTGACTTTGACTAAAACTGTATTCATGATTCCTCACTTCCAAAGTGTTTATTCTTTCCTTCTGGTGTGAATCCTGCATGGATTTTTGACACTAGGCAGAGAGAAAAGATGGCTATCTTGCATTCAGTAAATGAGTAGATCTGGAAGCCAAGTAGATGCTTTCTGAAGAGAAGATTTGGTATTAAAAAATATTGGCTCCCTAATCTCCTCAAGGCTTAAGGGAAGAACATCATCAATCTGTTAAATATGGCTCTTACCATTTTGTCCTCTTTGGCTATATCATACGAGGCAAACTTCTCAGTTATGATTGTGGAGCATTCTGCATCCTGAAGCTCTTGCTTATTTGAATTTTACTTTGAATTTGCATCCTGAAGCTCTTGCTCAGCTCATACTTACTTGAATTTTACTATTATTTTCAGCAATAGTTCAAATATTGTTTGAACTATTACTCAGTATTCAAAGATTATATAAAGCCCTGTACTTTAAAATTTAAAAGAAGTTTTTCCTACATTAACTACTTTAAATATTTATTTGTATATCTCTAGAGAGACTTCAGGATTTCAAATAAGTTTGTGTCCACTTCACTTAACTGAAGACAGCTTTACCACACCACTTCAATAGTCAAAGAGGAGGTTTGTTTATAAACAGTCTCCTATGTTTGGTGCAGGATAACCCTTGTGGTTTATGTCCGTTAACAAGGTGGTAGAGTATGGAGATGGGGTGTAGATGATGATTCTAAAGTCTCTAAAATAACAAACCACAGTGCAGGTATATGATACCATTAGACAGACTGAAGTCTGAGTACATTTTTGAGTTGAGTAATTCATGACCTTTTTCTGGCCTGCGTGCCTTGATTTATCCAGCCTGTGAACTGTGATTTGCCTGGAAACTTAGCTTGGTGTAAATTGCTCTTTCCCCCTCTCGGATGAAGAAAATAATCATATAACCAGAACAATTTGCATCTATGTGTGCTTTGTTGGCATCATGCCCTACTTCCCCAGTTCTATTTTGGAGGCTCTCAAATGGATCTTCTAATTTATGAGTGTCAAATGTATTTTTGTATTAGATTTTGCCTATGAGGAGAAAGATCTCTGATGTATATTTATGTACTCTGAACACATTTATAATTTGACACACTTTGGAGCATGGTCTAATAATGTAATATATGTACCTATGTGGTGAAAACATTTAAGATTTTTTGTTGTTGTTGTTAGGTTAGGGGCCTTTGGATTTTAGCACATGATAGCTAAGTACTTGGCCAAGTGAAGAAGTATTTCAGAGATCATTGAGAATTAGGAATTTATTGTTGCATATTGTACAAGTCAATTATTTATAGAATCTGCACTTTTATATTTCTGCCAGCTAAAAGGACCTATCTGATTTTTAAAATCACATGTATTTCTTTGCTGTATAACTTTCCTAGTCGATTGCTTCCTTAAGCAAATTATAGTGGGAAGTGTACAAATATGGCTCTGTACTTATGAAGATACACATTCATAGTCATGATGTACTGTTTGGTATTTCGTACACTGTTTAGAATGCTGTTGGTGATGTATTTTGTAGGAAAAAAAATGGTTAAGTTCAGATCATCCCAAGAAGACACATAGTAGAGGGAGGAGACTTAGAAGCTAGGAAAAGGAAATCCAGAAAGAAAAGGATGGCGGGTGGTGAGGGTTGGGAGAGGAGAATGGGAAGTTGGTCCCTTCTTCTGTAAAGTGTAAATCATCCAGTGCACATTGTACTTGGCTTTGTGAAAACTAGCAAGGGGACTAAGTTGTAGCTCCTCGTTGCCTGGGGTATTTTAACTGGGTGAGCTCTGGGTTACACGTTCTCCAACCACAGCCCAGGGGTTCACAAATTCTGGTTTTACAAATTAGCCCTCCTTTGAGATTCTGATTCAGTAGGTACCAGGTACAGCTTAGGAGGGCATTTTTAACAAGCTCCTAAAAATGATTTGAATGCAGGTGGTCTAAATTAGAGAAATGCTGCCCTAGGTTATCATCTTTTGCTAAGTATTTTACAAATCTAAGAGAAGAGTCCAACACAAAGAATTCTATAGCAAGGCTATGCTCATACAATGTATTATCATGGGGGCTACTGAGGAAATGCTTCTCACCCACTGGCTTTCTAAAGTAGGAGATTCTGGAGCTGAGTGTTTTTGTTTTAAAGATTTTATTTATTTGAGAGAGAGCAAAAGCAGGGGGAAGGGCAGAAGCAGGCTCCCCACAGAGCAGGGAACCTGCTGACTCAGCCCTAGGCTGGGATCATGACCTGAACCAAAGGCAGAAGTTTAATCAAGTGAGCTACCCAGGTGCCCCTCCTGAGCTGAGTTTTAAAGAAGGATGTAGTCTGGTGAAAATGGACCAAATAAGATTTGAATTTTGCAGAGGTCACACCAAAAACCTTAAACTTCTGTAAAGTAAGGATGGGGAGCAGGGGAACAATGGAGAACAAAGTAGATTTGCATTTTGCCTTTAGATCCCTAGTGGACTGAAAGGGAAGAAGGTAAAACTATATGAGGTCATTGGGAGTTTTTGAAATTAAAGCAGCAAATGGTGGTTTGAAAGTTTTGGGTTAAATGTTTTCACTAACAGTTTGCATTTCAGAGGAAGTTGGACAAAACAGTTATTGAAGAAATGTGGAGTGAGGGCTTGACCTGAGTTGCAGATGTTCTGCACAACACCTAACACCTGTGTGTCGAAGATGGCCTGTCAAGGCTCTGCTCTACAAGCATAAATGTCTTTAATTCCCAAAGACACTATAAATGGGGTTTATACTTGGGGTTTTTAGTAGGTCAGTTTCTTTGAGTGTTAAATGTATAATGAACCAAACTTATCAGAAATCATGACTGCTTCATTTCACTTATATCTACCAAAGTAGGGCTGGGGGTAGTGATGAAGAAAAAAAAAAAAAAACTGCAGACCTAGCATCACGTTCAAAGTAAAAAAATTAGCATTTCTCCTTTTAAAATCTAATCCTCATGAGAAGAGGGAGCCTGTCTGCCACATAAGGGACACTCAGTCATTAGTGTATGGATGAATGAATATCCGTACAAAGTGTTCTGTGCAGCATAGATGTAGACCAGGGCCTCAACATTGCGTCTTAACTTTTTTTTTTTTAAGATTTTATTTATTCATGAGAGTGAGAGCGTCTTAACTTTGAAGAGCTCTGCAAGCCTGTTTCCTGAGGGCTTTTTTAAAAAAGTGTTTTTCTCAGATAGGTGCCCTGAAGATGTAATTTGATGGTTGAGTTCCAGTGGTTCTTGCTTCTTAAATATTTGAAAATGGATTTCAGGGAAGCCTGTTTGGAATGCGGTCGTCATGGGATTACGGTGCTGGGGGAACGCCCAGCCCAGCCCAGCCCAGCCCGGGGAGCTGAACTGGGCAAGCGCGCAGAGCCCGCCTGAAAGGCCACCTGCTGCGGCCGCGGCGGCTTCGGGGGACGCTGTGCCCGAGGTCTTGCAAGACCCGGGTTACCAACGGGCCCTGGAAGCTGCGGGGCTCGTGCCAAATTCTCTTTCCGCAGGGGATCTTCCCAAAGAAAAGTACCATGTTGCATGAAATGCTTCGTCCTCCTTACACTCGCGTGTGTTGTGTATCCCGTGACAAGTCGTTCTTCGAAAAGATGACTGAAGAGAGTAACCCCGTTGGGGTGGGGACCCGGGTGGCGAGGTGAGGCGCTGCCGACAAGGACTGCCAAGAATCTCCATCTTTCCTTCTACCGTAGCTCTTATTTTTACGCTGAGCGAGCAAAAGCGAGGTCTCGCTCGTCTGGGCCGACTGCGGGCCGTTTGCAGACGCCGGGGTCCCCTTCGCCCGTTTCTATTCTCCCAGAAAAGGCGGGGCGCGCCGGCCCGGCCCACGGAGTTCCCCGCCTTTGTCCAGCCCGGCTCCCCATTGGCTGGGGGCGCCGAGGCCCCGCCCCCCCGCCGTGGCCGCCCGAGCCCTCCGCGGGAGGGAGGGGCTTTGTGACGCACGCCCTGACGTCCGCAGGGGTATAAAGGGCCGCTGGGAGCGCGGGCTCCTACAGGAGCCGCCGGCAAGGGGGCAACGAGGAAGCTCTTGGGAGCGTAGCCGGAAAGGAGAAGGTGGGGCGCGTCTGGCGAAGAGGCCCCGTACGGCCTGCGGCCCCTCGGGGCGCCTCGCGCGTCGGGCTCGGCGGACGGTTCCTCCAGTGCTGGGGAAGGCGGAGGGCCCCGGGGTGGGAGGCCGGTGGGGAGGGGCGGCGGCCGGCCGGCCCCTTCGCCTCTTGGGCTGGTGGACGCGGAGCCGGGGGCGAACGACGCAGACCCCAGCCGGCCGCGTAGGTCCTGAGGGAGCCAGTGGCTCGGAAGCCCCCCTCCCCGCCGCGCGCCCCGGGCCTGCAGCCCTGTGGTCCCGCTCGGGCGTTAGGCGCCCTGAGGGGAGCGGGTGAAACGGAAGTTCGCGGCTCAGCGCGGGGGCCCGGGTCCTAAAGCTGGATTTTGACAGAGACTCTTTAAAGGAGGGACGTGGGAAGAATTAGGCTGTCGTGGGAAAGCAGCCGCCAGCGTGTTGTGGGAGTCGGCGTAGCCCTGCGGGGCGTCCCGGCGCGTCTCCGCCTGCTCAGGACCGTTCTCGGCACGCGGCCGAGGTGCGCCGGCCCCGCCCAGAGCCGGGCGGGGGCGGGGCGCGGAGGGCGACAGCCAATAGGATCACGGGACGGCCGTTCTCCCCGCGGCTGGGAGCGTCGACCGCTAACTGCCTCCTCCGGGGAGTGTCGGTAGCTCCATGTTGGCCGCTCGTAAGCCGCTTCTCCAAGCAGACTTCCCTGCCCGCGCTGGAGGGCAGACTGTGCACTGGGAAAAACGATACACACAAATAGTTTACATTTACGGGTCATACATACATTACACTTCCTGCCTATGGCCCTTGACTTTTAGCATGTTGGCCTGCCAGACCTAGGCCAGGAGTTTTTTTTTTTTTTTTTTTTTTTTTTTAAGATACTTAAGTTCAATACAAATTTTATACCAAGAAAATGTGAAAAAAAATTTTTTTTTAAAGATTTAATTCAGTAAAGGTCCTGTTGACTTCTCTAAAAGTAGGTTTTCTTTTTTAAATAAAGATTTTATTTGTTCGTGGGAGAGCGAGGCAGAGACCCAGGCAAGGGGAGAAGCAGGCTCCAAGCAGAGAGCCCAATGCGGACTCAATCCCAGGTCTCCGGGATCACACCCCGGGGCCAAAGGCAGGCACTAAACCATCGAGCCTCCCAGGCGTCCCTAAAAGTAGGTCTTCGTTAAAGGATTCAATACTCTTAATGTGCTCAGAGGGTTTGCTTTGGCCAGTATTTATTTCTTCCTTGAGCTTGGGGAAGACGAAGGGTACTTTTAGGCATCCAGCATTTTGCTAACACCTGACTTTTTATTAGAGGTTGGCCCCTTGAATAATTGCTGTAACTCAGCTGCGCAGCTTAGCCCCGTGAAACTCCTTACTCTCTCTACTGTAGGGATGTTGTTGACATGATTCATTATATCGCACTATTCTCCCCTTGATGAAAATTCATTGGAGAAATTTCTCCTGGGTCTCAGTGTTCAGAATACCTGTGATTCTTCCAGGCAACTGATTTGTTCTTTTTTCCCTCAGGAAACCCGAATCATTTAGCCGGCTGTTTTCCTATCTTCTGATGGCTGCTCGGTAGCTCAGGAGTTGATTTGACAGCCCATCTCTATTGTAGGACCTATGGCTTGTCCTACACTAACCTGTATTTTTTCTACCATACTTTTTTCCTTACCGCTAAACTCATTTCCTTAAATAATTTTGTTCTTTACATGTATTTATAAACCTTAAACCATTTTCTGCAATGGAACAATACACACACACAGTTTGGGATGGCAACCTCTCCAACTCTTGAGCATTACAGGTTAGACTATGCAATACCTTTGGTACCACTTAAAATTCAGAAAGGCAGGAGTTTGGAGGGGAGGGGAAAACTAAGGTAGAGGTTAAAGGAGGATATGAGAAGAGAAAGATGGACATATGGCAGTGGATGGTGTGACCACAAGTAACTTATTCTGATTAATGTTAAAATTACATTTAGAGCTAAAAATGATATACTGAAAGATGAGCAGTGTGTCCAGGGATAGAGTTAGAAAAACAAGGAAAAAAGACATTTTCTTATAGAAACCCTATTATGCTATTCTGTTTGATGAAGGCACAGAGAAGCCGGTGCCCATGTAGTTTGGAAGGATGTTGTTTAGACACAGACACATGAGCTTGATTTATTTTTCTTGAACTTCTGTATGAAATATTTACTGAATTTTGCAGGAATAAGTTTTGTTTGGTTGGTTTTTCCATCTTTGTTTTTAATATTATCCTAGAATTCTTGGCAGGGCTTTTCCCATGGGTTTCTTTAATAGTACCATATTGCTCATCTGCACATAATAAGTTATTGGTAGAGTGTGTGTGTGTGTGTGTGTGTGTGTGTAAACTACTGTTAAGAATTAGCCCATTTTTGCTACAATAAATGCCTAGAGATTAGAACACAAGCTAATAATTTCAATAAGAGGTTTATTCTTAGAAACTATAGTTAATTAATAAACATTTTAATAAAAAACATACTATTTATAAGACCTTGTTTTTCTTCATTATAGTTGAGATTACAGACATCCTGCCAAAATGATTTCTTCAAAGCCCAGACTTGTCGTACCTTATGGCCTCAAGACTCTGCTCGAGGGAGTCAGCAGAGCCATTCTTAAAATTAATCCACCAAACATCACCCAGTTCGCAGCAGTTTATTTTAAAGAACTTATTGTATTTAGAGAAGGTTTGTTATTCCTTTAGATTATATATTTGTTGCTTTGAAAAGGAAGGCATTTTAAATTGGGCATTTTATGTATCTAATTTCCTGTATTTATTCCCTCAGGGAATACTTCTCTGGATATAAAAGATCTTGTTAAACAATTTCATCAGATTAAAGGTAAGTACCACAAGTGGTAACAATTCAGTGATACTAGTTATAAATTATTGCATCATTATTACCATACGTTCTAGTTATAAATTATTGCATCATTATTACCATAGGTCCAAGCTTAAGAATGATGCCCATACTTTGATCATACTGATGTGATTAGTTATTTGATCCGTTTTTTTTTTTTTTTTTTAATCTGGAGACTGACAGTTTGGAGGATTTTAAATCTCTAAAAGACAAAAATAGGAAAAACTCATCTTCTGCAAACCATCTGGTCCAATGAGACCTCTAACAGTGTGTATAAACTATGCCTCACACCCTTTCCAGTATTCCTGTCTTTAGGAAAGTACACTGAACTTTGAAGAAAATTGGATATTGTAATAAAGACTCAAACTATAATGAGATACACTATTCAGGAAACTTGCATAAATACTCGGAAGATTTTTTTTTATTAAGCAAAGACACATCCTTTTTCCTTTTTCCCTCCCTGTGATAGGTTAACTGCAGTCCAGTTGCAGGGCAAGAGATCAGTTAGGTGTTAGTGACCATCTTTTCTGTTCCAAGAGTTTCTAGGTAGTTAAGAGATACGTTTTTCCTGGAAAGTGGTCTTCTCCAATCCATCTCTGTCACCAAGGGCCGTCCATCTGCTCAGAAAAGTTGTGTTTTATGGGTATATGTGTAAATGCCTATGTGAACATGAGAACATGAAACTGCATTGGTAGAGGAGCAATGAAAAAAGACAGGGAGAAAGAGAAAGGCAAAGTTTATATGGTGACTGTTCAAGAAGATCACCAAAGCAAAGTGGGATAAATTGGTCATCCCAAGGACAGGCATACACATCTAGAAGAATGGTAAGAAGAAACTGGCAGAATTTTATGGAGAAAATGGAGACTTGTGACAGTGAGGGAAATAATGAAATAATTTTTGCTGCATTGGTTGGCCAATATTTTGGAATGACTGTAGGAAAATAAAAGGTAGGATCAGTGAGTTTGAGCCACTTTTTTTTTTTTTTAAGATTTTATTTATTCTTGAGAGAGAGAGAGAGGCAGAGACAAGAGAAGCAGGCTCCATGCAGCGAGCCCGATGTGGGACTCGATCCCGGGACCTTGGGATCACGCCCTGAGCTAGGCAGAGGCAGGTCAGGTGTTCAACCACTGAGCCACCCAGGTGTACCAGTTTGAGCCACTTTTACACTCTGACGGTTTGGTGTGCCAATATATAACATAATCAAGCTAGGGAGAAGCCAGGAGTAGAATCTAGGAAAATGTAAGAATTGAGGATTTGGATCTATGGTGAAAGACCTACCCAAAACCAAACAAGACTAAAACTAGCAAGAGTCAGCATTTGAAGGAGCAGGAGAGTGAATCGCTGTAGTTCAGGAATGTTTTGCTCTCTAGTCTGGCTGCTTCCCTGCAGGGCCCTGATGGCATTCTCAGCTTACCCTGGGACACAGGTCTGGGATTTGCTTACCACTAGCAGGATATACAGACAGGTGCTCTTAGAACACTGACCACTCTCCTTTTCCCTATTAGGCTGGTTTCCCAAGAAGTCAGGGTTATTATGGGCTTTGTACTCATGCCCTCTATACCAGGAGCTATGTTTGAGAGGCCTGGGATTGAGTAGGCTTCCTGTGTTGGAGAATGGTGGTAAAGTTGGTGAATCTTTATGGTGGGAGGTAACTAACTGGTAGCTTTTGAGGCTAATTTGTTTACCGAGGAACCTACCCACCATTCAGCTTACAAGTGGACTAAATTAATGCAGATTAGTTTAATTAACAGACTGAACTAATGGAACAGATCTACTTTTGGCAGAGGTAAAGAGAGGGAGATAAATGTTTTTCTCTTCCAGTAACTACAAATACCAAGGCAATTTACATAACATGCAGTTAATCCTAAAAGTCAGTTCACAGTATGGCTGTAGACATAGATTGGTCTTTGGTAGTAGAGTAGAAGTGAACATTGCCTTGTTTTCTAATTTACAGGGGAAATGGGTAGGTAACATGAAGGTATGACTAGATGACCCGAAAATAGAGTTCATTGTTACTGTCTTATACCAGTTTGGCTCATTCGTCTTTCTTTTTATTGTCATACCAACTGGTTTCTTAATGACAGTGTTCATTAACTTAGGTCCTGTCATAGAGACTACTCAAGTCCATCTATATCCAGGAAAGCAGAAGTCTGGGCTGCAGAGGGACTATCGAGGGATATACAGCATAAAGTTTCCATTTGGTAGGGCATTTTCTCCCCTGAGTGACATCCTCCTACCTTCTGACTGGTTCAGTTCCTCAACTATTCCTGTGGGAGTGCTGAGTAAATTTGGCTGCATGGTTGTCCAGTTCTGTACAATAAAAAAGTGGGTAGAACAAGTGGCATCTTCTCTTTCCTCTAAATACACTTCCTTTAATTGGATCCCAGTGTTAAGTATGGATGGTGGCGTCTGTAATACCCTACGTGCTCTGTTGGTCCCAAGGAATGTGGCTGTCCTAGGCTTCCTGTAATTTGCAGTATGGGAACATGGACCTTTCTTTGAGGAATATGTCAACTGACCCTTATTCTGGTCTTTCAGTCTCTTCAGCATGAGGTAAGGTCAACCTTAAGGCAGCAGCAGGTATTAGCTCTTGGTAATAATGTGAGGCAAAGGTTCACTCCCATTCCTGCTGCATTAATCCCCACTCATCTCCCAGTTATCAGATGTGAGCCTGAAAGACCTTTGTTTTATGTTCACATTATATTCCTGCACATATCATTTGTTTTAACACTTTATCCTGGATTTTTCTTGGAAGGAAGCCCATTTTTGGTGGGCTTCTTTATAGGACCAGTGGTATTTATCCATCTCCCCGTGCCTTTAAAAATTCATGTAAATTCATGATGGGAGAGGAAGGAGGAAAAGAACCAGACACGAGAGCAAACTTTCCTTACTTCTCTATTCCGTCACTGCTTCCCCCATTTTCCAGAGCCTGGGATCTTTAGGTTGGTTCCTGGCTCTGTCCAGGCCTCCACTGTGGCATCTGACCCATTGGCCTGCACGTGCCCATTTCCAAAGCAGCACGTGCTGGTGAAACTTCCTTGGATCCTCTTGTTTTTCTGCAATTTGATGAAACAGATCTTACCATATGAATCAGTGAAAGCACCCCCATTTTTCAGTCCTCTCAAGAGAGTTTCTTCGTAGAACAGAATCATTAATTGGGATTTTAGAAACTCGGGTGATATTTTAGGGTAAAAAAAAAAAATGATCTAAGTTCTGCCACTTACTATGTCACAGGTAGGAAAAGAAAGGAATGGAATTATCAAGTACAAGCATACCTTGGAGATAGTGGGGTTCAGGTCCAGACCACCACAATAAAGCAAATATTGCAATAAAATCAGTTAAGTGAATTCTTTTGGTTTCCCAGTGAATATAAAAGTTATGTTTATACTACACTGTGGTTTACTAAGTGTGCAATAGCATTATGTCAAAAACCAGTTTACATACCTTAATTTAAAAAAATACTTATTTCTAAAAATGCTAACTACCATCTGAGCTTCCAGAGACATGCTTTGATATTGGTGGCTGCTGACCAGTCAGGGTGGTGGCTGCATCTGTGGCAGTTTCTTGAAAGAAGACATCAGTGACGCTTGCTGCACCAAATGATACTTCCTTTCATGAATGATCTTGATACTTCCTTTCATGATTTCTCTGCAGCATGAATGCTGGGTGATAGCATTTTGCCGACAGAACTTTCAAAATTAGAGTCCATCTTTTCAGCCCCTGCTGCTGCTCGATCAACTAAGTTTATAGAATACTGTAAATCCTTTGTTGTCATTTCAACAATCTTCACAGCATCTTCACCAGGATTGTAGATTCCATCTTAAGAGAGGACTTTCCTTGCTCATCCATTAGAGGAACTCCCCATCTGTTCAGGTTTTATCATGAGCTTGCAGCAGTTCAGCCGCATCCTCAGGCTCCTCTCCTAATTCTAGTTCTTTTGCTGTTTCCACCACATCTGCAGGGACTTCCTCCACTGAAGTCTGGAACCCCTCCAAGTCATCTGTGAGGGCTGGAATCAACTTCTTCCAGATGCCTGTTAATGTTGATCACTTGACCTCTTCCCATGAATCTCAAATGTTTTTAGTGGAATCTGGAGTGGTGAATCCTTTCCAGAATTTCCACTGACTTTACCCAGATCCATTGGAGGAATCCTTATCTTTTACAACTCTAGCCTTACAAAATGTGTTTCTTAAATAATGAGACTTGAAATTACTTCTTGATCCATAGACTGTAGTATTGATGTATTAGCATATGATTGTACCTCTCGTTGTACATCTCCATCAGAGCTCTTGGGTGACCAGGTGCATTGTCAATGAGCAGTAGTATTTTGAAAGGAATCTTTTTTTCTGAGCAGCAGGTCTCAACAGTGGGTTTAAACTATTCAGTAAACCATGGTATAAACAGACATGATGTCATCCAGGTTTTGTTGTTCCATTTGTAGAGCACAGGCTAAGTAGATTTAACATAATTTTCAAGAGCCCTAGGATTTTCAGAATCCTAATGAGCATTGGCTTTAACCTACAGTCACCAGCTGCATTAGCCCCTAACAAGAGAGCCAGCCTGTCCTCTGGAGCTTTGAAGCCAGGCATTGACATCTCCTCTGTAGCTGTGAAAGTCCTAGATGATATCATCTAATATAAGAATGTTTTGTCTGCATTGAAAATCTGTTTAGTGTAGTCACCTTTATTAATCTCAGATCTTCTGGGTCACTTGCTGCAGCTTCTCCATCAGCACATGCTGCTCTGCCTTGTACTTTGATGTCATTAGCTTCTCTCCTAAAACCTCATGACCCACCCTCTGCTTACAGCTTCAGACCTTTCTCCTGCAGCTTCCTCACCTCTCTCAGCTTTCATGGAATTGAAGAGTCACGGCCTTGCTCTGGGTTAGGCTTTGGCTGAAGGGAATATTATGGCTGGTTTGATCTTCTATCCAGACCACTCAAACCTTATCCATGTCAGCAACAAGGCTATTTTGCTTAGCATTTGTGTGTTCACTGGGTTAGTACTTTGTTTCCTTCAAGAACTTTTTCTTTGTGTCCACAACTTGTCTAACTGGTTGGCATATGATGCCTAGCTTCTGGCCTAAGTTTTCACATACCTTCCTTATTAAGCTTAATCA
This sequence comes from Canis lupus familiaris, assembly GCF_011100685.1. Taxonomy (NCBI): domain Eukaryota; kingdom Metazoa; phylum Chordata; class Mammalia; order Carnivora; family Canidae; genus Canis; species Canis lupus. The sequence continues at coordinate 64,279,312 of NC_049228.1, read as the reverse complement.
TTTCAAGCTTTTGATTTAAAAGAGAGAGATATGCGGCTCTTCCTTTCACTTGAACACTTCTAAAGGCCATTGTAGGGTTATTGTTTGGCCTAATTTCAATATTGTCGTAGCCCAGGGAATAGGGCTACACACTACACACTAGGACTAAATAAAAATTGGCAGCTAGGCCTCAGATGCTAAAGAGGACCAAATTAGGAAGGGGATCTCCCAGGAAATAACAGGCCACATTTTTTACAAAGTGGAAATACTTCAATAAATACAGCAAAGTCAGGGCCTAACACCCAGGGCCCAGTAATAGGAGTGATGCCTCTACTAGAAGACACAGGGGAGGGAGAGAGCTAGGGGAACAGCCAGTCGGTCTTGCTTGACATAGAGCTGCCACAAACCTTCAGTTTGTAAAACGGTAGTATTTGCAAATTGAAATTAAGTACAACAAAATGAGACATATGTATACCTGTTTTGTCCTAGGTACTCCCAATGTATTTTGTCAACTAAAGTGACTTTATAAGTAGGTGACATCATTACAGTTTTACTTAAGAGAAATCTGATGCTTGGGCATGATCAAATAAATTTTGCCATTTGGAAACAAGCATTTTAATGCAAATAAAGTAATGCATTCTGACAAGTCTGTCATAGCACCTAAATTTTTTATCCCTCTCTAAGACCCTGCCGTGTGAACAAAGCTTTCTGCAATTTGCAGCTACTCTACCTTTGCAATCCTGTCTCTCATTGTATACCAGACTGATAACTTGTCATCATCTGGTTTTTGGTTTATGCTACTTCCCTCTCCAGGAGCTCCTATGCACCTTTCAAATTCTACCTATCTATAAAGTCCAGTTCATTATTTCATTCAACAAATCTTTAAATTCATACCCATTGCCAGATGCTGTGCTAGGTCAAAGTCAGTGGAGGAAGAGCGATTTCACTGTCAGCTATGATGGAGGGGCTGAAATCACACTTAGCCTCCTTTCATCAACCATCATAAAAGCTAGAGCAATTATATAAAACAAAGTCCAGTGCCTGGGCCCTTGGGAGAAGGAATTCACAGAAAGTGAGCCCCTCTCTTCACCCTAGCAGCATTTTTCAAATTCTTACACAGGGAAAGGGAGGCCAAGCAGAGTAGAAGTGTGTCTGGGAAGAAAAAAATGGAGAAGCAGAGTTCAGGGCTACTAATCTGGCTGGGATTTGGGCACCAAAGTATCAGTGAGGGGAGTGTTGGCAGAGAAGGATCTCCCCAAAGTCTGCAAAGCCGTTTCCTTTGGGTTGCTGGCCAACTCCTGCGCTGCTAGTGTATGGAGGATGGCTTGAGGCTTAGTGGAGAAGCCGAGTGGGGATTTCAGAAGTGGGGTGCTGTCGGGGGCAGGGGGTTTAGGCCCAGCGGACATGAAGAGGCTTGTGAAGTCCTGGTGCTGCAGTGAGACCCCAGGAAAGTCACAGCCAAGGAATAAAGACAGTGTGCGAGGAGTAAGGACAGAGCTGAAACACCTACTTTCTGCTTTTCTGCCAATTTCATTATATTGGGGAAATGCTTCCCAAGAGAAAATCCTCAGGAGAGCAAGCAGCTGTGAGAGCGTGTGCCGAGGAAGGCCTGAGGTGGTCAGACGGGCGTGGTGCTGAGTGGACCAAGCAGGTGCTGAGTGGAGACAAGGATTTCAGAGCAGTTTCTCCACCCTCGGAGTCCTTCTAGGTCATCAGCGGTCTTGACCTCCCAGGCCATGGGAAGGTCCTCATGCCTGAGGATTTGCCGAGTCCACTTAGAGATCCGGAATTCTCTTCCTGCCCCTCTTGTCTGGGTCAGTATGACGTTGGCTGCTGCGTGATCACACCTCACCAGCAAGTGCTACCAGTTTTAGGTTAGACTATACGATGTTTCCTAATGTCAAAATATCCTCTAGGCCCCCAAGTTTTCCCATTCATTGTTAAATTTTATATACCAGTTTTCTTGAGGATTGCTTTTATTAACATGACAGCATGTGTTTAATTAATAAGCTGTTCTATTAGATGAAGATTAGATCACTTATTGCTCAGTTTTGAAGTCTTCCCACCCGCAAACCCTTGGGTTTGTGGAGAAGTTTAGATGAGAAGCTTTTCACATGGAGGTTTTCAGCTTCCTTAGTTCTGGGCGGAGTTAATATGGTCTTTCCCCTGACGCCGCCGACCAGCCAAAGGGTATCTGATTACTCGTTTTGTCACTGAGTCACTGATTTCTGAGGAAATGAACTGGGGTGTCTTCCAAGTGGATAAAGACAGGGAAGTTTCATTACCCACACAATCAGGTATTGGGAAATTAAGCAAAACTCTCTTGTATGCATATTGACATCTGAATGTGCAGCCTATTACTGCTCTAAAATGTGGTGGTGGTGGTGGTAGTGGTGGTGGTGGGAGGGATTTATGCTTATTAACCCATCTGGCTCTTTTAGTAGAGAAGTGGTCAGAAGGAACGACACAAGAGAAGAAACCAGAATGTATGGAAGAACAGGTAGAAACATCTGTAGTTTCCCAAGAACCTACACGGATGGAGAAATCTACGGACACAGAGGAGGACAATATAGCTGAACCACTGTTAATGAACAAAACCACTCAGTTCCCATCAGTTCACGCAGAGGTGCTCCTGGAGCCCGAGGAGACCCCCGAAGCAGCCTGTGGTGGCAGCCCGAAACCATCTACCCCTAAGGCTGTGACCCCACCCTCCTCACCATCTCCAGCACCTGTCTCACAAGAGTTTGCTTATGTGCCAGCTGACCCAGCTCAGTTTGCTGCTCAGATGTTAGGTAATGTTTCATCTACTCATTCTGATCAGTCTGACGTTTTAATGGTGGATGTGGCAACAAGTATGCCTGTTTTTTCTGAGGAGGTGCTGAGTTCAGAGGCTGCCGAAGATGCCAAGGTGGCCATTCCCACTGTGTATTCCGCAGAGGTTGTAGCCCTGCAGGTTCTGAGCCAAACATCTGTCCATGTAGATTTGGGTCCTAAACCTAAAGACGATGAAGCTGAACCAACAACGGCTTCCTCCTTCCCCTTGCAGGATGAACAAGACCCTCCTGCTTACGATCAAGCTCCCGAGGTCCCTTTGCAGGCTGATATTGAGGTCATATCATTCGTTCATGTTTCATCCATCTATAACAATGAGCCTGTGACTGAAGGAGTTACTTATGTCGAGCAAATACCAGAACACATAGTTATCCCTTTTACCGATCACGTTGCTTCCCTTAAAGAAAATGAGCCACCAGATAGTCCCATACCTGTAGCACGCGACACAGGCATGTCTGAAAAAACCGTAGGTTCTGTAAGTCTTGCACAGTTGGAGGTGGAATCACACTATTCCTCAGTACATATGGAGGCAGAAGCATCAGTTCTGTTCTCTGACACCTCTTTGAAAGGTCAGCCTGCACAATTCCCGGATGCAGGGGGCTCCACCAAAGCAGTCGGCTCTGAAAAACCACTGCATCTTGAAGTGGAGTTCACTGCCCTAGTTCCTGGCAACTCGGGGCAGGAGGAGTCCCAGGGAAGCTCTGCAGCCCAGGAGATGGAGGGCAAACTCGTGCTCTCTGGGGAAGCTGCTACAGCAGTGCTCTCGGCTGCATCTGTAAGGGCAGCTGGTGGTAGCCCCACTCCTGTTCCAGAAGGTCTTACTGAACCTGAGCTCGAACCAGAACTGGAAGCAGCACTTGAACAAGGTTTGATGAAGCCAGGTAAGAAAATCCAATGTTTACAAAGTAACAAATTCCATTTTCAGGTGACCTCTATATTTCAGGTAACCACTGAGGTTCAAGGCTCTCTACAAGTTGGTCAAAAGGCTTTATTCACAATAGTTTTTAAAACGGCAAACCTATTTAAAGGCTTTGTTGTAGTTGAGATTTTACTCTTAGGAGAGGAGTGATCTTAAAGCGACAGCACCAAAGCCTGGCTTCAAAGCTGGGTCACCTATCACTTTCGGACATACCACCTGGAGTGAAAAACCTTGAGCGCCTGCTGTCAGGCACAAAATCTGTGATCCGAATATTCTGCTGTGAACGCCAGTTGGGGGGTGTTGGTTTGAAATCAGTCGCTTGTGAGTGTAAAATCCAACCACACAACGCCATCCGCAGAGACATGGTGGTGTGTCGCCCCTGCTTTCGCATTGCAGCTGGAGAGCTCTGCAACTGGGTGTGGGGAGCTGGTCAGGGCCCTGGCTCCTGGCCTGGGGGAGAGCTCCTGCGGCCGCGGGGGCAGCTTCATAGCTGGGTGGATTGGACAGGTTGGCTGCATTTCTGTCACATGGATAAGCATCGGCGTGGCAGCAGCAGGAAAGCCAGCCAGGTGCCAGAGTGGCTGAGGGGACTGGTCTCCGCTGCTGGCCGGGCTGCTGGTATTGCCGGGGCTTGCCCATGACACAGACCTGGCCTGATCTCTCCCTCCATCTAATTAAGGAGTCTGATCTGCCCCCCCCCCCCCTTGAGGGATAGATGGAGCCAACCTCCCCCATTCGTTTTGCAGAAACACTCTCAACTTGGACTCTTCCCAGAGCCAGAATGGTCAAGTGTTACCAGAGCAGGTGTTTTGGGATCAAATTCTGTCTGGCAGTGTGATGGGGTTTTGCACAACTGAAAAGGCCTAGGGCAGCGTTGGGAGCTAGTGTGCGGGACGGGCACGACACTTGTGGCGAAGTGGCAGTGGCATCCCAAGTTCTGGCTCCTCAGCGCCTCGCCTTTTTTTCTAAAGCACTACATGGAGATTTCAAACAGATGGTTTGGCTTGTTCTGTTTTGTAACTGGCTTGTGGAAGGCTCAATTGATGGTATCTGAAGCTACTGAAAACTTCCCATTAATCATGTGCATAGTGTTCGGCTCTTTTCTGGGGAAGAAAAGCTGTACCAGGGATGCTTGGCCCAGCGTTCAAAAGGTGAACTCAGCTCAATTTGAGCCAAGTGCAGCTTCTCCTCCATCCCATCTTCTGGGACTCGGTGCTCCAAGACAGCCTTCATTAGGCAGGTCAGACTTGCCATCATAGCTTCCTTGGTGTTATGTAGAAGGATGGCACTACCTAGGCCTCTTTTTTCTTAACCCCTTGGGGACCAACCAGCCTTGTACTGCCACCCAGGACCTATGATTTCAAGTTTTGCCTAAAGGGGATCTTCTCTGGGGTTCTGAGTCCTGGAGTATGCGATGTTCTGTGTGTGGTGACAAATTAACATGAGATTATGGGCCTGTGAAGGGCCAGAGATAACGGACGGATGTGACCAAAAGAGGATGCCCTGTGCAGACTTCTCTAGTAAAGGAAAAGTCACCATGCAGATGCATTAACACTTTTTCAGTGGCTTCACACACACTTCAATTGGTTCTTTTGGTAAAGCCCCAACTGCGGATCCTCCACGTCCTGCATGTGGGCGCCCCTGGGACCGGCAGCTTCGGATGACACTGCTGCTTCAGCCACAACTCCAGTGCCCCTGCCACCTGCTAGCACGACACTGTTCTCGCTTTCCAGCAGTAGACAGCCTCGCTTCTTTCACATTACCAAACAGGATTTAGCCTCTCTCTAGCATGCTTTATGGCACATGTTACTACCACAGCCATTTGTTTATATGTAAAGAAAACTTACAAAGACATTTCTGTGCATAGTGCCTGATACAGAGACCGACCTTTAATGCCTGCAAATTTTGTTTTGTTTTTTTATAGCCATAGCAGCAAGCGAAGCAGGACAACCACCACCATACTCTAACATGTGGACCCTTTATTGTCTAACTGATATGAATCAACAGAGTCGCCCATCACCGCCACCTGCACCTGGGCCTTTCCCCCAAGCAACCCTCTATTTATCTAATCCTAAGGATCCACAGTTTCTGCAGCAGCCACCGAAAGTTACTTCTCCAACTTACGTGATGATGGATGACAGCAAGAAGACCAGTGCCCCACCTTTTATTTTAGTAGGCTCGAATGTTCAGGAAGCCCAGGATTGGAAACCTCTTCCTGGACATGCTGTTGTTTCTCAGTCAGATGCCTTGAAGAGATACGCTGCAATACAAGTACCCATTGCTGTTCCTGCAGATCAGAAATTCCAGAAACATAGCCCAAACCCCCAGAATGGTAGTCCTCCTACAAGTGGACAAGATGTCCCCAGTTTTCTTTCTGTTGCATTCCCAGTAGATGTAGCCAAAAAAGGTTCAGGATCTGGTGACAAACGTACTCCCTTTGGAAGTTACGGTATTGCTGGAGAAATAACCGTGACTACTGCCCATGTTCGCAGAGCAGAAACTTAAAACTGGTAGGTAAATTTTCCTACCGTAACATGTGGGCCTTAACACACTAGTAGTTTGATTTGTTGACCGGGAGCTAGAGGTATTTACAGAAATTGAACTGAGATGTGCAAGGAGATAGGGTATACTCAAATTTGATGTGGTTATCCTCTCCAAGTTCATTACCCCCAATTACCAAGAAATGCACAGCAGGTGTACTGCACCAGGACAACTCACACCAAGGACTTGGTGCCTGAGACATGAATCCATCCACTCAATCACCTTTGAATACCTGGTTCTTCACCTAGCCCCCCGGGAAGGTGCTCAAAAGGGATGGTTTTATAAGAAAGACCTTCCATAGGAACTTTATAAGTTGACTGGCATGTTAAGGGGTGGCTAGGAGCAGAAGCCAGATGCAAGTACTGGGGCCAAGTGGAGAGAAAGGTGAGAGGTTAAAGATGTGGGGGAGTTCCCCCCCCCAATCACATAGCTTCTGTTTCCTCTTGAGAGGGAAGAGTTACTATAGGATGGGCAGGTTGGAAACACCCTAAGGAACAAAAACAACTGGGATTAACTGGATCAGGCCATTTTCTCTCACAAATTACCCACCTACTACTTCAGGCCCTATCCCGTGTGTGGGCAGTGAGGAAAACAAGATGCTGACACAGGCTCTCCTTTATAGGGCGTTCAGGCCCAGAGGTCAACTGACCCCTGAGTCCCAGGAAGGACCCAGCCCCACAGGGAGCCCACAGAGTAGGACTACTGAGCCACAGCAGGGAGGCCAAGATGAGATGGGTGGGGAGGAGCTGGGAACAGCACCTAGGAGGACGTGTGGGTGCAGCAAAGAGGGGACCGTATGTAGCCTCAGGAGATACAGCGGGGGTGGAAAGCACAGCCGGAAGCCAGAAGAAGGACTGCCCTGGAAGGCAGGAGGAGGTCACCAGAGGAAGCAGGAAAAGGAGTTAAGCAGGTATAATGCAAATGTCAAACCCACACACCAATGAGTTTGGTTACTTCAGACGATTTGTGCAAATTTCAAGCTGAACATCTAATGGCCAAAGCTAGATTTCCTCCACGGGCAGGCTCAAGCACCACAGTGACGGTAGCTGAGGAGGTAACTCAGTTCTCCAGTGTCGGGTCTGTGCCCCTCCTACTTGCCAGGAGGTGGAATTGTCAAAATGGTTGTTTCCAGCGTGAAATGCTGGGGTATTTCATGCAAAGGTGCAGCTAAATTGATGAGCATTTAGTAATGGGAGGGTAGACCTCGCATTTCTGATCTGCCCCTCGTTTTACACGTTCAGTTTCGTGATTAAACAATTCACTATTTACATTCCTAACAGATGCTGAAACCACCACCGTCTGAGCCAACGTTCAAGGTGGAGTCTGCCACCCGAACGTACTTTGTCAATAAACTTCATGCAAGCATAAAACCTTGTGCTCTTATTTTCTAACTTAGGAAATCTAACCGATTACACAGGCGGCCTTCAATCTTTTCAGACTCATGTAGCCTTTTCCGACTCTGCAGGTGCTGCAGGAGAAAAACTCCCACTTTCTAGCAGTTGACTCGGCTTCCAGGCGGGTATTTCTGCCTGGCGACTCTGGGTTTGCACTCCCCCAGGCAGACGCCGGAGCACCCCGAGAATGCCGCACTGACCCAGGAACACTCGCCAAGTGCCAGCTGCTCGGGGGGCTCTGTGGCCCTGCAGATGGCAGCAGCACAAGGACTTCTTTGCAAGGATACTCGGTAACTGAGGATCATAGTGACTGCCAACATTAGATTTGGAAGTTTAAGAAATCACACTTTTGAGGAACATTCTAAAGCCTTTATTTAGCATCAGGTAGATTATTTCATTATAACACTTGTTAACTTCAAGACAGCAATTAAAATAATTTACTGGCAGTTACCTAGAGCCCCCTAGAGCAAGATCTCAGTCTGGGGTTGGGTGGGTAAATATCGTTAAGACTAATGTACCCCAATTAAAGGGGCAAAGCTACTGTACAGTAGTCTCCATACATATTTTAAGTACACAGGTGCCTTGCAAACTTGAAATGCACAAGACCTCCTTTTATATAGTTTGGTACTTATAATACATGAGTGCAACTTAATGTCTCCAGTGGCATTTGCCACAAAGTTGAAGCATTTAAAAAGGTTTGTCATTATGTAATGATGGTGACTAGAATCTATTTCTAGGGTCTTTATGTGAATTGCTAGATTTTATACCAACGTTCAAACACCTTTTAATTCTAAGGACCTTGATTACAGAAAATTGTAAAAGTAAATTTAGAGCACTAAAAGAAATACCTTTTTCCAGTTTAATTCTTTAGAATTTTGAAATCAGGAACACCTGACTATTCAGGTAATTTTTCTTTTTGGAGGTGGGAAAGGGTAATGGAGTAATGGAGGGGGTTAGTGTGAAGAAAAGCCATCTTTTTAACGCAGTCTTTACAAAATGACATAACCTTCTCTGCATTTGAGCACATAAACATTGTATAGAAGAGTTCTAAACATTTTCAAAGTTACATCTAAAACATTCAAGCATGATGGCATAAAAATATTCAAAATAACTTGATTTGGGATTACTATAGAATTCCATAAAGCTAAAGTTAACAGTTGGGTATAAACCTTCAGTAAATATGGCAACAGCAACCATAGAAAGCATATTCTCTACACAGTTTCTCTCACCTTTATAAAATAGAATTCCAAATCAGTAAGTCTCTTTGGATAGTGAAATTACCCATTTTTTTCCCTGACTTTCATCACCAGTATATCACCTTATGCCCTACTTTCGTTGGGTGAAATGCAAGTTATCTCATGAGCAGGTTTTTTCTTTTCTAAAAGATGAGTAGAAACCAAGAAAAAACTTTAAAAACATAGGTTTAAGACTTATTTTTTAAGACTTATTTGTAGATTAGCCAAACACCCTGACCCATCTGCAGTTTAATAAATGTCAGGCAGATTGAAATAGTTTCTGTCCCAGTAGCTGCCCGAGTAGAGCCAGTCCTGTGCTCCATTGTAGGGGTTGGGGCCTTGGTGGAACCACCTGTTGAGAGAGAAAGAACAAGACCGATGAGGGAACTGAAGGCACAGGGTTCCTGTGACTTCATCAGCCACCACAGCAATTGTTTCACTCTTGAGACCGGGATTTCCAAAGAGACTTGCAAAGAAGTCCTACGGTTTCTAGAGAGCACCTATGCAGAATATCCCGGAAGATGTAATGACACCACACAAAAGGCTTATGGATTTTTCCACAGCATTTGGTAATTGTACTCAATAGAAGTAGGATCTTCTGCGCGGGGGGGGAGAACTGGACGGATAAATCGTCTTCCAGCCCCATTCCTTATTTTCCAGCAGAAGGGATTTTTTGTTTTGTTTTTGGCAAGGAATTAGGATAAGGAAGCAAACTTTTACAATATACCTAATGCCCCTTAAACTCAAAGCAGGAGTGGAATGTCAGAGAAGTTACATAATTTGCTCAAGCTAGTAAATAACAGCAAACTTAAACTTGACTTTAAAGCCCACGATTAAAGCCCATGATTTTTCAAATATACTATGCTCCACCTAATCCACTGAAATTACTCCTAATCTTCCTGGGTCTCTGTCTTCCCCATGCTAATATGGCTTCTTAGGCTGTACTAGCTGTTAATATCCGGGTCCGTCTTTAATCCTGCAGAGAGCTGCCCTCTTCACTGCCTTGTCCTTTAAAAATCCACCCAGTTCCCACAGTCGCAGATTCCTTCAGATAATGGCTCGCAATTAAAAGTGCATCATATTTTCAAAGTAACATTTGTGAAAGTTTCACAGGTCTTTGCCATTCTTTCCAAATAAACTACTTATAACATTGTTTTTAACTTTTAAAATGAGGTTAGATATGTTGGGTTAAGTCCCAAATGCTATTATCCCTACAGCAGCACAAAACACCTGAGGAGAAAAAAAATGCTTCACATCAGGCAGATTCCTTGAAGGATTACACAGTAAATGCCCATTAGACCACATTTTCTAGAATATTAATATCTAAAGTCTCTATTTAGCTTCTGGGACTTTTTCCTAATTAGAAAAGTTAAGTCTACTTTAAATGACCAAGGTTAACCAGACTGGAAATATATTAAAAAACCATTATTTGATCGAAGTCAGAAAATTCTAATAATATGAAATACATAGTTACACTCCTTTTGGTCTCCAAAGTCCAATCAGTAAAAGCACTTTTGCAGTTAGGGTTAGCAAAGTCAAGCACTTCAGAAAAGCAGGCAAATCAAAATCGAGGTAATGAAAACTAACTCAGACCATGTTCCGTGGGCAAGCAAAGTTCTCTAGAAACCACGTCTGCACCTGCAGGCTCGCTCTTGCAGGCCGCATGCTCATGGACAGAGTCCAAACACGGTACCAGAGATGAGCACCTCTGAGTCAATGGTCTGATGCACAGGATTAGAGTTTCCTTCAACTGCCAGTTCGCAGGTCTGGAAACCTGCTGCTCTCATCACACCCCTCCCCACATAAAAAGTCTAGTTGATTTGTCTTTCTAAACTTGTTTGAGACAAGCATGGGTAAGAGGACAGAGGAGGGTTAAGATTTCTTTGCTACCTACCACCTTTTACTCAATATTTTTGGGTCTACGGAGTCTGTGGGTATCAGGAAAACAGCATTCTATCAAGTATGAATTCTGCACGCCGCTTGGACTGTCGGGGAGACAACGCCGCCAACATTTTCACCTCCTTGCCTCACCCACCTCCCTGCAATCCTGTCCCCCTCATCAGCCCATCCACTCCTTCCCCGCATCTCACATCGTAGTGAGGATTCCTCTAGGGTTCCTCGAGGAAAGTAGATCAGGATTGCAAGCAGGCATTCTCATAAACAGGAACCATAGTTTATAGCCTGAAAAATTCTGGAGCCTAGACTCTCTTCGAGTGAAACTGAGCAGGAATGCCAGCTTTGAGTGTGGAGGGACTGGGGAGAGATTTTACAAGTTTCTGGGTTTGATTTCTCTAGCAGAAATTGTTCCTCTACAAGCCGCCCTGCCCCACCTCCAGCTGAACAATGCCGTTCAAACCCATCATCAGTCCTAAGAATCAAGTCAGTGAATGTGCACTCGTCTTCTGTCCACTGAAGAAGAGCTCAGAGCACATATTCTGTTGACAAAGGGTCAGGAGGATCATTTTAAAGACACATCCATTCACCCACAGCATTCAGAGCACATATTCTGTTGACAAAGGGTCAGGAGGATCATTTTAAAGACACATCCATTCACCCACAGCATCACCTACTGATGCTAAGAGAGAGCCGTGGAAGAAAGGCCTGAAGCTGTAGCTCACAGCGCAGCGCCTGATGTGATTTTCAGGCTACTGCAGAGCTGCCCAAAGCTCTCTGAATGCTAAGACTTGGACAGTAAAAATTCTTAGTGGACTTTGCACTTACATTGTACACCTGACAATGTGACCAGAAAAACCAAGGAGTTAATAATCAGAAGCAGAGTACAAAACTGGGGTTTTCTGCAAAAGAGACTAGAAATAATGATATAAATGAATCAGATCTTTTAAAAAGGATTGCAGAGGGAGAGAGAGAACTTTGCCTGAAGGACTGATGAAGGTGGAGGCTCCAGTTGTGTGTCCTTGAGCAAGTCCCTGAAACGAACTCCATCAACGTGTCTTCTAATGAAGGGTTTTCTAGACCACTTTCAAATGGTATTCCATGGAGTTGTAGGGAGCCAGGGTGCGTACAGGGTGGGAGAACGTGAGGCCTGGCATCTACGTTCAGCCCCCTCCTCAGCCAACTACGGCAGGTCTGCCTGCAGAGTTCTGTATTTGCAGACTCTTCATGCATTCACTGGCAAAGAAGATTTTTTACACTAACCAAGTCCAAAAGCCACAGGATTAGATGAAATCTAAGGTCATTTCTAGTTCTAATCATTATCTTTTTCTAAGATGGAAAAGGGCTGCCAAATAACATCTGCTGAAATGCTTGCAAAATTACGCCCATATCGGCTCTACAATTTATTTAATGACTTTGAATTATGGGACACGGATTTCTATTATGTGATATAAATGCAGAAAATGTTTTTTCTATTCCTGTTAACAAGTGATTCTATTACTCAAGAAAGTCACTGTGAAACTCCTGACTCTGAAAACTTTCAAGACATATCAATTTTATGGCCCACTTTCTATTTCTGAATGGAATTTAAGATGTTACTTTATACAAATCCCATTTCTGTTACGTGTCAAATCCGTCCTGTTTGGAAGAGTAAAGGCACTGTCCAGATATCCTAGATACATGATGCACGTATTAGCAAACGGCCCTGTGGATTTACTCACATACACTATAAGCAATGGCTCTGAACCTACTTTCGAGCCCAAATCTGTCATTTTGGATTTTACTTTCCTTCTTATGGTAAGAAAAGGACAGGACTTTGCCAGTCATGGTAGGTAGACAGTTTCCTCAAACCACTTACCTGCAATAATGGTGTGGGAGTATTTTAACCCTACTCTCCAAACAGCCCCTTTTCCTTGGTCACACATGCAAGTCTCTCAGCTTGAATAGCTGGGGGCAACAGCTTTTCTTTCAGGCCTGGGGAAGCCTGAGCGCCCTGCCGCCCCGCCCAGCAGCACGCACGCACCTCGTCTTCCAGTCCTCCTCCGACTTGGATCTGTTTTTGCGGGCTGCTCTTTGTTTTTCCTCAAGTCGTTTTTTTTCTTCACTAGCTTGATCTAAGGTACAAACATCGATGGAAACCAGTTATTCTACAGGGAGAGACTGCCGGGCACAGTAATGTTAGAGACGCATCATCCACATGCTCTCTCCATTTTATCAGAAGATAAACATTAAAATTTAACACATACCCAAAGTAGTAAGAGGCAGAGCTGGTGCTCCAGACCCAGTCATTTCCTTCTACAGTCTAACCCTTAACAAGCTCTGCATTTACCGAAAGGACCTGCTTATTCTTAAGGTCGAAAAAATTATGTTAAAGAGTTTCAATGAAAAATTGAGTGGAAAAACTGAATAAATGTGAAACTTGTCTTAGTCCTTGGTGAGACCTCACAGAGCTGCTTGAGATTCATCAGAAATTCAAACATTTTTCCAAAATCCTGGCGCATGGTCTCACTGATCATTCAAAGAGAGCATTAAGTGCTCAGACAGGGACTCTTGACCTTGGGGTTCCCGTGCGTTGCACAGGTGCCCTGTGCACAGCAGGGCCTCTGGCAGCATCCTGGCCTCTGGCCACTAGAGGCCAGTAGCAGTGCTCCACGCATGACAAACGCTCAAGATGCTGTGCCACATGGACCCCTGGGGTAAAAACTGCTTCCTTTTTGAGAACTACGAAATTAGAAGAAACTTAACATCGGCTAAAAACTGTTATAACTAACCAAGGCCATGCTCTTCTTTGAGGCTTACAGAGTAGTGTTTAAGTTCTGGAACCTACACTGAAATAATTAGTATACAGTTCCTTTCTTTTTTTTTTTTCTTTCTTTCTCTTTTTTTTTTTTAGTATGCAGTTCAAGTTCATAATGATGCTATTCTTTTCTCAAATTCCTCTCTGACATTTAAGATATGCCTCTGGCCAGATGTAGTATATTAAATTGTCAGGAAGGACCACTGAAATAATGAATCGGAGCTACTTAAGTCTTACTCAGATTTCCAAATTTTAAATGAAAGCTGAAGTTAAATTGAATTTTAAATTAAAAGAATCTCTTAGACCACAAATGCTTGCACCACAAGATGCAATCACAAAGTCCCCTCCTTCCCCTGCTAAAATGACTCTCCACCGTGACACCCTCGGACGCTTGTTACCTATCTCTCCATTCTCCATGGCTCTGATGTCAGGCCGCAACCGGCAGTCTGTCTTAGGAATCAAGCTCTCCATGTCCTTGTCTACTTCATTCAAAACCATGGCAAAGCTAGTAAAATTATACATCTGAAAGGCAGCAACATGTCCAAATTAACAGGTACCAAGGCATCCTGCAAACTGAAAACCCCCAAACTAAACAGTCTCCCTCTGCCTTGTGGTGACAGTGACCAGCCTTCTCAGACCACGTGTCTTATTGTTTTCATCAAAGTTTGCACCACCGATGAGTGTGTGTCTCAAAGAAATCTCAAAGGAGGCCACACAGATAAACATCGGCTATCACTGTCAACTTGACGTGGAACTACAACCAAACCAACATTCTTTTTCCTTCACTAAAATCATTACTGGCTGGATTTGGGGGGCTCAATACGGAAGTGTCTGTGTTGCCCTGTCTTCGATGAGTGCCAGTCTTCCTGAGTCATTACAGAAGCCCCCAGGAGTCCCACCCTAACCCATCTCCCTGGCCAGACGCCAGGAAGGAGGGAGGGACAGCGCAAACGCACTGAATCTCAGGGAGGGGCATTTTATTTTGCTGGCCCCGCAGATGCCGGGAAGGAGCAGCAGGGGTGCTGACAGAAACAGGGAGGCTGCCTCCACCGGGCCCAGGCTCACCTGGGCGGAATTCGGAGGCCGTGGGGCTATTCGCCACAGAAGAACACTTCCAGGGATTACAAACACGCTTTCAGAATCTGGCATTGGCATTTCATCTGACTCCTCAGAAGTGCTCATCTAGAAGATCCAACAGATGGACAAAATTAAATTTTTTTTTAAGATTTTATTTATTTATTCATGAGAGACACCGAGAGAGAGAGAGAGACAGAGAGAGAGGCAGAGACACAGGCAGAGGGAGAAGCAGGCTCCCTGCAAGGAGCCCGATGTGGGACTCGACCCCAGGTCCCCAGGATCACACCCTGAGCTGCAGGCGGCACTAAACCGCTGCGCCACCAGGGCTGCCCCAAAATTAAATGTTTTAAGAATACACTCAACAAGCTGTGACACAACCACCGCTTCCTGCACACCGCTGGAATGTGAGCTGCAGGAGGGCAGGGGCACCAGGACCTCATTTGTAGGTCCTGGCCTCTAGACAGCGTAGAGGTCCGAACCACTTGCTGACCAGGGGCTGTGTCCGGTGAGCTCTGTGAGCTGTGTCACTTGGTGCTAGCTGCATTCGAGGCAAGACAATTATCATCAGTGCTCTTTACTACAGTGTCTTCATGTTTTTAAAGCTTTTTTGTTTGTTTGTTTGTTTTTGAAGACAAAAATAACTCAAGGGAATATTTACTGGAATATTATGAGAATAAGAAAAGGTTAAATTCTTGGGGCAGTTAACTAAAGTTACCAATGACACAAAAGCAGTAGGGATCCTAAAAGCAATCTATAAAAAGATTTTAAAAGCTGACAAGGAAACTCCCATTTCCTCCCTCCACCCCCCAACAGGCAGAGCCGTGCCAGTGCTGGTCCTCCGGGTGCTGGTCCTCGCAGAATAAACCTACAGGGACACGGGAATATCGGGGTTCTATATGAAGATTTTAAGCCTTTGGAAGGTTAAGTAATACTCCCAACGTCACACAGTCACCAAATGTGAAACCACTGGGTGAGGTGCTTCAGTGAATAAACAGTTTACAGAAGAGCAGCAGAGGTGACAACACTGATGACGACGATGTGTGCACAGGAAGGGGGACTCGGGCAGGGTGTGAATGAGCGAGAGTCCTTTCTCTCCAAGGGGGAAGGCCACTTGTCTATGAAGACTGACTGGATTCACAGGACACGAGGGCCATTTTCTGAAATTCTGTGAATGTCCGTGGCCCCCACCCCAACTGTGTAAAAGCAGGGCGGATGCCACAGCGTCGGTGAGGCCGTCTTTGCCAAGCGACCCCCTCCTGGTCAGAGCAGCTGCCAGGAGCCTGGGTCAGGGCTCCCAGGGTTCTGGAACGTTTCCCTCTCCGGTCCGTCAGTCCCGTGTCCAGGGAGGGGCAGGCAGAGCAGCACTGTGCCCAGAGGGACGCAGGGAAACAGAAAGAGAAGGGCTGAAGCTGCAGCAAAGCAGCACGTCCCGGTCACTTTAACAAAACTCCTTCCCTTCGCCTCAGGGACCCTGGTTAACTTGGTTTACAAGAAAGTCACTCATAAATACAGCTATTTGGGTGGAAAACTCGGGCTTCTTCAATTTCACAGGCCTGAGAATTGCCCAGGGGAGCTTGGAGGCCCGCTGGCTGGGCCAGGCGAGCAGACCGGCCTCCACGTCCGTCGTGCTCACAACAGGCAGACAGTGCCCCGAGCCCCTACCCACTCCTCCACTCGGTTCACATGGCAGCTACTGTTACCATCTCCGTTTTACAAATGAAGGCACCGAAGGTGCCAGACAGAAGGGGGAAACCTAAGCCTCTGCCCCACTCGGCAATGTGGGCGAAGATTCCTCCCCAGGGGCCGTGCTCCTAACCGTGGCGCCCGCTCCTGGACGGCCAGCAGTCCTCAAGCCTCTCTGTCAAACACGAGCCCTTCCTTTAGCCTCCGCAACTGTGCACGGAGACAGGACCGGCAGCACACTCAATACGCAGGCCTCGGCGGGCCCTGCGGCCAGCAGCTGTCACCCTCACGGGTGGGGAGGGGGAGGCCGACGGTCTCACAGGAAGAAAGGTTAACAAGGAATGACTGTCTCATGGGGCGGGTCTTCACTTGAGTGGTTTACACGTGAGAGGGGGGTAACAAAACTCCTAAGGGGGTTGCCTGGGGGGCTCAGTTGGTTAAGTGTCTGCCTCTTGGCTTCAGCTCAGGTCATGATCTCAGGGTCGCTGGGCTCCACGCTTGGTGGGGCGTCTGCTAGAGGTTCTCCCTCCCTCCCTCTAAAATAAATAACTATTTAAAAAAAAAACAACCGCTAACGGGCATGAAAACGTAGGAAAGCATTTTGGAGGAAATTTTAAACATTCAACTGATCTCAACTTCAAATGCACATAAACAGAAAGAAGAAAAAGAGCATTTGTCCAAGATGAACTCCAACTTTCCGAAGCTAGGTGACTTCAATCAATGCCTCACACATCAATGCACAGAGCTCTGAAAGTGGTGTACGCCCATTCTCCATTATGGTAACGTCAAACAGTCGCTACCAGGACAGGTTATCTGTTCATTAAAAAGAATCAAGGATGTATGTCAACTATACCTCAATTAAACAAAGATGATCCAGGGAGAATAATTACATGCATTAGGAACAAGACCAAAAAAAAAAGGGGGGGGGGAGAGGTCGAACTATGACCCAGTAACAGGCCACCTCTAAAATGATCAGTACAAATTCAAGAGCCCAGTGATTCCCCCCACATCGCCTTATAGGATGTTCACCTGTTTGCTGTTTTTCTTCTCTTCAGTATTTTTCTTATCATTTTTTTTGTAAGCATCAAAAGTAGCTGGGTCAACACTATATAAACATTCAGTCCATTTCCCATAGAGGGCACAGAGCTTCTTTTTGCTGTCAAGAGAAATTGATATTCAGCCAACAATTAAACTAGGGTTTTGTTGTGACTGAATCTTATCATGAAGATGCTTATGAATCAGATTCTTTAAAGAAACAAGATACTTCCTTGTAGAAGAAAAAAAATTTCAACTCACTAAAGGTTTCCTAGGCTATGGCAGATTTTAATACTAACATTTTATTTAGTGGAGGACACCTACACTACTCAACATTTAAAATGGAAACCTTACCTTTTATCTTGAATGTAGCCTTCGACTTTGTGTAATTCCTTACCAAAAAGGCCGCATGGCTTAAAATTCAACACACATTTGTCACCAGTCCTGTGAGGAAGGTATTAAAGCTCAGATGACCATTTACCACAGAAGCAGCAGTAGAGAGTAATGAGGTAGGTGACCTTTCTAGAGCAGCTGCTGTTTACTGATTTTCTAACATATGCCAGGCTCCATCAGAGGTTATCAATGGCTGATCCTCAATTAATACTGGACCCACCCAGGTAAGCAAGGCTCATGAAGAACAAGAGATCTACTGCTAAGGAATCAGTATTTGTGTCTCCCCAAATTCCTATGTTGAAGCCCTAATTGGGGGTGGAGTCCTCATGAATGAGATTACTGCCCTTCTAAGAGACAAAAGACATGAGCTCTGCATCTGCCAAATGAGGATATGAGGAGGCAGCCGCTGCAAACCAGGGAAAGAGCCTCCACCAGACATCAAAGCTGCCAGTGCCCCGACTCTGGACTTCTTAGCTTCCAGAACTGTGAGAAATAAATTTCTACTGTTTAAGCTTCCCAGTCGGTCATGGTCTGTTAAAGCAGCCCCAGCAGAATAAGACATGTGCCTAAGGGCACAGGGTAGGATTTGAACCTAGCTCTTTTTTCTTTTTTTTTTTTTTTTAAAGATTTTATTTATTCATGATAGACAGAGAGAGAGAGAGAGAGAGAGAGAGAGAGAGGCAGAGACACAGGCAGAGGGAGAAGCAGGTTCCATGCGGGGAGCCCGATGCGGGACTGGATCCCGGGACTCCAGGATCGTGCCCTGGGCCAAAGGCAGGTGCTAAACCGCTGAGCCACCCAGGGATCCCCAAACCTGCTCTTTTTAACTTCCATGTTCTTCCCACCTCACTCTCTCTGTGAATACTACAAACTAAGCACTGTAAACAAAATGAGCTGAGGATCAAATTATAATTTCATCTGTGAAAACTCAAAGATCACCAAGTCATCCCTAATCAGAAACTTTAATGAACTCCACTCGTTAAATGGATGGGCTTCTATTTACCCAAGAGTCACACTGCCGGGTTCTTAAATTATAATTAGGCTCTACGAGGGCTTTAAAAAAAAAAAAATGAAGTCCACTGGAATGGGCTGATGATAGTTGAAGGGATAGATAAGAACCCTAAAGCATCTTACTTGTGGTTTGTGATTTCCACATTGCCATACTGCTCAATCCAGAGTTTACCCACAATGATATTATGTACACAGCAGGTAGGATTTGTCCATGTGTATGCTTCACTGTGTCTAAAAAACAAAAACAAAAAACCAACAACTCAGAAAAGTAAACGTGAAGTGTTATTTCGCTTAAAAAGTGCATTTGTCTCAAACACCATTACTCAGGGTGACAATTCAGGAGGCTGGACGTAACTAAGTTCTAAGACTTCAAAACCTCTATTGATGCTAATTGACAATGAAATGGTTATTGTCTGACTACTCTTGCTGTTCCTTAAAAGGATACAGAAGCCTAAGAGAAAAACCTACACTTCCACCAAATTCCAAATAAACTATGTACGTATCAGTATATAAACAGTTTTATTGTATTTTGCAGATAATGTTTTTTGTTTTAAGTAAATCGAAGGTCTGTGGCAACCCCACAGCGAGCAAGTCTACTGGCACGACTTTTCCAACAGCATTTGCTCACTTCATATCTCTGTGTCACATTTTGGTAATTTTTGCAGTATATTAAAATTTTTCATTATTACTATATTTGTTATGGTGATCTGTGATCAGTGATTTGGACTCACTGAAAGCTCAGATGATGGTTAGCATTTTTTAGCAGTAAGAAATTTTTAAGTTAAGGTATGCATATTGGATTATTCTTTGACATAATGCTATTGTACGTTTAATAGATTACAATATAGTGTACACCTAAGTTCTACATGCACTGGGAAACCAGAAAATTCATCTGACTTGCTTTAGTGCAGTATTTTTATTGCAGTAGTCTGGAAGCAAACCCACAAGGTCTCCAAGGTATGCCTATACTCATCTTAAGCATTCAAAAGTTTGGCGAAAATATATAAAAACAAAATTAGAGGTAGAAAATAAAAATGAAGGTCTATTTAGGACTTTCCAAAAGAGTAACTTCTAGCTCACCAAAGGGAAATACTTACATATGCGAATAAGCTCCAACTTTACACATGCTTTGCTTTTGAAAACATTTGTTTTACGTCTTCATACATTTGTGTTTTATAAATGTATTTTTAATTTACAAACAGCAAAATTCACTTTTGCGGGCATATCATTCTATGAGTTTAAATGCATATATAGATCTTGTAACCACCACAATCAGAATCTAGAGCAATTCAATCATAGCTTCCCCCCTAAATTCACTCAAGCCCTCCCCTTCTCCCTAAGCCCTGAATACCTAATCCATCCCTCACCCCAAAACAATGCATCTGTTCTCTATTGCCTTTCCCAAAATGTCATATACATGAGATGATATAGTATGTAGCTTTTTTACATTAGCTTCCTTTGTGTAATACATTTTAAATTCCATGTTTTAATAAATTATTCTTTATTTCTGAGTATTATTCCACTTTAGGGATATACCAGAGTTTAACCATTCACTTATGGGAAGATTTTGGGTTGCTTTCAGTTTTGGGTAATTATTATTTGTATTTAAAAATTTTTAATTCCAGTGTAGTTACCATCATTCAACAATTGCATATATTACTCAGTGCTCATCAAGATAATGATGAGCCCCAACACCTATTTCCTCCACCCCTCCACCTACCTTCCCCCACCCTTGGTAACCATCTGTTTGTTCTCTATAGTTAAGAGTCTTTTTGGTTTGTCTTTTTTTTTTTCCTTTTGTTCATTTGTTTCTTATGATTTCATTCATGTGGAATTTATGGTATTTGCCTTATTTCACTTAGCATCATGCTCTCTAGCTCCATCCATGTTGCTGCAAATGGCAAGATTTCATTTTTTTTGTGGCTGAGTAATATTCCAATGTATATGTAGAGCCACCTCTTCTTTATCCATTCATCTACTGATGGACATGGGCTGCTTCCATAATTTGGCTGTAAAACATGCTGCAATAAACATAAGGGTGCATGTATCTTTCTGAATTAGTGTTTTTGTATTCCTTGGGTAAATACCCAGTAGTGTGATTACTGGATCATACAGTTCTATTTTTAATTTTTTTTTTTGAGGAAACTCCAGCTTTTGGTGATTATTAATACTATCACTATGTACATCCGTGGGCAAGATTTTGTGACAACATAAATTTTCATTCCTCTAGATCAATACCTAGAAGGAGACTGCTGAACTGTATGGTAAACCTGTAGTTAACTATATAAGAAACTGCCATACTGCTCTCCAGAGTGACTCTACAATTTTACATTCCCACCAGCAAATATTTCTAGTTAGGCTGCATCCTAGTCAGCAGTTGGCCTTAATATCAATTTTAAAAATTATTTTGATTTTAGCCATTCTATATAGATGCACAGTGGTATCTCATTTTGATTATAATTTTGCATTTCTCTAATGACTAATGCTATTGAGATCTTCTCATGTGTTTGCCATCCCTCTATGTCTTTTGGTGAAGTATCTGTGTCCTTCGCCCAATTTCTTATTGAGTTGCTCTGTTTTCTTACTGCTAAATTCTGAGAATTCTTTATATATTCTGGATACAAGTTCTTTGTTGGATATGTAATTTGCAAGTAATATTTACCCATCTAGAACTTCTCTCTTCATTCTCTGGAGAGTGTCTTTCACATAGCAAAAGTTTTTCATGTTGATAAAATCTATCAATTTTGTCTTTTCTGGATTGTGCTTTGGTGTGTATCTGTAAGATGTCACTGCCTAATCCAAAGCCAGAAATATTTTGTTTTCTTCCAAAAGCTTTACACATTATAAATTTGATTTTAGTCTATGATCTATTTTGAGTTCATTTTATATATGATGTGAGACAAACTGAAGTTCGTTTTTTAAATATGTGTGTCCAATTGTTCCCCTAACATCTGTAGGAAGGATTATCCTTCACTGAACTGTGTTTGCACCTGTGTCAAAAATCAACCGACCACACTTCTTTGGGTCAATTTCTGGACTCTTTCGTCTGTTCCAATGATGTATATGTCTGTCCTTTTGTCATCATCACACTTTCTTGGTCTCTTGATTTTTAGAGTTAAGTCCTAAAATTGAGAAGTGGGAGTCCATCAATTCTGTTCTTCCTTTTCAAAAGTTCTGACTGTTCTATTTCATTTGCCTTTCCATATAAATTTTAGAATCAACTTCTCTATATTAAAAATCATCCTCAGACTTTTAATTTGGATAGTCTTAATACAGATTGCTTCAGATCAATTAGGGGAGAGCTGACATCTTAACTATATTAAAGCTTCCAAATACATTGAAACACAGTATGTCTTCCATTACTCAATTGTTATTTTCATCAGTATTGTGTAGTGTTCAGCAAACAGTCCTATACATAATCATCTTCATTCTACTGAGCCTATCTCATTATTTTTGTTACTGTATATTTCAGTATTAAAATTTCCACAAATACTTTTTTTTTTTTTTTTTTTGCTAGAATGTCTTTCTATTCATTTTAAGAGTGTTCATCTTTATCTCATGGAGCATAGTTATAAAAGCTGCTTTAAAGTCTTTGATACAGGGGATCCCTGGGTGGCTTAACAGTTTAGTGCCTGCCTTTGGCCCAGGGTGTGATCCTGGAGTCCCGGGATCGAGTCCCACGTCGGGCTCCCTGCATGGAGCCTGCTTCTCCCTCTGCCTGTGTCTCTGCCTCTCTCTCAATGTGTTTATCATGAATAAATAAATAAATCTTTAAAAAAAAATAAAGTCTTTGATACAAATTTCAGTATCTCCCCCCAACCAATCTGTGACCCTTTACTCTTCAGACTCCTCAGATAGTTGCTTTATGTCTTCTGGCCAGTTGTAATCCATAGGAAAGACAGACTAGAGGGTGCTCACTCCATTTTAACTAGAATAGGAACCACCTTTGGATTTAAATCTGTTTTCTTCTTTTAAAAAATTAATTCAATTTACTTAAATGAAAAACAAAGACTGTTCACTCATTTCTTCTATCTTCTCCCTCCTACTTCTGGTAACCACCATTTTGCTTTCTGTATCTATGAGCTTGCCTTTTTACTTTTTACTTATTTACTTACTTATTTCCACATATAAGAGAACTCATATGGTCTTTCTCTGACTTATTTCACTTAGCATAACGCTCTAAAGTCTAGCCATATTGTGGCAGATGGCAAGATATCACTTGTTTTTATGGCTGAATAATATTCCATTATATATATCACCTTTTCTTTTTTTTTTTTTTTAAGATTTTTTATTTATTCATGAGAGAGAGAGAGAGAGAGAGAAAGAGGCAGAGACACAGGCAGAGGGAGAAGCTGGCTCCATGTAGGGAGCCTGATGGGTGACTCGATCCCAGGTCTCCAGGATCACGCCCTGGGCTGAAGGCGGCGCTAAACCGCTGAGCCACCCAGGTGCCCCTATATCACCTTTTCTTTATGCATCCATGGATGGATACTTAGGCTGAGGCTGTTTCTATATATTGGCTGTTGCAAATAATGCTTCAATGAACATGGGCGGGGGGCGGTATATATGTCTACTCAAGTTAGTGTTTTCATTTCCTTTGGGTAAATATCCAGAAGTGGAACTGCTGGACAGTGTGGTAGTTCTATTTTTAATTCCTTGAGGAACCTCATACACTGTTTTCCATAGTGGCTGCACCAGTTTGCATTTCCACCAAAAGGGACACAAGGGTTCCCTTTTCTTCTCGCAGGCACTTGGTATTTCTAGTCATTTTGACATTCTGATAGGTGTTTGGGGATATCTCACTGTGGTTTTGATTTGCATTTCCCTGAGGATTAGTGATGCTAAGCACTTTTTCATGTACCTGTTGGCCAATTGTAGGCCTTCTTTGGAAAAATTCAGATCCTCTGCCCAATTTTTAAATTGGACTGTTTGCTTTTTTGCCTTTGAGTTGTAGGAGTTCTGTCTATTTTGGATGTTAGCCCCCTTATCTAATAGATGATTTGCAAAAATTTTCTCCCATTTCGTAGGTGGCTTTTTCATTTTGTTGATGGTTTCCTTTGCCATGCAGAAGCTTTTTGGGTTTGATGTAGTCCCACATTTTTTCTTTTCCTTTTTTCATGCTCTTTTGCTTTTTCTTTTGGTGTAAGATTTAAAAATAATGAGATGATGAGGTCACATAATGTCAAGATTATGTGACCTCATCATCTAGGTTTTCTTCTGGGTACTTTCTAGTTCTATATTCAAATCTTTAATCCATTTGGAATTAACTTGTTAATGGTGCAAGATAGTGGTCCAGTTTCATTCTTTGCATGCAGCTGCCCAGTTTTCCCAACACCATTTATTGAATAAACTGGCCTTTCCATCTTTTTCATAAATTGGCCATATATGCATGGGCTTATTTTTGGGCTCTCTGTTATGCTCCATTAATTTTATGTGTCTGTTTTTGTACCAATACTATATTGTTTTAATTACCATAGCTTTGTAATATAGTTTAAAATTGAGAAGTGTGATCCCACCAGCTTTGTTCTTTTTTAAGACTGCTTTGGCTTTTCAGTATCTTTTGTGGTTCCGTAAAAATTTTTAAATTGTTATGTTTCTGTGAAAACTGTCATTGTAATTTAGATAGGAATTACACTGAAACTGTAGACTGCTTTGGTTAGTATGGATATACTAACAGTATTAACTCATAATCCATGAGCATGGAACTAAGAAAACAATTCTATTTTTAACTGCAAATAATTAAAAGAATAAAATATCTAGGAAAAAATTTAACCACGGAAGTGAAAGACCTGTACACTGAAAACAAGACGTTAATGAAAGAAATTGAAGATGACATAAATACATGGAAAGATATTCTATGCTAATATTTTGTATTGCAAAATAACTTCCAAATTTACCTAATGTTTAAAATGCACCACACAATTACTATTTCAGTATTTCTCAAAGTGAATTCATTTTGGAAGATATTAAAGAAAATATCACCATGATGTATAGAAAACGTTTCTTAAGAACTATGTGATAACTGACTCCATTCTATCTTAAAATAGATCCAAACACCATAGTCAAACGTCAAGTTAAATTTTTTGTACATACCTAAATTGATAAACAATGGCTACTGCAGTGCTTCTCAATTCTTTTACAGAAAGGTAGATAATTTACACTGTATAAAAGCTGTTTCTTTTTCTCCAGCTTTTGAACAATGCTGTTAGGTCTGTGTACAAGTATACATATTTATGAGTAGGTATACATGAAAAGTTTAATGGCTTGATTTCAACTCACTCAAGGAGCTCCAAAGTGATGGTTCCTTTGGGTTCTGCTTCCACACTCTTGCCCCAGAATTTTAGTTTGGGGTAGATTGAGCCATGAAAGATGAAATCGTTGTTTAATCCTTCAGCATGAAATGCACTTATGGGCGGGTGATGGCTGACCTGCTCGGAGATGAGTCTGAAACCAAGGTCATCTCTTTAAAAAAAAAAGGGGTGGGGTGAGGGAATTATAATTAACTCCTACCATGCAATATGTACATTATTGTCATTTCAGTCAAAAGGCAATGTTAAAATATTAAGAAACAGGTACTAGCTACTTGAACATAACAGGCACATGAATTTGGGCAACCTGCATGAACTGACAATATTAGCCATGTAAATTTAAAACTTATTCCCTTGATACACAGATAGAGGAATCTAATGTGTCCCTGTCCTTTCAAACATCTAGAATATAAATGATATCAAAACTTGTGGAGAGATAAAGAGGTAGATTCAGAAAAATTAAAGTGAAGTGGATTCTCTGTGTGTAAAGCAGCAGGCTACAGTGGGTACAGAGAATTAGACTTGTAGATGCATTTATCGCCTTTAATGCCAACAGTATAAATTCGTGGTAACATATATTATGTGGGTATTAAAACAACTCCAATCATATCTTATGATCTACAGAAGGAGAAAAGAATAACTAATACACATGATCAGAAATATTGAAATCTTTATAATTATTTTTTATAATGGTGCATTTTGTGTATGTTTCCACATTTTTGACAGTCTCTAAAATAGAACAAACATCTAAACTGTTAACTTGCTCCAGTAATGCAAAATGTTGGTAATGTTCAAAAAAAGTATGTATCTTTCCTCTTCATCTGAAAAGCTATACAAATCACGCCAAACCCATCTCAAAAAGTGAAAGATCTTTACCGAACTAATTCATAGGTCTCCCCCAGGAGCGGGTTGAAAGGCTTTCCAGTGCGTTCCCACTGAGAAGCAACAGCAGACACAGCGAATGCAGCTACACACTGTGGAACACAGCATCAGAAGTTAAAAATAGCCTACTTGTTCCCCATTCTTTTAGGAACTGAAATTTTGCTGAAGACAGTAATTTTCAAAATTATTTTGAGGAGTTTAATTACTTTGGATTTTTAATACAGCTCTAGCAACTTAATATGCCAGTGTGGGTATTCAAAATGAAAATTATGGAGTCTCCTGCTAAAGTCATTCTGAGCCATATAGTTTTTATAACACCCTCAGGATACTACAAATTCTCTCAAGAACTTTAAAAAAAACTCTCAAACCCCAAATTACTTTTAATTTTCTTAAAATTTCTAAAAAGTACAACACTTTTAGGATAGGGAAAAATATATAAAACTGAACAAACTGATATCAAGTCCCATGAGGTTGGGAAAAGCTGATGGATATAAATAAAAGAACAGAAAGATTCCTTTAGAATGCCACCAGTTTGTCTGAAGAACAATGTGTCTACTCTGCTCTGCCTGTAACTAACCCAGCCATACACACTGGTCTTTCCATGGTGCTGGTACTCCAGCTAGATGATGGGGGGTGGCGGGGAATGGGTGGGTATTGCAGAGGGTACTCCCAACACTCGAATTTTAATAACACTGCCCAACTTTGAGCTGTGTTTAGCACAAATTCTGCGTATGTGTTTTTGGGGGTGGAGGTGGCAGAGAAGTCTATAAGACTTATGCCCTTCCAGTGCTTGTTTGGCACATACCTGCATCCTTTCCACAGAATCAGAGAATGAACTGGCCTTATGGATGAGGTATGTATGCTCCATATATTCAGTGAGTCGCTGCAGGAAGCTCAAGGGCTCATTAAATATAACTGGCATGGTGATCTTGGACAGTTCCTATTTCACAAGAAAATGGAAACGGTGATGTCCCATACACATGGCAAACTTACCTGCTGCCATCTTTAACCTAAAATGTTCATGGGAAAGAAGTAATAGAAAACAGTGCCCGTGAAGTTTAATTAGTATTGGTTCAATTCCACAAATCTTTCCAGAACACCTAACAATATGGAGTATATTGTTCTAGGCATGGAAGGAAACAAAGACTACCTAAACATTCTCCTTGGCTTTGAGTTCATGATCTGGTGAGCATTAGATGGTAACTATTAATAAATCTGCCTTACACCAGAATTAGGAAGGCAATGTGGACCAAAAAACAAGTCTTCACAGTGAGCTAATGGTCAATAATATACCATTTTTGTGCTAATTTTCCAAAAGATATTTCAGACTGTTTTTGAACTACATTGAAGTTTCCTGAGCACTCAAATCTACTATACTTTGTGGACTTGGTACTAGAAGGCTATTATGCATTTTATAGAATAGGTTTTAAATTCTGCCTGCTAGGATGACACAATCACAGCAGACTTCCAAACATAATGTAATGACTGGGCAGGGGGTTCTTTGACTTGAATTTTCAACTCTGTTTACCCTATCCTACCAGCAAACATTATTAGGTCTTTAAAAAATGCATTAGGAACAAACTTATCTTGGTATTCTCTAGAATACTCTGATGATCTTCCTAACCTTCCACCTACTATTACCTACCTTTCTTCTGGAAATCAGGTGTTTCATAAAGTCTGCTGACTAAACGTACATGGGGCAGGTGAACATTCCCAAGGTGCCATCCAGGTTGAATGTTACCTGTCTTAGCTCTGACTTATTCCCCCTCAACCACATTCTTATTGATATGTACAATTAAACATAACATAGCCTTCATAAAAATACAACTGGAGTACATTTTAAAAATTAAACCCATTAATTACCATAAAATATTGTGGAACAGACATTTGGCAGCTCAACCTAATTAAAAGAAATGGTAAGTTTATTACTTTCTCACTGGGGAGACAATGGAGAATAAGAGTCTAGAAAGAGACAAAGAAAGAAAGCTGTACCATATATACTTTGAGAGCTCATTAACTCCAGAAGTTCACTTTTGGGGCCCAGGTCAGAAAACTGGGACTACCAAAGTTTATCTTAACTGAGATGCCTGAGGCTCTCTTCCTTCTGCTTATAAATATCTTCCTTGAGATTTTAAAAATTAAAGCAAAAAACTAATAGAGGAATACATAATTATTGGTATATAATTTAACAGTAAGGAAATAAAAACATGAAAATGCTCTTTTCCCAGAGACAAAACTTTTCTAACCAAAAGAGTACGTAATTAGAAATGAATTACAAGAAAAATATGGAAAAAGTTACAACTATGTGAGATTTAAGACATACTACTGAACAACAAATGGGTCAAAGAAGAATTCAAAAGGGAAAATCAATAAGTATCTTGAGACAAATAGAAATACAACATCCAAAACTCACAGGATGCAGCAAAAGCAATTCTAGGAGGGAAGTTCACAGTAATAAATACCTACATTAAGAAATAAGAAAGATCTCACATAAAAAGCCTAACCTTACACTTTAAGGAACTAGAAAAAGAACAAACTAAGCCCAAAAGTACTAGAAGAAAGGACATAACAAAGATCAGAAGGGAAATAAATGAAATAGAGACTAAAAAGACAATTGAAAAGATCAATGAAACTAAGAGCTGGTTCTTTTGAAAAGGTAAGTAGACAAATCTTTAGACTCATCCAAGAAAAAGAGAAAAGACTCAGAACTATAAATGAAAGGAGAGATATTACAATTGATACTATAAAAATGCAGAGGATCATATGGGCTAAATGGGTCAAGGAGAATGGGAGACAGAGCTTCCAGTTACGGAAGGAATAAGTCATGGGGGAAAAAAAGGTACAACATAGGCAATATAGCAACATAATAGCACTCTACGCTGAGAGTTCGTAGCTACAGTTGTAGTGAGCACAGCATAATATATAGACTTGGATCATTATGTTATGGTCCTGAAACCAATGTAACAATGTGTGTCAACTATAGTTCAATAAAAAAAAAAAAGTCCAGAGGTGCCTGGGTGGCTCAGTCAAGACTCTTGATTTTGGCTCAGGTCACGATCTCAGGGCTTCGAGCCCCACACCAGGTTCTGCACTTAGCATGGAATCTGCTTGAGATTCCCACCCCCCGCTCCTGCCTACAATAAACAAACCTGTAAAAAAATTACATGGAAAAAAGGAGGCTCATAAGAAACTAGTGTAAGCAATTACATGCCAACAAATTAGAAAACCTAGAAGACATTGATAAATTCCTAGAAATACATAACCTATTAAAACTGAATCACAAAGAAAAAGAAAATCTGAACAAATTACCAGTAAGGAGATTGCAGCAGTAACCAAAAGCCTGACAACAAACAAAAGTCCAGGAGTCAGCATTAATCCTGATACCCAAACCAAACAAGGACCCTACAGTGAAAAAAAATCATAGGCTAGTATCTCTGATGAGCACAGATGTAAAATACTCCAACAAAATATTAGTAAACCAAATTCAAAAGAACATTAAAAGGATCATACACCATGATCGCATGGGATTTATTCCAGGGATGCAGGATGGTTCAACATCACAAATCAATAAAAGTGACATACCGCATTAACAAAATGAATCTTTAAAAATCATGATCATCTCAACAGATGCAAAAATTGCATGACAAAATTCAACATCCTTTCATGATAAAAACTCTCAACAAAGTGGGTACAGAGAGAACATACCTCAACATAATAAAGGCTACATATGACCAGCCTACAGCTAACATCTCACTTCCTTATTTCAAACATTACCAAGCCATAGTAATTGACACACTATGGTAGGGGCATAAAACTGGACATGCAAGTAAATGGAATACAACAGAGAGCCCAGAAATAAATCCACACGTATATGGCCAATTAATTTTTGACAAAAGAGCCAAGAATATATGATGGGGGAAAGGATAGTTTCCTCAATAAATGGTGCTAAGAAAACTGGATAGTCCCTATGCAAAAGAATGACACTAGACCACTATCATACACTATTTACAATCACCAACTCAAAATGGATTAAAGACTTCAAAAATCAAAACTGAAACCATAAACTCCTGGATGAAAACACAAGGGGTAAGCTCCTTATCATAGGTCTTGCGATGAGTTTTTAAAAATCTGACACCAATAAGAAAAGAAACAAAAGCAGAAACAACTGGGACTATGTCAAACTGAAAAACTTCTGCACAGCAAAGAAAATCATGAAAACATGAAATGGCAACCTACATAATGGGAGAAAATACTTACAAATCATGTGCCTGAGATGAAGTGCAAATCCAAGATTCTAATTTTCAACTCAGTAGAAAAAAGAATTAAGAAATGGGTAGAGGAACTAAATAGTTTTTCCCCAAAGATAACATTCAAATGGCCAATAGATATGTGAAAGGTGCCCAACATCACTCATCATTAGGAAAATGAAAATCAAAACTACAATGAGATATCACCTCACATCTATTAGAATGGCTATTCTATATAAAAGACAAATGGGTGGCAATGATGTGGACAAAAGGGAGCCTGTATCCACTACTGGTGGGAATGTGAAGTGGTACAGAAACTATGGAAAACACAATGGAGGTTCCTCAAGAAATTAAAAATAGAACTGCCATATGACCCAGCAATTCCATTTCTGGATATTTGCCCCAAGAAGTGAAAACACTAACTTGAAAAAATATCTGCACTCCCATGCTCGTTAGAGCATTATTTATAATAGCCAATATGGAAACAACCTAAGTGTCCATTGACATAAATGGATAAGAAAACGCGACCACTGTTGGTCAAAATCACACACACCCCCCCCAAGGGTTATTATTTGGCCTTAAGAAGAATATCTTGCCATTTGTGACTATGACAACATAGATGAACCTAGAGGGCCTTATGCTAAGTGAAATAAGCCAGAGAAAGACATACTTCATAGTATTACTGATACACGGGGAAAAAAAAAATCAACAAAAACAAAGGACGAACTCATAGAAAAAGAGTAGGGAGGTGGTTGCCAGGGGCTACAGGTCGGAAATATAGGAAGAGATTGGTAAAACAGTATAATCTTTTAGTTATAAGATGAATAAGATCTGAAGAGCTAATGTATAATAACATGGCGTCTATAGTTGGTAACAGTGTTTTGCATAAATTAAATTTGTTAAGAGTAGAATTTAAATGTTCCCACAAAAAAGTACATGAAGTGACTGATATGTTAATTAACTCAAGGGGATCCTTTCACAATGTATACCATATCCAATCACCTTGATGTATACTTTAAATATCTTCTAATTTTGTCAATTATACCTCACAGAAAATGTCTTCTACAGCAAACTTGCAGTATAGAATATGCATTAGAAATTAAATTTCTTAAATTAAATTTCTTTCAAAATATCTTTGAAATCACATTTAGTGTCTACTAGGTGCCAGGCACTTCTTTAGGCTGGGTTAAAAGACTTGGTTGGTAGAGCCAACCCTGGCCCAGAATGCCTTGCCCTCTTCCCTGGACTCTTGTACATCCTATCCATATTTCAGGGCCCAGCCTGAGTCCCTTCAACCATTCTAGTCCTCACTGATTTCCTGCTTCCTCCAACTCCTGGAGGACCAGAACCGCTCTGTTACGACTCAGCCCTGGATCAAGTAGGAGACTGACTGCTGTTGTCCATAAGTCTGAAAGGGCACAGAGTTCAGAGCAGGGCCCTGAATCAGATATCTGGGGAACCTACTCCCCAAAGTAAGTCAGGTATGGTTCACAGGGCTCTTCTGTACCAGAAACACCGGCTGCTACCTGCCCTGAGCCAGGCGTCAGGCTGACTCTGGAGCTCAGGGAGGAACAAGGCAGACCTAGTCTTGGGCCCAGCTTAGACTGGTCAGGGAATGTGAGCTCGTCTGGCTAACTCTACAGGAACACAGTTCCCAAGGGGAGGGACAGTATCTGATGCTCCACCTGTGCCTTCACCACCCCAGAGGGAGAAGAGCACCCTGAAGGGGCCCCTGCCCTCGTGCCCTGCTGCAGTCCCCCTACCCACTGCCTGTAAGTACTATCAGGCATTTAGTACAATGCACTTTCTTGACCCTTTCACTGGAATACAAACCTATGGCAAAATGCTGTGGGGGAAAAAGGTTATAAAGCAACACATTAAAAACTAGGTTTTATAGGCCTAGAAACAAATGCTATGTGGTCATAGCACCAGTTAACAGCTGTTGCCTCAAGGAGCTGGTAGTACAGGTAATCTGTTATCTTTATGCTTTTATGTATTTCCTAAATTTCCTAAAATGAACACATATTGCTCTTTTAATCAGGAGTAAAACAGGAGACTTATTTTAAAATCTAATACTTTCAGCCTGGCAGAAGGAAGCTAGCAAGCTTGCACTGCAGAAACTGGGCCACCTGATAGCACACACATGGACATTATGCCAATCATAAAACGTCCAAGAGAAAAATGAAGTCTACGTGGCATAAGGAAAAAAGAGGAGCAACAAAATATGCTCAGGTTATTCCAGTCTTAAGTTCCAGGAACAGTAACGTAGTTAAAAGAATGAGTCCTGAGCAAAAAGCAGCATGCTGGCTGCCGGGTGCTAGAAGAGGGGAAGGGGGAGCTACTGTTTATTGGGTAGGAAGTGTCACTTCTGCACGATGGAAAGGCTGGGTGGATGGTGGTGACGGCTGCACAACAAAGTGAATGCACTATTTCCACTGAATTGCACACATGGAAATGGGTAAAATGGTACATTTTATGCTGTGTATTTTACCACAGTTAATAAATTAAATTAAATAAATAAATAAATAAATAAATAAATAAATAAATAAATAAATGGAATGAGCTCTGAGATCAAAGGCCCCTTGCTGCCTCATGCTTGTGCGTCACCACGAGTAAGGCCCTCAACTCTCCCCAAATGGGGATTTTACTGTGTACCTCACAGGGCTTCTAAAGGTGAAGTTAATTCATATATGACAGTGAGAACAGTAGCAGGCATACAGAAAGTGAGCGATACGTGTTAGCTATTATCATTAAGAACACATGCAAGAGCACCAGGTCCTCCAAGATGCAGAGAAGCAAAGGTTAGGATACCTCACCCTATCACCTGGGTGAAGGCTGAGCTATAGAAAAGCTACTCAAAAGGCATGGCTTCCCCAAGGTTTTTCTTGTTTTGTTTTAAATTTATTTTAGAAAGAAAGAGAGCAGGACACCTGGGTGGCTCAGCAGTTGAGTGCCTGCCTTTGGCCCAGGGCGTGATCCTGGAGTTCTGGGATTGGGTCCCACATCGGGCTCCCTGCGTGGAGCCTGTTTCTCTCTCTGCCTGTGTCTCTGCCTCCCTCTCTCTCTCTCTCTCTCTCTCTCTCTCATGAATAAATAAAGTCTTTAAAAAAGAAAAAAGAAAAGGGCCCATGTGAGCAGAGGGAAGGGGAGACGGAGAATCTTAAGCAGACTGCACACCCAGAGCAGAGTCTAATTCAGGACTTGATCTTACCACTCTGAGATGACTGGAGCCAAAATCAAGAGTTAGACACTTAACCAACTGAGCCACCCAGACGCCCCATGGCTTCTAAAATCTGACTTTAAATGATGAGGGAGTGAAGGAAAGGACACCCAACCTCTCCTGGGCCCCCAGCCCGGACGATGACTGAAAAGTCCTACTGGTAAGGCTCTCTGTTGGCTGGCTGGCTGCTCTATCCAGTCACCAAGAAGACAGGGGTTCACCAGGGTGATGACTCGAGCCCTATCCCTTGACTAGTATGCGACCCGCACCATGCTGTTCTTATTCTCCACATTTCACTTTACTGTATGCAACAGGATGAGATTTATTCATTACAAGAATGATGAACTTTAAGCTTGATTCTCTATTTTTCCCCCTAAATAGCACTAGAAGGACAAAATTCCTCCTGAGGGAGTAGATGTGGTAAGGGTGACAGCATTTTCACTTGTGCCTAGTTAGATCAGATGAGAATCCTGGCCAAGGAACTTAATCTTTCATCCCTAAAGCAATGCTAGGGGGGCTGCATCTCTTCCCATTTATCTTCCTGGGGAAAATATTCAGGCAAGGATGGGACAGTCAAGGGCCTACTAGCCACAGGCTGCTCAACACCAGCTGGCTGGACTTTATAGGAGTTAGTGAGTCAGTGAAACAGTGTGTGCTGTAAACTGGAGACCAAAGCACAAAGGACATGGTTTATCACCAATTCAATGGGTAGATTATCTTTTAATCATTTGGAAAGCTCCTAAGATTCCTAAATAAGCTTCTTTAAATCCAATGTTGCAATCTAGAATAATTTAAATACCTTCCTACTTCTTTTAGTAACTCAGAATGTAAGCATTCAAGGAAAGGAAAAGGCACACATCTGGGCCAACTAACGAGAAGTAGTACGAAGGAAACAGAAGATCCTAGAGAACAAATACACATAAATCCAACTCACCATAACACCCTCATCTTCTCAGAAGACTAGAAAAAGCTATTTTAAAATACACAATGGACTCACAACATTGTTTCTAGTACTCCAGTTATTTTAAAGTAAGCTTACAATAATTGTAATTGTTTAAATTTAAGTTCCCTAGATATGTAATGAAAAACTCAGGTGACACGAACTATATAGTTCGTTGTCTTAGAAATTTATAGTGACACCATTTCTATTTCCAATATAATTCAGTCTGATATTGGGCTCTTTAGATATTGTATACAACTAATTAGTACTGTGTAGACTCCAATAATAGAAAAGAAACAACTCACATTATGAGGGTCAAGTTTCAGGAAGAAACATTAGCTGGACTACTTTTATCACTGAGACCATCAGTCAGCTGGAAAAATTAAATATTTATGTCAGGCAGTTCCACCTTGTGACCCAGCTAAAAACAAAGTTTAAATTTATCCATGCAAATTAATAATAGCAACCAATGATGAAACAGAAGAAATTCTTCATTGCAATTTCTCATTCACTGACAAACTGAGAATTAAGAGAGAGAGAGAGAGAGAAGGCTGCTTCATCACTTGAGCAATACATAAACAACCTGAAGGCAAGGCCAAGTTTGATCCCAACTAAAATGGAAAATATTTTATATATGTAAAGTCTAACACTGTAACACCCAAATGTGCAAACGTTTAAGACCTGGGTTACCCAGAGAAACAACTTAGATCTTAGGCTAAATCTGTATGCTCATTTGCCCAGGCAGCCAGCTTGCCGACAGAGTCCTCACACAGGAGTGTGATCCAAGCACTAAGATGGTCAAGTGGTAGCAGCAGTTCTGGCTCTGTTCCTTGGACATGCCTTCTGCCAGATGAAGTTGGCACTGGATCCTTCCTCTACAACCCACCCCCTATACACCTGCCATAGCTACTGAAGATCTAAAAATTCATCCCTCTTACATTTAAGGGCTTTGGAGGGTTAAAGGTATCGGTTTCACATCTTCTGCTGCCTGTCCCCTCCCTCCATGTCAAGTTTATCTTGCATGAGAGGTTCTTGCTGTCTGAGTACCACTGACTATGCCCAGAGCAGTCACATGAAGAACGTACAAGACAGCCCTCCTGAAACCGTATGGGTGAGCAGTTTGAAAAACTGCTGCCCTCATGCCTTTCACTGCTGGCATCACCTCTGTTCCTCAGCTCTCGAGAGCAGCCCAAGTGGAAGACAACAGAGGAACGAATGGAAGTAACACAGCCAGAAACACAGGAATGACAGAACAGGAATGGAGTGCATGCTTGTGTATGAACTGAACCACACCATGAGCATGCTGGTGCAAACCAATGGTAGAAACAGAAAGAAAAAGAAAAAGACAAGAAGAGCTATGAGGAAAAAGATAAAGAGAAAGCTAGTCCTTTCCTATGCTTCCTGTCTAGCAGCTGAGTGTTCTCAGACTTGGCTGGACAACCATTAGCTAGGAACCACTAGCCTGGACCACATCTAAGTCTTCTGCATGGTACTCACACAAGGGGAATTCACAAAGATGTAGCCCAGAGTAGCTATGTCGGCGGGGCTGCTCTAAAGAACCAATTTCCGGATGCTCAGGCTCCACAGACATTCTTACTTCCTAACTGGCAGGCCCGATCAGACACCTGCGCTAGAGGTCATGCTGTTTCTTTTTTCCCCACTTCCCCTTTTACAACTACCTTTCTGCAAGGTGGGGGCGGGAGGAGTGGGTTGTGGGGGCAAGAGGGGACACCTGACATCATCCTGAATCACAGTATAGTATTTATAGTATTCTTGTTCTGAAGTGTAAACTCTGCAGGGTCCCAAATGAAGGGAGGGTTAGAAGTATAGTACTGGTGTCCGTGAAGCCTCTTTTAATTGAGGTACCATTAATCTGCACAAGGGCTCCATGACTTTCTCTGTTTCAGTTAATGGGAAGACCTGATGTAATGAGGCCTTCTGGCCATTTCTCCCATATTGGGGTATTCTGATTTTAGATCATCGTAAAGTGAGGTGGTAAAGATGCTAGGGTTTTGTTGAACTACTTTGCTGTTTCTGTCCTCCGTCTCTCAAGGCAGTACTTACAAGGTACCAGCTTTGGCAAATTTTATCTAGGTCTGTATTGACCTTAGATTTGGAATTCAAGAATGGGACAGCGGTCACAGTGACATATACTAATATGTTAGTATATTAATAACATCACACTCCTGACAGTCAGTTGACCTAGGATATGTCGGAGTATGGTCTGGCTCTACGGTTGCGTGGCAGGTACCCTGCATTAAGTGAATGAGCTAAATTTGTGGTTTTGAAGGAAACAATTTAAAGCTTACAGTAAGATAAAAGCATTTTATCAGAGGTTATTGACACAGGTGTGTTTCAGCAAAAAGTATTTCAATTCTCTCACCCTTTTTTTCACTCTTACAAGATATATGTGAGAGTGAGGAAAGAGCTACATTAAGCAAGAATTGAGAGTCCTGGTAAAGCTTCTCTGGTTACATTTCCCAAAGACCAAGACACCTATGACTCCAATAGAAGCTAACAAGATCTTTCATAAGTTTTCCAAATTTTTGTTTTCAGTTACAGTGAAGAAGTCTTAATTGAGTTGTCAACTTATGGATCATAAAAAATATTTTTGATACTGTACTGTTATCTGAATTTTGGTACACAGGAAAGGGTCAAAGAACTGAATAATATTGCTAGATGTAAAAAAAAAAAAAAAAAAAAAAGGAAAAGAAAACAAACCACCAAACTCCTACTCCCATCTGTCTATTAATATGAGCAAGGTTTCTTAATCCCTTAATCTATTAAAAAATAACAGTCATTACTGAAAATCCTGTCACATTGTAGCAATAAATGACATTCTCAGATATCTAAACCCAACTGAAAAGATCCATTTTATCAACACTTTACCTTTTATGTTAATATTTTCATAAATTTGCAATGCTTGTTATTCTGATCACTCATTAATATTTGTAATAACGATGCAGAGAAACTTTTAATATCGTATGGTCATAGGATACATGCTGTCATTTTTATTTTTATATGTATTTTTGTGATAGCAAAGGATGATAGAGTAATCAATAAAAGACCTACAAAGATAAAAACAAGTTAAGGTTAATATTCTGGAAGAAATATGGAATGGAAATATGAGTTAAAGAAGCAAATTGAACTAAAAACTTTTCAACTCTTAAGGAACAGATTGCTCTCTCATTCAAATCTCTATGGTATTTGGTTCCACTGGACATCTTTAAAAAAGTGATATAATATTTTCACTTTAAAAGGTCAGTATTTATAAATATATCAGAATTTTTTCCATGTCTGATAAAAATCCAACACTAATATTCTATGACTGCAAGATATTTAACAAACACAGGGTTAGCACCGGCAAAGCCATGAGCACAAATGCCCATGTACCCTCACTTGCCTCACCCTGCTGCTGGCCTTGGTCCAAAAGTCAGTAAGTATGAACACCCATGACCTAACCTCTAGGTCAGTCCCATGGAGAAATCCTAAAAGGATGGGAGAGAAGATGAGAAAGAAAACAGGGGACAGACAGAACAACAGGATTATGAGATTAGAGCCCTTCAACAAAAGGACAATGGGAGTCAGGAAGAAAGGTTTCAAATCACTAACCAGTATCAGTATTAATTCTGAGCTGGAAATCTTTTTTGTAAAAGCCTCAATCACAGAGAGATTTAGAATTGACTATCAGTTATGTAAAGTATTCACTTCATGTAGTATAATCCAGTATTTGGTAACATAATCCTGTCCAAAACAGATTGGAAGAAAAAAGGAAGAATGTCATTAATGCTGGAAATCTAAGTCTCCAAATTCTTTTTAGAAAGAAGCAAAAGCAAAATGTGTATGTGTATGGAAGTGGAAGATGGGGTCAAAATAAGTCTGGCTGCAGAGGGTGCTGTAGGGCAGTGAGGTCCAGGATGGCAGATGTTTAGAGAAGATACTCTGACATTCCTTCCTGATTAAGACAAATTATACCTAGATCATACCGGACAGAGAAGCATCATCTCTCATGAGTTCATAAAAGCCATGTATTTTGTTTTAAAGATTTCTTTTTAATTTTATGTATTTATTTGAGAAAGAGAGAAGGAGGGAAGGCACAAGCAGGAGTAGCAGCAGAGGGAGAGGAAGAAGCAAGCTCCCCACTGAACAGGACCCCAGATCATGATCTGAACCAAAAATAGACGCTTAACCAAATGGCACCCCAAAGATTTTGTTTTTAAGTAATCTCTACATCCAACGTGGGGCTTGAACTCACAACCCCAAGATTGAGTTGCATGCCCCACCGACTGATCCAGCAGGCACCCCAAAGCCATGTACTGTGATAATAATATACTATACCATAAAACTCTACCATCATAAAGGGCATTTTTTTTTTTTAAGTTGGGACTGGACCCCGGTTCAGTGTAGAATTGCGAGGTTTTCACCTGCAAGATGCTCACACTCCTTACTCTCATCTGGTATGCTCCTCAAGTTGACAGAGACATCATGAATACCAAATATTCTCCACTACTTTTAGGACTTATAAAGTTAAGAAACTGAGAATGTGAAGCTGTGGAGAAGAACTGACTGAAAGAAATGTACATGGCTTTCGTAGCTGAGATTTACCCACAGAGAAAGAAGTCAAGCCTTTGGATTAAATGTAAAACAATTACAGAAATGCAATGCATTTTAAAAATGCCTTCACTTTGAACTTAAGTGCAAAAAAAAGCTGTGGATATTACATTTTTTAAGTTTTGGACTATTTTCTTTTGGAAGGTAAGAGGAGGTCGATATTGGAAGAGTCAATACCAAAATTACTTCTAAAACTTTATTCTATTCCAGCAATGATATTTGCATTTCTCTCTCAAGATATATTGTGTTTTAAATCTCTATTGTTGGCCAACACTTACACCTTTTGATTGTTTATATTACCTACGAGAGAGCTCAATACTTTCAAATGCTAATTTCCTTTCAATCCACATTAATAAATATTCCTTTAGGAATGGTATTATCTTATAAACGTAATAGAGAATATTTATTTACAAATAATTCTGCACCTAAAAAGTAAAAGTAAAACCATTCTTCTAGAGAAATAGAGCGTCTTTCAAAGTATGACAGGTATAATCCAACAGAACATTATGTCCTCTCTTTTAAAAGAGTAGTTGGGGATCCCTGGGTGGCTCAGCGGTTTGGCGCCTGCCTTTGGCCCACGGTGTGACTCTGGAGTCCCGGATTGAGTCCTGCATCAGGCTCCCTGCATGGAGCCTGCTTCTCCCTCTGCCTGTGTCTCTGCCTCTAGCTCTTTCTGTGTGTCTCTCATAAATAAATAAATAAATAAAATCTTTTTTAAAAAATAAAAATAAAAATAAAAGAATAGTTATTCTCCATCTAGACAGAAGAACGCTTGCTTTAGATATAAGCTATAGACTGCTGGTCACTAGCCTGAACAAATTCATGACCCCACCACTAAATCTGACACTTGTGAGATAGGAGATGGTAGCAGATACACTCAAGCAAGAGAAATACAGGAAACTGTATTTCTACGATGTCCAAAAAGACTCAATCACATCTTAAGTGTGCATATAAATTCTGTTGACCAAACAGTCCTTGATAGATATGGTACCAATTCTACAGTGAGGGTTTCATTCATTAGAGACTGTGTAATTAATACAGTGAGTTGGAATCAGCCTTAATTTAACATAATGGGAAATACCATTTGTTATGATGACTATTCCTTTTGTGAAACTGGTTTTAATTTTAAACACATGCATATATACATGTTTGCATATTCAATCATAACGGTAAATATGTTTACTAAGGGTTTGAGAAATATTGACTCTGTAGAATACAAATATTAATTTTTTGTCCTAAAAATTTCAGATCCGAAGACAGTAATATGTATCTTAACAACTTACTAATATATACATTTGGTTTGTCCTGACGAATCTTAATATAATCAAAATAGGATTAGATGCAGTTGCTCTGATTCTCAAGTGTGATGAACTGATGCTAATATTGAGCATTATGCTAAATCAGAGACTTCCTACACAATTTACATATGTTATTTATCTCTCAATACATCTATTAGGTACAAATTAGTCTCCTAACTTTACATGGGAGGAAACCCTTTCCAGGATGGCAAGGTAGCTTCTCCAGGATCTCAAAACAGGAAGCGGCAAGGCTGGGATAAATTCCCTTTTTCAGCTGTAGAGCTTAGCTGAATACTCTCCACAAAGCAGAATCAGAAAATACTTGCTTAAAATGATGTTTCTGGGATTAGCTTCTTGGAAGTCACATTTGGAAAGTCTCAGATGAGATAACCCCATGCAGAGAACAGGGACGTTAGAAAAATCCAAAGTGGGCGCGTCACGAGTTGCAAGGCTTTCAAGCACCAGAATGAAAAGAAAGTGACTATACTTCTTGGTACAGGGAAAGTTCTTGGAGTACTCCCAGAATGCACATTAAACTGCAAAATTACAAAAGGTAATGTCCAGGCAGATTCTTTAGCAGCTTACGGCTCACATGTTTTAAAATTTTCATCATTCTAGTTGGTCAAAGGTCATGTTAGAAGAGTTAAGATAACTTTACTCAGAATTCTAGCCTAACTGATGTCACGGTGGTGCTGCAGACTACTGTTTTAGAGAAGGTAAGGATTTATGGAATAGTAAATTTTGCCATCTGCTGCCCTCTCCCCAAATCAGATCTACCTGTTGCAGCTAAGTACAGATACATTCCAAATATCTATATACCACACTTAACATCCAAAGTACAACACAACTAGCTTATGCAAAGAAGTATACGTGAAATTACATTCTATGCTTTGGTGTGCCTGTGCTTTCTAAGAGAATTTCTGGGTAATTTTACAGGGAAATACATATGTGGTATGACAACAGGAAAAGAGCATTCATTTTCTTTTCTTTTCTTTTTTTTTTCTTTACAGTGAAAAGTCCCATTAAAATCCTATTAAAGTAGCATAAAGAGTGGCTCAAATCCTGTCAGGCAAACCTAAGGCTTTTCCCCAATTTCTGATACAAGCTTCCATGAACTTTGTTGTACATCACGTTTATGCCAACATGAAGGTTCCCTTCCAAGGAGTATGCAAGGAAACATACATCTGCTTAATGTTATATTATAAAACTGAGAGTTAATTTACCATTCCAATACATTTTCTCAGGATGCTCCAGATACTGAAGTCGTTTCTGGAAAACATAGGAGAAGGCAAGCTTGTTCTGGAAGAAGAAAAGAAAAATTAACAGTTAATCTTAATGCCACTGACACGAGGAAGGAAAAGCTACTGCCATTAATATAAACACCACAGGCATACACGTATAAATACCACAAAAATATGCCTGGTTGTAGAGAGAGTAAAAGAGGGTTTGTCTGGGGTTGTAGCTCTGATTACTGCTATCTTGGCCCCTGAAGTGTCACAGCAGATCCCCTGACCCTGGGGATCACTGATTGTTTCATTGATTATTTGAATGATTTCATTGTTATTCTGATCCTAATGATTCTCGTTCTCCCTCAGTGGTGTCCAACGTGCACCACCCCAGAGGTACATGCTCCTTTCCTGTGCTAGCACATCAGACTCCACTGTTTGGTTCAAGACACACTGGCCATATCTTGATACTTCAAACATTATTTTACTCTAGCTGCTAAATAATGTAAACAAAATGCCATCACAGGGCCCAGTTTAAAGTTAAGAAACTAAATGGAAAAATGCAAATGAACTATAAAGCCAAAATAAATTTAGGCCCAGCATTATACATTAGTACTTCCCCAAAGACCCTGAAGTTGAACAATATTTAGCATCTCTGGGTATATAGGAAACCCCTTACAAATTAACTTCTACAGAAGGAGCACTTTCAAAGCCTCTGCAGGGGTTTGGAGGTAGCCAAAAGGATGGTGGGTGTCTGTGGTCTGGATAAGCAGCCTGACAGGCTTGGGCATCCTGAAGCCAGGGCTGGCTGGCCAGAAAGAAGCCAACCTCACTTCCACAAATCACAGCAACAGCACTACCAAGGGGAGCAGTAAGAGGTGTCACACCAACTTTCTGAAACACTGGTAAAATAATACATTCTCTTTGGTTATCTTAGGTTATGGTAAGGGATGCTGGTTTAGCAGTTGCTGTTTAAAATATACCTATGTAACTAAAATACTAAAGAAAATATTGTCCTCTAAAGAACTGTTATTCTATAAACTAATTAATTTGAATGATAGAGGTTGATATAGTTTTTAAATAAATAAGATTTTCAAATCCTCCATGGTAAAATTCTGGTTATCTTTTTTAGAAACACACACTGCTCATTTGGCAGATTTGTCATCTAACCAATCTGCTAGATAAGTAGCCACAGATGGTATTTAAATCACATTCTCCACAATCCAGGACTATGAATCTCTGTGACATGAACAATGGAACCTAGGGACAGTATCCCTGCAATTGTCTATCATTTGCATGCACAATGCAGTTTTAGAGATGTGTACAGTTGACCCCTGAATAACATGGGTTTGAACCACACTGGCCCACTTATACGTGGGTGGTTGTTGTTGTTTTTATAAATGCAATATGGTACTGTAAATGTATTTTCTCTTCCTTATGATTTCTTAAATAACATTTTATTTTTTTAGCTTACTTTATTGTAAAATACAGTATATAATATGTATGACATACAAAATATGTTAATTGACTTACTGGTACATCTTCTGGTCAACACTAGGCTGTCAGTAGTTAAGTTTTTGAGGAGTCAAAAATTACACATGGGTTATCGACTGCCTGGGAGGTATATTGTTCAAGGGTCAACCATATAAACTAAATCTTCTATCTTTTGTTTAGGAAAAAGTTGGGCAGAAATGGAACAGATGCTAGAAGGTTGAGCCTGAAATAAGCTCTGTGAAGATTGAATGAGGGCCTGTAATCCCTCCCAACCAATACTACATTGACTATATTAGTATATAGGACTATTTTGGATTAAAGGCAAGAATAAATATTCCGGAAGACGTTGATAAAAGACATCCAAGGATTTTGGGTTTTGTTTTTTAATTTTCCATTTAGAAATCATTACAAGATTGCCAGCTAAGAATCCCACCTGGGAATATCCCACGTTCATTTTTATGCACATATCCTGTTATGGTGTTTTATGAAAATGTAGTAGATACTCATTCATCAGAAGGCCAGATCACCTGCAACATTATCTATTCCAGAGTACAACCAAAAGGTAGAGATAAAAGGGACTGTGAAAGGTAATGGACCATCACCAAGCCCAGGTATTTTCTTCTGTAAGACATGCAGAAGTGAACCCCTTCAGATCACATTGTGTTCAATAAGCTGATCAAAAGCAGGAAGAGAAACACCATCCTATGGGACAATCCCACAATGTGGAAGCTGTAGCACAGTAAAAGACCTCAGCTTGCTGACCGTAATCTGAGTCAACAGCACCAGGAGGCTGCCAAAAAGGCAGGTGCCATCTCGGATTGCCAAAAGGAGAACATCAGCTATAACATTCCTAAGGACAACTCTGCACTGATCAGACCAGAGCCAGAATTCAGATCCACGTGAATCTGAAAAGGAACTTTTAAAAGGAACCTTAACACTTTCACTCAGGAAATGTTATCAGAAGCTAGGCAAAGATGTCTGGAAAACATTTCTTATAAGCAACAGATGAAGGTAATATGCATTCCA
Organism: Canis lupus familiaris; assembly: GCF_011100685.1. NCBI lineage: Eukaryota > Metazoa > Chordata > Mammalia > Carnivora > Canidae > Canis > Canis lupus. The sequence continues at coordinate 64,235,271 of NC_049228.1, read as the reverse complement.
AAAGAAACTGGAGGTCTGGGGAACAGCAGGCATGGTAGAGGTCTTGGGGTATTCGAGGACAGGGCCAGAAGTAATACCATTCCCCCTGCCCTGTCTCCCTTCCAATGAGAGCATTCCCAATACACCTTTGCCCGCTTCGGTATTCTCCACAGCACTGACCAACACATGACATACTATGGTAGGCTCTCAAATATTAACTACATCACCCCCAAGATGGTATGCAAGCTCGCTGAGAGCTCATGTTTCATATGCTTCTTATCCCTGTTGCCTAGGACAGTGCCTAACACAAAGGAGGAGTTTAAGTAATTGTTGAATGAACTTTAGAATTTATAAGGCCTGTTAGCATGCATTAGCTTTTTCATAAAGAATTTGGTTTAATCTGTGCTACTCAAGTGATTAGGACTAGGACCACTTGAAGAAGTTATAGGATGCTGATAAAAAGGTCCATCTTACAATTAATTCTCAAAATGATAAAGATTCTTATTAAGTAAACATTTCAAACAGGCTGAATGATTCCTCTCTGTCATGGCCCAAAAAGGCATTCCTGTACTGGGTGGGAAGCTGATCTAGAATAGCTGGGCAAAGAATGTCACTAAACATCCTACAGGGAATGAGATGGACCACCACACAAAGAATTTTCCAGCCCAAAATGTTAGTGGTGCCAAAGTTGGAATACCTCCCACAGAGATACGAAAACTCTGAGTTTACATTTTGCAGAGGCTACATTAAGCAAGGAAACAGAACAAGACAAATTCATTTTAATAGCATTTTATTTGGGAATGATCCAGCATCATGGTGCTGTGAGTCATTCCTTTTCTCTCTCCTCTGATTTACAACTAATTGGACATTCATATCCTGGAAGAAGAAGAAGGAGGAGGAGAAGAAGGAGGAGGAGGAGAAGAAGAAGAAGGAGGAGGAGGGAGGAGGAGGAGGAGGAGGAGAAGGAGGAGGAGGAGGAGGAGGAGGAGGAGGAGGAGGAGGAGGAGGAGAAGGAGGAGGAGGAGGAGGAGGAGGAGGAGGAGGAGGAGGAGGAGGAGGAGGAGGAGGAGGAGGAGGAGAAGGAGAAGGAGAAGGAGAAGGAGAAGGAGAAGGAGAAGGAGAAGGAGAAGGAGAAGGAGAAGGAGAAGGAGAAGGAGAAGAAGAAGAAGAAGAAGAAGAAGAAGAAGAAGAAGAAGAAGAAGAAGAAAAAAAAAACCCAGCACCTCTGCACAGCATACCAGGATGCCCAAGCAATCCATCCATCTGTGTGCTCTTAAGGACCATGGAAGAGGTGGGGGAGCTGGCAGTGGCTGGTCCCTGAGCGAGCCAGCACTTTTTTGCCAGAGGAGGTGGAGGGTTATAAGGCAGTGAGAGGAGGTGGAGGGTTATAAGGCAGCGAGTGGGGGTCTGCCTGGCAACAGATGCTGCAACAGGAGGGACCAGATGCCCTGAGAAGAGACTCCAGTGGCCAGAGGAGGGAAGGTAAGAGAAGTAGACAAAGGGAACTAAAGGAAAGCATCTGCTGTCTGCCCCAAGAGGCAAGAGGCTGGCCCACAAACCTCTGGTACCCTTCCCACTTGAAGATCCCCCCAGGAGGCTATGGGTACACCCAAAGCCCCAAGTGCTAAGTACCTACCTCCTTCCCACTTTGCCACTACCCTTTTGCTTTTTTCATGCTCTTTACCCTTAGCAGGAAGTCAGCTCTGGTAACAAAAACCAAAAAGTTGTGCTATAGCCCCATCTTCTGGAAAAGAAAAGAAAAGCCCCCATCTATGAACCTGTTGAACTGTTAGAATCAAAGTAAACAAAGCCTTGGCTAAATAAGAAGTGTTCACTACTTCAAATGTGGAAGCAGTGGTACTTCTCATCAAACACCATGAGAAATCACGGTGATACAGTATCATAAGAAGATAATGACAATTTTCTAGCAATGGAATCCAAAGACATGAAATATTGTTGTCTAATTGATATTTAAATTAGCAGTTATGATGAAATTCAATGAGCTATAAGAAAACTCCAAAATAAAATGAATAGAAGTGCTTTATCAGAGAGAATGAAATTCTAAAAAAGAAATAAATTCTGGAGCTGAAGAACTCAATAAATGAGATGAAAAATGCATTAGAATGTACTGGAAACAGAACAGATCATATGGAAGAGAAGATGAGAGCAAGTTTGAGGACAGAAATATAGAGATGATTCAGGTGGAAGAGAATGAAGATTTTTAAAAAGTGACGACACCCTATTCAAACTCTCTGACTCCATTAGAAATGCCAATATAAGAATAATGGGTATCTCAGAAGAAAAAGAGAATGGAACAGTGCATTTAAAGAAATAATAGCTGAGAACTTCCCAAACCTTAGAAAGTAACTGGATATATAAGTCCAAGAAGCTAACAGAACACCTTACTGTCTCTCAAGGGAAAAAGACCTTCTCCAAGACATGTTATATTAAAACTGTCAAAAGTCGATATTAGGGATGCCTGGGTGGCTCAGCAGTTTAGTGCCTGCCTTCAGCCCAGGGCATGATCCTGGAGTCCCAGGATCGAGTCCCACATGGGGCTCCCTCCGTGGAGCCAGCTTCTCCCTCAGCCTATGTCTTTGCCTGTGTGTGTGTGTGTCTCTCATGAATGAATAAATAAAATTAAAAAAAAAAAAAAGTCGACGGTAAAAAAGCAATTTTAAAGGCATCCAGGAAAAAAAAAAAAAGTAACCTACAAAGGTCCCCCAGTGGGCTATTAGCAGATTTCTCAGCAGAATCTCTACAGGCCAAGAGAGAGGAGAGAGTGGCATGACATATTCAAAATATTGAAAGATAAAAACTGCCAGCCAAGAATACTCTACCTGGCAAAGCTATCTTATGCAGGAAAAATGAAGTCTTCCTCCCAAAGACTAAAGGAGTTCACCACCACCAGACCTGCCTTCACAGAAGTGTTGAAGGGAACTTTTCAAGTGAAGAAATGAAAAGATGAAAGTACACAAAATTCAATCTGATTAACAAGGCAAGTATAATGCTATAACTCTTTTTTTTAAGAATACTATATTAAACTTGTAATTACAGCATAAAGGAAAAGAGCATTGAAAGTAACTATAGTTACTAGAACCTGGTAACAAAATCATAGCATAAAAAGAGATAATTTGTAACAACAAAGGATAAAACCTTGGTAGGAAAATGAAAGCAGAATGCTATCAACAGAAAAAGGACTATTTTATCTATGAAATGTTTTATATAATCCTCATGGCTACCATAAAGCAAAAATCTAGAGCAGAGGCACAAAACATAAAATGGGGGAGACTGAGCAAATCACCATGGAAAACCACCAACACACAAAGGTAGAAATAGAAGGGACAAGAAACAATGGAAAGATAATCAAAAGCAAAAGATGAAAAAGCAGTAGTTAGTCTTCACATAACAACATACCTTAAATGCAAATGGACTTAACTTACCAATCAAAAGGCAGAGTAACTGGATGGATTAAAATAAAACAAGAGCCATGTACCTGGGTGACTCACTTGGTTGAATGTCCAACTCAGTTTTGGTTCAGGTCATGACCTTGGGTTGGGTTGTGAGATCAACCCCTGCATCATGCTTCATTCTCTATGCTGGGTGGGTGCAGGGGTTTGGGGGTTAAGGGGCTCCTGAGATTCTCTCTCTGCCTCTCCCTGCAATCCTCTACCCTTGGCTTGTGCATGTGCTCTCTAAAATAAATAAATAAATCTTAAGCGCACGTGTGCGCACACACACACACAAGCCAACTATGTGCTGCCTAATAGGAGCTCTAAAGACACACATAGGCTCAACATGAAAGAACGGATGATGATATTGCAAAATGACAAAAAAGAAAGAAAAAAGTTTGGTGTAACCATACTTATATCAGGGCAACACAGATTCCAAGCCAAAAAGGGTACTAAAAGACAAAGGTCATTATATAATGATAAAGGGGGGGGGGGTCAATACATCAAGAAGGTATAACAATCATAAATATTTACAGTCCCAACACCTGAGCACTGAATATGTGTTAAGTGCTGTTATGTAATAACAGATCTTAAGGCAGGCACTTGGGTGTCTCAGTTGGTTAAGTGTCTGCCTTTGGCTCGGGTCATGATCCCAGGGTCCTGGGATCAAGCCCCACATCAGGCTCCCTGCTGGGCGGGGGGTAGTCGCCTTATGGTTGTCCCTCTCCCTGCTCATGCTCATGCTCGCGCTCTCTCTCTCTCTCTCTCTCCCCCCCCCCCCCCCACACACACACACAATCTTTTAAAAAAAAAATAACAGATCTTAAGGAAGAAATTAAGAACAATATAGTAACTGTAGAAGCAATCAGTACCCAGTATCAGCAATAGATAGATCATCTAAAGAATGATGAAATCAAACCATACTTTAGGATAGGTGGGCTTAACAGATCTATACAGAACATTCTATCCAATAGCAGCAGAATACGCATTCTTCTCAAGTACACATGGAACATTCTTCAGGAAAGATCATATGATAGGTCACAAATCTTAGCAAATTCAAGACGACTAAAGTCATACCAACTATCTTCTCTGATCACAAATGCATGAAATTAGTAATCAATATGAAGAAGTGCGTAGATATTCAAATATGTAGAAACTAAACACTCTTCTACCAATGGGTCAAAAAAGAAATCAAAAGGGAAATAAAATATTATCTCCAAACTAACGCAAATGATAACACAACATATCAAGTATTGTGGGTTATGACAAAGCAGTTTTGAGAGGGAAATATGGCAATAAATGCACTGTGTGAAGAAATTAGATCTCAAACAACCTAACTTTATACCTCAAGGAACAAGTAAAAGAACAAACTAAGCCCAAGTTAGCGGATGAAAGAAAGTAATGAGGAGAAAAGTATAAACAAATAAAATAGGGAATGGATAGAAACGATAGAAAGGATCTGGTTCTTCAAAAATATAAACAAAACTGACAAACTTTTAGCTAAACTAAGAAAAAAACCCCTCAAAATTAGAAATAAAAACATTACAACTGTTACTACAGAAATACACAGAATCATAACAGATTACTGCCAACAAATTATAAAACCTAGAAGATATTGATACTTTTCTAGAACAATAACCTGTCAACACTTTGAATCAAGAAAGAGAAAATCTAAACAGACCAATAAATGAGGAAAGAGACTGAAACAGTAATTTAAAAAATTCCCAAAACAGAAGACCCCAGGATCCGACAGTTTCACTTAAGAATCTACCAAACATTTAAAGGAGAATTAGCACCAACCCTCCTCAAACTCTTATGAAATATCAAGGAGGAAGGACACTTCCAAACTCATTCTGTAAAGCTAGCATTACATGATACTAACATCAGATAAGAACACCACAAGAAAATTACGGATCAATATCCCTGATGAGTACAGATGCAAAAATTATCAACAAAATATTAACAAACCGAACTGAAGAACACATTAAAAGATTACATGCCATGACCAGGTGGGATTTATCTCTGAGATGCAGGTATAGTTCAACATACACAAATTAATAAATGTGGATCAATAAAATGAAAAACTAAAAATCACAGAACCATCTCAATAGATGCAGAAAAAGCATTTGACAAAATTCATCCTTTCATGACTAAAAACCTTAATAGATTGGGTAGGGAAGGAACACACCTCAACATTAAATAAAAGCTATAGGTGACAAACTCACAGCTAACGTTACACTCATTGGAAAGAAACTAAAAGCGTTTCCTCTAAGATTGGGAACCAGGAAGGCAAGGATGCCTACTCTCACCACTTGTATTTAAGAGAATACTCAATGTCCTAGCTGGAGCAATTTAGACAAGACAAACAAATCAAAGGCATCCATTATGATGGAGTGAGAAGTGATATGCATCTACTAGTAACCATACTTCAAATTTTGAATTCTGATCTTTTCCCAGGCTAACAACAAGTTGATAATCTCTCATGATGCCAGATAGTGGGAGCTCCATCCCCCAGGTCAGCCACACAGTCACAAGGGTAAACAAACAATACACTTACAACCATTCTGCACTCACACAACCATTCTGTTTTTCCCTGGTAGTACAATATTCAATAAATTACAGGGGATATTCAACATTTTATTATAAACAAGGTTTTGCATTAGATGGTTTTGCCTGTCGGCTAATGTAATATTCTGAGGACCAAAATATTTGCATCTCGACATGTAATCAACATAAAAAATTGAGATACTTTTACATTTATTCCCATCTTAAGTCTTTAAAATTCAATGTGTATTTTACACTTAGAGCACATCTCAATTTAGCTCAATTTTCAAGTTAAAGTGAAGTCTAGCCTTACCAAAACAATAAAATGTCACTTAATGAAAAAATAGCTTCATTTTTACAATTTAAACTTGTATTAATTAAGACTAAATATTCTGTCTCACACTAGCCACATTTCAAATGTTCAAAAACCACAGGTGGCTAGTAGCTACAACTGGACATGCTGGATTTTTGTGATTGCTTCTAAGTCTGCAGGGGAAAAAACAAAAATCATTCAAACATGGGAGTCTAAATCAATGGGAGACAGTTCATAACCTAATCATTAAGAAAATGCTAAGTCTTCCACAGTATTACTTAAAGGAGAGACAATAAAATTTTTTAATCATTAGGTAGCAAATTTAAAACTTTTTAAATGATTTATACTGAAAAGGATATGTTTCTATATTTAAAAATTTCACTACCCCCACCAGGACAAAAGAAAAAAAAATCCCTATTGATACTAGATGAAGGAGGTATTAGTTCAGGCAGAAGAAGTAAGAACAGAGGAGAGTAGCTATCAGGCTAAAACCATAGATTGATTATTCTCTTCCCTTGTAGTCTTTCTGAGAGTCATTATATCCTGAATTCTATGCTTCCTTTTTTTCTTCACACAGAGAGAAAACACCCTGTACCAGGGACTGAGAGTGATATGTCCTGGTTCTATTTTCAAGCATACAGATGACATTACGACGATCTGCACAACAGCACAATAACTAGTTTTGAGGGAGAAGTCCCACCACAGTGGTTCTATCTGTGTAATACAAATGGTTCAGTGCGTTATCCCATTACTCCCCGCCTACCCAGTGCTGAGGACAGACCCCAAACTGAACCAAATTATTCATGAAGTGTGACTAACAAATGCTGTGCTAGAATCTCCCTTATTCTGAAAAAAAAAAAAAAAAAGCTGGTCAAGTTCAGGACATCACAATCCCCCAAGTCTTTAAGGTAGTCTTACATGGCAGAAACTGTATGTAAGGCTCAGCCTGACACAGCCTCCCAATCTACCTGATGGATACCAGGCCCACTGTCTTCCTGCTCTTGCTCCATGGATAGCTCTGGTAAACACAGAACAATGCTCTTTGCTCATGAAGACTTGGAAAAAAAGTAGAAAAGATATTTTAAAATGAAGGCAGGCGAACTTAAGCTTTGGCTGAAAGGAGATGCCAGGTGTTTGATGATTTTCAGGTTTGCTTCTTTCAGGAGGCCACATGAGCCACACAGGTCTTGCTGAATGCTTCCTGAAATAGCATTATCCTCAAGTGTGGGCTCTTTCTCACAGAGAATAGAAGAGAATCACAGGATGCCACCAGGGCCACTGCCCACACTCTCGTCACAGCCTACCTGCACAACCTGCGGCAAACCTCCAAGTCCAGACTACACAGCTGTACAATCACCTTATCTGGCAGCAGCTAAATCTGTACTGAGAACAGACTAATGCCTGGGACAGTTCAGAGTCTCACGGCAACCAAGTTTCAGAGTCTTACCTGTACATCAGTCTTAACAAATTTTAAACTTTTCTTGTTATTTTTATAAAATATGTATTTTTATAAAAATTAGTATGAAAACATTCATAGTCATTGGCGATATCATCTCCCTACTAAATTAGCTTCTCAATTTGTATGAGCTTTCTGCATATTATAAATATTTTACTTACCACCTACATTGCAGAAAACTTTTTCCAAAATCTATCCTGGTCTTCTGATCCTGTTTATAGTATAATTTGCCAAACCAAGTCTGGGGAGGCGATACAAGTTATATCATAATCTATATTTGAAACAAATAGATATCTTTCACTATTTTCTCTATGGACAAGATAAAAACAATTCATCATTCCATTAATAATCACTGCAGGACAATGACTGCTTTAGCCAATGGTCTCTCTTGTGACAGGATACCGGTGGGCTGAGGACAGTGTTTTTAAAATAATCCGATTCCTATCTTCAGGCTAGAAGGTACCTCCTTTCATCAAACACATCACTCCGGGGAGACTTTAAGCATGGGTCCTCCTCCCTTGAGGTCTCTCTCCAGCAACTATCTGAGAAATGATCAAGAACCAAACATGCTGCTTGTCAGCAAGGGGATTTTAAAAGCAGCTCTTACATTTTAATAATGTAAAACACCGAGGTAGGCTAGTGTTCACACACTGCTTAATTTCACAATTCTTTATTTTCCCTATCTTCATTTATCCCATTATTTGTGTACATGTCTCCCACTCACTGAAGTGTGATCTCCCCGAGATTAGGGATTGTCTTATTCTCCTCTGTATCCCTCACAGTACAGAGTATCTTGCATTTACCACATGCTCAGTGTATTAAAATTAGTGGTTTTCCCTAACATCTCAAGTTAAAATGGGCCAAAGAAAGAAAAACAGTGAAAAAAAAGATATGGGTAAGTAGCAAGTGAAGTATGAAGAACACAATCAAATTCTACTCTAAGTCACTTAAGAAAACATTTTCAAAACCAGATTTCTTAACACATATTTTTACTTGTACTTAACACTTAAACATTTGTTCATATTAAATATTGAGGGAATCATAAATTTAAGTAGAATATTCATTTGGATATTCAGAAAAGCAAAAAATCTAATTCTCATGTTTGATTCAAGATCAAATCAATGAACTAAATATCTAAGAAAATAATTTCATAGAACAATTTTAATACATCTTTAACTGTAATGCTGAAAATTTGTATGCATACTTATATTACATATTTTGAACTTATCTGTGTATATCTATTTGCAGAATGTACTTACTATATAACTCTTCTCAACTAACAGAATTCTTCTCCCTCCACCCAAATCCTTTCTTCCTCAAGTCTCAATTTAAATACAGGTGACCTTTGAACAACCAAGGGGTTATGGATGCCAACCGCCCCCCCCACACACACAGCTTAAGATCTGTGTATAACTTCTGACTTCCCAAAACTTAACCGCTAATAGTCCACTATTGGACCAGAAGCCTTATGGATAACATAAACAGTTTAGCACATATTTTGTATGTTATATGTATTATATACTATATTCTTACAATAAAGTAAGCTTGAAAAAATGTTAAGAATATCACGAGAGAGAAAATACATTCATAGTACGGCATGGTGTTGATTGAAAAAATCCACATACAAGTGGACCCACAGTTTAAACCCATGTTGTTCAAGGATCAACTGTATAAGTCTAACGAACAAAGCTTATAGTTGAATCTAATCATCTTTAATTTCTATTATACAACTGATGCTTACTAATCACCCAAACTGAAATAGTTTTCCAAAGGAGACTGCCACTGGAAATAAACTATAAAATTAAATTCACAAAATTGAAATTAGATTTTAAAATAATGTTACAAGAGTCAATTATGGCTGTAATAAAAAAGTCATTTCATTTTCACAAATTATGGATAATCTTACTTGAAACATTTTTTACATGGTCCATCTGGAATACAGTTCATAAATATCTTTAAGAAAGGGTGAAAGCCCAGGTGGCTCAGTGGTTTATCGCCACCTTCAGCCCAGGGCGTGATCCTGGGGACCTGGGATCGAATCCCATGTTGGGCTCCCTGCATGGAGCCTGCTTCTCCCTCTGTCTATGTCTCTGCCTCTCTCTGTGTCTCTCATGAATAAATAAATAAAATATTTGAAAAAAAAAAAAGGTGAAAGCAAGTCATGTTTAAAGAAGTATCACTTGGGTAAATGCATTCTCATCACTGGGGGAACATATTTACAAGTTATGCAAAAAGTATCAAGTTTCATTTTTGGAAATGTACTACTTCTTTCTACCCCTTAGCTCCTGGTTAGAACAAAGAACTATAGGAGGTGCAATTCATTCTCTCTAATATCTGAAAGGGTAAGTTTCTACATGCACTCTTATTCACCTCTCCATTTATTTCTTGAGAACATGGAAGGCTGTTGTTCCAGAATTACTTCAATTCTTATTATTCACTAAATTCTAAGCTTTGTTGAACTGGCAATTAGAACACAACAGATAGTCAATGTTTCTGAGATAAACTTTATGCCAGTTATTTTTCTATTAATTAGGAATCTGTGTTGAATAAACTGCCCCACAGTGCATTTTTAATACAAAATAATTCTTCCACAGTAACAATGATTTTAAAAAGCTATTTGTATACTTTGAGAAACTAAGGAAGTTAACCTGAACAACACACATGTTCTGTGACACTAGAGAGTGCCACAGGTAGTGGTTCAAAGTTTGGGATAAAGATTCCTAGAAAAAAATAACAACAATAATTAATTAATTAATTTAAAAAAAAAGATTCCTAGAGAAGACAACAAAAAGCCTTAAGGTAAACAAGAAAAATTACAACGTGGATTTCATTAAAATTAAAAACTCCAGTATAAGATATTAAAAGCATCTGTTCATCATTAAACAAATGGAAAGGCAAGTCTCAAACTATGAGAAAATATTCGTGCTATGTATATTTGATAAAGGATTATATCCAGAATATAAATAGAATTTCTACAAGTCAGTAAGACAAAGACACAATTTAAAGTAGGCAAAACTTTCTGATACCTCACAAAAGATATAAAAATGGCTAACCAACATAAACAAGCACGCAAAATCATTTAGGAAATGTAAATTAAAACCACAATGAGATACTATGTTATATCAATAAAACAACAAAGGTTAGCGAGTACAAGGAGCACCTGAAAGTGTCACAATAGTGTTGAGAAATGATGTAATGACTTTGAAACAGTTCAGTTACATTTCATAGACTTAAACATACACTTGCCCTAAGGACTCCCAAAACTCGGTTCCTATATAATGAAGAGAATGAAAGCATGTCCATAAAAAAGATGCATGTATGAACATTTAAAGCAGCTTTATTCGTAACACTTTCAAACTAGAAACCCCCCTAATACCTGTCAACAAGTCTATACAGATAAGCAAATTATAGCACATTCAGCCACACGACAATAAAAAAACAACACAGATACACACAATAGGAATGAATCTTAGAAGCATTATGTTGAGTGATTAAAGTTAGTCTCAAAAGAAATATATACTGCAATGAGTCCATATATAATGTACTTTAAGAACAGCTAAGATTGATGTACAGTAACAAATCAGAACAGTGAGGGTCTGTGGAGGATGAGGACTGACTGGAAGGCAGAGGGAAATTTCTGGAGTGATGGAAAGGTTCTGTGTCTTGACTAGGGTGTTAGTTACATGGGTAGGTGTATTTGCCAAAACCCATCAAATCCTATATTTAAGATCTGTGAATTTCACCGTATACACATTTTATTTCAACAAAGAAACAAAAAGAACCGACAATGTAATTTACTGGTACAGATCAGCATTTCTCAAACTTTTTGTTCTGAAGATCGATTTAACTCTTAAAAATTACTGAGGACACAAAGAGTTATCTTTTACTGTGGATTATAACTACCACTACTAACTATATTAGAAAAAAGTTCTAAAACAATTTTTAGTTATTAACTCATTTAATTACAGTATGATCCATGTTAAATTGACATTTTTAATGAAGAAATAACTCCATTTTCCAAATAAAAATAAGAGTAGTATCATGACAGATCATCCAGACTATATATATATATAACATATATAAATCAAAGAAAAAACAGTGGCCTAATGACACGTTAGACCATATGGACTCAACAGGTATGTAGAGAACACTCCATCCCCAAATATACAATCTTTTCAAGTGGACATGGAATATTCTCCAGGTAGATCACAAGATAGGCCATAAAACAATAGATTTAAGATAAACCATGTCAACTATATTTTGCAACTATAACCGTTATGAAGTTTTTTTTTTTAAGATTTATTTATTTGAGAGAAAGCAGGGGCAGAGCAGGCAGAGAGAGAGGAAAAGAGAATCTTAAGCAGACTCTGTGCTTAGCACACAGCGTGACATGGGACTCAATCTCATGACCTGAGCTGAAACCAAGAGCTGACAGCTTAACTGACTGCACAACCTAAGTGCCCCACGACTACAACAGTATGAAACTAGAATCAATGACAAGAAAAAACTGGAAAAAAATGCATGAGGGGTAAACAAAGTTCTACTAAACAATGGAAGGTCAACAAAGAAATCAAACAGGAAATCAAAAATTACTTTGAGACAAATAAAAATGTTAACGCAATGTTCCAAAATCTAGGAGTACAGCATAAGCAGTTCTATTAAGGAAGCTTATAGTGATACAGGCCCTCCTTAAAAAGAAATATCTCAAATAATTTAATCTTACAGCTAAAAGAATTATAGGAAGAAAAAAACAGAACTATAGGAAGAACAAAGCCCGAAGTTACTATAAGCAAGCAAGCAAATAAATAAATAATAAAACAAACATCAGAGTGTAAATAAATGAAATAGAAACCAGAAAGATAATAGAAAAGATCAATGAAAATAAGAGATAGTTCTTTGAATAGGTAGAGAAAATAAACTTTTAGCCAGCCTCAAGAAAAAAAGAAAGCACCCCCCAAATAAAATCAGAAATCAAAGAAGAAAAACCACAGCCAACACCACAGAAATACAAGAGGCTGTAAGAAACTATTGCAATTATCTGCCAACAAATTGAACACTCTAGAAGAAATGGTTAAATTCCTAGAAACAGACAATCTTCCAAGACTGAATCAGAAACCAAAAATCTGAACAAACAGAAGTAATAAAAATGAATTAGCAATCAAACTCCCAACAAAAGTTCAGAACCAAATGAATCACAGCTGAATTCTATAAAACATTTAAAGAGTTAATACCTATATTTCTCAAACTATTCCAAAAAATGGAAGAGGAAGGAACATTTCCAGGTTTGTTCTGAGGCCAGAATTACCCTGGTACCAAAGCCAGACAAAGACACTACAAAAAAAGAAAATTACAGGCCAATATATCCCTGAAGAACAAAGATGTAAAAATTCTCAACAAAGTATTAGCAAGTCAAATTTAACAATACATTAAAAGGATTATACAGCATGATCAAGTGGGATTTATTCCAGGGATGCAGGATGGTTCAATATCCACAAATCAATCAATATGATACACCATATTAACAAAATGAAGGGTGAAACTCATATGCTTATCTCAATAGATGCAGAAAAAGCATCTGACAAAATAAAACATCCATTTATGACAAAAACTCTCAACAACGTGGTGGTATACAGGAATCATACCTCACATGATAAAGACTATATATGATAAACACACAGCTAATATCATATTACACGGTGAAAAGCTGGAAATTTTACAATCAGAAATAAAACAAAGATGCCCTCTCTCATTATTTTCATTCAACATAGTACTGCAAGTCCCAGCCACAGCAATCAGACAAGAAAAAATGTCATCCAATTGGTTAATGAAGAAGTAAAACTGTCACTATCAGCAGATGACCTGATACTATATAGAGAAAACCCTAAAGACTCTACCAAAAAAACCATTAGAATTGATATAGTCAAGTTGCAGTGTACAAAATACAAAGAAATATGTCATTTTTTATACTAATAATGAAGTAGCAGAAAGAGAAATTTTAAATATCTCATTTATAACTTCATCAAAAAGAATAAAAATTACTAGGAATAAATTTAACCAATTTGGTGAAAGACTTATGCTCTGAAAACTGTAAGATACTGATGCAGGAAACTGTCAATGACACATGTAAATGGAAAGATACTCCATGTTCATAGGCTGGAACAACTAATATTACCAAAATGTCTGTAATACCCCAAGTTATTTACAGATTCAGTGTAGTCTCTATCAAAATACCAGTGACAAGCTCCACAGAGCTAGAACAAAAAATCTTAAAATTTGCTTGGAACCACACAAGACCCCAAACTGCCAAAGCAATATTGGAAAAGAAGCTATAGGTATCACGCTCCCTGATTTCAAAATATACCACCAAAGCTACGGTAATCAAAACAGTGGGATACTGGCACAAAAAGACTCAAATCAGTAGAACAGAGAGCCCAGAAATAAACCCATGTCTATATGGTCAATAAATCTACCACGAAAGAGGCAAGAACATACAATGGAGAAAAGACAGTCTCCTCAATAAATGGTGCTGGGAAAACTGAATAGCTACATATAAAAAAATAAAACTGAACACTTTCTTACACCATATACAAAACCAAACTGGATTAAAAGCTTAAATGTAAGACTGGAAACCATAAAACTCCTAGAAGAAAACACAAGCAATAGACTCTTGAACATCAGTCTTAGTAGTATTTTTTTTGATATGTCTCCTCAGACTAGGGCAACAAAAGCAAACTATTGGTACTACATCAAAATGAAAAGCTTTTGCAAAGGAAATCATCAACAAAATAAGTGAAAGAAGGTATTTGCAAATATTATATCTGGGTAAGGGGTTAATATCCAAAATGTATAAAGAACTTACACAACACAAACACACAAAAAAAAGTAAAAGCGGGCAGAAGACCTTAATACTTTTCCAAAAACAACATACAGATGGGTAAGACACATGAAAAGACACTCAACATCACTCATCATACAAATGCAAATCAAAACCACAATGATATATCACCTCACATCCATCAGAACAGCCATTATCAAAAAGACTAGAAATGACAAATGTTGGCAAGGATGTGGAGAAAAGGGAATCTTCATGCATTGTTGGTTGGTATGTAAATTGGTGTAGCCACTGTGGAGAACAGTATGGAGGTTCCTTAAAAAATTAAAAATAGAACTACCAGGTGATCCAGCAATTCACTTCTAGGTATTTTTCTGAAGAAACCAAAACACTAATTCAAAGATATACACACCCCCATATTCATTGCAGCATTATCACAATAGCCAAGATATGGAGGCAACCTAAGTGTCCACTGGTAAATGGATAAAGAAGATGTGGTGTATATATAATGGAATATTACTCAGTCATAAGAAAGAATGAGCTCTTGCTGTTTGTGATAATGTGGATGGGCCTAGAGCATATTATGCTAAGTGAAAACTGTTAGAGAAAGACAAATACCACATGATTCCACTCATGACAAATGAACAAATAAAACAGCAACAGAGTCATAAATGTAGAGAACAAACTGGTGGTTGCCAGAGAAGAGGGAGGTGGAGGATAGGCAAAATAAGAGAAGATGATTAAGAGGTATATACTTCCAGTTAAAAAAAAATGATCCACAGGGATAAAAAGGAAGCATAGGGAAGACAGTCAATAATACTACAATAATGTTGTATGGTGATGGTAACTAGACTTATTGTGGTGAGCATTACAGAAATGTTGAATCACTGTTGTCCACCTAAGACTAGTATAACATTATATGTCAACTACAACAAAAATTTTTAAAAATTATCAAGTGAAAATTAAAAAAACCTACAAACATTCATTTCACAAATACTCATTGAATTTCAACTACTATGACTGGTTTTGGGGATAACAGAAGGCAGGATCAATAAAATATTTAAGAACATTTATAGTTGAGATACTTCTGTTTCAAAATTTTCTGAGGGCACCAGGATGGCTCAGTGGGTTAAGCATCCTACTCTTGATTTCAGCCCAGGTCATCGTCTCAGGGTCATGTGATCAAGCCAGGAGTGGGGCTCTGCACTGGGCGTGCAACCTGTTTAAGATTCTCTCTCAAAAAAAAAAAAAAAGATTCTCTCTCCCTCTACTTTTCCCCTCCCCAACCCTCTCTCTTGGGCCCTCTCCCTTTAAAAAAAAAACAAAAACAAAAACAAAAAAGAACATACCATCACAAGAACAAGGTCATTTTCTGGATTCTGCTTTAAAACCTGGCGCTTCTTCATCTAAATAGCTTTAAAGAGATTAGAAATCATTAAGAGGGATCCCTGGGTGGCACAGCGGTTTGGTGCCTGCCTTTGGCCCAGGGCGGGATCCTGGAGACCCGGGATCGAATCCCACATCGGGCTCCCGGTGCATGGAGCCTGCTTCTCCCTCTGCCTATGTCTCTGCCTCTCTCTCTCTCTCTCTCTCTCTCTCTGTGACTATCATAAATAAATAAAAATTAAAAAAAAAAAAAAGAAATCATTAAGATATTTGAAGCCAATATTAAGTATTTTAATAAGATAAAACTAAAAATTTCCAACTATAATTCATCTATAGTAGTTTACCTAATTGCCTAAAAAAATTAATATGGCTTTTCATATTATCTTAATGTTTAAATCTGGGAGTAAAACTAGTTTCTTCAGCCACTCAACTCAAAGAATTTCAGCCTCAATTGCTTCAATCTGATATTATGAAAATCATACTGTCTTACAATTAAAGAAAATAAGGTTTACCCTCCGAAGTTAAGATTTATTTCCATAGTCTTAAAAATAGTTGTTCCTTAGTCATGTAACATTAATTAAAATTGTAATTTAGGGGGATCCCTGGGTGGCTCGGTGGTTTAGCGCCTGTCTTTGGCCCAAAGTATGGTCCAGGAGTCCCGGGATCTGGTCCCACATCGGGCTCCCTGAACAGGGCCTGCTTCTCCCTCTGCCTATGTCTCTGCCTCTCTCTCTCTCTCTCTCTCTCTGTGGGTCTCTCATGAATAAATAAAATCTTTAAAAAAATTGTAATTGTAATACATATGGAGATTTAAGATCTTTGGAGGGGAAAGGTCTTTGAATGTATCTTATATATGAAATATTTTATAAACTTAATATATTAAAGTCAACATAATTAAAATACGTAAGATTTACCTACACAGGGGAGTTAAATCCCCAAATCCTACCTATCTTCATTTTAATAAAAGTGAGCTTTGACAGGTCTTTAAAAAAAAAGACCGCATCACTTACAAACCTTTTCTTGCATGACTGATACTGTAATGTACCTTCTACCAACTTCCAAGTTTGAATTCAGTTTTCTCTGCATAACTAGAATGCCATTCTGAAGCCTCTTATCAGCCAGTGCCATGACTTAGGGCTGAGTCAGATGTGAAGGTGATGGGGTTAGCTGACAGCTGGCTATTTAACCTGCTCTGAGACATCTCCAGCTAAAATTAGCCTCGAATCTTGGAAGCAAGTTGGTACAAGTCTAAGAGAACTTTAAGACTAGTCATATGCCTTTCTAATTATTGCACATCTTTTAAAAAATCTAACAACTTAGTTTCTTATTTTAAGTTTACTGGGATAATTTTATGTAGTTACTAAATATTACTATTTGATTTTGCTATATATTTTTCTAACTTGAGATTTTTCATTTTTTAAATTAGAAAATGTTTATGATTAATAAATTTTAGTAAATCTGGCTCTGAGGATGCCTGGGTGGCTCAGTGGGTAAGCGTTTGCCTTCAGCCCAGGGTGTGATCCCAGAGTCCCATAATTGAGTCCAACATCGGGCTCTCTGCATGGAGTCTGCTTCTCTCTCTGCCTCTCTATCTGTGTATCTTGTGAATAAATAAAATCTAACCAAAAAATAATCTGGCTCTGCATAGCAAAGAGGTTAGATAGTTATAGTTGTTTTATGAGACATTTTACTTGTTTTGATTTTAAGTCAAAATCACATATTCAGAATTTCAGACTGTTTTCATGCTGGCTTTCTAAAATTTAGGATTCACTGATCAATTTAGTAACATAGTAAGTTTACTTCCTACTCCTGTTAGTATCACCACTACTGAATTAACAGGAGAGCCTATAAAATCATCACATTTCCAAGCCAAAACAGACTGATGAGAACTTAAAGTAGTCTCCCCTGATTCGTGGTTTCACTTTCTGCAGCAATTTCAATGTCTGAAAGCAGAGATCCTCCTGATTTATTGTCACAAAGTCAATAGCAGCCTAATGCTATGTCATAATACTTAAGTCATTCACCTCACACCTTTTCATGAAGGCATTTTTATCATCTTACATCATCACTAAAAGGATGAATACAGTATAGTAAGCCATCTTGACATAAGAATACATTCACATACCTTTCATTACAGCATATTGTAATTTCCTATTAATCTTTTACTGTGCCTAATTTATAAATTTATCACAGGTGTGTATGTATAGAAAAAAACATAGTGTACATAGGGTTTGGTACTACCTGTGGTTTCAGATACCCACTGGTGATCTTAGAAAGTACCCGCTGCCCTGCAGATTAAGAGGGACTACTGTACCTAGGAACTAGTCTTTCGGTTTTGAAAGATGTCCTTTTGGGCAGCTGGACCCGTCACTTTAGGCCTACTTCACAGTGCTCAGCATTAGTTGAGAGGAAGGACAGAAAAATGGACCTTCTTCGCCCAGGGACAGGATTCTCATCCTTATCTCTAGGAGTAACTAGATTTCATGCAATAGGTACTAGAACAGATATGAAGTAACTGACATGAAGCAAAGTAAGCAAATCGTGGTAAGGCCGTTTTGACCTAGAGGAAGTGGTTTTAATGACACAGAAACTGATGAAATGCCATGGTGTGTATGGCATAGAACAGAGCCAATGATCTTCCTTCCTGTCTCACAAAAAGGCTTACTTACCTAAGCCTCAGAATGTGAACAGCTAAGGAGCAGAAAGTCATCAAGATGGTGAGCAGAATCTTCTAATATTTCCCCACATTTCATAAAGGAAATGGGACTGTTTTATTGCTAGCAATTTTGTTGGCAGGGCAAGGAAAATACAACTTTCCTGCCTATATCAGACTTTTTTTTTTTTTTCCTTAAAGAAAGAAAAAGCATTTTCTTAGACTTTATACTAAGGAATGTACTGTCTTGGAACCTGAAATATGCTCTCACTGGATAGGCAGTGCAAGGCATGGTGAGAACCCAGAGTAGATCTGAGTACATAATGACCACAGCTGATCCTTGAACACAACTCTGGAGCAAGAATGTGTTTAATGGGCTGTATGTTACCTGAACATTGTAGACAAGTGCTTTGGATCCCTGAAACAAGAGTGGGGGACTATGCAAAAAATAGTTACAAGACACAAAGAGAAGCGAAGGTGGACTGCATGATAGAGGTGCCAATACCACTCCCTTTCCATGGATCTGGACCTTTTAGGCTTATTTCCCTTTAAGCCACACCTACATTTTTAGAATGACTATAACAATTTGACTGTGATCTGCTTTAGCCAGTTCAACAGCCTGATTTAACTTCCTTTTTTTTTTTTTTTTTTTAAATGATCTGAGATGCTTCTGACTGCTTACCATCAAGACAGAATTTCTAGGGATAGTTGAATTTCTAGTTCCTTCCTGCTCTGTGACATATAATAACCTCCATGGTGTTATTCAAAATGTATGTTAGTTTCCCTTTGGTTTCCTTTCTGATTGCTTTGGGCATAGTGGAATACCTGTACTGTAAATGATAGCATTCTTCCTCTTTCCTAAGTAGGTTTCTTCTGCTAAGAAAGACTACACAGTACCCTAAAATGCACAATCAGATCCAAGTAGTATACCTGGCCTTCTGATATTTTCTTGTTCTGACAGATTATATCAATCATATACTGAAGGAAAAAAAAAAAAAAAACGCTTGGTTTTCACTAATAAGACAATGTATAATTGCTGAGGAAAAACAAGTCATTTCTACAAAAACATTACACCTGTAATTATTCCTGCATCCTTTGGAGTACTCTACCTTTGGCAGGAAGTCAGTAGATAATGGAGGTTAAAGGAAAAGAAAATGATTTTTTTTTTCCCCTCTAGGACTGCTTAAGAACAGATACCAGATCTGTTTAAAATTGGCAGAACTTTCAATATGTTCATGTGTTCTTTTGCATGCTCATGTTAATACAAGTGGAAACTTACAAAGGCCCAGAAATTTATAAGGTTGCATGTCCATTTTAATTTGTAATACCATCCAGCATTGAGCCAACACCAGAAACATGCTTAATAAAGGCTTTGGAACTATGTTGTTCATTCATAGTAAATTATTACATAAAAGAAACAAGCAGAACTGAATTAAAGACTGGGACAAATTATCTTAAATTTCAGACTAAGAAGCCTTTGTCTAGGTATATAAATTTCTGTTATTCTAAATATCTATAAAGATTCTAAATTTTAAGAAAAGCATAGAGGCTCTGAAATTAGGAAACCTGGTTTGAGCGCAGATCCTATAATTGATTGGCTAAGTGATTTGGGACAAGTTAATTAAATTTTCTGTGATTCCTGCTGGGGATTTACCCCAAAGATACAGATGCAGTGAAATGCTGGGACACCTGCACCCCAATGTTCATAGCAGCAATGTCCACAATAGCCAACTGTGGAAGGAGCCTCAGCGTCCATCAAAAGATGAATGGATAAAGAAGATGTGGTCTATGTATACAATGGAATATTACTCAGCCTTTAGAAACGACAAATACCCACCATTTGCTTCGACGTGGATGGAACTGGAGGGTATTATGCTGAGTGAAGTAAGTCAATTGGAGAAGGACAAACATATGGTCTCATTCATTTGGGGAATATAAAAATTAGTGAAAGGGAATAAAGGGGAAAGGAGAGAAAATGAGTGGGAAATATCAGTGAGGGAGACAGAACATGAGAGACACCTAACTCTGGGAAATGAACAAGGGGTAGTAGAAGGGGAGGTGGGCGGGGGGATGGGGTGACTGGGTGATGGGCACTGAGGGGGGCACTGGACAGGATGAGCACTGGGTGTTATGCTATATGTTGGCAAACTGAACACTAATAAAAAAAATAAAACTTTCTGCGATTCAATTTCTTCATTCATAAAATTGAGGATATGATAATCCCTGCCCTTCCTATAACTGATAGATAGTTCGTGAATCAAAAGCTATCGAGCTTGTAAAAGTACTTTATATACATCAATTTATAACTCAAATGTGAACTATAGCCATTAATATTGTGCAGAATATTGTAAACAGCCCTGGGTTTGAAGTTGATATAATACATTTGGAAGACAGCAGCTTCAGAAACTGACAGACCCAGGTTCTAGCCATCCTGCTACCCCGACTGTACTTCTGTGGGACACTGCCCACTTTAGAGAGCAAGCAGCTGAGGTATGGAAAGATTACATGCTTACTAAAGCTGTACTATGTCACAGAGCCAGAACAAAACTCTAAAGAGAAGAGAAAGCACATTACGCTGATGGTTCTTAATCACCTTCTGATCAGGTCATACATTCAGCTACTAGAATGTGTAGCAATATACTTAAGGTATTAAGAGACTGAAAATGCCAAAGCACCAAAGCAAAAGAATACTGTGAAGAATCTATGGTTATCACTTATCTACTGTGGTAAGGTTCACCCACAGAAGCCTGTTTTCCTGAGAATAGCTAACTGCCTCAAACGTGCTCTCCTATGGTCCAGCAAGGACACTACTTTACTTCAGCCCTGGTGTGATGTTATGTTCTCTCTCACCTCTTCCCAGAAGTTGGCTGTACCCTGCTGTACCATGTATTACATTATCTACTTAGATCATTATTCCATCATAATAGTATGCATTCTTGATAACAGTTATTTACATTTTCCACATTGTCAGATGCACTGGCACAACATTTCCTGGTTAAGAACCAGGATATGTAATTTATGGGAGTCACTGCTGAATTTACAAGGAACTGGCTTTGAGAATATTTACAATGGCAACATGGAATTTCAACCTAAGATTTCAAATCCTGCCTCCACATCGTGTTACAGCAACATGACTCAACAGATTATATTCTATGATTAGGATATATTATATTTTAAGCAGTCAATAAGTTTTGAAAGAGTTGTATAAAAACCATGTTTCTCTGAAGATTTAATGGTGCAAAGAGGAACAAACTGTTAAAGGAACTCAGTATTTTTAAAGCAATTACTTCTCAGTTTATTTTACCTTGGAAATCCTTGTTATCATATATGATGTTTCCTGAAAGAGGAAAGTTCCTCCTAAGCTAACAAAGCAAAGCAAACAATACTGAAAAACTGTCTGTCCCCAGAGGCAGCTTTCTCCTTTAGGCAAAATTTAGATTAGCACAGCTCCGATGGGAAGGAGATACTTCAATATATTTGTAAAGACCAAGTCCCATATGGATCAGAAGTCAAGATAGATTTCTAACACATGAATTACTGGAACTAAGAAATGTATCAAGTAAGGAGAAAAAGGCAGGGCATTAAAAGACTAAGTTATCTTGAAAGATATTTCCTAGGGATTCAAAACCCTGTGTTCACCTGGAGGGTGTATGTCCAAATAGAGCAAGATGCCAAGCAAGAATGTCCATTTTATTAAACAGTTAACTTCTTCCTTTTGATATTCTGAGGATTATAAGTATATATAAAGCAAACTTGAAATAGGAATTGGATATTTACCTAAGAGATTCAAAAAGCCTAGGGATCAAAAGGAGAAGTAATGAGATCTCTGTGTGGGGAAAGTAATCTCAAGGGACCAAGGAATGAACAACAGAGCTTTAAGCCTCCAGTCACCTCTTGTTTACACTTCTGACAATATAAGTTTACAACCAGCTTTATGGAGGCCAGGCACACCTTTCTACTCACAATAGAAAGAAAAGCCATGTTTCAGTTTAACTGTATCGTTGTAAAATATAATGGAAATCAACCACAGGAGACCTTAAACGTGGGGACAATTTTCCTTATTTCACATTTACCAAAGGTAATAATGTTATTCCAAGATCAACACTTTCATTTCAGCTACCTCTTCCCCAAATTTCATTTTCAAAGGACAATGTAAACTTCTTAAACGCATCCAAAGACCTTTTAAGTTAAAAGAAAGGAAGAAAACTATTCCACTTATCTGTTTTTGCTGAGGGTTTATCAGTTTTCTACTTGTAACAGCACCTGACATTTAATTAGCCAAAAATCACTAAGAGTGCTTAGCACTGATTATCTCTTTAATTATCATAAACCAGTAAGGCAGGCCCTGTTATTACATCCATTTCACAGATGAGGAAATTGAGTTTCAAAAAAATATATAACTTGCTTAGGTCAGAAACGTGGTAGATATCGGATTCAAACCCAGGTAGCTCTTAATACCTACATTGTTCTAATTCACTTATTTCTTTCTTTCCTTCCTTCCTTCCTTCCTTCCTTCCTTCCTTCCTTTCTTCTTTCTTTCTTTTTTTTAAAGATCTTATTTGAGAGAGAGAGAGAGAGAGAGACAGTGAGAGAGAGCACAAGTGAGGAGGAGAAGGAGAAGCAGGATTCCCATGAGCAGGGCTCATTCCCAGAACCATGATCTGAGCCCAAGGCAGATGCTTAACTGACTGAGTCACCCAGCACCCCTCAAAGAGCATATATACATATGTGTGTAAAATTCAGAAACAAAAATAGGATTAACAGTGTCATTTATTAAAGTTTTAGTAAATGTATTTTCCACTATGTGTTAAGAATTAAAAATTCTAAGAATTATCTTTCCCTTCAGCAAACATGGAAAAAAGCCCATTACATTTAAAAGTTAGTTTCTCCAATGATACTATAGAGTACTGAAAATTGGTGAGTTTAACACTCCTATAGAAAATGGGCACAAGTGCAACTCACAGAAAAAGAAATACAAATAAACCTTAAATACACAGAAAGGTGTTAAATCTCCCTCAGCTCAGAAAAGGAAACTCCACAGGACGAAGGACTTTGTTCATTTTTGTAACCTCAGCATCTTGAATAGAATTGAATATATATTTTGTTGAATACTTTTATATATATATGTATGTATATATATACACACACACACACACACTTAAAAGCAGGGTCAAGAACTATATGTATGCATTTTCTAGCACTTATATGAAGAAACAATATTATATGTAATAATAATGATTCCATTTGAGGAAAGGAAGATGCATGGCTAGCTTAAAAAGTGAGGTAAAATTTGCAAAGTATGCCCTATTACACATTTCTGAACTTTGAAACATATGAATGCATCCTCAATTAAAAATTTTAAAGAGAATCATCCCTACTCTAAATATGCATGTGTAGACACACACACATTTGCAATTTTTAAGTGTTGGAAAAAAAATAACCCAACTGATTAATATCAAGGAATGTGAGACCAAAAGAATTGGAATTAGCATATGTTGAGTGAAAAAAACAAAAAAGCAAAGTTGCACTCTATCTTTTATACTTAAAAAAGGAATACGAATATATCTTAACACTGCTTATATTAAACACTACTTAGGAGATTGTAACAATGATTACATCTGGGGGGAGGAAGGAAATAACATTGAGGGAAAAAGAATGAAAACTAGATTTTTCTAAACATACCTTGTTTTGTATTTTTGGCTTTGAAATCATGTAAATATTTCACTGAACTATAAAAAAAAAAAAAAAACTAAGTCAAAAGGGTATCTCTAAAACCCAAAGGCATATGAAACAAACCTATCTGTGTAACAAG
The DNA here is from genome assembly GCF_011100685.1 of Canis lupus familiaris. Lineage (NCBI taxonomy): Eukaryota > Metazoa > Chordata > Mammalia > Carnivora > Canidae > Canis > Canis lupus. Next base: position 64,210,844 of record NC_049228.1, on the reverse strand, counting down.
TTAGTAGTTTAACCACACAGAAACTGACCTTCAAACATAACACTGACTGTACATCCCAGACAGAATGTATGAAAAGGAACTGAAATCTGAAATTCTTTTCAGCAACCCTGCTGCTAGTAACAGTATTTCTATGTGAGTATGTGTGTGCAGAACATACTAGACTCAAAGAGGTAATTATATAAATGTCATTAGGAACCATGAAATACAAATAAAGTCAAAGGAATTAAGAGGGAAACCCTAGAATCTAAAGTTTTAACTGGAAATATATTGGTATGACCTTATGAAGCACTTTTCCTTTCTGGGGGATGGAGAGGGAGGGTGGTTCACGTCTCTTCAACGAAAAGGACTGGGAACTGTGGCCAACCTGCTAGTACTGAGCACTCTTAATACCCAGACTGTTACAGCTAAATATTATTTCCCACTAAAATGAAATGTGGCTCGTTAGATAAAAAGCTGACTAGAATCTGGGGCAGGAAGCATACCAGATAAGCTTGAAACATCTCTCTGTATTAGAAAGCAAAGCAGCTATCAAAGACAACTGAATTAGTGTTTTAAAATTATACCTCAAAAGAAAAACAAAAACAAAAACAAAAACCTAACTGAGGCCCTGTCAAAAGGACACAAAGGGGTTCCTTCTGACCAAAGATGGGAAAAATTACTACAGTAGATTTATGCAATCCAATGCGTGTTTTCATGTATCACCTCTAGAGGATGTTAGGGAGCCAACATATTCTGAAAAGAGATAATAGGAACTTTTTTCAGTTCTATCTAAGGAGAAGGAATGATAGAAATGTAATACAACTATTCTGCAGACCGTAATAAAACAAGGATGTAGATAGACATTGATCAACAGTGGCTGCTAAAATCATTAGGTTCAAGGCTATTGGGCAACTTCATTCATCATGGATGTATCGACTGAAAATGCCTGACACCCCAGGAAATCAACCTCATTTAAAAAAAAAAAAAAAGGAAAATCAGCCAATGTGTGCTACTGGTGAACGTAACAGGAGGTATACCTATGAAGCACTTTGTCCCAAACAATTCAAGCCTACATCTGGTTAAGCCTCTCTACATAACCATCTGTTTACAGGCAATTCAGGAGTAAAAGAATATGTCAAATGACACCATGGGAATGCAACCAGCAATAATCAGATTGTGGGGTTACTCTACAGGACAAATGACCAGGTTTTTCCGTAAATGGCAAGAAAAAAATGGGGAAGTGGAGAATAAATCTAGAGATTAGGAGAGATTGAAGAGACATGTAAACCAAATGCAGTATGTGGACCTTCTGGATTTTTATTATTAAATGACATTTTAGATTTAATTACTAAGTGGCAGTTATAAGACAATCAGGAAAAATGGAGTATTACCTGTCTGAGGATAATTAAAAGATACTGATTTTTCAGGTATCATAATGGTTTTAGAAGAGTCCCAATGTTTTAAAGATTCACACTAAATTAAAGATGAAACTGTATTTTGGATTTGACATAATTTTTAAGATAACTTCTTACAGTATAGGAGGTGGGGGAGGTCTGGAGATGAAACAAAGTGGGGCACACAATAGATGCTGAAGATGAATGAGGGGTACGAGCGGTTCTTTACACGATTCTACTTGTATGTATGTTTGAAAACTCTCATAAAGTTTCTAAAATGGGATTATGTGCCAGAAAATGTATTCTTTACTCTTCATGTCTAAAGCAAACAACACAAATCATTAGCTATTTGTTATTTTGGTCACTCAAGCCTAGCCTTGCAGATTATGGCTGCCCTAGAAAACTACTCTCATCTGCCCAGAAAAAAAAAAAAAAAAAAATCACTAATCTAGAATAGATTTGATGAGCTCTTGGAATCAGGTAAAAGTGTATATCTCACTATCATTTCCTTGCAGAATGCTACAACTGGTAAGATCTTATGTTTTTCCAACAGTGTTTTAAAGAACTCCAAGCCCAAAGGAGGTGTTTTAGGGGTCAGGGCAAAATAAGGAGGTGGTTTGGTGGGCCTCAGCACCTGTTTTTCAAAGAGTCTCTCTTCTTAGGGCTGAAAGAGGGGGACTCTGTGAAAAGATGTCTCAGCTTTCCTGGGGGTATTTCTGGCAGTAAATTCTGTGAAGATAATTATCAACAATCTAGACCCCCAGGGGATCCCTGGATGGCTGAGGGGTTTAGTGCCTGCCTTTGGCTCAGGGTGTGGTCCTGGAATCTCAGGATGGAGTCCCACATTGGGCTCCCTGCATGGAGCCTGCTTCTCCCTCTGCCTGTGTCTCTGCCTCTCATCTCTCTCTCTCTCTCTCTCTCTCTCTGTCTCTCATGAATAAATAAATAAAATCTTAAAAAAAAAATCTAGACCCCCTACTGGCTTTGTCATTTCCTTTGTAATATATCCTCAAGTGACTCCATAGCCTAACAGCTTGTTATTCTGCATTTGCATGCTTTTTGTTGGGTGCCTAGTCCCCACCTGCCAATCTCTTTCTGGTCCAGGAATTCCCAAACATTTTTTTTTTTTTTTTTTTTAATGATAGTCACACACACACACACACACACACACACACAGAGAAAGAGAGAGAGAGAGAGAGAGAGAGAGAGGGGCAGAGACACAGGCAGAGGGAGAAGCAGGCTCCATGCACCAGGAGCCCGATGTGGGATTCGATCCCGGGTCTCCAGGATCGCACCCTGGGCCAAAGGCAGGCGCCAAACCGCTGCGCCACCCAGGGATCCCCCCCAAACATGTTTTTGTTGGAGAGGTGGGTGTCACATGTAATCAAAATTGCCAATCTGCCCCAGAGGTCCAATCTCTGCTGCTCCGATAGCCAGCTGCAGTTTCAGGACAGCCAGGCCTGCTTCCTGTGCACTCAGCAGTACCCTCGCCCAAATTCTGTGTCTCATAGGAGAGTCAAGCATCCTCCTCTACTGCTTCTCACTGTTCTCCACCTCTAGCACTTTTCTCTCACAGGCTGCTGAGACCTGCATGTGTCTAGCTTGTTAAACAGGTAGGCTCCAGAGTAGCACTGTGTGTTTCAGTGATACTCTTTTTTAAATTTTTTAATGAAAAAACAAAAAACAAAACAACAACAACAAAACAAAACAAAACAAAACAAAAACAATTACAGTCCTCTCCTTTCCAGAGCAAGTTAAGGACTCTAAGGTAAAGAGAACGCTAAGAGTGTAGATTCACCATGTCCTTGGAACCACTGGTCCCTCCAGCCCATTGGCCTTACCACAAATCTGGTTAATTCTGGGCAGGCTCTTGTGCTTTCTTCCACAACTCCGGGTCTTTTGAAAATCAGAGATGTATCTGGACTCTAACGTGACCCTGATCACCACATGACAATAGGGAGCTACCACAAACATTTCCTGACAGACGAATATTTTTTTTCTGCACAGGGCACCAGAGGACATCTGGGGTGGGGGTAGTGACTTGTTATTAACTCTGTGCCCTGACCTAATCAAGTCTGAAAGCAGATAATCTGTCCTGTATCTGCAGGGAGATTTCAAAACCAAGATGGTTTTATTCTAGTGATTAGATGTATTCAAAGTTGAATAATTTTTATCACTAACAACATTTTTTCAATATAATCTTACTTCTTGGAAGTTATTGTTTTAGGTTTGACTTCAACTTGACACCATATTCTTTGTATGACTTCTAAACAGAAGACAGCTGTTATTTGGTGACCTAATAATTCAATTCTAAAGCAGTCACGGAGGGTAAATAAAGAATAAATGATCATCTGGAGTCGTAATCTGCCATTTCAGCAAAATAAATCTTTGTAATTTGTAGCCACATTTACTAAAGAATAGAAGGCTTTATTCAAGTAAATATGTTAATATAAATACAAGTACATTAACTAGAATCAGATATAAACTTAGTCCCTATCACATTTCTGTCGTAAGACCTTCTTCCCTATATCAAAACTGTTGATACTGTGTATTTCCTTCTAAAAGTTTTTAAGTTGTGCTCTTTCACATTTAAGTGTTTGGTTCATCTAGAACTTATTTATATTTGTGTATATGAAAGAAGGTTATGTTTCCCCTTTGGGTTTTTTGGAGGGTCCACATTAAATGATTATCTCAGCATCACTTACCTAACAATTCATTCTTCCTCTCGCTGACCTGCTATGCAAGGTCTACTATGTGTATCAGGTTTCCTACATGTGTGGGTCGGTCTTGGACCTTGTTATTTTCATCCTACAGGTCAGTCTGCCTCTAGGACAATTCTGCACTAAAGATTTACAATCAGTCTTGACATGTGGTAGAACAAATGTCTTCCTTTCCCCCAATCTGGTCCTTGAGCAGCATCTTGGCTCCTCAAAACCCTGTGTGCCTAAATATGTGCCTAAATATATATTTCAGAACCCCATGTTTCAACTTCCAAGGAAAAGGGCATTGAGATTTTAATTAAAATTACATTGAATTTGCAGATCAGTTTGGCAAAAGCATCTTTAGGACAATGTATTTGCTTTCTTAATAAGCTTTAGGTCTTTCAGTAAGTTTTAATATTACATTTTTTGCTAAGATCTATTCCTAGGTATGAGACTTGGTATGTTCAACACTAATGCTCCCAGATTTAGCTGCAGTTTGTCTGTTGATGGTACACAGAAATGGAAGAAGCTGATTTTGTGTGAAAGCAACCTTGCCAAACTTCCTTACCACCTCTGACAATATGTCTGTAGATACTAATGGTTCTGTTTATTTCTAAATCTCCTAGGTATGTTAGATCTCTGATTACAGCCTCCAAATAATGCTGAATAGCAAAAATGACAGCATTCTTGTCTTTTTCCTGATAATCATAATTACTGTGCTTAATATTTCATAATTTGTTTCTTGTAACTTTTAATTAGAGAGGTTCTCTTCTATTTGTGGTTTGCTAAGATATTAATCACGAATGACTTATTTTTCTTAAAGATTTTTAATTTATTTTTTAGGGAGAGAGTGTGAGCAGGGGGAAGAACAGAGAGAGATAATCTCAAGCAGACTCCATAGTGAGTATGGAGCCCAACATGGGGCTCTATGTCATAACCGATGAGATCATGACCTGAGCTGAAATCACAAAGTCCAATCCTCAACCAACTGAGCCACTCAGGTGGCCCTGCTTTGTATCTATTAGGATGATGCTATATTTCTCTCCTTTTGTTAATGCTATTGATACAGTAAATAACATTTACAGAATCCTAACATAGATGCAATGTTTCACACTCTAGTCTACATTAGTATCTTTTATAGCACATCCAGAGACAGGATGAAATAAATATAATAAATATCAGCATTTTTATCAAATGTAAAAACTTGGGTCAAACTGCTAACAGGTTAAAAGATTAGAGCTCTGAATACATTTCATAATTTAGTCCAAGAGGAGAGAACTGATCCTGTGGGACAGAGCCACAATGACAAGAAGCCCTGTAAATATAATCCTGGCTGTAGCAAGGAGTAGGCTAATTTTCTGCAAAGCAATTCAACCCTCCCCCTCTATTCCCCACCCCACCCATCTGAGAGGAAAAGAACACAAGCAGGAGGAGCAGCAGGAGAGGGACAAGCAGATTCTGCACTGAGCACAGAGCCCAATCCGGGGATCCATCTCATGACCCTGAGGATCATGATCTGAGCCAAAATCAAGAGCTGGATGCTTAACTGGCTGAGCCACGCAGGGGCCTCTATATCTGCTTTTCTAAAAGCATCACCAAAATTACTACTGATTCAAATTGTTCTTCATATTATCCTAATAACTGCCCAATATAAATGCAGATTATGTATAATGCAATTGAGGGCACAGGCAAGAGGAATTTGGTAACATCGAATACTCCACTTACTTTCCTATTCTGAAAGGAAACCTTTAAATTATTTGTGGTATATGCTCTGTTTATTTGATTAGAAAGAAGGTTATGGAAAAGATGGGCTTTAAAAAAATCCCCATAACAATTACTTTTTAAAATAGGAAACTGTTGTTTTTCTCATATATCTGACTGCTGACGATTTCCTAAACTGTCCTTTTTTCTTTTAAATAACTAAAGAATATTTTATTACATTTATAAGCTTAATAAGTTGCAGCTCATTTATCTTTTTAACTTTAACTTTTAACTTCTCTGGTGAGGTCACTAGCTGCATTCCTTTGTAGTTTTTCTTAGTGATCTGCCCTGATTTTTGAACAATTTCACCTTAACTTTCTTCTCATTTTACCATTCTGGGCTTGACTAAGACACAACACAGAATATATCAATATAGTATAATACATTTCTGTCAATTGCACAGTAACTACTGTTAGGATGAAAGCACACATACTAGGGCTCCTGAGTCCTGAAAAGCAACAGAAAAATGTCTCTCCTGCCCTAAGATAGAAGGGCATCTAAGAACAGTGGCTCTTTTTGCTATTTTAACTATTATTTCAGCTATTTGTAAGTTTCTCATACCCAAAGATTTCACCTGTGCTCCCCCTAGACCATCATGATGTAAGACTGGTAGGCCTGCCCAGTTTCCTGGTAGGGATTTCATGTCCTATTCAGAACTTATTAGCTCCAGACTCCCAAAAGAACAGACAGAAACTGCAGAAGACAATCGGGAAAGACACTCACTGCTAGCCACGTAATCTGCAACAGCACCCTCCATCATAAAGTATGTTTAGAGGACACCCTTCTCACCAAACAAAATAAAACTCTGGTTTTAATTAGTTCATTACCTGTAACTCACTAATGTTTTCAAAATAGGCATAAATTAAGACATTTTTCTTAGTAAGGGGCAAATACACATAAATCAGAAAGGATATGTACATTTTTTTTCCTGGGAGAACAATAATTAAGACCAACTGGGACCAGAATCATGGTACAGAAATGAAGTCAGAGTTACACAACCTACAAATACTAAACAAACAAAAACTATCTTGTAGAAATTAACTGTTAATAACTTCTTATCGCCAAAGTGCTTTTTATAATGACCCCAGGATATGTCCTTAACCCATAATTTGGTAAAATATCTTATGAATACCAGCAGACACATATGCCACTGTGTCTGTACACTCATGCTGAAACCGGAGAGCTGGGACGTCTGCTGTGTCTCATTAATTTGGGACAATCTCTAGGATGAAATCATCAAGGGAATAAAAAGATACTAATGTTATTAGACAGTGTAAAATGGATCTGTTCAACAAACCCTGGGTCTTAATAAAAGTCTTTGTTTAAATGTAACTAAATTGTATCAACAGGCAGGCAATATTACCATTCCCTCTTTATAAAACCAACAAGAAGATCAAATGTCGAGAAACTAAAATAGCACGGGGAGGCAGAGCCATAAAAGATGTATGATGAAAAAAGGAGCCCAGCATCAATTGCAATGGGCAGTTCTGAAGAGCCTATCTAAATCGTCAACCAAAGGATTTATGTTCCCAGAAACCATGGTTGCTAACACCAAATTTTATGCTTTGTTCCTACAAGTACAGATGTTCTTCTCTTAAATGAACAAAATATGTAAGCTAGATCCTTTCTCTGAGGTGGTAACAGCAATATAAATGTCTAACACAGAGGGGAGGAGAAACAAAGAGAAGGCATGCTTTGCTTTATGAACCGCAAGTATTTTATAAGTCAGCCATGGTAAGTAACCATTAAAGACTATCCTACCTGTGTTTTTTGATGCCATTGGAGAGAGCATCTCCACCACCACAATCTTTTCCTTCTGACATTCTGTGTTTTCTACTGCTCAAGTGCTCTCCTTTCTCGTCCAAGGAGCACGCCGTCACTGCTTCCAGTCTACTCAGGGACCACTCGGACTCGGACTCTGTGACAGAGCAGGTTCATAGTCAATGAGCTGAACTTGGGTGTGAGGCTGCAGTAACAATGCATTAGGCTTTGAAACTTAAGCAGCCTACTTTGTCCTTCAACAATCCATCCGTTAACCACATCCTTGGGGATTTCAATGAACCTGCACCCAATAAGGCTAAGGTGGATTTATGAAACAGATACAGGCTTATATAAACTTACTGTTAAATATCTTACATATTACAAGAGATTTCCAAAGATTACCCAATTCTTTAAGAAATCACATTCGGTAATCCCCCCCTGCTCCATTTCTCTTTTTACACTGTCTTTTAAAGCATCTTAAGTGTAACTTACCAACCAAGCATTCATTTTTTAAAATACACGTATAAGGAAAAAGCTATAGTGGCTATACTTTAGGGAAGTTTAAGTTATATCTGATACTATAGACACAAAAGCAAAGGTAGTTTTAAAATATTTCAAAAAATACTTCTTCTGGTATGACATTATTTAAATGCTCAAGAGCTAAAGCTCAGTGTCCATATAAAATCCAATTATCAGGCAGGCATTTTTAGGATAGAAATACCACGTTCCTAATTGGCTATGTATTCAGGGTACAGCCATCTGCCTGTTTGGGAATACTAAGACAACTTATTTTTATACAACACATTATAGTTTTCAGGCATGATCACATTATTCATCTCCTTTTAGCATTTCCAGGGTGCCTGGTGACAGCACTGCAAGACTTATGGGGTTAACTAGTGTGCTGATGGGCTCATGGTTTTTGAGTTAGGCGAACCAGGATTTGAACCTAGGTCTTCTGACTCATTTCATGTTCTATAGATTTCAGTTCAATGCAGCAATCTCCCCCCAAAATTAAATTGTGCCTACATTTTTATTAAAATATAAACTCAAGGTAACTTTTAACTTCCCTCTTAAGCAGACACTCATCTGTCCTCAGCTCTGGAGAAGCACTCTGACAGACATTCAAGCAAACTTCCTTAAATGAATTTATTGACCCTCTGCTTATATTATAGCTAAACTGTTCAGGAAACCAAATTTTTTAGTGCCTTCTTTTCCCTCTGCAGCATTCTATAACTTAGTCAACATTAAGGAATCTTATTTTTATCACATTAGGTTAATTATGGATCTTCCTTGACTTACAATGGGGTTACGTCCCAATTAATTCATCGTAAGTTTAAAATATTAAGTAAAAAAATAAATAAAATGTCAAAAATGCATTTATACATCCAACCTGCCCAATATCACAGCTCAGCCTAGCCTACCTTAAATGTGCTCACTTACATTAGCCAACAGTTAGGCAAAATCATCGGACACAAAGCCTATTTTATAATAAAGTAATTTACTGAATGCTGTACTGAAAAACAAAATGGTTGTCTGGGTATAGAACACTTGCCAGCCTATTGGTTGTTTACTCTCGTGACTACGTGGCTGACTGGGAGCCATGGTTCCCTATTCTTGGCTAGCACTAGCTCCAGAAAAGATCCATATTTAAAATTTGAAGTATGAAAAAAATAAAAATAAAATAAAATAAAAAAACAAAATTTGAAGTATGGTTTTTATTGAATGCATATAGTTCTCACATTACCATAAAGTAGAAAAACCATAAGATGAACCACTGCAAGTCAGGGAACATCACAATAGTGAGTTTTGGACAAATACAATTGCAGGTTGGACAGCACATCTTGAGTTCTGAATTCTGGACTCTTTGGATGATGTTAAATTATTTAAAGTCTTTCAATGCCAGTAAAGTTATTTTTTTCCTGTAAATATAATTTTACTGGAATTTCTGAAAATATACCTTTGTTCAGTCATATACCTTTTAACAAAGAAGCAGATACTTTAATAATAAATTTGAAGAGACTTGTTTTTCATAGTCAGTTTTAGCAGGCAGCAATGATTTTTTTATTGAAAAAAATTAGATAACCTGAATAGCCAATAACAAAGGACAGCTGCCCTTGAGGTGAAATTAGTTGTTAAAATTATACTTACAAAAACAATAAAACAGAAAAATGCTTTTAGCAAAATACGAAGTCAAAAATAATCAAGTTACCATTTTGGAACTCTAAAAGATAGAGGAAAAAAATAACTTTAGTCATAAGATAGACCAGGCTGGTTCAGAAGGACCATACAGAGGAGGAGCAGTAAAATAACAGAAGTCTGTCTAGGGCACACTGAAGTAAGGGGATCAGTCAATTTTCTGGGCTAAGGAGATGGGTATCGGGAAAGACCTTATGGGAGAGGTGGTGCTTCAGGTAAATCTTTACAAAAAGAGACTGGTACTCAGGTGGAGGTAAGAGTATCGTTCAGAAGCAGCTGTCTGAGCAAATCCTGTATCAAAGATGACAAGAGTCCTCTTAGGTAGTGAGTTGGGGGTGGATTTTTCACACCTACATTTTCAAATTTATTTCATATGAAAAAAATTAAGAATTTGAAGAGTCAAACAAAATAGCTGTGTCTGTATTGGTTAGTATTATTTAAGATGCATTATTAGTACTTTATAATTCAGATGTCATGAAAACAGAAAGCACTGAAGCAAAAAACCTCAGGCATTTATTACACAGCACTATGCACAGGACAATGTGTTGGCTGTTTAAGAGCTACAAATCAGAAGACATATATTCACCGAAAAAGAAAATCCTTAACAAAAAGCAGATACATAGTAAACACCAAACGAGAGGTAAGGCAGTTAAGAGTGTCTATGAAGTAGATGTTTTCCAAAACAAGATTTCAATTTAGTGAGCGTAAGCTGAAGACCTACAACCTTCATTCATGCTAACAGGACTGCCAAGTGTGGCCCCTAGAGATACACCATCAGATGGCAGCACAGACCCTCGCCCTCCATGGCCAGCTGTACAACCTGACTCCCCCTCTCCCTCTCTCTCCTCCACTCCCTTTCTCCCAGTTCTTCCACCCCTGCCTTCCTTCAATCCTTCCTGCCAACCTCCTTTCCTCTCTACAACAGACAACAGGCTATCCCCACCCATCCCCTAGGAGGGCTCTAACAAAGGTCACCAATGACCTGAATACTGTAAAGTCCAATGGTCATTTTCTCAATTCTTAAAGAATTACAAACTCATCCACAGTATCTGACACTGCTTAATTCATTCCTCCCATATTCTTAGCAAGTGCAGGCACTGGGAGTCAAAGAACTGTAAGATCTGGTCCCGGCCCAGGGTCTAGCAAAGGTGGACAGTTCTGTGAACACCTGAGTTTAGTAAAGTTTTCTAGGTAAATAACAGAAGAAGAATGGGGACAGTAGGCCACATCGGAGGGATCAGCCATTTTACAGAGTAAAGGATGAGGTGTCTGGAAAGGACTGACTGATGATTGAGCTGTAAGGTGACAGAAGTAAAAGTGGGGGCCAGGGAGAGGGTTAAAATAGAGGACTTTTTCCAAGCAAACAGAACAGCAGAACACAGAAGTGAAGTACTGGGAAAGATGGGAGCTGAAGCTATAACAAAGGAATAGTAGTAGGAGCGGTTGCATGGAAATGAATCTATGAGTCGCTTGCAAAGCTGACTATATAAGATGAATAAAAAGGCAGGCAGGTAGTGGGACAAGAGTATAAAATAAAGCAAGAAACAGGGTGGCATCCCAATGCGTATCAGGAGGTTCTGTATACCCACGAGGTGTAAATCACAGACCTGTCTCTGAGCATTCCAGGTAGAGCAAGGTAGAGTAAGAAACATGATCAGTAACACAATTTATGGTGCTCTTGAGATGAAAACTAGGTGCTTAAGAACAAAAGCTCATTACTTCTAATACTATGAACAGAGATGTCTAATATACACAGTGGGAAATAGTTTGGGACTTACTTTATTGGCAAAAGGGAGTCATTCTTAAAAGACTCTGCCTTCGTAGCATTAGTCACACTAGTCTGTCTTCAGTGGATCATCAGTGCATATGGAGACTCCTAGTTTTAGATAGATTTAAATTCAAACATGTTTAGCTAAATATGGAAAAGGCCATAGCCACTGTGGAGGTTCATTGAGCAAGGTAAAGCCTGACAAAGAAGTAATTTTCAAATCTCCCTGTACTAATCCATCAGTGATAAATCTAAGCACTTCTGAGATCTTAAATCTCAATCTTAAAACTTCAGGTTTTTCAGTTTTGCCCATACATATAATTATCGAATGAACCAGACATTATCTATCATCCAATGCTCATGGGCAAGATAGTAATATCTCGGTGGAAAGCATAAAGCACTTGGAGAGAGTGCTTACTGCCTACATTGTGGTGGTTACAGAGCTCTGGTAATAGCAAGAGGCCACAATATTCCTGCTTTAAAAAGAAACACAGGCGGGAGATGAGGAGTCTTTACTGAGTACGAAGTTGGGAGTTTCACTTTCAGTCTGGGATGACTTAAGAACTGTGGAGATGGGGGGCAGGAACCGCTGTGCAACAATGTGAATATACTCAATGCCACCCAACTGGATACTTAAAAATGGCAAAAATGCCAAGTTTTAGGTTATGTGTACATTGCTACAAAAACACACACACACACAAAAAAAACAAAACTCAAACAAATAAGCACACAAAAACCTGTCAAGCCAAGATCTATCATCTGGATGCATGAAGTCTATTGTGGTCCTGTTATCTCTCACTTCAATGCCACTGAAAATCAAAACGACACAGAAGCAAGACGGGTTGATTTTTCTACAGACGTATTTCCTTTTTTTTTTTTTTTTTTTTTAAGGTTTTATTTATTTATTCGTGAGAGAGAGAGGGGCGCAGACACAGGCAGAGGGAGAAGCAGGCCCCATGTAGGGAGCCCAATGTGGGACTCGATCCCGGGTCTCCAGGATCACGCCCTGGGCTGAAGGCAGGCGCTAAACAGCTGAGCCACCAGGGCTGCTCAGCAGACACATTTCCAAACGCAGCAAAAGATATGTATTCGAGCAATACATACAGCTAGATTTCAGACGGGGCTAGCCCTTCACCATTCTATTTCCCACAGCATTTTCCCTCACAAACATATGTGCTTCTATAATAACTAAGGCTGCCCCAAATTGTCAGGATACTTCATCACCTCTGAGAAACTGGGTAAGGTAATTTATGAAATAGCCCTACATTATTTACTGAACTTTTGATGGGCAACTAGGGAAACTGGTATAGCACCAAGTAACGATGAGAAAGGGAACACTTCATGTTGCCTTATTTGTAGCTCTTTGTTTATTCCTACCTAGTCACAAAAGGATGGTGGCTTAATTGATAATTAATTTTATAGAAAAATTGTCAGAAAAATACTCCGAAGAACAAAGACTATGTTTTACAAGATAAATTCTTTAGCCTACAGACAAGTATTTAAAGTAGAAACTACACCTAATTATTTTCTCAAGGAAAACAGCAGTATTAATGGAAAGTCTGTTTTAATGTGGCAAATCTCCAAAGGCCTAGATCTTGAAATCTCTGTCCACATTAGGACTCAGAATTATTTTGAACACAATCTCCTTTCACTTTACAATTTCTTCACTCTCATCCAAATAGCATGGAAACCAACGGCTTTGACTGCATTAATGTGACTTTAAACATTCCTCATCACAATTTTATATATTAAATATGTACAGCTGTTTGTAGGTCACTCATACCTTGATAAAGTATTTTTAAAAACCTCAGAATTGGGGCAGCCCCAGTGGCGCAGCGGTTTGGCGCCGCCTGCAGCCTGGGGTGTGACCTGGGACACAGGGGACCTGGGATCGAGTCCCACATCGGGCTCCCCGCATGGAGCCCGCTTCTCCCTCTGCCTGTGTCTCTGCCTCTTTCTCTCTGTGTCTATGAATCAATAAATAAAATCTTTAAAAAACAAAACAAACAAAAAAAACCCTCAGAATTAAGAGGATCATTAACCCTATCCTACATTTTGAGTTTTCCTCCTATTAAAAGGTTGAAAGAGGTCATGAAGTTTAGCGTAAACATGCCAACAATTCTTATGTTATCCTGATCAACTTTTTTTTTTTTTTTTACATGACCTTTGAAAAAACAAGCTTGAGAACAAATAGTACAAAGGAGTGAGACCTGGAAGAACTGTGGATATGGTCCAAATAACCTTTCCCCTCTTACTTAAGGTAACAGGAAATGGTCAGGAGATACACACATTCAATTTAATACTTTTATTGTTGGCCTCCCACATACCAGGCATATTCTAAAAATGTCTATAGTAACCCAAAGTAACCCAAGCTTAAAATACCCGCACCAAATTTAAATTTCGCTTTAAGGGACAATTGTGTAAACTCAAAAATAACATAGTAAATATAAAGAACACAAAGAAAATAAAAACCAACCACATTTAAAATGAATTATAAACTGAAGTCAGAATAAGTCTAGAAGGGGCTGCCAAGAAGCTACTACAATAACTTACTAAGGAAGTGACAAAAGCTTGAAACAGAACCTTGGCAGCAAGCATCAAGAGTGAGAGACATTCTAGACATATCCTCCCTGAACGATGTCCAAGGTCAAAATCAACCAAATGGTATAGTGTTGCACAGGACAGAGTTTCTTAAAGGTATTGGCTGTTCCCCAAGCAACTAAATCTACTGTTTTCTACAACTTGTAAAATCTGCACACGTAATTGAAGATGAAGAACTTCCACAAACCACAGTGTGTGAACTACTGGGAGTCTTACAAGCTTCTACTTTCACTATTAAATCCAGAGCTTCCAGTTTGTCTTAAAATTATTTTCGAGGAGGTCACATATGCATTCATTCTACAAAGAAAATAACTCTAGAACGAAGACCAGTTACAGAATAATCCATAGTTATAAAACAAACTATTTTCTTGTGACTTCAACTTAATAAATTAATGTTTACCAAGTATCTACTACGCACCAGGTAAAGAACTAGCTGCTAAAATAGTGCAGGAAGATTAAGGAGACAAGGTTGATTTCCGCCAAGTATTCAAACTCCAATCAGTAAGACACATAAGTAAACATATGTTTATATAGAGCATTTGTGGGAACAGTTGAAGAAGTCACTTTAAGAGAATCAGGGTACATTTCCAAGCAGAAATGACATTTGAGCTGCAATGATAAAGGCCAGTTTAAGGCCGAAAAAGAGAAAAATAGGTGTGAGGGGAACAACAGCAAACAGTCCTAAAGCCTGAAAGAACAAGTGTGTGTCCAAGAATACCTGGGATAGCTAGAGAGAAGGGTGGCTGGAGGGAAAAGATGTGATCATCAGAGCTGAAGCTTTAAAGTGAATGAGATCACAGAGTTTGGACTTAACCTGTAGTAATGGGCATGTTTTTTCAGGAAGTAATGAGATCAGTTTTAGACTTTACAGACAGCTCTGATCTATCAGATTCCCTTGGCCAGTCTAACAATTACTAACAATCACCACAAACTTGGTGGCTTAAAAACATCAAAAATTTAGTTCTTTGTAATTTTGGAGGCCAGAAATCCAAACACCTTCCTAGGACCAAAAGCACCAGGGGAGTATTGGTATTGGCAGGACCACTGTCCCTCTGGGGGCACTAGGGGAGAATACATTCCTCAAGTCTTCCAGCTCTGGGCCTGTGGCCACTTCACTCTAGTCCCTGTCTCCGCCTTCACAGCACCTCTGGCTTTCTGTTACTGGATACTGCTGCCGGCATTTAGGTCCCACTCAGATAAGCCAAGATCATCTCCTCATCTCAAAATCCTTAATTACATCAGCCAAGATATTTTTTTTTTTCCAAAAAAAGGTTATAGGTTCTGAGGATTAGAAGGTGAACCTTTCCATGGGGGCCACTTTTCAGCCTCCCATACCTGACAACATGCCACAGGAGGGATGGCTGGTCAGAGACAAAGACTAGTAGCAGCCAAACCTGTTAGATGTGTACCACCCTAGTCTCTGGAGTCCTAAGGAGAACTGCAGTCCTACCTGACAGTGCCTCAGTTTACCAGAGGGGTGAGCAAAGGTGTAAAAGACAACTTACACATTTGTAGTTTTCACAGTGGGAAGATGGTGATACATTCACCAAGACAAGGGATGTATGTAGAAGGGGACAAAGCATGGTGCCAAAAGAGATGGGAATCCTAAATATATCCTTCTCCTCCACAACCAACTACGTACTCTTCAAGTTCAGTTATTTTGGCCTTAAAAATAGGTGTCAAAATTCCATTCACTCAAATATTTGAATTCCTAATGCATGCCAGACTCTGTGCTAGCTGCTAGGGATGCAGAGTTCCTCACGGAATGTATGATCTGGTTGATGGACAGGCTGACAAAAACCAAATAATTGTACAAAATTTCAACATGGGAAAATATTGCAGAGAGCCTGCGAGTGGGGATCTGATCAAGTCAAGAAAGTCCACCAGGCTTCCCTGAGGAAGCTCCTGACCCCTAAGCAAAGGTCAAAGATATGTGTTCATGAAAGAATAAAGAGAAAAAGAACTGAAACTTTCCATTCTCACTTAAATTGCTTTTATTCAAATTTGTCATTTCTTATCTAGGACACCAGGACCTAGAATCAATCTTTACTCCTATAACACAAATACTCTACTAAAATGTGAACTCCTGAGTAGAGACCAGGTCTTATTTTCTTTGAACTCCCAATTCTTAGTATAATGTAATTATAAGAATTCTCTAATATTTACTTCAGAAAAATATGAATCTTTATAAAACACTAATCAGATGCCCCTCTAATAATTATGTCTGTTGGCTCCCCACCACCACCTAAAATTCAAGTTCTTTTTCTTTTTAAAAGATTTTATTTATTCATGAGAGACCCAGAGAGAGACAGAGAGAGAGAGAGAGAGAGAGAGGCAGAGATACAGGCAGAGGGAGAAGCAGGCTCCATGAAGGGAGCCTGATATGGGACTTGATCCTGGGATTCTGGGTTGACGCCCTGGGCCAAAGACAGCCACTAAACCACTGAGCCACCAGGCGTCTCTAAAATTCAAATTCTTGAGCACAAACTTATCATAAGACTCATTACTAGCTGGTCCTAAATTACCTTCTTGGCTTCATCCTGTCACTACTTCTCAGCACCCTAATCACTCATCTCTGCTTTGGCCTTACCGTATTTCATGGGGTTTTGAAAACTATTTTTCTTTATCTTTGCATGTATTGTCCTCTTCCATAAAGATATTCTATCCCGTCATATCTGTCTGAAGAACTCCTTACTCACTCTTCAAAACACTCTTTGAACGTGATGCCTTGCCCAACTTTCTCAAGCAGTTAGCAGACTCTCCTCTGAATTTCTGTAACCCTCCTGACATACCATCTGGCAGAACTCATTACTTATTCAACAAATATTTGTTGAGCACCCCTTTCTTCGTCTAGCACCATCCTGGGGCAGGGGGGAATACAACAGTTAACTAAACAAAATCCTGTCCTGACTGAGGAGCATACATTCTAATTGTAGGAGATCAACAAACAAATGAATACTATGTGAAAGGTGCTTTTTTTTTTTAAGGGCAAAAAAAGGGGGGGGGAGGGGATAAACATTGTTGGGTGAGGATCTTTCTGAATAAGAAGGAAGTGAGGGAGCAAGTACTGTAGATATCTGGGGTAAGACAGTTCTAGTCAAAGGAGATAATGAAAAGCAAAGGTCTGAGATCACACTATGCATATTTTCAGGCCACAACGCTATGAAACTTGAAGTCACAAGAAAAAATTTGGGAAGTCCACAAGGGAGGTTAAAGAATATCCTTTTAAAATTATGAATGGGTTAACCAGGAAATTAAAAAAGAAATAAAAAAAATACATGGAAGCAAATGAAAATGAAAACATGACAGTCCAAAACCTTTGGGACGCAGCAAAGGAGGTCACAAGAGGGAACTACATAGCAATTCAGGCCTTCCTCAAGAAGCAAGAAAAATCTCAAGTACACAACCTAACCTTAAATCTAAAGAAGCTGGAAAAGAACAGCAAATAAAGCCTAAAACCAGAAGAGAAAAAATCAAGAGCAGAGCAGAAATAAAGGATATAGAAATCAAAAAAAAAAAAAAAATAGAACAGATCAACGAGACTGGGAGCTGATTCTTTGAAAGAATTAACAAAACTGATAAACCCCTAGCCAGATTTATCAAAATGAGAAGGGACTCAAAATAAATAAAATCACGAACTGAAAGGGGAGAGATCACAACCAACACTACAGAAATACAAACAATTATTATGACCAATTATATGCCAACAAATTGGGCAATCTGGAAGAAACGGATAAATTCTTAGAAACATAAATTACCAAAACTGAAACAGGAAGAAATAGAAAATTTCAACAGACCCATAACCAGCGAAAAATTTGAAGTAGTTATCAGAAATCTCTCAACAAACAAGAGTCCAGGGCCGGATGGCTTCTCAGGGGAACTCTACCAATTTTTTAAAGAAAAATTAATAGTTACTCTTCTAAAACTGTTCCAAACAATAGAAATGGAATGATAACCTCCAAATTCATTCCACAAGGCTAGCATTACCTTCATTCCAAAACCAGACACAGACCCCACTAAAAGGAGAATTACAGACCAGTATTTCTGATGAACATGGATGTAAAAATTCTCAGTAAGATACTAGCTAATGGAATCCCACCATACATTAAAAGGACTATTCACTATGATCAAGTGGGATTTATTCCTCGGCTTCAGGGGTGGTTCAATATCTACAAAGCAACCAACATGATACATCAAATTAATAAAAGAAAGGCTAAGAACCATATGAGAAGATCTTCTCAATAGATGCAGAAAAAGCATTTGACAAAATACAGCATTCTTTCTTGATAGAAACCCTCAAGAAAGCAGGTATGGAAGGAATATACCTCGACTTCATAAAGGCCATATATGAAAGACCCACAGCTAATTTCATCCTCATTGGGAAAAAACCGAGAGCTTTTCCTCTATGGTCAGGAACATGACACAGATGTCCACTCTCACCACTGTTGTTTAATATAGTACTGGAATCCTAGCCTAAGCAATCAGACAACAAAAAGAAATAAAAGCTATCCAAATTGGCAAGAAGTCAAACTTTCACTCTTCACAGACAACATGATACTGTGTAGAAAACCCAAAAGACTTCACCAAAAACTAGTAGAACTGATTCATGAATTCAGCAAAGTTGAAGTTTCTGTAGGTTGAGATAAAATCAACGTACAGAAATCTGCTGCATTTCTATATACCAATAATGAAGCAGGAGAAAGAGAAATCAAGGAATTGATCCTATTCCAACTGCATCTAAAACCATGAGACACCTAGAAATAAAGCTAACCAAAGAGGTAAAAAGTCTGTACGCTGAAAACTATAGAACACTTATGGAAGAAACTCAAGATGACACAAAGAAAAAACATCCTATACTCATGGATTGGAAGAACAAATATTGTCAAAATGTCTATACTACCCAAAGCAATCTACACAATCAATGCAATTCCATCAAAATAACACCAGCATTTTTCACAGAGCTAGAACAAATAATCCTAAAATTTGTATGTAACTAGAAAAGACCCTGAATAGCCAAAGTAATGTTGAAAAAGAAAAGCGGGAGGCATCACAATCCCAGACTTCAAGCTGTATTATAAAACTGTAATCATCAAGACAGTATAGTACTGCACAAAAACAGTCACATAGATCAATGGAACAGAATAGAGAATCCAGAAATGGACTCACAACTATATGGTCAACTCATCTTTGACAAAGCAGGAAAGTATATCCAATGGAAAAAGGAAGTCTCTTCAACAAACGGTGTTAGGAAACCTGGATAGCCACATGCAGAATTAAACTGGACCACTTCCTTACAGCATACAAAAAATAAATTCAAAATGAATGAACATCTGTGAGACAGAAAACTATCAAAATCCTAGAGGAGAAAACAGGCAGCAACCTCTTTGATCTAGGCCACAGCAAGACATGTCTCTGGTGGCAAGGGAAACAAAAGCAAAAATGAACTATTGGGATCTCATCAAAATAAAAAGCTTCTGCACTGCAAAGGAAACAGTCAACAAAACTAAAAGGAAACCTATGGAATGAGAGAAGGTATTTGCAAATGACATACCAGATAAAGGGCTAGTATCCAGAATCTATAAAGAACTTACCAAACTCAACACCCCAAAAATAAATAATTCAGTTAAGAAATGGGTAAAAGACACGGTCACTTTTCCAAAGACATAAAATGGCTAACAGATGCAGGATAAAATGTTCAACATCACTCATCAACAGGGAAATACAAATCAAAACCATAAGATACCACCTTACACCTCTCAGAATGTAAAATTAACAACTGAGAAAACAACAGATGCTGGGGAGGATGCAGAGAAAGAGGAACCCTTTACACTGTTGGTGGGAATACAAGCTGGTACAGCCACTCTGGAAAACTACATAGAGATTTCTCAAAAAGTTATAAGAGAGCTACCCTATGACCTAACAATTACACTTCTAGGTATTTACCCCAAAGGATATAAAGAGATTCGAGGGAACACATGAACCCCAATGTTTATAGCAGCAACAAGAGCCAAAATATGGAAAGAGCCCAGATGTCCATCGACAGATGTATTTGATAAAGGTGATGTGGTATATCTGTACAATAGAATATGACTCAGCCATCAAAAAAAAAAAAAAGAAATATTGCCATTTGCAACAGTGGATGGAACTAGAGGGTATTTTTTTAGGGGTTTTTTTTGGGGGGGGGTTAAATTTATTCATGAAAGAGAGAGAGAGAGGCAAAAACATAGGCAGAGGGAGAAGCAGGCTTCCCATGGGGAGCCTGATGCAGGACTTGATCCCAGGACCCCAGGATTGAGCCAAAGGCAGATGCTCAACCACTGAGCTGCCCATGTGCTCCTGGAACTGGAAGATATTATGCTAAGCAAAATAAGTAATCAGGGAAAAAACAATTATCATATAATCTCACTCATATGTGGAATTTAAGAAACAAAACAGAGAATCACAGGGGAAGAGAAGAAAAATAAAACAAGATGAAATCAGAGAGGGAGACAAACCGTAGGAGTCTCTTAATCATTGGAAACAAACTGAGGGTTGCTGGAGGAGGGGAGGGGTTGCAGGATGGGTGAGCTGGTTGATGGGCATTAAGGAGGGCACTTGTGATGAGCACTGGGTGCTTTACGTAAGTGATAAATCACTAAATTCTACACCTGAAACCAATACAACATGATATGTTAACTAACTTGAATCTAAGAAAGAAAAGAAAAAGTCTGAGGGAGAACATGCTTGGCAAGTTCAAGAACTAACACTGAGGTCAGAGGGACAAAAGTGACGGGGAGAAGCAGACTTCAGAACAGTGGCAGAGGGCCAGACTGTGTAGGACTTTGGCTTTTATTCCAGCTAACAAGCAAAGCCATTGGAAGTTTCCGTACAGAGAATTGATGTGAACTGATTCATGTTTCAGAATGATCTGTGAATACTGGGTTTAGAACACTGCTGCAGATAAGGGTGCAGGCAGAGAAAGCAGTCAGAAAATCACTGTGACAATCCAGGCGAGAGATGGTGGGGGTGTGGATCTGGGTGATAAGAGTCTAATATGGCAAGTGGCCAGATTTTTTTAAGAGAGAGCATGAGCAGGAAGGGGAGAGGAAGGGGCTGAGGAAGAAGGAGAGAATCACAAGCAGGTTCCAAGTTCAGCACAAAGTTTGACACGGGGCTCCATCTCATGACCCTGAGATCATGACCTAAGCCAAAATCAAGAATCAGATGTTTAACCAACTGCACCACCCGGTGCCCCCTGATGTATTTCAAAGGTACATCTAATAGAATTTGTTGATGGACTGAAGGTGGATGTGACACATAAAAATAAAACTGTCTGTGAAGGATAAGTCAAAGGTTCCCAGCCTTGGGCAAAGCACCTGGAAAGACAGATCTTCCATCTACCAAAATGCAAAAGACTGCAGAAGGGGCAAGGTTTGAGTAGAAAGCTAGAGTTCTCTTTAGGACATTTTATGACACATAGGAGCTATCTTAGACATTTAAGTGAATATGCTACGTGGATATTTAGACAGAAGTCTGAGTTCAGAGGGAAGACAAAGGCTGGAGATACAGAATTATGGATTTATCAGAATACAGACAATATTTCAAGGCACAAGACTACCATGAAGCCACGTTAGGCAATGTTGCTCAAGCTTTAATGTCTGTATGAACCTTCAGAGTTGAAAAACATGTAGATTTTTATTCACTAGATATGAACTGAGGCCTTGGGTTCTCCATTTCCATCAAGTTCCCAGGTGATGCTGATGCTAACCATCAGACTGCAGTTGGAGAAAAAAGGACCTAGAACTAAGCAGGGACAGAAAAGAGGTTCCTGCCTGACCCCTGCAACACTCTAGTATCAGAAGTTGGAAGGATGCAAAAGGACTAGCAAAGGAAACAGAATGTGATATCACAAATGTGATATTCTGGAAGCTAAGTAAAGAAAATGTTCTAAGAGGGAGGGTGTAATCACAAACTTTACGTGCTGATGAGAGGTCAAGAAAGAAAAAGAAAACTGAGAAAGTGGCACTCAATCAGGCAGCTGAGTGCAGTCCAGCGGTGATCTGGTTGAGAGCACTGCATGCAGTAGTGGAAACAAACATATAAGCAGAAGATAATGGTAAGAAAGGAGAGGACTCTGGGATCAGAGGTATTTTTAACAGATTTAGCATTTTAAAGACAAGAGCACTGATGGGAATGAGGAATAACCAATTACCTGGGGAAGAGGAGGAGCTGCACAGACGTCCTCCTGTAGGCCCGAGGAGAATCCCAGGCACAAGGGGAGGGTGGTTTCAGACAGGGACATAATAGTCATCAAGGCAAAGCAGAAAAGGCGGAAGATACACACATATGGACACATCCAGGTGTGTGAGGGCTGTGACAGTGGGAACATCGGAAGCTTCTCAGTGCCGTAAACAATGTCCTCAGTGGCACAGGATGGAAAAGAAGTTACTGGTGAGATAAGCATGAAAGCAGCATGTGAAAGCAATGGACTACAGAAATGGAATAGGACCTCGGGGCAGCAAAAGAGCACACATGGGCTCTAGTGCCATGGGCTTACAGCCAGAGCCACCAGCATGGCCCTGGCTATGCCTCCAGCCTCACCTAGTCCCTTGAGGGCTGAGGCTGGCAAGAGGAGAGGGATGGTGTGATATCCTATCAGCAGAGTACAAGGCAGGGGACTGATCCCATGTTGCCCCATGAAAGCTAGGCCTCAAAGGCGGACAGGACGTGAGGGCACATGTGGAGTGGCGGGTGGGGTAAAGATGGAGATGATATGGTACAGTCAAAGCAATGTTGGGATCAAGGTTTCTAAGAGAGTGGGTCCAAAGATAGGAGACAAGCGTCAAGCTGTGGGCCATACAGATAGGATGGTGCTGACACAGTTCCTGAGAAAGGCAAACTCCAAGGTCCAGTCTTGGCAGTGAGCAGCTGGGGTGGAGGGCCAGATCCCTTGTACATTATACTGACACTGTCTTTCCACACGTTCATCTCTTGCCCTAGACTGACCGTGAATCCCCCAGATTGAGGGACCAGATCTTTCCTATCTTGGTATCACTGTGCCTAACAAAGCACCTGACACACAGTGGGCACTCAGTAGATACATCTGGTTAATGAAATCCTCTCAATGCTAAGGACAGTACAAAGTGCACGTGGCTTACAATAAATATTTAATGAAGATATCAATTTAGTCAATAAAAACATTTCAGAAAATGAAGATGGACCCAGAAGGTCAACCCAAAACCTAAAGGATAAATTATACTCAGCAGTGTCTACCTATAGCACAAATATAATATAAGGAAGCTGCTGGATAGTTTTTTAATGCAACAAACACAAAGCTAGATTCAGAGCCCCTGCCACTTATTGGATTTTCTCTAGAATGTTTCATGTTTCAAATGGAAGCTGTTAAGAGCCATATTCTGTGGTACTCGATTTGCCGTCTATCACATCAACTAATTAATATGTTTTGTATTGGGCAGTAGAGAAGATACAAAAGTTAAATACCACAAGGTCTCTGCCCTTAAGAGAAATGTAGTGTTGTTGAGGATATAAGGGAAGAATACACAAAAAGTTACTTAACAAGAAAAAGGGCAAGAACAAGGCACTGTGGCTAATTCTCAGAAGGAGGAGGGGGGGGAACAAGAGAGAAGTAAGTGCCAAGAATACAGAGGTGGGTGGTATCGCCAAGCACCAGGCCGGTGCAGCCTACAGTAAAGACACACAGAAGAGGGCCGGATAAGAAAGGGACGGATAGCCAGTTTAAAAATAAGCTGTAAAAATAAATAAATAAATAAATAAATAAATAAATAAATAAATAAATAAATAAATAAATAAATAAATAAATAAATAAATAAATAAATATAAATAAAAATAAGCTGTAGGAGAAGACAACACTGGGCCTGGGAACAATGACCACTTTGGTCAGACCCTATGTCTTCTGTATGTCAAATGCCAGTGGAGATGGTATCACTTTTCTCCACTGTGACCTGTAATACTTACTGAATTAAACTCTATTTGACAGAGGTCATAATTGGTTCTGTGTTACTTTCCTCCAGACAAAACCCAAATTGTTATGTGACCACTTCTCATTTTGAAGTTCTGACTTAAAAAGACATGAGCACCCACCCCTGCAACTGATGAGAAATGCTAAAACTGGCTTCAATTTCATGACATAACTCTCTATTGGTTTTGCCAGTCTACACTATTGGATTGTATGCATTATTCATGCACATTTCAACCAAAATAGCATTAAGAGGAAAACCTAGCAAGAAAGCCTTTTTTGAGCAACTGATCTCAACATGTTTCTAAAAAGGAAAATGAACAGACAGCAAGAAAACCAATATATTTTGAAGTTATAATATCCAAAAGGCAAGAATTTTGGTGAAACTGCCATCTCAGTCAGACCAGTTCTACAAAATAACAGCCACAGAATTATTTAACTGGTAACAGATGTTTCAAAAATAATTCCCAGAAGATTACTAGAGATTCACGAAGTCAAGCACCCTGAATTGTCCCTCCCCCTTAGCAACTTTTTCATTCCCCTCTCCTTTCTGTGAGCACGTCTCAGAGCCCAAACTGGATTGTTAATTTCCTCAAGCACAAATTTTATGCTTTGATACCATCTCACCCCGGCTCACTCCTTGCATCTCTCTTCTCCCACACAGAATCCAAAGTGGAGCACGAAGACCATATGAAATCAGCAAGCAAGACCAATTCTCTTGTATCGAATACCAATGCATTTTTAGGGAGGACAGAAATATCAGTGGCATATGTTCAAAACCTGCATCCCATATTTAGAGAGGAACTCGGGGATCTAAAAAGATAAGGTAACCATGGTCATACAAAGACCAGTACAGTACAATGAAGAGCCTATGAAAGAGGTGTCAGTGAGTGAGCACTAAAGAAATTATTAATTCTGCCAGGGGAGTGAGGAAAGACAGCTCAGGGAAGGAGGTAATCTAGAGGTATTTGAAAGCTCTGGTAGGAGAAGAGGGGAGCAATAGAGCAAAAGTGAAACAGAAAGGGTAGGAATATGGGACGCCTGGGTGGCTCAGCAGTTGAGCGTCTGCCTTCGGCCCAGAGCATGATCCTGGAGACCTGGGATCGAGTCCCATGTTGGGCTCCCTGCAGGGAGCCTGCTTCTCCCTCTGCCTGTGTCTCTGCCTCTCTCTGTGTGTCTCTCATAAATAAAATCTTAAAAAGGGGGGGGGGGGGTAGGAATATGAAGAAGGAACCACTTTCTTCTTCCCTAAAGTGGTTCTATTATTTCTATACTTCTTTCCCTTGCAGTACAGCATTTTTCCAACAGAACCAGTTTTCCTTTAGTTTCTTCTTACATCTTTTTTGCTTCAGTGTGCATGACTGTTAGGCCCCTATACCAGGACGTGGTCACTTTATGGTAAGATCAGCAATTTCACTCAACCATTACTTTTCTTAAACACACATACATCCATACATATACACACACACACAAAATTAGATGTTGCTCCTTTTAACTCATATTACACAACAGAATTCAACAAAATTGTGAATAAGAAATCTGTTTGCTTAAGGGAATTTTATGAAATCTTTAGTCACTGTGCATACTTGAAAAGTAATGTAAAAATGATCAAGAGATCCCATTGGGCTGGAAAAATTAGGCTATACTGTATGGTTACACCAAGGTTTTTTCTCAACCACACTGTATTAGATTTTCATTGATCCTGCTTATCTGCAAAAACCTAAAGGGACATGATAAGGGAAAAGCAGCTAAGAGAAAACGGGAAGTTACATGGACTTTAAGTCTAAACAAATAATATTATCCTGTTTTTTAAAGGAAGTAACAGAAGTTGTAAGCAACTTTTAAAAAGAAAATTAAACATTTTGTCAAAATAATTTATGAATATTTTAAGAGAAGACTCTTTAAGAATCTTTTTATATCTCTTAAATATTAGCTTGATTTAATCTTTTACTATGAGTCAGCAATTAAAAATTAGCTTTAAATGAAATATAGGTTTGCATACGTTTGGTCTTATTTAAATCCACGTCTAGTAGCCTGCTGTCACTACCATGTTTCAGGGTTGGAGAAGCCTGGTGTGGCTAACACAGTAAGTGAAGGGAGTAAGGCAACAAGGCTGATTTGAGGACACAGGCAGAATGTGGACCATGTCAAGAGCCTTGAAGGCCTGTTAAGGAGTTTGATTTTTATTTTCAGTGCAATGAGAAGCCACCACAGGATTTTAGGCAGGGGAATGCAATGAGGTGACAGTCTGCAAAGTGTCAGTCTGCAAAGTATCACTATGGATAGTGTGTATAGAGTGAACTTCAGGAGGGCAAGGCTGGAAGCATGGTAATTAAGCAGCTGGACAAGAGTGGGTACAGCACAGGTGATAATAAGTGCTTAGTGTGCCAGACGCTGTTTTAAGTATAAATATTTATCATGATAAGCTCATGATCCATCTGCAGATGAAGTAATGAGGCACACAAAAGTGAAGTAACTTTCCAAAAGATATAGGACTTGGCAGACCAATAATTTATCAACAGCCTCCAGCCCCAGCTTTTGACCCTATAGTAACAGAACATACATGGCTTCCAGGTATGATTTTAAGACAGAAACGGACAAGCTTTAAGCTAGGTTTCATTGATATGGCACATGAATATCACAAACCACTCCTAGGCTTCTAGCTTTAGGAGAGGAGAGAGGTGCCATTTACTAAAGCTAGGCAACACCGAGAGGAAAAAGAGAAGGATCATCTAGGAGAAAAAATACATTTATTTATCCAGCTGACAGCTAAGTATATAAGTCTCTAACAAGAGATCAAGAGGTCAGGGTTAGAGCTGTCAATTTGGGAATTGTGGTAGTCAGACTAACGGTCCCCAAAACATGTCCATGTCCTAGCCTCTGAAAACCAGTGGAAATATTACCTCACAAGGTAAGAGGACTCTGCCGACATGATTGAGCTGAGGGCCTTGAAGTGGGGAGGTCACCCTGGATTACCTGGGTGGGCCCACTGTGATCCCTAAGGTCCTTTAAAACGTAAGGGAGAAAAGTCAGAGGCAGAGACAGAGCCTGGAAGATGTCACACTGCTGCCTTTGACGAGGAAGGATGGGGCCTCAAGTCAACGGATACAGGTGATCTCTAGAAACTAAAAAGGCTGAGGAAATAGATTCTCTCCCAGAACCTCTATAAGAAGCACAGCCCTAATCAAGACCCTGACTTTGAGACTTCTGACCTCTAGGACTATAAGAAAATAAATCTGCACTGTTTAAGCACAGTTGTGGTAATTTTCTACAGCAGCAATAGGAAATGATTACAGGAATTTTAAGTCAGTACTTAAAATGATGCAGTATTGAAAGTGAAGGTGGAAGAACAATAACCAAACAGAAGTCCTTGAGAAGGTGCCAGGAAAGGGGTACATGCACAAATGAGGAGGGGATGGCTTTAACTGAGGAGGGACATTTCTTCTTTTGCAACAGAAAGGAAGAAGGAAGCAGGAGTGGAGGTTGATGTGTAAAGACTGTAGTGAGAAGAGAAAGTCATTCCCAAATGATGGCTTTTATGATCTCAATGAATTATATGGCTCGGCTATCAGCAGTTCAAGACTTGAACCCCACCCCCCCAAAAAAAAAAAAAAAGGCCTTGAACCTGGGGCATCTGGCTTAATCTTAATGCAGTTATAACACTGCATCAAATGACTTTCAAGATTTCTAGTAGGAAACAGTAGGAGTGGCTACAGAAAGGGTACTCTGTTCAGGCAAATATACCAAAACTCAGGGGGGGGTCACTCAGGGCAGGAAGGAGCAAAGGCATGGCACCTGTCCCCTCCTTCATTTCTACAACCATGGTAGAACAGGCTGATTGACCTAGGCTCCTGAACTTGGCCTCAGGATCCCTCTCAACACAGCAAACCCTAAAGCAGCAGGTCCTGCAAACCAGTCTGAATTGGCACTTGAACTGCAATATACTTGCCAAGGGTCACCTAGGGACTATAGTTCTTTTTTATCTCTTCCTCCCAGAGGAGATGATTTTGGAGAGTGTTTTGAGTGCTAAAATATGACTGAGAAGCAGAAAGATGACAGAAGCTGCTAAATGTCTATCAAGGAGAGAATGATCAAGAAAACAGTGGTGAATCACATCCTGGACTGCCACACAACCTTTAGAAAGAACGACTTAGAGTTGTACTACCAATGGGAAAGATTTCCAAGTTATGTTGTTACATGAAAACGCAGACCCCGAATGATCATACAGCTACTTCTGCTCCTGATTTACAACAAAACAAAGCCATACGTACATGTGCACACATACATGGGACTGCCTTAAAAAGGGCCTGGAAGAGAATCTAAAAGGCTGTCAGTAAGACCTTCCAAGAAAGAGTGCATAATTAGGATAAGGGATGAAGGGAAACTTTCACAGAGTAATGCACATACTTTTACATTGTTTATCACAATTTTTCTTAACATTTTCTTTAAAAAAAAAAAAAAAAAAAGAACACAAAGGATGAGCACCTGAAGCATCTGGGCTCTATTATATTCAGACCTCTTTGTACTTAATCCTATGATCCCTCTAGTGACTTTCCCTTTTGGATGCCCCCGACAGAAGGAATACAGGACATGACACTACTGGACTTGGCACAGGGTAGGTGTGAAAAAATGTCTGCAGCCTTCAATGTTATTCCCCCTCTTCTCCCACCTCCCTCAGTCATGTTAAACACTTCCTATGCCTGGTCACTCATCCCACTGCTTCCAAATCCTAGCTTTACTTTCTCTTCCCAATGAGTCACTCCTTTCACAAATGCCTTTTCTAAGTAACATCATCATCATCAGTATCTTTCTTTTAATTATTCCTAAATCTGGCTATTAAAATTACTTTTCCCATTATTTATTTCACACTTCCCACAAATAAAGGCCCTATTTGCCGCTTCTCTCATAATGAATCTCTTCTCCAAAAGCCCACCAAACAATCATTTTCTCTGTCTTATATGATCACACTGTTTTTAATCTCCTTAACCCAATCTTTAGTTTTCATTTCTATTGCCTCTCCTTGGGGTGCTTCCTTTATTCTGAATGTGATCCTTTCACACCTGCTATCCACCAGGGTCTCCTGCTTCTGTGGTCAAGTTCCAGGCGACGAGTAATTGCACAGATCCATCTATTCTCTAAGAACTTGATTGCCTCACGTTAGAGGTTCTCAGCCTTGCTCACCTCCAGCCACTCCCCCACCCTTACCACCCTCAAAAACTCTGAAGTCAATCCCTCAAAGGCAGAACCACTCAGTGGGCCACCCCCTCCCAGGGGAGTCCTCCTCCTGACATGTCTATTTCTGGAGCCCCTAGTACGTATCAGGCAGGTTCTAAACATAGTTTTAAAATAGGAACTAGTTTAATCCTGCCTCAGCCTATTGATATCGACAATCTACTCATCCCTATTTTAAATAGGTGTAAACGGAAAACCAGAAGGGTTACAGAACTTATCCAGGGTCATGCAGCCAGCAAATGTCAGAGTTAGGATTCCAATTTTGGTAATGGGAGTCCGCGCTCATCAGTATGAGCTTTTTGGCATTTATTTCTGAGGCAAAATTAAGCACTGCTTTTCATCTGCTCTAGCCACACCCTGGTCTCACCTCTACAGTGGCACTCGACACACTGTACTTACTGTAACCTCGTGTTACTTATTTGCATCCTCTGAGGGTACAGAGTACTCTCTGACAACAGTTAACTTTCTCTATCCTTAAATATGCAATAGCACCTGGCACTAGGATGTATTTAATGGACGCTGAATACAAGAGAAAAAAAAATCAAATTCTTTAGCACTCCCTCCCTAGCTTAGCATACACCATAAATGGAGACAGGCTCATTCTCAACTTTCAGCTTCCTGCCTCAATAACAGAACAGAAGACAGATGGTGTGGGGAGCGGTAGTGTTACATCTGCTCAGTCCACCACACTCTAGATGACATCTACCCTCCAAAGACATCTAGGTGCTGGGCTTCCAATCGCCAACAACACAGATGGTAGGATGCTAGCGTTACCTGACAGCGCATCATAGAACTCGTCCTCACTGAGGATGCTTCGAGGAGGTGAGCCTTCAACCAGAGACCGCTCTAATTCATGATGCTCGGTGGCCAGAGTCTCCAGTGCTTCTGACAAAATTTTGTTTTTTTCTTGTTCTTGTTCCAATTTAAAATTCCTCACCTAGAAGAAAACAGATATTAAAAAAAAAAAAAGACTTCAGAGTGACAGGAGACATCAACTTATGCAGGAGGAGGTAAAATTTATTTGCTTTTGATCTAGTTCAACTGCAACAACAGAAATGAAAACAGTCGTGTGATATACACACACGGATGAATGAGCACAATTACTAAACCAATTCTGTTCTTCCCATGGAGCCTTTTCTTACAACAGCTCTAGCTCATGAAAACGGATTAAGACTAGCAAATTTGGCTCAAAGGATCAAGATGATCAACATGAGCCAATTCACAAGTTTTTTAAAAATATAGTCTCTCAATATTAATCATGAAATTAAGCCAGTTTTTGAACAAAATAATTAAAGCCATTCTGAGTATTAAAATGTGTACCACACTAAAACATAAGATACCATCGGGACGCCTGGGTGGCTTAGTAGGTTAAGTGTCCGACATCTGATTTCAGCTCAAATCTTGATCTCAGGGTGGGGAGATGGAGTCACATGTTGGGCTTGCATTTAATGGGGAGTCTGCTCAAGATAGTCTCTCTATACCCTCGCCCCCCACCCCACTCACATGCTCTTAAAAAAGAAAATTAAATAAAAAAGCAAAGAAAGAAAAAAGCTTAAGACAGAATCCTCCAATTTACTTCCAAAATAGCTTATATCTCAAATGAAAGGAAATGAGTAGCCAGGCAATGACATTTTGATTTCCATTTTTCAATTCCATATTTTGGTTACAGTTCCATATTTTACCTTGAATTTATTATACTAACAACAAAAAGGGATTATAAAAAAGGCAAAACCTGGTTTGATTTTTCATCTTTTAATAAGATAATCTATCCTCCTGCCTAAATACAACAGCATCTCAACCTGTGCAGTTAACACCTCCTGAAATTTAGGTAAGCCAATCCTCCTACAACAGAGCAGGTGCTAGATTTGATGCGAACAGTTTTACCCATCTTGGCATCAGAACTCTAGGAATCTCGTGTTCCTTAGCTGCTTCACCTAAAAATTAGACAACAGTGGAATCTTCTATCAGTAGCCTTCAACCTTTATTTACTTATATATATATTTTTTAACTTTAGCAGAGCAGAACCTTTCTCAAAAATAACCCCAAGACAGGAAACAGATGTTTTAGAAAGCTGCGCTGGGTGACACTGGTAGAATCAGGAGCACTATGGCTTCCTTTCTCCTCTATCCACAGCAGGGGCTGTTCCAACAGTTTGAGAAGCACCGAATAGGGAGACTCTACAACCTCCTATAGGTTTCAAGTTCAGTGTCTGGGGCTTGGGAGTCACAGAGCCCACTCAGCTGCTCCCTGAATTAGTCTCTCTGCTGAATCTCACCCTTTCACCTCCTGACATCCCCAGCACATTCTCCTCCCTGTGATTCTGACACCAGACTCCTCTGCAGCCCTGAGTTGCTGAGAGCCACATCAGGTTCAACACTGAGAGTCCTGGACAGAACTTAAAAATACAGCCTTATTGGGAACCCTGGGTGGTGCAGCGGTTTAGCGCCTGCCTTTGGCCCAGGGCACGATCCTGGAGACCCGGGATCGAATCCCATGTCGGGCTCCCAGTACATGGAGCCTGCTTCTCCCTCGGCCTGTGTCTCTGCCTCTCTCTCTCTCTGTGTGTGACTATCATAAATAAATAAAAATTAAAAAAAAATACAGCCTTATTGAAATCCTAAGTTCCTAACAGAAATAGAGTAAAACCTTTATCATCTTGGGAACAGTTCCAGTCCTCAGGCACCTTAGTTTTTATCATTACAGTAATGAGATTATCAGATTATTGACTTATTTTTTGTGATCACACAATAAGAGCAATAAATAGTAAATAAGCAAAAACATGCAGAAATAAAAAGATTAAATACTTACATAATTACAGTTTTTAAGAAACTGTAAAATACTTACAAATACTCCTATAATCTATATTTTTATCTCCAAAGGAGGAAATATTCTGATTACGGCTGGAGTCAACTTAAAAAACAAAACAAAACAAATTGTTCTCCCTCATTTCATGGGTTAGACAATTCATTTATCTGTAAACAAGGACTACAAAATTGAGCACAATGTCCAAAGTGATCCTTTCTTGAAATGGAAAAGATCTTTATAGCCCTGTTATATATGTAGATTCCAAAAATACCACTGCAGGAGGATCCAAGCTCCTTCACCCTGCCTACCTGCTCCTGCTATCTTTAGCTTTTTAACTTTTCAAATATCAAAATGCAAACGCACTGTTGACACTGAACCTTTCAATATACGAATCAATTAAATTAATGCTTCTAGTTCACAAATACATTAGTTTTATACCTACATACGCCTAGATTTTAGAATAGTGGCAAAAGAAATGATCAAGGCCCCCAAATACCATGTTCCCTCAACAAAATCTTATTCAAAATCCAATTTATCCTTTATCCATCTAAAATAAGCACCACTTCATTTCTGCTACTTGGACATATGTTCTCACTTGTTCTTAAGAGGAGTGAAAGGGGTGGGAAGCAGAAACAGAAGAGACTCTCACCACTATTCTAGCTCTTACCTTGTTTTTAACTTGTTGATCTGACTGCATTTGTACTTGTTTCAAGGCATCTTACTCTAAAATTACACACAAAATGACAATTGCTTTCATCATGTACAGTGATGTACCTGAGAGTAGGTACATACATCACAGAAACTACAGTAAAGAGCTCTTTATTGCTTTAGAGAAGCATCTAGGATCACACTTAACTGCCATCGATACCATTTAGCCAGTTAGATCACTGGAATAATGTAATTTCAAATCCTCTACACTCTCAGTATTTCAGAAACACCAGGAGACAACCTGGCATTTAAAAATTACTGCAGAAGCCCAACATATATGTTTATAATTACATAAGAACCTTTCTAGAATATGAGTGACATTTTTTCAAATTAAATATAAAATTCAAATATAAAATGTATACCCTCAGCCCTGTAACTTTCCCGTAACAAAAATTAACATGTAACATAGCAAACATAAATGTCGTACTTACTAGGAATAATTTAAGAACTAAACCATCATACTCTTAATAATAAACCCATATCCACGTCTGTATTGCTTTAGATTAATGCAAATACAAGCTTTTCCACTAGAGTCTTCTCAAACCACAGCAACATGATCATCTTATATCTCACTCCATTTCATGCTGGCAGTTGGAAATTCACAATGAAGACTTCCAAAGTGTTCGTCACACTAACAGTGAGCAGATGCAGGCTAAAGAATCAAGAGTTTTAAAGTTACATGCTAGCCAGTACACACATTTTATCTACTCTCCTTCTATTAAGTACTCTATTTCCCCATGTTCCACAGAAGCTAAGTTGGACAGAGACAATAATTAAATCTGGGAAAAACACACTACTAGGTGGGGAGTAGGCGAGAGTATTCACAGAATACTGTGTCCAATTATCCAATTACAGGTTAGAGGAGATTCTGGCCTTGATCAATCTAGTAAAGCTCTTTCAACTGGCCACACTCCCATCAGCTAAATAGCATCAGCCTTACTCCTTGTGATTGATGTATGGCTACAAGAACACAGAATGTATTAGCTTAACACTGAAATACTAGACCTGAATTTAAAATGTCTAATTTTCTCTCTCAGGTAAGGAATTACATTGACACTTATTTTTGTGGTTATGGGACCAACACTAGATGGACTTCAAAACTTTTTAAGTTATGTGTGCTTTAGATGACTCTCTGCTGTGGCCACATAGCTGTTAAAGTGGGCCTGGTCCTTTATTGTTGGTAAAGCCTCTTCTGCTCCCAGAAGACTACCTAATTGTTTCGCTGTAGGAGGATGGAGCTCATGTGAATGACTGTCAGAGTTACTTCTAAATGCAGTGTCAGGCTGAATGACCACCTCACCTCCAAGGTCCAGGAAAATTAAGGTCTGAGCCCATGTCTGAGGCACAATCAAGTGTGATAATATATAGCCTCAGGAACACAGCGTGTAGACATACTTTGTTTTATGGATTTACAAAGCATCTTTACACACATTATTGTTTGAAGTTTTCATGGATTCTAATGCTCTTCTGTGCCATCCCAATACCGCCTTTCCAAGTGTGATGCATTTCCTGATGTTCCCGAAGACTTTTCTTCTGTCCTTTCCATTATTAAAAAAGATACTTATTTAGGAATAAATATGCTTCAGGGATTGAAGCAGATCTGCTTGATACAGTCTGGAGAGGAGGCAGGCTACACAAGGCAGTTGCAGCAGGAAAGGACTGCAGAAAGCTTGCAGGTGGCCTTTAAGAACCCTGGCTTTCAATCTGTGGGATGGGAAACTGATGGAGGGGCTCTGAGCAGAAGTAAAGTTGTCTGATCTACAACTGAATACAATCTCCCTGGCTGACCTCATGGAGAACCAGGGAGAGGTCAAGAGTCAAATCAATAAGATCCCTTAAGAGGCTGCTAAAACAGTCTAGGTAAGAGATGGGTAAGAGCAACAAAAGTGTTCTTAAGTAGTGAGATTCTGAATACGCTTTGTAAGAAGGCCTAAATAATTTGCTGACAGGGTGCCTGCCTATAGGATACGTTAAAAAAAAAAAAAAATCAAGGATGATTTCACAGTTTTGGCCTAAGCAACTAAAGATAGAGCCATCGTTACCTAAAACAGGGAAGACTGCAGAAGGAATGGGGACAATTGGGAACTCCTTTCAAATATGGTAGGTATGAGATGCTATCAGACATCCAAGTGTAGGTGTCAAGTAGACAGACATCAAATCAGGTGTTCAAGGAAGAGGTCCAGGCTGGAAATAGAACTCTGGAAGTATTTTGCAAATATATTATGAGCTGAAAGAATAAGGAAGCTGTAAGGAATCACTGAGGGAGAAAGTGCGGTGTAAAAAGGAAGAAATCCAAAGACTTACTTTTCTTCTGATAAAAGAACCAGTACAAGGAAACAAAAGGAGAGACGAAGAGATACAGAAGGAAAACTAGGTGTATGTGGTGTCCTGTAAGCATCTGAGAACTTTTCAAAGAGGATTTAGGCATCAACCATGTCAAACACCAACAATAAATATGGGAACTAGGAAAAAGGACCTCTAGGTTTGGTGACGGGATCGATGGTGAACTTAACATGGGCAGTTTCAGCAGAGTTTGAAAGGATACTGAAGACAAAAGACCTGACTGGAGCGGGCCAAGAAAAAAGAGAGGAAACCTGGAGAGTATAGCCCAAACCTAAGAAGTTTTGCTAAAAAGGGAAGACGACTACTGGGGCAATTGCTGGAAGGGGACAGGAAAGTCAACAAGGCTTTATTATGGAAGACAACTCAGCAAGTTTCTATCCTGATGGGAAAGATTCAATAGAGCAGGGGTAATTAATGATGTGGGAGTGAGAGGACAGGACGGCTGGAATGATGTTCTCAAATTTGCTAAAAGGATGGGATGTAATCCACATATAGTTGGCCTTTGTCAGGGCATGGAAAAGTTCATCCTTAGCTGCAAGAAAAAAGGCAGAGGGTAGATGTGCACAGATTTAGATGGGTAGATACGGGTAATAAAGTTTTGTCCTAACTGCTTTTGCTTCAACATGAATATACGAAATATAGAGAATAACAAAGAGGTTACCAACTTACTGATCCCAGCATGTGATGTAGTAAGAATCCTCTAGTCTCTTAACATACACAACATAAAAGAGTTCTCCCTGCGATAAAAAATGATCATTTCTAAGGCCTTTTAAAGCCTCATTCACACTAACCTGGTCAGCCTAGAACAAGGCAGCTGTTCATTTTCCTGTTGCTTAAAGTCAATGGCCACTGGCTCTTGCATCATTAAAAAATGTCCCTTTCTTATTGGCATTGCTATCTTCCTCAATTTGGCTCAAGACAAGAGAAAAAGGAAATCCCACTAGGAATTACCTCCGTGCCTCTCTGCCCTTAGGTTCTGCCTTGAGAAAGAAGATGAGGGCCTGTATCTGGTTGTTGACTTACTGACATACTCTAAGTAAAATAACCTCAATGGAACTTGTTAAACTGCTAACAGTTTCTGCTAGTAATATATTAAAGTCACTTCCAAGTATATCTTTAGACATTTAAATCAAGGAGGAATTTGGGGGATAACTGGCTACTCCTATGTATAGGAAAGAGCCCAATAAACAGGCACTGAAGAAATATTTGAAAAATAAATGGAGGTTTTTAAAAGCAATGTGGTAATGATACTGGGAGGAATACAAACTCAGGAATAAGTACAAAAGTACTTATTTTTGTCAGACTGATTTAAAAATAATGTCTCAAAGAAATAACATCAATGAGAAACTAGTAATACATACAAACAATATAACAATGTAGAACAATTCACTTCCACAGTATACTTCCAACAGCAGATTCAACATGTATTTACTCCACTGCCTTGTTCAATGATTCTTGTACTTAAAATAACTTGGTACAAGTAAGGTCTCATAAATAAATTTCTCTTTCAATTGCAAAGATCAATCATTTGACCACAATTATAACACTTATATAAGGTGTATCTACACTGAAGTTTCCACAAGTATGTTTACTTTCTATTCCAGAAGTAGCACTTACAGGATTATATTCCTAAAAGTACTATGCACAGTTCAATGCATAATTTCCAATATATAATATTCTACTTTATAGTATATTAAAAGATTCAAAAAATTTTCATGTATCATCATGTATACAACAGAATGCTAAATTGACATGTAATGGTATATATTAAACACACTTTAAACAACTTTCAATGTAATGTAATAAATTGGTGTTGACTATATTAAGGGTAAAATTCTAAATCAGCCTATTTAATAAAGATTCTGAAATTTTTTCAAATACTTTCTGAATCATGTCTTTTTAACCCCATCAAATATCTGTTCATAACTGAATTTCCTACTGCAAAGAATGGTTCCTGGAATATCCCTAAAAATAAGCATTGAAACAGTATTTTAAAATGAATAAACATTAAGGTACATAATAACAAGAAAGGTAGAGGGGGCATTGAAGCAATGCAAAATAATTCTTTTGGATAAATTCTCTTTTCATCTAGTATCTATATTTCAATGTTTACCAAGAAACTCAAGTGCAGGGCCCTCAACAGAAATGTCTCTAAAAAATCTTATTAACTTCATTATGAGTTCATTGAGAAAAAAAAGAAAAAAAGAATTTCATAAGCATTTGTATGAACCATGGTTCTGTACACAGGACTAATTTTATATCTACAACTGATTATTTGTATAGCGTTTTACAGTTTAAAAGGCACTTTTACATACTATTAGTTCATTAAATCTTAACAACCCTATGAGTATGTGTGTATGTGTATAAACTGAAGATCATAAAGTTTAAGTTCCTTGCCATAGGTTAGAGGAATAAGAACTGCAACCAAGATCTTTTAACTTCAAATCCCATAAGCTTTCCAATCCACGGTGTGACAATAACATTGTGATGGAAATAAGTGATCATAAGTCTCAGAAAACAGCGGGTTTCACTTTAGGGAGATTGGGGGAGGGTGTGTCCAGGAAGGTAATGGTTATCAGGTTGGTGGACCAGGAAAATGGGGGCGGAGTGTGTGAAGCAGACTGACCTGGACTACAACAAAACATCTGTTAAAACCATCACTTGGACCCCTGTCAGGGATTACATCACTGTAAAATGTCAAATTCATAAGGCAGATTAGAAACGTGCTGGATCCATGCTCACCAGGAGAAAGATTTCTCATTCCAAGAATGAGTAGATCTGTCCTGTTCAAAACCTGGCTTAGAGCCACGGTTCTCCATCATGAAGAGTATATCTAGATCAGCTAATACGATCTGTTTGGTTGTTTTTTGTTTTTTTGTTTTAAGTAGAAGGCCTAATTTTAGCCCAGACCAACTGAATCAAGACTTCCAAGAATGAACAAGGTTTGTGTACTATTACAGAAATTGCTAATTTCTCCCACTATCTATAGAAGAATCCCAATTTGTTAGCTGGCTATAATGCTCTCCAGCTAAAAGATTATTTTTCAGTCTCTCTGGCACCTGGGGCCATATGACTAAGTTCTGCCCACAAAGAATACAAGTATTGTGGGGAATTCACCAGATCTCCTTAAAGGAAAGGGCACACATCTATTTTGGCCCTTTGCTCCTTCCTGCTGACCATCATTTGATATATGGAATAGCCCCTAACATCTGAAACTACTATCCTAGGCTCATATTGCCCAACTCCTATCTTCTTTAAGATGGATAAAGAATCTCTAACTTATTTAAGCTAATGTTAGGTAGCTTGGAGTTTCCTGTTTAATGCTAATACTAACATTAGTACATGTAATTTTTTTTCCCAAAGTGCTACAGATTATTCGGATGTGGTTCCTGATAAGAATTACTGACTTCAGAGAATTTCCATTTAGTTAAAAAATGTTTACTGAACACCTACTACTCTTCCAAAGTAAAGTGCTGGGGATACGAAGTAGAATAAGAGACTGGTTAATCCAAGGAGAGATTATACCCTGAGATTACAATGTGAGAAAAAGACACTTCACATTCCTACCCAGCTCATATATTAAAAATGCAAATCCAACATTACTTCTTAAAGCTTTTCAGTAGCTCCTTCTTGCCTTTGGTTAGTCTCTAAATAGAGTGTGTGTAACCACTAAGTATTAGAAAGTCTTTTGTATTTATTTTTGTCAAAAAAAATTAGACAAATATTAGTCAAAAAAATAAAGATATGATATACACATGTAGGAAATATACAGATGGACAACCATGCCCTCCCATGGTCCACATGCCACATGGCCAAGGGTAAGGTACAAGATGCAGAGTAACTTCAGGATACTGTCATATGCTACAGATTAGTAAAGCTTGGTTATGAAGATTTACAGACTATATTAACTCCCAAAATACACCTATTATCATAAAGACCACTGCAAAGAACTTCAGATTAAAGATAATACTAATAATGTGGGGAGCCTAGATGGCTCAGTCAGTTAAGCATCCAACTCTTGATTTCAGCTCAGGTCATGATCTGAGGGTTGTGGGATTGAGCCCCATACACTCAACCACTGAGCCACCCAGGTGCCCCTGACTTTGTTCTCATTCAAAACTGGTTTAGTTATTATAAGGCCCTTTGCATTTCTAATATAAATTTGAGAATCAGTTTATCAATTTCTACCAAAATAAAACAAAACCAAAAAACCTTGCTGGAATTCTGCCTGGGATTACTTTGACTCTATAAATCAATTTAGGGAGACCAAACATCTTAACAATACTGAGTCTTCTGATACAAATAAGGATATCTCTGTTTATTTAGGACTCTAGTTTCTCCTCATATATCAAAAAGAGAACAAAAACAAAATCTATCTCTTAATGGGTGTACAGACCCAAACATAAAGCTAAAATTAGGCCGCTTCTGGAAGAAAATACAGGAGAAAATCTTAGCAACTATGGGCTTGGCAAAGATTTCTTGAATAGGTCAGAAAAAGCAATATATATACAAAAAAAAAAAACCTTGGACATCATCAATATCAAAAATTTTGCTTTTCAAAAGATAATGTTAAGAGAAAGGCAAGCAAGAGAAAATATCTGTAAATCACGTAACCAATAAAGGACTTGTATGGAGACTATCAGGAACTCCTATACCTCAGCAATAGAATGACCACCCAATTTAAAAACGGACAAATGATTTGAGCAGACATTTCTCTAAATATACAAATGGCCAACAAATGTATGAAAAGATACTCAACACCCTCAGGCATTACAGAATGCAAATCATTGAGACAGCACTTTATACCCACTAGGATGACCTTTTTTTTTTTTTAAAAAAAAAAAAAAAGGGAAAATAAAGGGGCTCCTGGATGGTGCAATCAGTTGAGCATCTAACTCTTGGTTTTCAGCTTAGGCGATGATCTCATTGTCATGAGATCCAGCCCCACATCAGGCTCTCTGATACTCCTAGTCTCTAAAATCAATCAATCTTAAAAAAAAATTAAAAATTAAAAATGGAAAACAACAAGTATTGACAAGGATGTGGAGAAAATGAACCCTTGTGCACTGCTAATGGGGACATAAAATGGTACATGTAGTAGAAAACAGTTTGGTGATTCCTCAAAAAGCTAAACATAAAACCACCATACAACCTAGGAAACTTGCTCTTATATATATTCCCAAAAGAACAGACATGTGTTCAAACAAATACCTATACAAAAATGTTCAAAGCAGCACTATTCCCAACAGCCAAAAGCTGGGAACAATCCAAATATCCACAAATGAATGAATAAATGTTATATACATACAATGGAAAACTATCCAGCTATAAAAAGGAACAAAGTACTGATACATAGTACTATGAGCAT
This sequence comes from Canis lupus familiaris, assembly GCF_011100685.1. Lineage (NCBI taxonomy): Eukaryota > Metazoa > Chordata > Mammalia > Carnivora > Canidae > Canis > Canis lupus. The sequence continues at coordinate 64,170,250 of NC_049228.1, read as the reverse complement.
GAAGATCAAAAACAGTATGTAAGTGAAAAGCCAGACATCAGAAGTTCACACAGTGTATGACTCATTTATGTGAAACGCTGAAAACAGGCAAGTCCATAGGGACAAAATACAGGTAGTCATTTTCAGGGGATGGGGAGTGCCAGCTTCCTGGGTACAAAGTTCCCTTCTGAAGTGATGAAAATTGTTGTGCAAGTAGATAGAGGTGATGGTTGCACAACCCTGTGCTTTACTAAGTGCCATTGAATTCCACACTCAAAACAGTTATTTTTATGTCTTGTGAATTCTACTTCAATTTTTTAAAAATTAAAAAACTAAAAAAAAAAAAAAAAAAATTAAAAGCCCCATAAACATTCATTTCCCATATGACCTGGCCATTCTACTTATTCCTAGGTTATTTACCTAAATGAAATGCAACATTATGTCCACTGAAGACTTGTACAAATACTAATACCTTTATTTGCAATAGCCAAAAGCTAGAAACAATCCATAAGTCAATAGGTTTAAAAAAAAAAAGTACATTATGAAATGGATAACTATTCAGCAATGAAAAGGAACGAGCTAGCGATTTGTGCAACATGGATGAATATGAAGCCAAACCTCCTACACCTCCAAAAAAGTACAAACTGTAGGATTCCATTTATGTAAAATTCTAGAAAACTCCCACTGATCCCTAGTGATAAAAGTTGATAAATAGTGCCTGTGTATTGGGGTAGGTGGGAAAGTGGGGGGTATTACAAAAGGCAGGAACAAACTTCTGGAAATAACAGAAGTATTCTTTATCTTGATTGGAGTGATGGTTTCACTACTGTAAACACATCAAAAGTTACACTTAAATATGTGCAGTTTACTGTACATCAATTATAGGTCAATAAAATTATATAAAAAACAGTATTTGGCAAGAGTAAGGGGATAAAATATTACTCATATATTGATAATGCAAACATGTTTTTTTTTTTTTTAAGATTTATTTATTCTTGAGAGACACAGAGAGAAAGAGAGAGGCAGAGACACAGGCAGAGGGAGAAGTAGGCTCCATGCAGGGAACCTGACGTGGGACTTCGATCCTGGGTCTCCAGAATCATTCCCTGGGCTGAAGGCGGCGCTAAACCCCTAAGCCACCCAGTCTGCCTGCAAACATGTTTCAAAGAATATGTCTGAAAAAAATATTCACTCTGATGCTACTGAAAACCATGTAGAATATTAAACAGATACATATACTGCATTTGTGTGTTTGCCAACACACATAAACCAAAACACAGAAAAATCCCACCAGTGGTTTGCTGGGCTCTGGTTTTCATATTTCTCTCCATGTTTAGCAGAAAATAGCTTTCTGTACATTTCTGTGCATCTTCCACATATCTCTAACTTTACAATTAGAAAAATTCCTTTAAGTATGTCTACTCAAGAATTAATGTTTGCATCAAATTTGCAAAAAATTGGCATTGCATCAAACACAAAATGTTTGAAAGGTACTCTCAAACAGTGCAGAATGCATGGCCTTCTGAGGCATCTAGTATGAAAATCCCAACTGAGATTCTGTTAAGCACACTCCTGTCTCATTATGGTTGCAAAGCTTCCACCTAAAAATAGCTTACTGTTACATAATCACTCACCACAGATTTATATATTTTATGTATCCTCGAAATAAATTTTTTTCAAGATAGGCCACAAGAGGTATAAACAATCATTTTTAAAAGCAGAGAAGTTTAATCATAATCTAAACAAATCTTATTTTGAGTTATTCAAGTCCTCTGTAGTTGAGAGGTCCGTTGATGAAAATAACTCCAGAAAGTTATACACAGAAGCAACACCTACCAAATCTAATTTTTAAGTGATTTTTTAAAAAAATTTACACAGTAAAATCCATTTTAAATGTATAGTTCAGTGAATTTTCACAAGTACACCCCCATGTAACCAGCACCACTACAAAGATAGATTATTTCTAGCCCTGCCCCCAATTCTCCTGGGCTCCTTTGTAGTCACTCTCCCGTTCTCCAACCAACCCCCCCCCCCCCCCCCCCCCCCCCCCCCCCCCCGCCTCAGCAACCACTGCTCTGATTTCCAGAGCCATGCTTTAGGTTTGTCTGTTCTTGATTTCAAATAAATGGAATCATGTATGATGCATTCTTTTGTATCTGGCTTCTCTCACTAAGTACAATGTTTTTCAGAACCACTCATGTTGTTGCAAGTATAAGCAGCTCTCCTGCTGTTGCTGCTGACCATTTCACTATACAGCTACACCTTGACATCCAACTCTATTTTTTCTAATGCCTTCAGCTTGGTCTCTGGAAACATCTATGTATGTGGAACATTAAGTTCAGGAAGATGATAACCTGATTTTTACAGAATTTTGATGTTTTATTGTTTTAACAAGTGCTTTCATAGTTCTCAACCTAGGGCAAAAACAAACACTAAAATACGCTAGAATCACAGTTCAGTGGATTGTAACTCCATCTGAAAAAAAAACATTTAAAATATCTTAAAGCAGTGCTTCCTAAGTTTTCAAGTCATGGCACAAAGAGAAAACCATCTTTGGAGGGCCCTCGGAAGAGATCAAGCAGCGGGTTTGGGAGTCTGGCCATTCTAAGTTGGAAAGATAATTTATCTTAAGCTCTCTACTCAGGAAGCTCTGTTAAGATTTAGTTAAAGAACAAATATTCTTGTTTTAAAAATCTGTATTCGAGTTTACAGAAGATAAAAATCTTTTGAGCACATAAAATTACATGTAAAATAAAATATTGATGAAGCAAACAAAATGAGGTGAAAATCTCCAAAGTCCTAAAATAATGAATGTGGCTTATTTTCCCTTCAAAAGGAACACTTAAAATTTTTTGTTTTGGGGGGCGCCTGGGTAGCTCAGTGAGTTAAGTGTCAGCCTTCTACTCAGGTCATGATCCCAGGGTCCTGGGATCCAGCCCCACAACAATCAATGGGGCTCCCTGCTCAGCAGGAGTCTGCTGCTCCCTCTTCCTCTGCCCCTCCCCTGACTTGTGCTTGTGCTCTAATACATAAAGAGGAGTTCTGCTTTTCAAGCAACAAATATTCATCAACCACCTACACCATTACAGGCTGCAGAGGGTCACCAATGAACAAAATAGACTAAAAATCCCTGTGCTCAAAGAACTTACAGTCTACTGGGGGGAAACCAATAAGTAAAAATGTTTAGTGTGTTTAGTGTGGCAGAAAATACTGAAAGCAAAAATGAAGTTGGGAAGGGAAGGAAAGGCCTGGGAGACAGGATGACCAGAGAACTCATGATCAGGTTCCAACTGAGTTAAAGGCTTAAAAAGTAAGGGAAAAAAATCAAGCAAGGACCTGGGAGAAACATGTTCCAGGAAAAGGAACAGTGAATGTTTTGAGGCAGGAACAGGCTCTTAAGTCTGTGGAACAGAAGGGGACTGCTGTCCTCAGAACAAAGCAGATTGGTTGGATGGGAGGGGGTATATACTAAGCATAGCATAGGAGAGGCTGAGAGGTAGGCTAGCAGGGCCCTTCCCACAGGGCTCTGTAGGCTACTACTACCATAGCAATCAAGACTCTTTTCCTCCAATTGGATGGAAAGCCAACTGAGAGGTACCACGTTCTGCACTCAAACTTCATGTGGAACACTAACTTTGTTTCGGGATGATGCACTTTTAGAAAAAAACAGAGATCATTGAAGAATAAGAAAAGGAAGGATCTGGAAAGCCTGACAGTTAAAAGAACTTGGAGACGCTTGGCCTGGGAGAAAAAGAATTTACTGGTTGATCCAACTAGCTGAAGTATTGTCACAGGAGACAGAACATGTTTTTGTGGTACTGCAGAATGCAGACATGAATTAAAAGAAAAATGGAATAAGCTTCACCTTAACGTAAGGTTTAACCTTCCTACAGTGGAATGGGTGGTCGTAAGAGAAAATTCATGTATAATAGTAGTAGTATCAGCAGGAAGTGCAGGAGCTGGTATCTAGCTGTGTTTATGCCAAATGTTACGATAAATACTTAGCATACTAGCTCATACAATCCTCCCACAATCCTATGAGGTAGGTGCTGTAAACAATGATGAAACTCAAGCTTCTTGAGATTACATGATCCGCCTAGGATCACATAACTTAAGTGACAGAGCTGGTATTCAAACCAGGTCTGTGTGACTCAGACACGAAGCTTGTAAGTACTGGAGTACACTGCCTGTATATCCATTGATGACAGCGTTCATAAGCATGTAAAATGACGGTCTAGCTAGGCAGGAAGCTAAACAGAGGATTCTTGCAAATGGAAGAAAATTCAATGACCCTCTAAGATCCTTTTGATAACTTTGTGGTTATATTTTCCCCAATTTTCTATCTTATTTTTAAAATTTTCCATTGACTTCAAGGTTTATAGAAATTTTATACTCAATATGGCTAAAGATCAAATAATAATTTCCTTACAGAATACGTTAAATTCTCTGTTCAATTCTAATGCTCAGGTTAATCATTTTCTGCTTTTGATATATTACTTTATTAGTTCCCATGGACAGGTGAAGGTAGGCTTGACCTAAGTATATCAATTTCTTTGTTTCATATTTTATATCTGTGGTGATTCAAATATATCTTAAGTTTTCCTATGCTGACTCTGTACAGAAGATAAAATTCTTCTCAATTAAGCAATGATCTTTCAAAATACAATGGCAAGGCAACATGTGCTATCTAAAGTACAGAAAGATAATGAAAATAAAGGTAAAATATTGATATTTAGACCTAAGCCAAGTCTTAAGTCCACAGAAACCAAGAATCATCCTTGCTTTATGCAGCTGCTTTTTTTTAACTGGAGGGATAAAGAGAGGACACCCGGGAGACTGTGTGCCCTCTACCACACTTCAACAGGGCAACTTTTCAATGGTCTTAAAAATAAAAGAAAATCATGGCTCTGCAGAGCAATTATGGAATGATGTAGGAAGAGACAGTCTGCCAACCCTGGGATTGACATTTGGATCTAAAAGTGACTAACTTTACTTATCACAAAAACTTTTTCCATACTTCTCACCCATCCAGGATGGCTACTATATCAAAACAACAAGAGAAAAACAACTGTTGGATAGGATATAGAACAATATCCTTATGCACTGTTAGTAGAAATGTAAAATGGTGTAGCCACTACAAAAACAGTACAAGTCCTCCAAAAATGAAAAAGAGAACTATATGATCCAGGAATTCCACTTCTGAGTTCATCATCACAGGAACTGAAAGTGGAGACACAAAAACGTATCTGTATACTCAACGTTCATAGCAGCATTATTCACAACAGACAAAAGGCATCAACACAAGTGCAACATGGATGCATGAACGGTTAAGGAAAATGTGTGTATACACACAACGGAGTATCATTCAACCTTAAAGAGGAAGAAAATTCTGACACCTGCCATACAATGTGGATGAACCCAAAGGCATTATGATAAGTGAGATGAAGCAGGCACAAAAGGACAGAGTAATTCCACCTATTGGAGGTTCCTAAAGTGGTCAAATTCAGGGAGACAGCTAGTAAGAATGGTGGTTGCCAAGGGCTGGGGGAAGAAGAGAATGGGGAATTGCTGTTTAATGGGTAGAGAGTTTCAGAGTAGATGAAACTAAGAGATGGAAAGAGATCTAGATGATGGTGATGGCTGCATAACACAAGGTTCCTAATGTTACTGAACTATGCATTTACAAACAGTAATGATAAATTTTATGCTCTCTGTATTTTACCACAAAAAAAAAAAAAAAAGGAAAACCCTTTTCCAAATATTGGTCTAAAATACATAGTAAGTCTGATTTGCATGAATATGAAAAAAAAAAGGGAGGGTTCAATTTAACATTTGCCATATATTTTAACTTTGGCCCCTGAAACTATTACAAAGTCATTTAATGCCAAAATGCATATATCCTCCACATAAAAGAAAACCACAGTATGGAGTACATATCTAGTTCTAACACTATATAACAACTATTTACTTAGTATTTACTACTTGCAGATAAATCCCAAAACACAATCATCACACTTGAATGGACTCTGGAGTACAACCACATTTAAGTAATTCACAAGAGAATGCTGTCATCCAGTGATTTCCAACTGGGAGGCTATATTTCTAATAGGGCAGTAGGGTAGGACCTACAAATGATGGAGCCTACCACAGATACTGCGGACAAGCCACTAATCTGGCTCTGAATTCTCTTAAGGCCAAAACAGAAAGAGAAATACAATTATGCCCTTTTAATTGTCCACAAGGAAAAAAAATGTATCAGTTCTTTAGGGAAAACAAACTCCCTCTTTGCCCTTAGCTCTAATTTCTTTTTCAGGGTAATATATAGGGGAATAAGAGTATTAAAGGGCAAAATAATAATTTCATTAAAGCTAATTTTTTTTTTTGAGATGCCCCTCAATAGAAATTGAGCGAGTAATTCCAATTTACAACTCGGCAAGGGCTAGTTTTCAGAAAATTAAGAAAATATAGCTCAGGTTATAGCATTCTGACAGTCTAATTTTAGGACAAAATACAGAATATTTGGAAAAACGGATGAATTCAGTATCTTCTAAAAATGTGACCTCTCTCAAGTAAAATTTTCAAAAAAAAAAAAGACAGCATCTCCCGCTGAGAGCCTGGAATACAGGTATTATGTGCAAAACCTGAAGACACTGCAATATACTCGGCCATTTGCTTATTTCTAAAGTTGGTATCCTTTTGTCAAATTGAGAAATTAGCTAGTAGATGGCCACGTCAGCTTTGAAACAAGGAGGACTATCTTCTTTAATGCATAAGTTTTCCTAATTCAGGTTGTGTGTGATACAGTGGGGTTGTTCCTCAATTTGGAGGCAGAATACCGGACTTAGCTCTAAGTGTAGCCCCCACTTAGCTACAAAAACGTGGGGAAGTAGCTGCCTCTCTCTTCAAGCCTTTCTCTCCTTATTTGTAAAACAAAGATGAACAGATCAATTACATCACCATTTCAAACTGTGTTTTATGAAGGTGCCTTAGCAGATAAGGTGCTTTTACTTTTGTCTTATATATAGTCTACATCTTATGTATCTGCCTTTAGGCCCCAGTGAAATCTTTGAGGATCACCAGACTAGATGCTTTACAATCTAAGACTGATTCTATGACTTTGAAATTTTCAACTAATCCATAATATAAACTACAATAACAAAAATAAATGAAAAAATTCAAAACTAAATCATTTCTCTTGCAAGTAAGATATTTCACAAGTTTAATTTTTAATTAACAACAAAATCTCCTTTGTAGAAACATTATTTTAAGTGAAGGGTGGTATCTCATATAAGCTCAAAAAGGTAGTATCATGAATGTAGCAAGTAATAAATAGGTAACAATGTTACTATAGGATTATATTTCGCCACCAGATGAAAAACCCCATCTACCAGAGAACAGACACCTCTCCTGAATCTCAACCACTGAGCACAACTTCTGTGCTTCCTCTCATTCCTATGACACCTATTGCTTCCCATCAGGGTTTCTTTGATCCAGCACCCCATGCCACAAACCACTTTTACTCTACTTCTCTGTCCCTGAATTGAGCGCAAAATCCTTTCAAGATATTTTTCTGAAAATAAAGGAAAGATTGTCTCATAAAACTAATGGCTTTATCCTTACACCACTCAAGTCTCACAGCAACTCCTGAAGTAGAGGGAAAGGGTCTGTGTTAATTCTGTGTTACAGAGGAGGAATATGAGGCCTTGGAATAAGTCACCCAGAGTCATACAGCAAGAAGAGGAGGGTCATTAATCCTGGAGTCTGTGCCTCAGGACTCCAAATAAGAGCAGATCTATAGTCTACCATCTATGCTTTCTTCCTAGGCCCTGTCCATAGTCCCCTGACATCATCATCAGTAGTTGGATAGATTATGTGAGGAGTTAACAAAGATCATATAGTAAGTAAAGGTGAACCTCTGAGCATCTTAAGAAAATCAGATACAGTTTATCTACTTTCTCACCTTTGGTGCTGGAGCCAAGGCTGTGAGGAAAAAAGCAAGGTGGAGTAAACTGATCAGATCATAGAAAAATCCTCTTAGTATGGGGGAGAACATTGGAAAGACATTGAAAAAAAGAGAGAGAAAGCAAGGGAATAATGATCATTCTCCCACCATGCAGACTGTCAAGAGTCAGAAAAGAAGTTGTGAAGGTGAAGAAAAGAGGAAGAAAGTGAGAAGCAAGTCTGGAAAGGAAACAGAAATGCCAACCAATGAAAACAAGAGTCAGGTAAGAGACAGAAAAAAAAAAAAAAATGGAAGTAGTTAAAACCCCGGCAAAAGTTTTACATGTTTTAAATATCAAAAGGGCAGTACTCTACATATGTTAGCAGTCCTCAGTCTGGAAAACTGAAGTCTAGGAATGCATTATTAAAGTCTGTAAGAAAATCAAAGTCATGGATAAAGCTGCCAGAAATATATTAACTCAATTATAAAATACTAGAATTACAAAACATACAACTTGAAATATGGAAAATAAATTTTGAAAAAATTATCCACTTCAAAGAGACAAGAGAATAATAAATGTAGAGATATTAGGGGAAAAAATAAACTGAAAGTGATAGAGGTAACTATAAAAATTAAAAAGATGAGGGGGATCCCTGGGTGGTGCAGCGGTTTAGCGCCTGCCTTTGGCCCAGGGCGCGATCCTGGAGACCCGGGATCGAATCCCACGTCGGGCTCCCAGTGCATGGAGCCTGCTTCTCCCTCTGCCTGTGTCTCTGCCTCTCTCTCTGTGACTATCATAAATAAATAAAAATTTAAAAAAAAATTAAAAAGATGAAACAAATAACAAAGCTAAAGAGAGTTCTTTGAAAAATATTCCAATAAACCAAGCCTTAAAGAGACTCATTTTAAAGAGAAATTTATTGGAAGATCCAAATAAATATTAGGAAAAAAATGGAAAACATCAGGAAAAAATATGTAATTACAGATCCAAAATAAGTTAAAAAGACAATATAAGACTACAATGAACAGCCTTATAACAATAAATTTCAAAACTTAAATGGAAAATAATTAACTTGTTAAAATTGACCCAACAAGAAACAGAAAACTAAAATAGTCCTATAACCATTAAATATTTCTAACTAATAGTTTAAAAAAATCTCAGAAAGATAACTTTACAAGAAGGAACAGATCACTTTAATTTTATATAAGCTCTTCCAGGATAAAAAGAGAATACTACAGTATTCTCCAATAAAGAATACTCCAGTATCCAGTAAAGAATACTTTACTGGCTTTATGAAGCCAGTAAAACCTGGATACTAAAGACTGATGAGAACAAAACAAAGAAATTAAAAGCCAATCTCACTCATAAATAGATGCTAAAATCCAAATAAACCAAATTGAGGTGAACGTTAAAGATAATACAATGACCAAATTAGGTTTATTCCAGGTAAACAAAGATGGCTTATCATTTAAAAAGTCTAAAAATATAATTTGAAAAAAAAAAACATAAATTTGCCACTTTAAGAAAAACCTTATGATTCTTATTAAATGCAGAAAGAATATGATAAAATGGAACCCCCTTTCATGATTTAAAAAAAAAAAAACTCAACAATATAAGAATGAAAAAGAACTTTGTTATTCTAGGAAATGGTATTTACTAAGTATCACTCTTAATAGTGAGTCGTTGGAAGTTAGAACTGTGCCTTTTTTAAAAAACAAGGATTGATTCCCACCATCTCAGCTTCTGTTCACCACTGTCCTAAAGGACCTGGCCAATACATTAGGAACATGAAAATGAGATGTAAGAATTGAAAGAAACAAACAAACAAAACTGTAGTTATTCATAGATTATGACTGTCTATAGAAACCAAATCAGTCTGTCTTCATTATTTCTACTTTTTCGCTTCCCATTTAATCTGCTGCTTATTGCCATTTAGCTTCTCCCTAGGTCATGCTTCTAGAACTCCCCTCATCAAAGACCAATAGTGAACACATCTTAGTTTGTTACCTCAAAATTTCGACCCAATTGTCCCCACTGGCCTCCACTGTTCTGGACTTTTCCTGCCTCTCCAGCTGTTGCTGCTTAGTGCTGTCCACGGGCTTTCTTTTCTCTCACGTGTCTTTTAATATCAGTATTCAATCCTTTGATTTCAAACTTTTTAAGCTGTATGTCTCCTGGGTGATATTCTTTACTGAACAAGTTCCATGTTTATGTAGGTGACCTCCAATACCAACGATCTGTAAATTTTTATTGGATGAGTAAGGCTGCCCTTATTTGGATGTCATCATGTAGGAAGGTGAACTCATCCTCCCCCTACTCCCTTTACTCCCTCCTTTAGTCACCTTCCATCCAATGATTTATCCACCGTAAGCCTGGGAGTCAGCTAGGACTCCATCTTCTCCTTCATTCCTCACTTATTCAACTATCATCAGCTCCTAGGAGGTTATCTTTGGTAGCCACCAGCTAGGTTCAGACTCTGATTATCTCTCTCTTGAATTCCTGCACCTGGTCACCCTGTTTTGAGGACTTCCTCTAATCCTTCTCATAAGGAGCAAATCTGATTAAATCTCTCCCCTGATTAAAATCTTTCACTCATTCTAACTTACCTTGGGCATTCCTCTTTAGGCATATTTGATAAAACTTTTCAAGAAAACCCTTCTATTCATCTAGCCTTGACTGGTTTAGCAAGATACCTGACGAGGTAAACACTATGTAAATACTTATTAAGGAAGTTTTTACATAAAATAATAGATATCAATCAATGGTGGAGCATTATAAAAATGTATATGGGTTATAGCCTTATTACTCAAGTTAAAATGAAAGGAAAATTATGTCTGCCTATAACTCATGCAAAATTCATCAGATAGCATAAAAATTAGGCACTGTACTAATAGGAATACAAGTCAAATACAATTGCATGCAGGTTACAGACTTGGTACCACTGTGATACAAAAAGTTATCAGGAAAAGATCCGGGGTCATACCAAGCATGACAAGGCTAAAATCACACACACACACACTCTTTTTTCATACTGCTGAAATAATTACAATCTTAAGTATTTTTGTTCAAATACTTCACAAGTTATCAAAATGAAACCTGCTTCATGCTACATAAACTTCATATTAAAAACTTTTAAAAACAGTAAGAACATTTAACTTACATCCTACCTGTTTCCAAAATTAACTTGTAGTCTATTTCCTGACTATACATACAAGCTGAAAGTTTAGGAATAAAATTATGGACCAAGTAAAAAAAAAAAAAAATCTAGATTTCTAATTTTTAAAGGAATTAAAAATTTTTATGATCCTCACAGAGCTTAAAAACATAACTATATATTTGAATACTAAGATACTAATTCATAAAAGCCTATTAAAAGAATACAGATGACAAATATAAATTGTACAAAGCTCAGAGCACATACTATTGCATAATTACTTTATCAGTTATCTTCTGTACAATATTCTAAACATGCTTGACTTTATATATTACCCTGTAGTAGTACATGCATGTGCTTTTAATATGGAAAATCTAATGAGCTTTTTAATTTTCCCTCATTTTGCAAGATGCACAAGCGAAGGAACAGAGATTATGTAGGTCACTTTCACCCTCAATGAAATTCCCTAAAATTAACTTTTAAAGAGGTTCTAAAGAGGGGAGACCAGAGTCTTGCTATCATATTCACAATGACACAAATGCCTTTAAGATCCCAGTCTAGTAAAAGTAGTACCAGGACAAAAGCTGAAATACCTCTCTGGTCATCATGTTCAGATAGAATATCTACTCAGTCAAAACCAACCTAACTACCAAAGTTATCAGCTTCTCGCTGAAATCAAACATTATTTGGACCAGCGATTAACTTCAGTGTGTCCTCAAACTGAAAAGAAAATTTACATTTAGATCCCCATATTCTAGCCTACACATTCTTCCACCAACACACATTTCAAGCATTTTTCTCTTTTGAAAAAGATTCCTAAGTTACTCCATGTCTTTAAAACAAAATGCCTTCATTCCATCTTTGAGCCTAATTGAAATTAAGAAACTTTTAATAGCTTTAATAACTCTCAAAAGCTGTACTATGCTCCTCTCTGGCATCTTTCCTTTCTTACTACCCTCTCTCCAAATCCAGAAAAAACCAGCACAACAAAAAACACAAAAACAACTAGCCACATGCTCTGAATGCTAGGGAACGTGATTCTCCACTGGTTTAGGCTACAAAGAAAGCCTATGAGTAATCAAAAATCCTAATCAAAACAAAGTTAAAAGCTCTCTCCCTCCCCACTCCTCAACCCCAGTATAATTTTCCCTTTTTCTCTTTAATCCACTCATGCGTTTCCTTGGAATTTTAGCGGCCTCACACAGCGGATGGTAAGTTCATCTCAATGTCAGCCAGGGCAGAGACATGCAAAAAATCACTAACTTGGAAGGTTATTTAGGACAATAATGTCTTTCACTGCCTTACTCCTCCCACTCCGGCCCCACTTGACCTACTACCAATATTTAGCTGGGGGGGGGGGGGGGAGCTGTCCACTGCCTTTCCCCCCAGTGGCTCTCCCTGTGGGAACCCGACACAAGTACACAGGCGGCAAGGAAGACCCTGGCCAGGCTGCGAGGGTCCCGGCTTCACGCACCCCTCCCCACTCGCCCGAGGCTGCACTCACGCGTCCAACTATTCTTGGATCTACTCACATCCCTAGATGTCGTCTGGCTGCCCTCCCCCACTTCCCCCCCCCCAGCGTCCTCTGCCGTCCCGAGGCTGACCGCGCAAAGCCCCCAGGGGGCACACGCACTCACCCACCTGGGCCGGATCTGGGGATCCCCGCCGGCGCGCTCCGCCCTGCGCTCCCTGGGCAGCTCCAGCACAAACGCGCTTGGCCTGTTCCTGTTCCTCCGCCTCCCCTCCAGCCCAGCCCGGAGGCGAGACCCAGGGCGGCACCGCAAGGTCTCCCTAAGTCACCTTTGCTCGGCCCGCCCTGGGCTCCGGCGAGGTCAAGGAGCGGGGCGGCCCAGGACTCCCGCTCTGGCCCTCAGGCCACCAGAGGTCCGTGCAGCGCCCCTCGCCGCAGAGCCAGAGCCGCCCTCCTCCAGGGCTCGCCGGGGAGAGTGCGAGCAGCAGCGCGGCGAATGGCCTGCAGCAGGCGGCTCCGCGCTGCCGCTGTCGTCGTCCAGTCCCTCCTCCCCCGGCCCCCCTCCCGCGGGCCCGCTCCGCCGAGGCGCAGGTAGGGACCTGCCCGGGACGACGGGAGCCTGCACACAGCCCCTCCGAGCGACGGGCAGACCCCTGGCCCGCAGTTCTAGGGAAGGAAGTAAGGAAACTGCTACTCGAGCTCTGCGTGCATCCCAAGGAGGCTCCTGCGAGGTCCTAGAGCGGGCTGGGTGCTCAAGCCCTCTCCCGGCGACGCCTGCCCTGACAACTTCTAAAGAGCCAGCCCGCCCCTGGGGAAAAGCGGAGGAATCCTCTTTGGTCTCTTGCGCCTCAAAGGTAACTGACCCTTAGTCAGGCTTTCACTGAATGTTTCTAATTCCATTACAAAGATTGAACTAGACTTCATGCATTTATTTTTTTAAGCACTTTCTAAGCTACCATTTGAGCAATGAGGAAAACAATGGTATTAATCCTATTGATGTGAAACCTACTTATATGAAATAGATGGTTTTTTTATTCCAGCCAGGCTTGAAGGGTAGACAGAGATTCAAAGGACAGTAAAACCCACCACATAAATATTACACTAAGTAAGATGTTCAGGATAATAAAATTTCTAGTTAACTATTAAGCTCTGATAGGGATGGGGCACACATAACTTTTTGTTCTAAACAGTATTTTGTAAAATAATAAATAAATAAACAGTATTCGTTTTAAACAGTATTAACCTGTCCTCAAACTTTAGGGAGCAGAGTAATACTGAACCAAACTATTTCTTTGACAAGATCCTAGGGTACTTTAAGTTTGCTGTTCCAACAGCGGTGGCTGTAACTACGCTACAGATATAAAATGTGTAAAAGATGATACAACAGTACACTAGAAAATCTGGAATTAATGTCAATGAGGTTTCATGGTGTCTTTGAAAAGTCAGTTTGCTTCCCTCCTCCCCCATTCTAAACTGATAACTAAATGGTATTGTGAAAACTCACATTTGGCACTAAATGCAGCTGCTACAGAATCTTCCTCCTGGGTTTTAAAAATTAGAGAATGAATTCAGCCTACAAAAGTAGTACTAGGCAGTAAAAATAACATGTTTTAGAAGGCAATTTACAAAGAACCTAAACTGTGCCAGGCACTGTATTGAGGAACTTCACATAAAATAACTCATCTGTATTCTCTCAGATTTGGAAGTGAAATTCCCAAACATGTATTAATTTGCTTAAGGTCAAGACAGCAGAGAGTAGACCCTGATTGGTCTGATCTTTGTATTCTTTCCTTTGTACATTCATTATGCATTCATTTAGATATTTATTAACTGCCTACTACATGACAAGTACTATACTAGACACAGATGCTACAAAAATAACAGATACAGTTGCTTACTTAAGGGGCTTTTTAGTCAATACATAATATATAATCAGACAAGTAAATATATAATGATACAATGTGTTAAGTGCTACAACAGAAAGGACCCAGAATAGGAGGGATATCTAAACCAGTTCCGAAGGGTGGAACCTGGGATGAGGAAATGGTGGCAGTCATCCAACAGAGCAATCCTGAGAGCTCTGTCCTCACAAAGTGGCAGTGCAGGAGCTGAGTGCTGGGTGGGAGGAGAGGGAGAACAGGGAGACAGACAGCTGAGAGACAGGGAGTAAAAATGACAGAACCTGATAAAAGGGGGGGGGGGGATAAGGAAGAAGGATGAACTGAGAATAGCTCCCATGATCTTGGCTTGGGTTCCTGGATAGGTGGTAATTCTAACTCTGAGTTGAATGGATAATTCAGCTTTAGACACACTGGTTTTGAAATGCCTGTGATATAACCATATGTGTGTTCAAAAGGCAGCTGGATATACTGGTTCACAGCTCAGGAGAGATCTAAGGTGGAGATATTGGAGTCATCATGGATTTCTGTTTGCAGAAATGCCTATGATCATCCAAGGAGAATGCTGAGTGAGAAGGCCACCCACAGAAACCAGGGACACTGACACTCAAGGCACAGGCAGAAGAAAAGATGCTTCAAAAGAAACCTGAGGAGGAGCTGCTCTAAAGGAAAGAGAAGCCAGAAGAGGTAGGCACCACGGAAATCACTGAGAAGAACTCCAAAAAGCAAGGAGTAGTCAAATGCCAGACCTGTCACAGGACAAGCAAGGTAATTTAAGGGTATCCTCTGATTTAGCAGTAAGCAGATTTTTGGCAAGCATGGTTTCAGTGGGCTAGTTGAGGAATAAAGAAGTAGAAACAGAAAGTATCACATTTCCAAAATAGAACTGGAAAGGAATGTAAGGAGACAGAAGCTGTAAGGGAGTAGAGAATGCAAAAGAGAGGAGCTGTTTTTGAAACAGGATGGAAGGAGACAGATGCCAAGGAAAGGAAAGAATAAGATAGGGAACTGGGGGTTGGGAGTGGCAAGGAACTGGCAGCAAATGCAGGCACTGCCTCCATGTTTAATACAGAATTTTGCTCAGAGCAGAGGGAAAGGAGGAGACTGAAGAGAAGACAGAGGTAAAGGCCCAAAAGGTATAAACAATAAAAAATGAAAGAGATAACTAAAGGAGTTATCTTGAACAGCCCAAGAGACTAGGAATATTAGTGACCTCGACTTCATAGAGCTGGAAGCTCACAGGAGGAGCTTCTCTCCAAAGATACCAGCATTTGGTCCCAAGTTGCACTACCTTTTGGTTGGTCCAACTGAAGGTCCAGATGTCTCCATTACACGACAAACTCACCACCACTGTCATCCCAATCATACATTTGGGTTACAGCTCTTTAGCGGTCAGGAATTTTAACACAGAAGCATAAAGTAGGGGCACCCTGGGTGGCTCTGTGGTGGAGCATCTACCTTAGGCTCAGGGCATGATCCTAGGGTCCCAGGATCGAGTCCCATATCAGGCTTCCCGCAGGAAGCCTGCTTCTCCCTCTATGTCTCTGTCTTTCTCATGAATAAATAAAATCTTAAAAAAAAAAAAAAAAGCAGCATAAAGGATTTTATGAGTGAGCTTACACTAATTTTCAATAAGCAAGTTCCTACTTTGGAAAAACTGGTTTGACTAATATCAGAGGGAGCTCAATAATATGCCAAACAAGAAAGGGACCAATGATGGCACTATGTGACGTTTTAGCCACTTCTGATACCACCTTCTAGTGAGGAAAAGTACAGAAACAAACATAAATTCATGAAGCCAGTTTCTAGCCTTTGAATTTTTTTTTTCTTTTAAGTAGATTCCATGCCCAATGTGGGGCTTGAACTCATGGGCCTGAGATTAAAAGCTCTGTGCTCTACCAAATGAGCCAGCCAGGTGCCCCACTAGCTTTTTGAATAGAACTCTCAAACAAAGGTAAAGACAAATGAAGGCACTCACATTCTCTAATGTTTCCCCAACCCTAAAAACACCTGGTAAGTTTCCCTTTAGTAAGTCAATCACAAGCTTTACAGGTTGCTTTCTATATTGCAGGATTTTTTTTTTCAACAAAAGAGTGTTATTTGCAAGTAAAATATGCATCCATAATCCACCCCATTTATGTAGAGGTCTATGGAAAACGTTGACTATCTGGGTCCTATCAGAGCATCCCCAAATAAGCAGAGAATATTCACATACCACAGAACTACAAAGCTCCAAATCCAGGAACCTGTGTTCATTATAAACCCCTATGTTTCTCATGCAGAGCCAGCTTGCTCTTACTGTGGACATAGTTTTACCAGCAAGTTTGATTATCTGGTTTTCTTTTTAGTAAACAACATTAGAAAGAATAAATCAGAAGGGATCAGTAGTCCACTGGTACAGACAGACACACAGTCGATCTAAAAATCAACAGAAAAAAATTTTAAACCCATAAATAGCAAAAGTGAATTCAAGAGCATTAGCAGGACTGGGCCATTTAGTCAAATTACACAGTTCTATAAACATTACCCCCTGAAGACATCTGTGTATTAAGACACAGAGTAATTATGAACATAGAAAAAAGGACAAAAGGACAATCACCTAGAAAAGATAAGTGTTAAAAATTTAGCATAAGATGTAAATGTATAACATTCAGAATAACTGTCATCAAAAGATTTCAATAAAAACAGTTTTGCTACTGTGGGGGCTGGGATCACTTAGACCTACTGGATCCCCATTATGTGCCAGGTATAGTTTATAGGGTGTTTGCCAAGATGATCATACTTATTTTTCAAAACATTCTTTTTTGGTTGGTTGCCACTTTAAAAAGGAAACTGTATATGAAAACTGTAGCAAAGAAAGATTAAGGAGCAAAGCATGGAATCAGACCCAGTCTCTGAATTCAAAACTTAGGACTGTTAACAAAATTTCTAGATAATAGATATATAATTTGATTCCAGATAAATAAGGCATTATAATGTCAAATTATTCTGCTCTCGTACCTCAAGTACACTATTAAAGTCCCATGTTGTAGGTCTTAGCCACATGAAAAACTAACTTCAATGATCACATTTTGTCTTTTAAATATTTGGGGGCCCGTTTGTCTATAATCCTTTTTCTCAGAATGAATTCTGTTGAGAACCTCACAGAGTTGATATTTAATATTTATAGCATTACTGAAAAAGAATCTTAAAGATACTCTGAAAGTATGAAGCAACAAATGCCATTTCCTAAATGAGTACTGTGTACCACAGTATGTTAATATGCTCTATATACATATTATTCATCTATATACATTTGATCCCCACACCTGACACTGAGGTGTCTATACATTTTCATTTTACAGAACTTCCCCACAGTAGGTTAGGGAAAAGACAGATTATAAAAACGTCCATTAGACTTTCAGACTAGTGCTGTTAATGACTTACTATATGGTCTCCTTTATTTGAAAGATAAAAATATCAAGGTTCAGAGAACGTAAGTAGCCTTTGTCACTTGAATAATAAGGATGAAGAGAACACAATCATTTACAAATACTCAAATTTTCTTTAGACAATACCTCCTCCTCCCAAAACGAGTTGAATTCAGTGCTAAAGACACAAAAGCTCCAAAATGCCATCAGAAAAAAAGGAGTCACAAGCGTTAATAATTAAACAGTATCCGACAATAATAATTGTTGATTTTTACTCAGGGCTTACTATGTGTCAGGAACTATGCTAAGTATTTTGCATACATTTTGTTATTTAATCCTCATGACAAATTTAGAAGTCTAATTAGCCTAAACTTGAAGCTAATACACTCTTGCACATCTGGATTTTCAGAGAAGTAATTACCTAGGCTATATTTTTAAGCAAACAGTTTAAAAATTAGCATAGGCTGGCTTCTAGACGTAATTAAATTACTTTTAATCTAGCATTTACCTTGAAACTATACACCTCTAAAACAAAGACATTTGATCCATCCACCAGGTGCCATATAAGAGATGTTAATGAAATTTAGTATTACAATGTATTAAATATTACCTGAATCCCTAGACATAATTTGTTCATTTCAAAAATCTTCTAAATACTATTTAGATTTATTTAGATCATGAAATCATGCCTCATTTAAATAAGCTAGAATATGAAATCACCAAAAATACAAATGCTGAGAGGGAATGTTTTCAAACAGTATTGGAAGAATCAACCATTTAAAGGTTTTAATGAACAATTATGTTTTCCTGTGATAGTTAATAAAATTGTTAAAGACTTTCTCTAAGTTTATTTTAAATGAATTTCAGATTACTCATATACTTTTTTCTCCAAATAAAATATGAAATTTGTTGTGTACATAACAAACCTGGCATTTAAAAAATTTTATGTGAATTTCCAAAGCTTCCATTGTAATCACATTTTAGATCTTTACATATGAAACATATAAAACCATTTTTATCTATCTTGTTTTACCCAAAACCTAATTATCAAATTAAAAGTTACAAATAAATTGTAACAAGAATAAGAAATATGGTGTCTTAATCTAAAAAGTTGAAGACTGGGCAGCCCCGGTGGCACAGCGGTTTAACACCGCCTGCAGCCCAGGGCGTGGTCCTGGAGACCCTGGATCGAGTCCCACGTCAGGCTCTCTGCATGGAGCCTGCTTCTCCTCCTGCCTGTGTCTCTGCCTCTCATTCTCTCTCTGTGCCTCTATGAATAAATAAATAAAATCTTTAAAAATAAAAAAAAATAAAATAAAAAAGAAAAAGTTGAAGACTAAACATATATGTAGAAATTAATAAAATGGAAAAGAAAGCCTATGGCTGCTTGACTTGCATTACCATCATGAAAACAAGAAAGGGGAAAAAAATAAAACAAGAAAAATTCTAGTCCAGACAGCCAAAACACATCTTTACAACTTTTCAATCCTCGGAAAAAGAATTACTAACGGGTAAACTTACCACTCTAATATTTGGAAAAGTAAATGGCAATTTTGTAAATGGGAGAGAGCAGGCGGTAAAGAACATAAGATATTTAATCCACTGAGAGTTCACATAGGTAAGTGTGATATCGCTTTATTTACTAAATACAAGTATCATGTATTTTTCACATAAAACCTTTGGTTTCTACAATATTTTCACAACCCTCTTGTTGAAATGCCACAAGAACTCTGAGTAGAACTTTAAACCATGGTTGATAAATACAGCTATTTAAGTAAATTAGATATGAACACAAGTTACTTCAGAATCATCCTGCTTACTCAAGAATGAAAGATTTCTCCAAATTTTAGTGAAAACAAAGCTTTCAATTTCTTTGTTAAGACTATTTTCTCCTACCTTTGGACAATTTGAAAGCAGTGATTTACTGGATGATCTAGTATGTGACACCCAATTATTAAAAAATTCGATTCCAAACTACCTACCCCTTCTTGTTTAGTGAAGAGATTAAGGCAATCACTCAAAGCTACACAAGTTTCTCTAGAAGCTTCAGAGACAACTTCAACTTTCTGAAGAAATGATGGAAGCATGTCTAAAAATAAAAATAAATAAAATTAGTGGGATTTTAAGACCATAAATATTTTTGAAATCACTGTTTTTTAAAAGTAATCTCTATATCCACTGTGGAGCTTAAACTCAGGACCCCGAGATTAAGAGTTGCATGCTCTACTGAGCCAGCCAGGCACCACTAACATTTTTATGTCTACTAACTTCATGTTTCCTTCCAGCTAGCTGCCTAAACAAAGCATATTGTATATTCCTTGAGCATTGTTATTAGCACCTACTATACACAAGGCACATAAATTGGTATGTAAAAGAAAAGATGAAACCTTGTCCTAGAAAGGCCAATATCCTGCAAGGAGAAGAGTAAGGACTAAAAAAATAAAACTTAAAAATATTTTTAAAAGTTTACAGGAATAATAATATAATGTTTAAGAAAAGCAGTGGATTAATATTTCCTTTCATGATATTCTATAGTAGATAAGTAATTTTATTCAAAAGCCAAGAACTAAAAATAATACGGCAGTTGACATGATGGCTAACACCTAAAGGTGGCATTAACTCAACTTTCTCTAGTATTTATGGGACAAATGTCTGGCATGAAATAGGTATTTTCACTCTTACAAATGTGTCCCTCTGGAAGCCAGTATCTTTCAGAATAGAAGTTGGGAACAAGAAATGGTAATATCAACTACCTTCCCTACTTCCCTAAGGAAATCTTAATCCACTTACCCATTACAAAAACAAAAATAAAAAACAAAAAACAAAACAAAAGCCTACCCAAAACAAAAACAGAATGCTGACAAGAGAAAGCTGAAAAATACACATATATCACTTAAAAAACAAGTAAAATGTCATATCCTGTGTCTAGATTAATGCTAGAGAAATGCTCTTAGTTCAAATAGTTTAGACCTTTGTGTTAATTATACACTTAGATCCTTTAAATGTGTCCCTTCTATCAAATATAAATATTAAGAAAGACTTTCATCTAAGAATAACTTAAAAGGAAAAAGACAAATATATACCACCCTCTGTCTTAAATAATCTTGATTCACTTAGAACATGATTCTTATAACACAGTAAATAAGGTCAATAAGCAAAAGTAATCAAATTCAAATGCCAGCAATTTGCTATTATCAGGCCATAAAACAGTGGGTCCCTTCAAGATACAAATATTTTCAAATGGAAAGTGGAAAGGAAAATAAAATCTACCAAGAACATATACCAAATGATTTACAGCCATTATTTCTAGGTGATAAAATCATAGCTATTGTTCATTCTCTAAGATTTCTATAGGAATGTGATTTATTTTAGCAAAGAAAAGTCCTCTTCTTGGAAAAATTATTCCTCAAAACTCCTAAGGCAAAATGGGCAGGCAACAAAAGGAAAAGGTAAGTGAATGAAGGTATGAACAACCTGTCACTATTATCTGGATATAAATACCAAATGTCATTTTATTCTATTTTTCATTTTATTGAATAGTTTCCTAGTGTTAGCTATTCTTTTTTTTTTTTAGTGTTAGCTATTCTTAATAACACCCAAACAAAAAAGAACACCCAAACAATTGAAAACTACTATATCCTAAAATAAATTTGATTTTACATATTTTTCATTTTGAATCTTCGATACACATTGTGAAGATTTATTCTTTAGTTGCTAAATAGCAAAAAAGAATACCATATGCCAGATGCCATAGGACTTAAATAGTACCTCAACAGATGTCTCACACAGAGCTGTGGATTGAGTACGGTGAGGGGATGTACAAAAAAATCAGGCACAGCCTCTGCCTTCCATAAATGCTCTGGGTAATCTAGTAATTTTCCACTTTCATGGCACAAATGGTAAGAAGATGCAAGCATAGTCATTCATGGATGTATTTTTTTTCAATTAAATACCATCACATGCTTAATCATCTACAATTTTGTGTGTTTGGGATATTTAACACTTTTATATACTTGTTGATTAGCATGAAATTTTAAATGTCAAATTTTTATGAACTTCAGAATTTTAAATAAAACAGATCCTGTAACCTTTTAAAAGATACCCCAAGAAATATCTATTGACTTTTAAGAATCCATTATTGAGAGTGCATCAAATTCTTTTGTCCAAAAGAGTCAAGTTAGCTAATTTCTCTGATACTCTGGTGTTCAAGCAAGATTTTGAAATGAACTGTAACTTGCACAGTAGGTCTATATAAGAACTGATACTCTAGTGCCAGGGCAGCATATCAGGCGCCAGTTGGTTCACAGTGGCATGCTTCTTTCTTATAGGATGATGTTTGCATATTGTTACATAAAAAGAAATAAAGCCACCAGGCTTCTAGAAAAGTTACCAACTGGGAATCAATGCAAATATATTTTAGCCAATTATTAGAGACGAAGTTGTAATGAACAAATGTAAAAAGACCAGTATGCAACCATATTTGGCCTACTATAAGAATTGGACACTTAATTTGGAGGAAAAATGTCATATTTTTGTGCAAAAAAAGTTTTGAGCTCAGAAAAGATGCTAGAAGATCTTAGGTGAAAAGCTTAACTTTAGAAACATATATAAAAAGCTCACAATCTGCCATTTTCATGATAACACAATTTTTAATTGGGTAAGTTTTAAAACTATTGGGGAAATACTTATTTCTTGTTAGGCTGGCAAACTAAACCTATTACGAATGACCTCCATTGTTCCCCTAATATGGAAAAAGTCCACACTCACTAGCCAACATTTAAGACACTCTATAAACTAAATCAGTTTCAGCCAGACTGCTTTCCTGAAAATACTTGTTTTCCTAGAAATACTCTTACTTTACTGCCTCCAAACCTTTGTTCAAGATATATCCTCTTCTTCAAATACTGGAATAATTATTCATATTCAGACGTTTCTCCACTTACACCTTTTTTGTTCAAGGCCAAGTTCAAATGGCATCCTCTTCATGAAGCCTTATGTTTTTGTTTTTGTTTTTTTTTGGGTGAAGGAAAAAATGGCAATTCATCTGACTACGTACATAAGAGACATGCTAACCTGCATGCCAAGAGGCATTTTAAAAACTGACTTTCACACCTAATTGGAATTATATACATGCCTCAAGAAAATCAGTACTCTCTCCTCAAAAAAAGAAAATGATATCTGCATATAAAAAATCAACTGACCGGGCAGCCCCGGTGGCTTAGCGGTTGGTTTAGTGCTGCCTTCAGCCCAGGGCATGATCCTGGAGACCCGGGATCGAGTCCCAGTCAGGGTCCCTCTGCCTGTGTCTCCGCCCCTCTCTCCTTCTGTGTCTCTCATGAATAAATAAATACAATCTTTAAAAAAAAAAAAAAATCAACTGACCTTCTAAAACCTTTACATAAAACTGTAACTTGAAAAAAAACTGAGAGGTCCCTATATGAGGATATAAATGTTTTTTGTTGTTCAAATTAAGACGACCAGGGTGAACGCAATCACCCACTAAACAAGTACTATTAAACCATTCTGTCTATATCTATATAATCTGCACTGGCTGCAATGGAGAGTATAAAGTTCAAAACAGCAAGTGTTAAATGAATTACAGTAGAGTTAAGGGAAAATAAAAAGGTATCAGGGATGTTATAAGACATAGATAGTAAACAAATTATCCAGACACTTAAAAAATGTTAAATATTCAGAGAAAGGAATAACTATTATGGGATGGAATAATGGAGCAGAGTCTGAGAAGAGGTTGAATTTTTTTGAGTTGG
Source organism: Canis lupus familiaris (assembly GCF_011100685.1). Classification (NCBI taxonomy): domain Eukaryota; kingdom Metazoa; phylum Chordata; class Mammalia; order Carnivora; family Canidae; genus Canis; species Canis lupus. The sequence goes on along the minus strand of NC_049228.1, from coordinate 64,146,627 downwards.
AACTTGAACAATGCTTTTATTGCTAAATGTAATGTCCAGGGGGATCCCTGGGTGGCTCAGCGGTTTAGCGCCTGCTTTCAGCTCTGGGCGTTTGATCCTGGAGTCCCAGGATTGAGTCCACATCAAGCTCCCTGCATGGAGCCTGCTTCTCCCTCTGCCTGTGTCTCTGCCTCTCTGTCTCATGAATAAATAAATAAAATCTTTAAAAAAGTAATAAATATAACGTCCAATAAAGCAAACATACCTAAAATATCTATATTATTTTCAAATAGTATAGAAAACAGTCCTGAGAAGATCCTATCAGAATTGTGATTAAGGGGAACTCCAGAGAGGCGAGAGGCTCTGTATCCATCACTGACTGCATGGCTGTCATGTAGCAGGTTCAGTGCTCACTTGTATAATCTATATAGTAATTTGACAAAACAAATTTAGTACTTGTTTCTGAGTTCAAAAGAAGTTATCAATTTATAAGCTAGGTAAGGAGTCATTCATTTCATTCACTCAAAACAGTTGACCCTTGAACAACATGGGAGTTGGGACACTGACCCCCTTGCAGTTAAAAATCCACATATAATGTTTGATTCCCCTGAAACTTAACTACTAAGAACCTACTGTTGACCAGAAGCCTTATCGATAATACACTCAATTAACATGTATTTCATATGCTGTATTATATACTGTATTCTTACAATGGAGTAAAAGCCAGAGAGAAGAGGTTAAAAAAATAGGAATACATTCGCAGTACTGTGCTGAATTAAAGAAAAAAAAAGCTACATATAAGTGGACTCATGCAATTCAAACCCATGCTGTTCAAGAGTCAACTGTATATATGGCAAGTGCCCACATGTGTCACGCTGTTAAGGTGCTGAAGACAATCGGCAAATAAAACAGACAAAAGTTCCTGCCTTCGTGGAGTTTATATTCTAATAGGAGAGACAATCAACTACACACACTCTCTCCCCACCCCCACACACAGCAAGTTTGATAAGTGACAAAAAAGAAAACAAAGCAAGGTAGGGGAATAGCAAGTGTTAAGGGGAGTTGCAAGTTTGGCCAGAATGAGGTATTGGTAAGGGTCCTGGAAGGAAGTGGCTGGCAAACAGAAAGGGCACCTGAAAACTTCTTTGAAAAAGATGACACACAAAGTAGGGGAGGGCAAGTGTACTAACAGACTGGCATGCAAGACAGTTGCCATCCTGGAACAGAAAGGCAAAAGGACTGGACAGTATCTCTAAGCCAAGCAGGAGCTGGAGTCATGGGGGGAGGGGGGGAGCTTCAGACAGGGGCAGGAACCCAATGGTGCTATTATACCCCAGGCAGCCAGGCTAAGGGGAGGGAGGACAACACCTCACTGTTCTCACCCCCTCCACCAATCCCCTGACAGGGTCTCTCTTTTGCAGAGTCCAATCAGAAGTCTGTAGTCTTTAGCCAGAAGGTTCTGTTAAAGACTAGGGTAGGTGAGGACATGAGTATCAGAGAGAAAAGACTTCCAGGCAGAGGGCTAGCATGGCCCAGATATGAGGCAGGAGTATGGCCAGTCTATTCGAGGGGCAGCCAGAAGGCCAGTGAGGCTGGAAGACGAGTAGGCAGAGGCAACTAGATCAGGACAGAGAAGTCAAAAAGGACTAGAAGGGTGTGGGGATTATTAGAAGGACTTTGTTTTTCATTCTTAGTTAGATGACCTGTAATCTACCAGGTGTTTTGAGCAAAGAACCTTATACACTGATGTCTTAAAGGGTCCCTGGGGCAAGGATGGGAGGGGCAGGGGTAGAATCTGAGGGCCACTTAGGAGACTGTTTCCACGCTGTGTGAAAGACAATGATGGTTTGGGCCTCATTGGCAACAGTGAAGGAAGTGAGAAGTGTGTTTACTCAAAACTGAGATTTTGAGCAGAGTTTTAAGTAGGTTAAACAAAAGTGCTTTTCCTTTAAGATTTTTTTTCTTTTAAATAACTGAAATCATTCTAATCTTTTATTTTTTTAAGAATTATATTTCCCATTATCTTTTTTATTTTTATTTTAAATTCAATTTGCCAAAATATTCATTCCAATTTCTTTAACCAGGGACTCGCTATATACATTTAGTAACATGCAATAGAGTGTATGTATTGAAGCTGGCCTATTAAAGTCTTTTTTAGAAAGTAATTTAGCAATATATCAACAGGCACACAAATGTTAATATGCTTTAACTCACTAATTCCACTTCCAAGAATTCTATGGTAGGTAATAGAGTTTTATGGAAGAACAGACTACTGGCCTTTAGAAAGTCTTCCAAAAGTTTTATTAGTTTGGGTGATTTTGTTTTTGTAATCAGGCTCTTGATAAAGCTAAAAGAGTAGAGGTTTTAGTACCACATTCACTGAACCTTGAAGGATATGTTGCCAATGCTGGATATATAAATTCTGGGATTAATCCAGATAGAAATTAGGTTTAAGGAAATAAGGTATTAAGAGAAGATATTTTGGACCAAAACAGAGAATGAATACAGATGGTCTTCAACTTACAGTGGTTTGACTTGGGATTTTTTTTTAATGGTGGTATGAACACAAAACAGATTCAGTAGAAACCATACTTCAAATTCTGAATTTTGATCTTTGCCTGGGTTAGCAGTACACAGTGTGAAAATCTCTTGTGATGCAGGGCAGTGGGGCCATAGCTCCCAATCAGCCAAATCATCACCAGAGTAAACCACTGATTAACTTAAAACCGTTCTGTACTCAAGATATTTATTCTCTTTTCACTTTCAGTACAGTAGTTGATAAATTACATGATATTTAACATTTTATTACAAAACAGGCTTTGGGCACACACTCAATTGGTTAAGCCTCTGACTCTTGGTTTCACCTCAGGTCATGATGGTAGGGTCATGGGATTGAGCCCTCCTCCTGGCTCCATGCTCAGCACTGAGTCTGCTTGGGAGTCTCTCCCTTTCCCTCTCTCTCCCACTCTGTTCCTCCCCCACACTCATGCTCTAAAGCATGTTTGCATGTGTGCACGCTTTTTCTCTCAAATAATAAATAAAATCTTACAAAAAAAAAAGTTTTGTATTAGATGATTTTGCCCAACTGCTGGCTATTGGAAATGTTTTGAGCATGTTCAAGGTAGACTAGGCTAAGCTATGATGCTCAGTAGGTTGGGTATATTAAATTCATTTTCAACTTATGAGATTCTCACTTTACAATGGTCTTATTAGGACACAGTTGAGGAAGATCTGTAATTGAAAAATGAGTTTGTGATTGGGCTATGAAAGTCCTTAAATGCCAGGATAAAGACTTTGTATTTTATTCTATACTTTCAAAGACCCATGAAACATTTTTTTCAATGGGAAAAAAATTATGATCAAAATAATACCGTTCTAAAATTAATCTGGCAGCAACAGTGCAGTATTTCACAGGATCTGAGCTGTAAGAGTTCCTAAAAGCCTTTGGATTCCCTTTAAGGATAGAATGAAGGGAGACCACAGGGGAGGCTGCTGCAGAGACCTGGATTTAAGGGGACACAGAGCCAAAACAGTTGGAATAAGTGGTAAGGGAGTAGTAAGTAAATTAAAGTTCACATAATTTTGTAGCAATATAAGACAACTAACAATCACAACCACAAGGCCTCGATTCTGTTCACAGACATTTTAGTTTTTCATTTTAAGAAGTTATTGGCAAACTATGTAGACAGTTTGGAGCAGAATATGTATCTATCAGCTACTATCTATCAGCAACAAAACGCATGGTGCAAGATTACTCTGTACAATCTCTTGGCATTGAGGTAAATGAGTTACCATCAACTCTTTAATCCCATTCGTGAAATCATCTTAATCCTATTTACTATTTATAGAACATGCAAATTTACCTATCTACATTCATCTTTCAGGAAATAATATTTATAATTGTGTATAAATCCATTGAGTTTCATTGTAGATATATGAAATAACATTGTAAGAACATAAACATCTTGAAGTTTCCCAGATGGCATTGTTCAAAATGAATTATCTCTTTAGTGATATTAAGTATTATGCATCTCTAAAAACACAAATGATGCATACCATCGTTATGAGTGACATGTCATGACTAACATGAAATAGATCTGAACCAAGAGATCTGACTCAAAGTTTAAAAAAGAACAAAAAAAAGAACTTAACTTGGTTGGTTGTAGTTCTAATGTAATTTCTTTCTTTGGTCCATGTTAAAGGAATTAATCCTTATATTTCATCTAACTCTGGACATTTTCTACATCTTTTAAAATGTATCTCTTTTTATTTTTGATGGTTCTTGAAGATGGTGTTTTAAAAGCTCACTGGTGGTCACAGTTGCATAACTGTAAATATATTAAAAATCACTGAAGGGTACACTTCACACAGGTAAATTTTAAACTGTGAATTATATCTAATAAAGCTCCTCTTATTTAAAAAGTCCATCGGGGATGAAGAGTGCTAAGTTATATAGTATTCCAGCCCTCAATAATCAAAATGACTTAACTGCTGTCATTCTCAAAGCTATCATCAGTGATACAAATAAATGTTTATGCAACTGACATAAAGGGATGCTTGAGGTCCATTTGGACAGATATAAAATATTTGTGTTCAGTTTATTCTAACATTAGCATTTCTTTGCATCATTACCTGGACACATATAAACTGAACTGATAAGTCTACAGAGGGAAACTAGTTTGTGATTAAAACTGATAGTTAAACTCAGACAACTGAATTAATTATATTTCAGTGAATGTACTTATAAACCCATCATAGCTGAAATCTAAAGCAATGGTTAGGAATCTAAAGTCTAAGAAGCAGTTTTTAACTTACAATGTAATACTTCTTTCTCAATATGTAATTTTTGTATTGGACTTTTGATTTTGTATTGTATATTATTTTGACTTTTGGAGTATTTATAGTTAACGCTGGATGATTCATAATCAGTGGAGACTGAAGACATAAAGAGTTACTAGTAAAAGGCAGGTTAACCACTAGATAGTCAAGGTCACATATACATTCGTAGAATTGTAGAAGGCCAAGACTGAGAACAACCAACCCCTTCATATACAGATGGGGAACCTGAGGCTTAGAGAAGTTAAATGTATTCTTCAAAGTAACAACTGGTAAGTGGCAGTTCAAGAATTTAAACCAAGTCAGTTTGATTCTAAAATCCAAGTCTTCTGGGATTCATAAGTAGGATTCTCATTATGTAGCCAAAATAAATTTTTGGCATCAAAATGTTAACTTTTTTCTTTTTTTCTTAAAAGAATAAAATATTAACTACAAACCAAGCCTCCTCCATGATTTTAATAGCTTTTCTAAAATTTCAAAATAGTCTTATCAAACATAATTCTAAATTAAAACTTAAAAGTTATCTAACATGTATAGCCAACAAAACTACAAAGGATCAACATCTATGATAATGGGTTGTATTAAACAGTAGGTGTTATTTGGTAGTATGCCCCCCAACTTTTTTTTTTTTACCTTTAGCCATGTCACACTCCTTAATCATTTTCAGAAAGTTGGAAATTTCCCTATCTAGTTTCTGTTGGCATGTTTGTGCTTTCTGGGAAAACAAAAACAAAAAACAATATTAAAACTTATTAATCAAGAATTTTTATCGTACACATGCTTTAATGTCTCTATCAAAACTTTAAGTTCATACATTGATGTACCACAATAATTAAGATATATTCCTGACAGAGAAAAAGAAATTTCCTCAGAAACTGAACATTGCATTTAGTTAATCATATACAGATTTAAAAAACAAATGTTTCTAAATTTTAAATACATTCAACATTTGTCATGTAAACAATGTCCAACTGCATTTATTGCTTCTAAGAACTCATTATATCATATACAACTGAGTTAGATTTCTCCCGATTAATCTTTTTTGTAGACTTGATTAAATTCATTGAGGAATTATAAAATGCCTTCCCTTAAGAATATATCTTAAAAACTGTTCTTGTTAAAGAAAAATCTAGGTGATACTAATATTTATAAACCACAAGCTGATTTTCATTCAGCCACTTAAGTCCACATAAGCAAACCAATATGGACATTTTCTTAGTAAGTCAAAGCTTATAAAAAATAAGATAATGTCAATTATACAAAGCATTCTTGTAACTTGAAATTTGTACATTTTTAGATCCCTAAAAGCAAAACAGGATTTTAGGACAGAAGTTCCACCCCATCTTAGTCAGGATTTGGAAGTCCGAAATGAAAAATCAGGTAAATACATTTATTATATTAACAGTGTAATTTTGATGTTAGTTTTATTTATAGTTTCCCTTTTAAGAGGAAAAATAAGCAAGAAAATTATTTTTGTAGAGTCAGTTGGTTATGGCAATAAAAAATGTTTATTCTGAGAACCCTGAGTTTAATATTAGAATCACATTTTTGTAGATAGAGTAATGTACTTATCCTTATGAATTCCACCCCCCCCCCCCACTTTGTACTCCCAATACCAACTGACTCATCACTAAACATTTTTGCTCCTCCCAAATCAGTCCTACATGACAAGTGACACAGGTAAGTAGCCTTTTCTCCTTTTTCACCTTATAAAATTTTTAGTGTTTATGAAGCTCAACCACAGCAGAATTATTCATGGTACCACATTAGTGACAGGCAATGTTCTCCTTAAAATCTACATTACTCTGTGTTGAGAGCTCTAACAACTATAAAAATATAATTCATTTTTTTCCAGGAGGGAAAATACCTATGACTACAAATTTAAACCACCACAGAAAGAGAAATGGTATGCTGGATCACTTTTTCAGTCATAGCCCATAAGTACAGGTTGAAGGCAGGGAAAAAAAGTTGATCTGGAGGCACTGCAACAAAATGTATCACTCATAATTTATTAACAGAAATTGTCATTTCCACTCTCTACATATTTAATCCTCCTGCCATACGCAAGTCAATGCTACTGTTTTCTCTTCTTCCTATGGTAAAAATTAGCGGGATGCATCAAAGCAAGCACTGGCTTCATCTGCAGACTGGGTATCTGTAATAAACATGGTTAAGAGTTCCCGGGGTAATAAAGATAAGAACATTCTCCCTAACATCATCCTCAAATACCTGAATCTCTTTCATTTTCCCTTAGCCTATCTACCTGACAGTTACTATAAAGAGCTTCCCTGATCAAAGATTTACTTGTTTTAAAAGATACATATTAGGTCAGCTGGAGAAGATTCAATTTATACATTGTTTCATAGTTAGGTACAGGTGTCTTCTGTTCTAAACACTGGGTGTGGTTTTAAAGGTATAAAGAACAGAAAGAGGTTATCAGTACAATAAAATGTACACATTCTCCAATTTGCTATAATTTCCCCTTAGCAGCTACCAGTTATGTTAGAAAAACCTAAAAATCCATTTATGAAGGTTAATGTCCTGGAGTTCTTTGCAGAGCCCAGCATGGTGTCTGAACTTCTAGGCCAGTCCCCCTTATGTCAGACATTATTTTAGGTTTTAATCTTTTGTTTTTTATTCTACATAAACAGGATTCCACTATGCGCAATGACCTAATACCCAAAATGTGACGGCATTTTAAATCTAAGTAATCTGGGCACAGAACTCAAGAACAGAATCGTATCTACAGGCACAAGGCCCAAAGGGCAGGAGGCACCCAGGTGAGCAGCTGAGCACATTCACAACAGGCCTCCTGCTCCTCCTCCTGCCCATCCAAATATCAGCAGTTTTGTTTAACTTGATGTTAAACCACTTTATTATCCCTGGCTTAGAAAAACAGCTCAAAAGTGTATTATCAAGGGCTAGGGAGCACTGAACAGGGTAGGAGAGAGGTCATAAATTCAGGCTATTTGCTACAGACAATCCACATTTGGTTAATTAAGAACAGAGCAGACTGCCTCTACCCAAGCAATTCAAAGGGATGAACCACTGATACAACATCGTGAGCAAAATACAGGTACCAATGAGCACATGCAATATGACTCCTATTACATAAATTCTAGAACAGGCAAAACTGATACCACCTATAATGACAGAAAGCAGATCAGTTGGCTGCCTGACATGGAGGTGAAGGGCACTGCCTAGGAGGGCACCCCAGGGACCTTTCTGAGGTGAAAAAAAGTCTCTATCTTGAGAGAAGTGGTGGTTACAAAGGGTATATACATTTGTCAGAACATATCAGATTAAAGACAGAAAATGCATTCATTTTACTATACATGAACTTTTCAGAGAATATATTGTAGCACCCTGATGACATTATCCTCTTTGCAAGCAAACAGCCAGGATTACAAGTACTGGTGCCCCAGTGCTCACCTCCAAGGCTTCTACCTCCAGCCAAAGCCATCTCCCTCAATCTAAGTCAGTCCATAGCACATTTATTCTTCTTGGTTACCTGGGGATCATCATGGCCCTGCTCTGTCATTATATCAATGTGTTATTTTGCAACAGATATTTAAACAAAATTTAAAAATTAAATGAAAATATATAGAGAAAACGGAAATTCTATCTCATATATATCAGTCCTGGAGTCCCTGTTTTCCTCCTTTATCAGCCTCAAAGAAACCACTGCTAATAATTTCTCATCTTGCCAGGGATGATCTAAGCCTACACAAATGTGTATATGGGATGCCTGGGTGGCTCAGTGGTTGAGCATCTATCTGCCTTTGGCTCAGGGTCGGAGTCCTGGGATCGAATACTGCACTAGGCTCCCTGTGGGGAGCCTGCTTTTCCCTCTGCCTAGGTCTCTGCCTCTGTCTCTCATGAATAAATAAAATCTTTAAAACAAAAACAAATGTGTGTATATATATCCTTTTTTTTCTCCCAAGTAGTAGCATTTTAAATACATCATTTTATACTTTGCCCTATTCACTTAACCATAAATCTTAAACATATCAATATATATAAATCTGTCTGGTTCTTGCATTGAATGTACCAATCTTTATTAGCCCTGTGTGGATGTACATTTATCTTCCTGTACATTCATTTTAATTAGGCATCATTTATTCTTAAATCAGAAAAGCATATCACTTTCTTATTTGATTAAAATTTAGCATCTTCTCATTACTCCTTATAACACTGAGGTCAGATCCTATAGAATCAACAACCTATATCACCAACAAATGAAACCCTCTCTTTGCTTGTGCCCCCTCCCCAGATCTAAGAACGAACCTATCCCAGTTCTGTTCCACAGAACTTTCTAGAATGATGAAAGCATTCTATACTGTACTGTCCAAAGTGGTAGCCACATGTGACTACTGGGCACTGGAATTATGTTGAGTTAAAATGAGTTAATTCTAATTAAAATTGCTAAATGTGTCTAGTAGCTTTCATACTAGACAGTACATTTCAACCAACACTATGCTTGAATTTGTCTTCCCATTTTTATATTTGAAATATTTTCAAGTTGTCATTAAGGCAACAACCATAGGCTGATATCTCTATGATTTGTCTTATACTTTTCTCCCTGGAGACCTACCTCAGGGCAGTGAGAGAGATAAGAGAAAAATGGTTTTCAACTTTTGGAGGTTCTCATTTTGGATGGAGATAAAATGAGACCAAAAACATCATAAAATATGGTCACTTTTTCACTGTGGACATTTGTTTTTTTTCCCCATAATGTCTTATCCAAAACTATGTTGAGGAAATAAAGTTAGTTTTATGTCGATTCAGATGGTTTTAGAGTATGCTAGTCCTAGCGTTCCTAATTTCCTTTAGAAAGTCTATAAACATCTAGAATAGATCTCATTCCACAAATAGGTCCCAGAATATTCTTACAACTTAAGAATCCAATGATCAAAGGCATTCAGGAACCAGTACAATTCAACATACTTCACAGCTCTTTTCAGATTTTAACCTATTTTGGGATCAATCTTCAGGAGTTGAGATAGAGTCAAAGAGTCACAGAATTAGCATTCAAATTCTGTTGAACAGAGAGAGGTTTATAAACTGCAGAACATGAAAGTGCTAAACACTACTATAACTTCTCACTGACTTTAGGTGCTCTAAAATCTAGAAGGCAAAAACTTCATAGTTTTAAAGTTAACATAAAAGCATGATATTCAAAATAGTAACATAAAAGGTACAGTTGAAGTTGATAACATGAAAAATTGAAAACTATGCCAGAGAAGAAACATTTTTTCAAGAAAGTTTTTTTTTTTTTTTTTTTTTTTAAGATTTTATGTATTTATTCATGAGAGACACAAAGAGAGAGAGAGAAGGCAGAAACACAGGCAGAGGGAGAAGCAGGCTCCATGCAGGGAGCCCGACATGAGACTCAATCCCCAGTCTCCAGAATCACACCCTGGGCTGAAGGCAGTGCTACACGGCTGAGCCACCGGGGCTGCCCAAGAAAGTTTTTTTAATGAAAATCAAGTTAGTATGCTTTTATTTTCCTGGTAGTTTCCATTTAAAATGTCTTAAAATCCCATAATCCTAGGAAAGATATTGGTATGCTCTGTAAGTCCTTCCAGGCTTTATCATTTACCTTATTTTGAAGATAAATAGAAAAGCATTTCTTTTTACTTAGGGAATACTGACTAAAACTTAAAATATTTAGTACAGTTTTTGGCTTTTTTTTTTTTAACTTGTTTCACGATTTTGGCCATAAATATTTCAACTTTCTATATTTACCCAAACAGTTTTAATGTTATTTAGATGCTCTAGTAGGTGTTACTTTTGCAAAGTTCACGGATCTGAAAATTGTTTATGGTGTCACGCTACACATTAGGCTTTAAAAATTAGAAGTATTATTGGCAAAGTGAGTGTCAATAAATTCTGGGGAATGTCTTCAACAAAACATGGAAGAGCTCAAATTTTTTAAAGTTCTATCATAAAATAAGATTAGGGATCAAAAAAGCCAAAATCTTTCTTATTTAAGTTTATAGGTCCTTAAGTCAATAAAACTCCTTAAGTATTAGCAAACTTAAACTTGTTGATTTAGAAACATTCAAATCCTGCAAGCAGTTTATTCAATTAAAAAAAAGATTAAATTTAGTAGGCAACTTGGTATGTTCTGACATAATGATTTGGATTGAAACTCCATCATCCTTTTGTAGTTCTAACTCTTCTAAACTCAATTCCCACTTTTTTTTTTTTTTTTAAGATTTTATTTCTTTGACAGAGGAGGCAGGGAGAGAGAGAGTATGCACACACAAGTAGGCAGAGGGAGAAGCATACTCTGGGATCATGACCTGAGCCAAAGGCAGACCTTAAATGACTGAGCCACCCAGGCACTCCCCTCCACCTCCATCCAATTCCCATTTAAATGGCACAGCCAGAAAACTGATGGCCAGAAAAAAAAAAAAATACCTATTTCATCTCAATAACATATGCTGGTATTTCTCTATGACTAAGATATTGATGTCACTTCATATAAAGGCCTATCTTTTGATTACTTATGCTTTATCTTACCTCTAATCAATGAAGTTACAGATTACAAGTGATTTTAAATGAAACTACCAGCCAGGAAAGGTATCACTATGGTTGCACTATTTAAACTGAAATATGCAGTGAAGTCATAAAGGGTACCAACTCCAGCTCTGCATGCTCCCCCTGCTGGCAGCAGTTTTCAAACAGAATGACAATCTGATTATAGCAATGGAAAAATTTTAACCAAAAAAAGATACATATATCTTAAGAGCATCATCTATAGAGACATTTGACAGTATCATCATAATAGACATTATAAATAGCATAAAACATTACTGGACAAAGAGCAATACTATTTCCATTGTTGTCAGATTTCTTAATTTCAAAACCTCACATTTGAAAAAAAAAATTCTTGGTGACAGAGTTAGCTATAAAAGTTAGATTCAGTTTTTCTATATACCTCTAAGGATTCTTTCAAGTCTACAGATGAAACTGTATCTTCCTCTTCATCATCAGTCAGCTGGTCCTGGGAACAGTAGTGAGTGCTATAAGCAGAATGATCTTCTATTGCTTCCAGCCAGTCCTGAAATAATACAAGAATTTAAATAAAAGTGAAATGCATTTTTACTCAAAAGAGATAATAGGACAATGATTTGGAAAGCATATATTTACACGTAGAAAATATTATAGGCTCTAAAAACCAAAGGAAACCCAGACCAACCAACAACAAAATAATGATGCATGTCTCTTGTCCACAGTTCTGGATAAAAAAAAATTTTCCTAATACTTTAAAAATATATCTTTAAGTTTACATATTTAATAATATTAATACATACACTATAAAAACTGAGTAATGAGTGGAAATTTTTTCACTTAAAATTATAGGTTCTCAACACTGTTGGATATGCTCTTGTATACCAATATATTCAGAAATATAATTCTACTGACTTGCAATCGAGTCATAAGAAAGCCAACAACTGCCATGATGCTTTAGCTTTTATGGTTTTTAAAATATCAGTGATTTCACCAAAAAAATATTTGCCCTAAAAATATGTGTTACTTCCTCCTCATTTCTTATAGCATTTCTCAAGGTCAAATTTTACCACTTTATTATATGGTCAAACAGTCAGGATTTAGTTTGTTTAGGATTCTTTGCAAGGCCAAAGTTAACCACTTTGGAAAACAGATTGTTTTAACCCCTTACGTGATTTACAAAAACAAGACAGGTCTACAGATACTCCTTTAATCTAAGGAATATGGAGTCTCCATTAAATACCTGCACTATGAATTTCTGTCCCATAAATCTCAATTTTTCTGCTTGATGCTGCTATTCAATTTACCACAAAGGAAGACAGAGGCTATACTGTAATAAATCAGAACCCCTAAGCTGAAGCCAGATTTTGTCACTTGTAAACTGTGTGACCTTGAGAGAGCATTTCATTCTTATTGGCTTCAGCTTCTGCACCTATAAATTAAGAGGCAGATTACAAAATCATTTAGGATTTTTTTTCCCCCAAAACCAGTATGGGCCCCTTACAGTCACAAAATCAAAGTAATAAAAATAATTATGAACAGATAATACCTGTAGATACATGTTGATAAAGAAATTTTCATAAGCAAAATTTCAATCTTCATATAATAGCCATTAAAAAGATAGTCAAAAAGATTTTAGACATTAATATTGAATTGATCTTATATTCTTTGTTTTTAAATATTAAGTTTTATGAAAGATAAGTGAATCCATAAAATTACCTCTCTTGACTGCTGAAGGCTATTCTTAGGAACCCTGAAGCCATGAATAGTGTCATCAAAGCATTTAATAAAGAAGAGGCAGCTATCAGTGGATTTTACCTTGGATATAAGAAGTCAGTAAAACATATCATTCATGCACATAAAATAGAACCCAACATGTATGTATGTATGTGTATGTATATACATATATACACACACATATACACACATATATAAAAAAACAGTACATACAATACATAATAGTATTAACAACTTAATTATATCCAATTGAACATTTAAAATACAAACTGGTAAAAATTGGGGGAAAAAATGATGCACTGGGAATATACAAGCATTTGAGCTTATCTTTGATAAGATCTGGCTTTCACATTCTTAGTTACTCAAGGTAAATACTAATAGTCCATTACATATGTAGTTTTAGTTTTATCCTTTATATTTAAAATCTTAGCATGCACTTAGGCTATAAAACCCTTTAAATACCACAGCTCCTATTTCCTATTCATACCATTCTCCTGAACCTTTTCTTTGAGCTGAGTGTACAAAATATTTGAACTGAGTGTAAAAGAACAAGCACATTTGAGATTAATTTTAAAAAAGGTGGAGGGGGGAGGAAAGAAAAAATATGTCTCATTGAAATATAAGTTTAAAAAGTGAGGAGATTTAAAAATGGAAAACGATAGACTTCTTCTACTTCACGACCCTACAAGAGTACCACTCTCCTTGCAGAAAACAACTATAAAAAGCAACTGCCTGGGTGGCTCCATTGGTTGGGTATCCGACTCTTGATTTTGGCTCTGGTCCTGATCTAGGGGTCATGAGGTTGAGCCCAGCATTGGGCTCTGTGCTGGGTGTGTTGTCTGCTTGGGATTCTTTCTCTCTCTCTGTCCCTCCCATCCCTGCTCATGCTCTCACTCGCTCTTTCTCAAAATGGATAAAGTCTTTAAAAAAATAAAAGGGCAACTGCTGGAGAACTGGAGAGTGAACAAAAGTTGACAGACTCTGACAAGGAATGCACATGCTCTTGGAGAAAAGGAAATAACTAAATCCCCAAGTTTTTCAACTGAGACATGCAGTTCACAGGGTGGCACAAAAGCAGCATGGGCCCAGGTGGAAAAACCCACAGTCTTTCTGTCTTTGAGAATAAATAAAGGAAAGCCAGAGAGCCATAAATACTAAGGAGAGTCAGGTAATCTTCCAAGGGAAAAACGGGATCCCCAAACTCTGTTCACAGCTGAGAAAAGACTCAAAGCAGTCACTTAAGTACAACCTATCTAAATGCAGACCAGAGCTGCCGCCCAAGAAATAGAGTTTACAACCTAAATCCAGCTAAGAAAATGACCTGCTCAAACAATGGAAATAATATTTAACAGAGAAAAATAACAGACACCGGAATTCCCAGAACTTAACATTCATAACATTAAGGATACAATCCAAAATCACCTGATATATGAAGCAGAAAGTGGAACATATTCTCAAAAGAAGTCTAATTAAAAGGCAAGATTTTCAGAATGGTTAATAGAAACCTATATATACTATCTACACCAGATAGAAAATAAAGATATATAAGTTAAAAGGAAATGAATAGAAAAAGATAACTATGCAAACAATAAGCCTAAGAAGGCCTGAGTGGTTATATTAATGTTGGGCAAAATAGATTTCAAAATAGATTTCAAAATATATTACAGGAGATAAAGAGGGCTACCATATAATATATATAATAATAAAAGAGTAAATTCACCAGGAAGACAACATTGGTGTGTATGTGATCAATAACTGAGAAATGGACAATTCCACAAGCATATCTGGATATCTTGATGTCTCTCTCAACAGTTGATACAATTAGCCAAAAATCAGCAAAAACACAGATCTCAACAACACTATCAACCACCATAACTGAGTATTTACAGGACTTTACATCCAATAACAGCAAAATACACGTTATTTTCAAGTGCCTTTCCTGGGATAACCCATATATTGAGTCATCAAGCAAGTCTCAATGCATTTGATAGGACAGAAATTACATAGGATACATTCAATGACCAAAATGAAATTATAAATCAGAAACAGATCAATCATAAAAACCCCAGTTACTTGGAAATTAAACACACCTATAAATATTCGTTGGTTCAAAGACATTTCTAACAGAAATTAGCAAATATTTTGAACTAGATCACTATGAAAATATACCAAAATTAGCTGCATGAAACTACAACAGTTTCAAAGGCAAAAGTATAACTATAAATGGCTTTATTAGTAAAGAATATAGGCCTTAATAATCTAAGCTTTGGCCTTGAGAAACTAATAAAAGCAAATTAAACCCAAAGCATAGAGAAATTTTTTTAAAGAATAAAAATCGATAGAAAAATAAAAAATTCACAAAATCCAGAACTAGTTCTTTGAAAAGATCAATAAAATTGATAAACTGCTAGCCATATTAGAGAAGAAAAAGACAAGACACAAATTACTAATGTAAAAAAAATGAAAAAGGGCACAATACTACCTAGCATACGAACATTAAAAACATAAGGGAGTATTAGTAACAAAAAGTTTGATAACCTAAGAAAATGGACAAATTTTTTGAAAGGCAAAAATTACAAACATCAACCCGAGAGGGAAAATTTGAAAAAGCTTTTTAACAACTGAAGAAATTTGTAATTACAATCCCTCCCATAAAAACAAAACAAAACAACCAACCTTCTGGCCCATGAATTAGATCAGCATTTAGGAAAGAAATAAACCTAATCCTACAAAAACTTTTGCAAAAACTGAGAAGAAATATTTCTAATTCATTATATGAGACCAGTGTTTCCAGGATTCCAAAACCACACAAAAATATCACAAGAGAAATATAAACCAATATCCATCAGGAACAAAGAAGCAAAAATTCTTAACAAAATATTAGAAAACAATTTATTAAAATTATAATATATCATGACTAACTGAAATTTATCCCAGCAGTATGACTGGTTTATTAACACCTTAAAATCTATCAGTGTAATTAACCATATTAATAGAATGAGTAAAACTCTATGATAATATGCAAAAAGCATTTAATAAAATCCAACAGATTCTCATGACAAGGGCTCTCAGTAAATTAGGAAATAAAAGTAACTTCCTAAAGCAGATTAAGGGCATCTATAAAAAATTTATAGCTAATAACTCAGTAATGAAAGGCTCAATGCTTTGTACCTAATACAAAACAAAAGAAAGTTGGCTCTCACCAATTCTATTCAAAATTGTACCAAAGGTCTAATCCAGTACAATAAAGGATAAGAAAGAAAAGGCATATGAATTGTAAATAAATATAACAATCTTTATTTGCAGTTAACATGATTGTGCATGTAAGAGACCCTGAGGAATCTGCAAAAAAAGCTACTAAAACTAGTAAGGGAATTTAGCAAGGTTGCAATACTCAAAACAAAATTATAATAGCAGCAAAAAATAGAAAATGAAAATTTGAAGTCTGTAATAACAGCTTCAAAAAATAAACATGCAAGAATAAATTTAGCATAAAATATAAGATACTACAGAAGGAAATTAAAGAAGATTTCAATAAAGGAGAGAGAAAAATGTTCATACCTTAGAGGTCTTAATATTGCTAAAGTTACAATCTTTCCCAAGTAAATCTATATATTTAATGCAATACCAAATAAGACAACCATCCCCCAACACTGAAAATTGATGAAAGACAACATACTGAAAAGCATTTATTCAAGAAAAATCTACTAAATCTCTCAGTAAGAATAGTAGATATGGATGGAGTTTTAGCCTGAGTATGCTCCATTACCCTCTCCTCCTAGCTCTGTGGCTAACTGTAACATGATGAGGCAAGCTTTAAATACTGAAGCTGACTTTATTTAGAATAGGGTCTTGAAAATTCCAAGCCTAGGGCTTTGTCAAAAAACAGCAATCTTGGTAGCAAGCAATCAGGAAAAGCCAACATCACAGAAAATGAGGTCTAAATATAATGAGCCAAGCAACAAACTGGCAAGTGAGCCAGACATTTTTTTTAAAGATTTTATTTATTTATTCATGAGAGATACATGGGTGGGGGGGGGGGGGGCGGCACAGAGACACAGGCAGAGGGAGAAGCAGGCTCCATGCAGGAAGCCCAATGTGGGACTCGACCCTGGGTCTCCAGGATCAGGCCCTGGGCTGAAGGCAGCGGTAAACCACTGAGCCATCAGGGCTGCCCTGAGCCAGACATTTAAAAAAAACCCGCAGAAAAATGTTCAAAAACTAAGGCAAATCATATTTAATAATTAAAGTATAATGACAATAACTTATCAAATAGAAAATATCAATAAAAATATGCAATTTATGAAAAAGAACCAAGTGGAAATTTTGGAATTGAAAATTACAAGAATTGAAATGAAAAATTCACTCAAGAGATGATGTGAGATGGAAGGGAGAAAAACAAATCACTGTGGGGCATTATGACATATACCAACAGACAAAGTCACAGAAGGAGAGAAAAAAGGCTGAAAAAAATATTTAAAGAAATAATGGTTGAAAATTTCCCAAGTTAAAGAAATAATGGTTGAAAATTTCCCAAGTTCAATGGAAACATTACACATTCAAGAAGTCCAATAAATTCCCGTAGGATAAATCCAGAGCGATCTGTACCTAGACACATCTTAGTCAAACTGTTGACACCCAAAACCAGAAAATATTTTAAGTTATGAGAAAAAGGACACATCAAATACAGGGGAAGCCCAGTACAATTCACAGCTGACTTTGCATGGAAAACAATGGAGGACAGAGGTAACAGGATGACATATTCAAAGTGCTGAAAGAAAATTTCTCTGTCTTGTAAAAATATTGTCCTAAAATGAAGGCAAAATATACTACCAAATAAAAAAGCACTGAGACAATTTATTAGGTGTACCTAACAAAAAAGAATTTTAAAAAAGTTCTTCAAGCTAAAAGAAAGTAACACCAAACAAGAAAAAAAAAAAAAAAAACTGGAGAAGTTAATTGCATAGGTAATTCTAAAATATGTATCTTCTCTGGAATAATTTAAAGGAATTTATACAACTGTAAAATTGTATGGCTGAGCTTGTAACATCATAGTGCGGTACCGTACATATGACAATAATAGGACAAAGGATAAAGGAAGGAATGGAGCTAAGCTGGAGCAAGGAAATGACCCCATACATCCAGCAAAAAAAATAAACCAAGCTAGAAATGGTAAAAACATGAGTTATGATAAAAGACTCTCTCTATAAATTTATTTTTTTCTCTTCTGTTCTCTTTTTAAGAGCACAGATTAACTTGTATCCACATAAAAACCTATACACTAATGCTCAGTGTATCATTCATAACAGCCAAAAAGTAAAATCAACCCAAATATTCATTAACTGATGAATCGATAAGTACTGTCTATCCACACAGTGGAATATTATTTAGCCATAAAAGCACTGAAGTAATGATACATGCTATAATATGGATGAACCTTGCAAACATGCTAAGCAAAAGAATCCAGAAACAAAAGACCATGTATTATATGAAATGTCCAGAATAGGCAAATTTAGAGAGACAGATATTAATGATTGCCTAGGGGGTGGGAGGAAGCAATGAGGTATGATTGCCAACGGGTATGAAGTTTCTTTGTGGAATTACAGAAACGTTCTAAAATGGATTATGGTTATGAATGCACAAGCCTCTGTCCATACAAAAAAATCATTGGATCATTTTAAGTGGGTGAACCATATATGATGTGAATAGTTCAATAAAAGTATTTTAAAACAAACACACAAATTTGTATAAAGCAATAGATATAACACTGTATTGTTGAGTTTTAAACATGTAGTCATGATATATATAACAATAACACAAAGGTAAGGGTAGAAAGTGGAACATATATTAAAGCATATTAAATATGAAGTAATAGTTTCTGACAGATTAAGATGCATACTGGAATATCTAGTGCAACCACTAAGAAATAACTTTAAGATATTGTAAAATACAAACAAAAGGAAATGGTACAGGAGAAATACATATTTATGTAGAAGAGGAAGAATAAAGAATAACAAAATGAGTATAGAAGCAAACAGCAAAATGACAGAAATCCAACCACATCAATAACATTAAGTATAATTAAACATTCCACTTTTTTTTAAGATTTTATTTTTAAGTAATCCCTATACTCAACATGGGGCTCAAACTCACAACTCCTAGATCAAAAGTCACATTCTCCACTGACTGAGACAGCCAGGTGCCCCTCAACAAACATTCCTATCACAAGGTAGAGGTTGCCAAACTGGATAAAAATACCAAATACAACTGTATGCTCTCTATAAGAAACTTACTTTAGAGCTAAGCACATAAACAGGGTGAAAGTAAAAGGAGGGAAAAAGATACACAGTGTAAACAGTATCCATACAAGAGTTAGAGTGACTACAGTGACTGCTATGGACTGAACTGTGTCCTCTCCAAATTCATATGTTGAACCCCCAACCCTCAATGAGACTGTATTTGTAAATGGTGCCTCCAAAGAGGAAATTAAGATTAAATGAGCTCAAAAGAGTGGGGCCCTAATTCAGTAAGACTGGCATCCTTAATAGAGGAAAAGAAACCGATGCCTGCACACAAAGAAAAAGCCATGGGAGAATTGCAACAAGGCAGCTATCTGCAAACCAAAGAGAAAGGCCTCAAGAGAAACCTATCACTCAACATCAGAGCTTAAACTATAAAATTCATAAGGAAACATAGGGATAAAGCTTCTTAGCAATGGACTTAGCAATGACTTCTTGGACATGACACAAGTGATAGAAGAAAAAATAGATAAACTCAACTACATCAAAATTAAAAACTCCGGGATCCCTGGTGGCGCAGCGGTTTGGCGCCTGCCTTTGGCCCAGGGCGCGATCCTGGAGACTCGGGATCGAATCCCACGTCGGGCTCCCGGTGCATGGAGCCTGCTTCTCCCTCTGCCTGTGTCTCTGCCTCTCTCTCTCTCTCTCTCTCTATCATAAATAAATAAAAATTAAAAAAAAATTAAAAACTCCTATGTATCAAAGAGCACTACTAACAGAGTATAAAGGCAATCCACAGAATGGGAGAAAATATTTGCAAATCATATACGGATAAAGGGTTAATATCCAAAACATACAAAGAACTCCTATAACTCAACATCAACAAAAATCCAAACAGCCCAATTAAAAAATGGGCAAAGGGCTTAAAATGGTATTTCTCCAAAGATAATATAGGATATCCAAGCAGCACATGAAAAGATGCTCAACATCACCAGTCAAAAGAGAAACGCAAATCAAACCACAATTACATACCACTTCACACTCATTAGGATGGTCAATATTAAAAAACAAAAGAAAAGAAAAGAAGTGCTGATGAGGATGTGGAGAAAGTGAAACTGGAACCCTTGTACATTGTTGGTATGAACATAAGATGGGGCAGCTGCTATGGAAAACAGCATGAAATTCCTCAAAAAGTTAAAAATAGAACTACCATATCATTCAGCAATTCCACTTCTAGGTCTGCAATCAAAAGAATTGAAGAGATATTTGCACATGTTCACTGCAGCATTTTTCACAATTGCCAAGAGGTGGAAGCAATTCAAATACCCACTGGCAAATGAATGCATCAAGAAATGTGGTCTGTAACATACAGTGGAATATTACTCAGCCTTAAATAAACCCTGTCATTCTATAGCATGGATCAATCTTGAGGATATCAGACTAAGTTTAGTAAGGCAGTCATAAAAAGACAAATACTGTATGATTCCACTTATAAGAGGCATCTAAAGTAGTCAAACTCCTAGAAACAAAAAGTAGAACAATAGCCGCCAGGCATGAAAGGTAGGGGAAATAGGCAGTTAGTTGCTCAATGGGTATAATTTCAGTTTTGAAAGATGAAGAAATTCCAGAGATCTGTTGCACAACAAAGTAAATAGAGTTCAATCTACTGAACTATAACACTTAAAACCCATTAACATAGTACATTTTATGTTAGGGGCTTTTTTACCACAACTAAATTTTTTCAAAAAGGAAAGAAATTCTGACACAAGCTGTAACATGGATGAACCCTGAGGCTAAGTGAAATAAGCCAGTCACAAAAGGACAAATACTGCATGATTCCACTTATGCGAGGTATCCAGCAAGGTCAAACTCAGAGACAACAAGTAGAATGGTGGCTGCCAGGGCCTATAAATAGGAGAGGAGTTAGTGACTGATGGGTAAAGAGTTTTAGTTTGGGAAGAAGAAAAGAGTTCTGGAGATGGATGGTGCTGATCGCTGCAAAATAATACACATGTACTTAATGCCACTGAACTGCAAAATGAAAAAATTAAGAAACTAATAGCTATAAACACTTCTATTAGAAAAAAAGATCTCAGATCAATAATCTAAGATTTTATCTTAAGGAACTACAGAGCAAACAGAGTGCTTTATAGCAGCCACACAGTGAATGCTCATTAGCTTGCATTGATAATAATATAGCAGGAGCTAACCAATTTCACAGAAGTTAAAGAGCCAGAAATTTTAAAAGGGTAAATGGAGCAACTCATTGGTATTTTGATTTAAAGAAAACAAGAATGAGATAAAGGGCCCAAATGAGGAAAAAGTTGGGTATTAAGTAAAAGAGTTTATAGAAGGAACAGAAGAGAATGGCCAGGATTTCACCGAAAGAGAAAAAAAAAAAAAATTACACAGATAAAATCAGAGAAATGACCCTGGCTCTTTGGTCCAATGTGAAAGGAGGAAGGAGTAGGACACTGAAGGGCTGGCTGTGTAATTAGGCTATACTGCTGCAGAATGTGACAAGTCTGGGACTCCCCAAGGGGAATTTCTGATCTTCTGGGGGTGTTCACCCTGAGAAAGGCAGGTGCTGTGCTCTCAAGAGCAGATGGACTGCCAAAATAAGTTGACAACCCTAAAGGATCTGAAGTAGGAAATAAGAAAGCATGTCTAGGTTCCAGACTTAGACTAATCTCTAAAGAGGAGAGACTCACTTTTTCTCCTGGTTGGTGAAAGTATGAACAGTGAACAATGAGAACCTAGGAATCCCAATTTTGACACAGACTTTAAATTTTAACACTAGAAAAACTTTCATTATCCCAATTTAGCCATGTATATATATATATATATATATATACGTATACATGTATAACATAATATGTAGATATACACATACATATATATGTGAGAATATACACACACACAAAATGTTAAAGGCTCTTTTGTTTTCAGATAACTCATGTCTCATCCCACAATATGCAGAGATAAACAAAAACTGATATTTTTAAAACAGATTCCATAATTTTACTTGTTCTCAAAAAAAAAAAAAAATATATATATATATAAGTGCCTTCTATCCCCAAGATTTTACAAGGCAGCTTATAAAAATAATTTGGGGCAATCACTTGCAAAAATTGATTTCATGATTTGAGCAAAAGATCCATGTGTCATCCTACCGTGCATACTGCTTGAGTTAGGTGTTTGCATCCCTGGCGATAAATGTTACGGACTGCATCAGGCCTTCAAAATAAATATTAAATTATCAAGACAAAAGGAAAAGAGATAAGCAGCAACTTTTAATCTTTCAGAATTTAGATAATGAAATTTAGTAAGTATCAGGGTCATAATACTTACTGTTTCCGATACCATGAAAGGACTCCATGTTCTAACACTACCCAGAATAGTCTCCAGCCAAAAAACCTTGAACTCTAAGGGGAAAAATGGCAAAGATTTTCCAAGCTGACACATCTAGATTCAAATATCTGACTGATAAAAATTAAGTTATCAGAGTTCTATTGTAGTCTTTCATCTAGACAGTACTACTAAACATTAAAAAATGATCAAAAAAATAAAATAAGCTAAAATAAAATAAAATAAATAAAATTAAAAAAATAATAAAATAAAATAAAATAAATAAAATAAAATAAAATAAAATAAATAAAATAAAATAAAATAAAATAAAATAAAATAAAATAAAATAAAATAAAATAAAATAAAGATCAAACATGGGGACGCCTGGGTGGCTCAGTAGGTTAAGCACCTGCCTTTGGCTCAAGTCATGATCTCAGGGTTTTGGGATCAAGCCCCGCACCAGGCTCCATGCTCAGCATGAAGTCTGCTTGTTCCTCTCCCCTCTTCCCTCCTCCCCATGCTCACTCTTGCTCACTCTCAAATAAATTAAATTGTTAAGAAAAAAAAATCAAACATAAACTAAGGTACTAAGTGCAGTAATGAAAACGTACCACTCACTACAGGGAGACAGGAAGAGAAGAAATGCCATACTAACAAGATCAACAATGAACACAGTTTATAGTTCTGACAATATTACTCAGGGATATTTACAGGAAAATTTTCATTTGGGGACTTCAAAGACAAAGTATGGAATGAACTGCTGAAAAAAAGTGTTCTGATTTCATACAACATAAACACTTGTGCATAAATAAATATAGAGGAGTGCTTGCAAATGCAAATGAAAATACATGCTCTAAAATAGTTAATTCTAGAAAACATTGAACTCCCAAAATGCAAAGAAATTTTTAGAACCAGAAAGATTTTCAATGTGTGCTCTGTGACAATTCAAATACTAAATTCCTATTAAGTCCTCCTTCGTTCAACAGTCATAACAAAAACACTATGATTCTACAATTAAGAAAAAAATATGTTCTCCCACTCTGTTCTGTAGAAGCTTGGTCACCTAAAAGTGTCAGGCTATCAACACAAAAGACAGCAATTGTTACAGCAAATGGAAGCCTGATAAAGTCCAGCGCTAGAGGAAATGATTTATGTTGTAAGATCCATGAATGATTAAGTCAGAATATTTAAATTTTTTTAACAAAAATGGAGCACCTGAGAATTCTTTCCTTTTTTTAAAAAAAAAATTATTTATTTGACAGAGACAGAGTGCTCATGCACAAGTTGCACAGAAGCAGGGAGAGGGGGAGTGGGAGTGAGAGTGGGAGAAGCCGACTCCCTGCTGAGCAGGGAGCCTGATGCAGGGCTCGATCCCAGGACCCTGGGATCATGAACTGAGCTGAATACAGCTACTTAACTGACTGAGCCACCCAGGTGACCCTCTTTCCAGTTTTATACATAAATACATCATCCCCGCTTACCTTCCAGAGAGGGCCTTCATATCGTTTCAACACTTTGTAGACAACCTATGAAAATATGTTTTCATGAAAAATGCTATCCATATATTTCAAGAATCCAAAATCTTTTTCTAAAAATGATCATGTGCAAGTAGTCCATTACTACATACCTTATTACCAATAAGAATGTGTTTCATTTCAGCACCCTGAGCAAGGTCAAGGGGTTTCTGATCTGTGTAAAACACAAGGGGAAAAAAAAAAATCAAGAGTTTAATTGTATATAAAATAGATACTACCATTACAGCATATAATATTCTTTCATTATTCCAAAAACCACATCTTTTTCTTCTCCACCCCACCCCACATTACGCACCTTAAGTTGCCATCTCAACTCTTCCTGGCCCCCATTCTCGTAGCTATTAAACTAGTAAACAAGATGGACCTCAGAACACTGTACAGGTTCCGTGATCCTTCAAGCCTTCTTACTTTATTTAAATCATCGTAGTAGCAAAGTACCACATATAGTGGCTTCAAACAACACAATTTTTATGTAGTTTGGGAAGTCAGAAGTCTGAAACCAAAATCACTGGGGCCAAAATGAAGGTATATACAGGATTTCACTCCTTCTGGTGGCTCTAGGGGACACTCCATTTTCTTGCCCCTATCCAGTTTCTAGAGTCCCCTACATCACTTGATTTGCAGTCCCCCCCCCTTTTCAAGGCACATCACTCGAAACACTGCTTCCATCCTTAAGTTTTCTCTCCCAAGGTTCTGATCCTCCTGCCTTCTCCCTTTAAGGACAATTGTGATTACACTGGGCCCAGCTGGATAGTTCAGGACTCTCTCCCTATCTCAAGATACTTAACTAATCACATCTTTAGGGGGCCATTATTCAGCCTACCACAGCCACTTCTAAGCTGCTTCACCAGAGAATAGGTAGCAGAGAAAGCTCACAAGCTAAAAGCGTGATGGTCCACACTGAGAACAAAAGAAAAAAGTGATAATAGAGAACAAAACCAGCAAGGCATTATGGTAACTTCTGCAATGTTATACATGCAAGCGCTCTATGTTTTGCTAAACAACAAAAACAGAATTTGTTAAAGTTACTTTTTTGAGTTCTGAAGTAGGCAGGCCACTATATGAAGCAAGCTAGCCAAAAAAAAAAAAAAAAAGTCCTCTCCTAACCTGGCCATAGAAAATGGCACTTTCAAAGTAACATATCTAACTGGAGCTCTGTTTATGCAGTAAGGCAATATATTCTATCAAATAACTTTTTTTTTTTTAATTTAAATTCAAGTTAGGGGACGACTGGGTGGCTCAGTGGTTTAGCACCTGCCTTCTGCCCAGGGCGTGATCCTGGAGTCCTGGGATTGAGTCCCATATCAGGCTCCCGGCATGGAGCCTGCTTCTCCCACTGCTTGCCTACCCCTCCCCCCCTTCTCTCTCTATATATAATATCTGTCTCATGAATAAATACTTAAATTCCTAAATAAATAAATAAATTCAAGTTAGTTAACATATAGTGTAGTACTGGTTTTAAGAGTAGAATTCAGTGATTCATCACTTACATGTAACACACAGTGCTCATCACAAGTGCCCTCCTCAATGCCCATCATCCATCTAGCCCATCACCCATCCACCCACCCCACCCCCTCCCCTCCAGCAACCCTCAGTTTGTTCTCTATAGTTAAGAGTCTCTTCCGGTTTGCCTCCCTATTCTTCTCTTATTTTTCCTTCCCTTCCCCTAAGATCATCAGTTTTTGTTTTTGTTTTTTTCTTAAATACCACGTATGAATGAAATCATATTTTTCTTTCTCTGAATAACTTCATTTAATATAATACACTCTAGTTCCATCCATGATGTTACAAATGGCAAGATTTCATTCTTTTTTGATGTCTGATCAAAGAACCTTTTTATAAATACCAAACAACTAATATATGATGTTAGGCAGTTTTTGTAAGAATTTCTCCTAATGAGGGTTTATTAGCAATTAATATTTTAGGCACTGGAAATGCAGCAGTGAACATGACAAAAAAGGAGGAGGGAGGGAAAGCACAGAAAAAAGGAAAAAAGACAGTACATTAATAAAAAGTACATAGCAGAGGGGCACTTGTGTGGCTCAGTTGGTTAGGCATCCAGCTCTTGATTTCGGCTCAGGTCACAATCTGAGGGTCCTAGGATCAAGCCCCATGTCAAGGTCTGTGCTCAGCAGGGAGTCTGTTTGAAATTCTTTCTCTAAAATAAATAAATTTGGGATCCCTGGGTGGCTCAGCACTTTAGCGCCTGCCTTCAGCCCAACGGGTGTGATCCTGGGTTCCCAAGATCGTGTCCCACATCAGGCTCCCTGCATGGGGCCTGCTTCTCCCTCTGCCTGTGTCTCTGCACCTCTCTTTCTCTCTCTCTCATAAATAAAATCTTTAAAAATAAAAAATAAAATATATCTCTAAAAAAACATTACAAGGTAGATAATAAACCATGCTATGCTGATACTTAAGTGAGTGATAAGATAGAGAAGGATTAGGATATCACTTTAGACTGGAGACTGGGCAACTGATCAAGGTAGGCCTTTCTGAGGAAAAGGTGTTTAAATTGAAAGGAAGGATCTGGCCTTGAGAAAATATAGGGGAAGGGCATTCTAGCAGATGGAACAGCATTTAAGGCAGAAACAATTTAGTGGGCAAGAGAGACCGAAAAAAGGCAGAAAGAAGCCATATCAGGTCAGGGCTTTGTAGGTCAGATCTTTGAGTCAGAGTCAGTACAGGGATTTGGGTTATATTAAATATGATAAAAAGCCACTGAACGGGGTTTTAAGAAAAAGAGTAACATGACTGGACTGATTTTTTTTTTAAACACTTTGACAGTTTTAAACATATTTAGATAATAGGGGAAATGTGAACTTTGACTATTTGGTGATTTTGTAAAATTGTTAGTAAGAAGATAATGTTATTGTGGCTGTTTTTTTAACGGCTTTGTTGAGGTCTTTTTTAGATACCATATAATTCACCCACTTAAAATATACAAATCAACGGTTTTCTGTATATTCAGAGCTGTGCAACCATCATGTGGTTATAATTTTTAAAAAGCCCTTTTATAGGGCAGCCCCGGTGGCGCAGCAGTTTAGCGCCGCCTGCAGCCCAGGGCGTGATCTGGAGACCCTGGATCGAGTCCCACTCGATGGGACTCTGCATGGAGCCTGCTTCTCCCTCTGCCTGTGTCTCTGCCTCTCTCTCTCTCTTTGCATCTCTATGAATAAATAAATAAAATCTTTAAAAAAAAAAAGCCCTTTTATAAATATGCTAAAATATACTTTTTTAAGATTTTAAGTAATCTTTACACCCAGTATAGAGCTTGAACTCAAAACCTGAGGATCAAGAGTCACATGCTCGGATCCCTGGGTGGCGCATTGGTTTGGCACCTGCCTTTGGCCCAGGGCGTGATCCTGGAGACCCGGGATCGAATCCCATGTCGGGCTCCCGGTGCATGGAGCCTGCTCCTCCCTCTGCCTGTGTCTCTGCCTCTTTCTCTCTGTGTGTGACTATCATAAATAAATAAAAATTAAAAAAAAAAAAAGAGAGTCACATGCTCTGACTGAGCCAGCCAGGTGCCCTAATACTGAAATATTTATACACAAAGTAACAATAACTGGAGAGTAGCTAGTATCGAGAATTTCTGAAAGAGAGTGATGAGGATATTAATTATACTATTCTATTTTTTAAGTTTTGGTAACTTCCATAAATAAAGTTGGTTTTTTTTTTTTTAAAGATCCCTGTGGCTACAGTGTGGAAAATGCCTTGTAAATGTTGTAAGAGAAAAGCAGGGAGAATAGTTAACAAAGCAGTATCAATAGTCCAGGTGAAAGAGAATAGTGGTTTGGACTAGAGAGTCGTATATAAAATGAAGAGAGTGGAAAATATGGAGATAAGTTCATGGGTTTCAGATTTTAGAGGTAGATTTATAGGACTGCTAATAGGTAAAAATGTGAACTGGTTATATATTACTTTAGTGGGGAAAAACTTTTTAAAGTGTTAACTGGGAAATTAATAGCCACTTTAAGTTTTCTAGCGAGCATATAGAAAGAGGTCTTATAAAAACACCTGCCAACTGTTATTTTTATTCTATATACAGGGCACTTTTGAGAAATTATTCCTTTAGGTGAAGAGGAGGATGACAATGATTTCTTTCACAAAATTCTGCCCTAACACCAAAAATAAATTCTGAACTCCGGCCAACTTAGCTGAAATCCCAGGACTGAGCCTTCATTTCTAGATTCAATGCCTAAAGTGCCTGACACACAGTAAGAATTAAATGCTTTTTGAACTGAATGAAATAGCTCCTTACCCAGATAAGCACCATAACCAGCCAGTCATTTCAAAATTGCACATCATCTATTATCAATCACAACAAAATAAAAACCAGGAATGATCTAATATTTAAATTTTTCTATGATATAAATCTGTCCTTTAGTGAGAACACTAAATAAAAATGTCAATATTCTGCAAAGGAACTTATACAGAATGTGATTTCAATAACATACCAACAGTATTTTTACTAAGAACCTAAAAATATTATTTAAATGCCATCTGGGAGAATAAACAGATAAGAATATCAAAGACAATCCTCAAAAAAGAGAAACCTTATCAGATATCAACACATTACAAAAACAATCATTAAAAAGTGAGATACTTGCAAGAGACAGATGAAGCAACGAAAGAAAACGGAAAAGAACAGAAATTCTTAAAATGTAGGAGAAAGTCAAAAAACAATGGAAAAGGAAAGACTGCTTGATTCAAGGTATAAAGTGATTAGCAATCCGATAGTCTCACATCCTAACATTGCCCCACACAGCGCTTACCCACTTAAAACCCTGCAACCACACCCACAAACAAGGCTGGGTCTCCAGCTAACATTCCTGACTTTACTCCTCTTCCCCACTTGCCTTGCTCTAGGCATCCTGACAGCTTTCTTCTTCAAATATGCCACTGCTCTCCCACCCCAAAGTTTTTATACTTGCTTGCCCTTGGTTTTCAATGTTCTTCTGCCAGAAAGCCTCAGGCCTCACTCCTTAACTCAGCTCTGTGCTCAAAGAAGCCTTCTCTCACACCTTTTCCAACAGCCCCCTCCCCACACCATCACTCTCTAGCCCCTTCATTCGGTTTTATTTTTCTGCACCTCATCGCCTGACATTGCGTATGTGTTTACATTTTTCTATCTCCTCCCACTAGGACATAAGCTGAGAGTGTGGAGACTCTCGGGTTTTGTTCACCCTTGGATTTCCAACACCTACAATAGTTCTTAGCACACAGTAGAGGCTCAGCATTTGCTTAATGAATGAAAGTGATTATAGATAAGCTGGGAGAAAACAATCAAATATTTACCAAATCTCTACTTAAGTCTGTAAGTGCCCAAAGAAATCAAAGAAGAGGATCAACAAATTAGGATGAAAATACAATGTTGAATGAAAGGGAAAAAAAAGACTGGGAAAACTTAGTGGTAGAAAAACAAATACTTGTACATATCATTCATACGTACAACAGTTTGGGGTGATAAACATATCCACATGACATATTATTCAGAAGGTGAGCCATGAAGGCTATGCTTCTGGAGACAATATGGAAAAACTGTTGATATTTGAATATGTCAACTCTATTTACAAGCCATAACACAAAAAGAGTAGACACTTTCTGAGGCATTTGCCAGCCCTCACTCTTTCACACATTGTCTGAGGCCTTAGCAGCTATGTCTGCACGATAAGGCCCTGCCCCCAGAGCTCCAGCTGAATGTAGCAGAGGCAGGCGCCTAAGACAGTGGGTGCCATAGGATTATCTCCCACTGAAATTTACAACTGAGGTTAGGAGATCCTGGTTTACTAACTGCAGTTCAGGGCAGCCATCTTCCAGTGCGTACACTGGAAAACTGATCTGCTAAAAGAAATGAGAGACCAAGAAGTCAGAGAAAGATACACATACAAAGAGTGGCAGCCTTCTTGATTCCTAACAGCTTCTGGTTCCTGATTCCATGCCTTCTGATGCCTGCTTTGTAATATCATCAGATACCTCTGTATTTTGGTATTAATAATATATGATCTTCTTTTGCCTATTCTAAGTTGGTATTTATTATTTTAAATTAAAAAAAAAATTTTTAAGTAGGCTTCAAACCCAGTGCAGACCCCACTGTGGGACTTGAACCCACGATCCTGAGATTGGATCTGAGCTGAGATCAAGAGTCAGATGCCCAACTGGCTAGGCTGCCTAGGCACCCCTATTATTTTAAACTTTTAAAACTTTTGATCTACCAGAGAATAACTAACAACTAAAAGCTAAATCTTTATGGATATTTGGGTCATAGGTGATTCCACTTTGTTGGTGCCTTCATTTCCCTCATTTTGAGCATAAGCATTAGTTTTGTAATTTTTAAAAAACTGTTCTAAAATAGGTATGAAAATGAAAAAGTTGTACAATATGCCAAAGAAACAAAGATTTAAATAATATTTTAAATCAATTTTTAAAACTTTTTCTATAATGCAGACAATATGACTTTAAAAGAAAACTTTCTCAGAAGGTACCATCTTGATTTTTATCAAGAACACTTTAATAGGGTGCCTGGGGGACTCAGTTGGTTAAGCATCTATCGTTGGCTCAGGTCATGATCCTGGGGTCCCGCAATGAGTGCCCTGCTCAGTAGGGAGTCTGCTTCTCCCTCTGCCCTGCACCCCCCTGCTCATGCATGTGCTCTCTCAAGTAATAAAGTCTTTAAAAAAAAGGAAATAAAAAAACTTTAACGAGAAAGTTTAACTTTGATTACTAATATGAACCATAGGGTAAAAGTATATTTAAACACCAATAGTCAAATTTTTTATGTTTACAGGGATATTACTTCAGTTTAGACTGATATTTGCATAGGACTATTATAATTCCTGTTACATTGGAATGCTTTTTGAATCTTCATTTTTAAAAAAAAACTTTATTTATTTATTCATGAGAGACACAGAGAGAGAGGTAGAGACATAGGCAGAGGGAGAAGCAGGCTCTTTGCAAGGGAGCCCCATGTAGAACTTGATCTCAGGACCCTGGGAACACGACCCAAACCAAAGGCAGAAGCTCAACCACTGAGCCACCCAAGTGTCCCTTGAATCTAAATTTTGAAGGAAGAACATTACAAACCACCACAAAGAAAAACTATCCAAGTCTTTGGGAAATTGGTAAAGACACTAGGAATCATACTGTTAACATTAATTTTCAGTTTCTGACTCTTCTAGCATTTCTAGGATTCCTTTGCTTAATTCCCAAGAAAATAACTTTAGTTCTTAATAATTAGTGGATAAAATTTAAATTATGTAACACAGGTGTTCCCATTGCTCTGTAGTCATAGAGCCCTGCTAGGGAAATCCTCTCCAGGTATCTGTACCCACCCTTTCCATTACTTTTACAAGTTTACCCTTCAGAAAAAGTCTGGAAAGATCACAAATACATGAAGGTTAAACAATATGCTACTAAATAATGAATGGATCCATCAGGAAATCAAAGAAGAAATTTTAAAAATACATGGAAACATACAAAAATGAAAACACAACAGTCCAAAACCTTTGGGATGCAGCAAAATGGTCCTAAGAGGGAATTATATAGGAATACATGTCTACCTCAAAAAGTAATAAAAATTTCAAATAAACAACCTAGCCTTACACCTAAAGAAGCTGGAAAAAGAACAAAGCCTAAAGCCAGCAAAAGTAAGAAAATAATAAGAATTAGAGCATAAATAAATGATACAGAAATTTTAAAAACAATATAACAAATCAGTGAAATGAGGCTGGCTCTTTGGAAAAATAAGATAAACCTCTAGCCAGACTTATCACAAAGAAAGAGAAAGGAACCAAATAAAATCACAAATGAGAAGAGAAATAACAAACACCACCAAAGTAATACAAACAATTATGAGATTATGGAAAACTATATGCCAACAAACTGGACAATGTACAAGACATGGATAAATTCCTAGAAACATATAAATTACCAAAAGTGAAACAGTAAGAAAAAGAAAACTTGAACAGACTAGACTGATAAGCAGCAAAGAAACTGAATCAGTAATCAAAAATCTCCCAACAAACAGAAGTCCAGGACCAGACAGCTTCACAAGGGAATTCTACGAAACATTTAAAGAGTTATTATCTACTCTTGTCAAACTATTCCAAAAAATAGAAATGGAAGGAAAATTTCCAAATTCATTCTACGAGGCCAATGTTACCCTGATACCACAACCAGATAAAGACACCACTAAAGAAAGACAACCTAGAGGCTAATATCCCCGATGAACATAGATATAAAAATGCTCAATAAAATACTAGCAAACTGAATCTTATATTTTATAAAAATCATTCACTATGAGCAAGTGGAATTTACTCCTGGATTACAAGAGTAGCTCAATATTTGCAAATCAGTCAACATAATCTATCACATTAATACAAGAAAAGAGAATAACCATGTGATTTCAGTAGATGTAGAAAGAACATTTGACAAGGTAAAACATCCACCCATGAGAAAAAAACCTCAACAAAGTAGGTTTAGAGGCAACATGCCTCAACATAAGAAAGACCATATATGAAAAACTCACAGCTAATATCATCCTAAAGAGGGAAAAATTGAGAGCTTTTCATGATGGTCAGGAGCAAAATAGGGATGTTCACTCTCACAACTTTTACTTACATAGTCCTAGAAGTCCTGGCCGCAGCAATCAGACAACAAAAACAAAAAGATATCCAAATTGGCAAGGAAGAAGTCAAACTTTCACTATTTGCAGATGAAATGATACTAAATATATAACACCCTAAAGACTCTAACAAAAAACTGCCAGAATTGATCAATAAGGCTGCAGGATATAAAAATCGACATACAGAAATTTGTTATATTTCTATACACCCATAATGAAGCAACAGGAAGAGAAATTAAGGATTCACTCTCATTTACAATTGCACCAAAAGCAGTAAGATATCTAGGAATAAACCTAATCAGGGAAGTAGAAGACCTGTACTCTGAAAACTATACAACACTGATGAAAGAAACTGAAGACGACACAAAAAAATGGATAGACATTTGTGTTCATGGATTGAAGAATATTGCTAAAATGTCTGTACTATCCAAAGCAATCTACACATTTAATGCAATCTCTGTCAAAATACCAACAGCATTTTTCACAGAGCTAGAACAAATAATCCGAAGATTTGTATGGAACCACAAAAGATCCTGAATAGGCAAAGCAACACTGAAAAAGAAGAAACTGGAGGCATCACAATTCTGGACTTCAAGTTACGATGATGTAGTAATCAAAACAGTATGGTACTGACACAAAAACAGTCACATAGATCAAGAGAACAGAATAGAAAACCCAGAAATGAACTCACAATTATAGAGTCAATTAATCTTCGACAAAGCAGGAAAGGCTATACAATGGGAAAGAGAATGTCTCTTCAACAAATGATATTGGAAAAACCGGACAGAAACACGCAAAAGAACGAAACTGGACCACTTTCTACACCATACACAAAAATAAACTCAAAGTGAATTAAAGACTTCTGAAACTAAAAATTCTAGAAGAGAGCAGAGGCAGTAAGTTCTCTGACATCAGCCACAGCAACTTCTCTCTAGGTAATGTCCTGAGGCAAAGAAAAACAAAAGCAAAAATAAACTGATGGAACTATATCAAAATAAAAAGCTTCTGCACAGCAAAGGAAATAGTAAAACTAACAGGCAACCTACAGAATGGAAGTATTTGCAAATGTCATATCTGATAAAGAGTCAGTGTCCAAAATATACACAGAACTTATAAAACTCAACATTCAAAAGATGATAATCCAATTCAAAAATAGTAGAAGATGTGACCAGACATTTCTCCAAAAGAGAAATGGCCAACAGGCACATGACAAGATGTTCAACATCACTAATCAGGAAAACACAAATCAAAACTACAATGATACATCACCTTACATCTATCAGAATGGCTAAAACAGAAAAAACAACAGGTGTTGGCAAGGATGTGGAGAAAGAGGAACCTTCCTACAATGTTGGTGGGAATGAAAACTAGTGCAGCCACTCTGGAAAACAGTATGGATGTTGCTCAAAAAGTTAAAAATAGGGGATCCCTGGGTGGCTCAGCAGTTCAGCACCTGCCTTTGGCCCAGGGCGTGATCCTGGAGTCCCGGGATCGAATATCGTTTCAGGCTCCTAGCACGGAGCCTGCTTCTCCTTCTGCCTGTGTCTCTACCTCTGCCTCTCTCTCTCCCTATGTCTATCATGAATAAATAAAATCTTAAAAAAAAAGTCAAAAATAGAATTATGCTATCAACCAGCAATTGCACTAGTAGGTATTTACTCAAATAAAAAAAATACTAATTCAAAGGGATACATGCACCCCAATGTTTAGAGCAGCATTATCTACAACAGCCGAACTGTGGAAACAGCCCAAGTATCCACTGATGAATGGATAAAGCAGATGTGGGATATACAAATACATACACACAATGGAATATTACTCAGCCATAAAAAATGAAAGCTTGGCATTTGCAAGGACATATATTATGTTAAGTGAAGTAAGTCAGGAAAAGACATATACCATATAACTTCATTCATATGGGGAATTTAAGCAGTAAATTAAACATGCAAAGGCAGAAAAAAAGAAGTAATCCAAGAAACAGACTCTTAACTATAGAGCACAAACTGATGGTTATCAGAAGGGAGGTGGGGATTAAGGAATGTACCTGTGATGAACACCAGGTGTTCTCTGGAAGTGTTGCATCACTATACTATACACCTGAAACTAATTGTACACTATATGTTAAGTGGAATAAGGGGCACCTAAGTGGCTCAGTGGTTGAGCATCTGTCTTTGGCTCAGGTGGTGACCCCAGGGTCCTGGGATCGAGTCCCACATCATGCTCCTTGCGGGGAGACTGCGTCTCCTTCTATGTCTCTGCCTCCCTCTCTCTGTTTCTCATGAATAAATAAAATCTTTCTAAAAAACTAAAAAATAAAGACTTAAAAGTTTACCCTTCAATGTTAAATCATTCTGTAAAATGACTATTGATTTTAAAAGGTAATCAATTTTTTCCAGTTTTATTATTTTGTTTTTCATGATTCTTAAACCTTAATGCACATCTTTAAATCTTAAAGGCATATCTTTCTACTTTCATTATAGGGAAATGTAGCCATAAAGTGCTTTTAAATGTTAAATATGATTTTAATGTATTATTTGTAAGAGTATGTTGTATCTATCATTCTGCTTTCTTTATTCAACAGTTTTCCTTTATCCACAACAATATATATGTAGCTCCCATCTTATTTTAGTACTGCTGTAAGTATCAAATCAAACCAGTTTACTTAAGTACTCAGACTTATCTCCACGTTTTTACTATTTTAAGGAGCTGAAATAAACAACATAGTACATACCCACTGGTGTTTATATGAATGTTTTTTCATGTGAATGCGTTTTATTTTAGGTTTATACTTCTATGTGAAGTCTTTAGTCATATGCTTTTCTGCCATCCATAGATTTTTCAAGGAGTGTCTGAACCTTTTTGAAATTGAATTCTCTTACCACTGAGTTTTAATGGTTCTGTATATATTCCAGATACCTTTTCCCCATTTTGTGCCTCCTTTATCATAGATTGACCACAGAAGTATGGGTTTATTTCTGGGCTCTCTATGCTGTTCCACTGATACCTGTGTCTATTTTTGTGCCAGTATCATACTGCTTTGATCACTAGAACTTTGTGGTAGATCTTGAAATCTGGAATTGTGATACCTAAAAAAATTTTTCTTCTTTCTCCAGATTGCTCTGGCTTTTTTAGGGTCTTTCATGATTTCATACAAATTTTAGAATTATTTGTTCTATTTTAGAAGGGGCACAGGGGAGGGGCAGGAGGAGAGGGAGAGGGAATCTTACACAGACTCCATGCCCTGTGCAGAGACCGTGTGTAGAGATCGATGCAGGGCGCTTGATCTCACAACCCTGAGACCATGATCTGAACTGAAGTCAAGAGATAGATGCAGGGCGCTTAGGTGGGTTGGTTGTTTAAGCGTCTTACTCTTGGTTTCAGATCCTGTCAAAATCTCAGGGTCCTATGATCTGACCCTGCATCAGTCTTCCCCTCTGCCCCTCCCCCCACTCACACATGCTCTCGCTCTCTAATAAGTAAAAAGAGACAGAAGTTTGACTGAGCCACCCAGGTGCCCCAAAATGTTATTTTGATAGAGATTGCATTAAATCTGTAGATTGCTTTGGGTAGTATATACATTTTAATATTAGTTCTAATCTAGGAGTATGGAATATCTTTCCATTTGTGCCATCTTCAGCTCTTTCTCGTTGGTATTTTAGTTTTTGAAGTAACCTCCTTGGTTAAGTTTATTCCCAGGCATTTTATAATTTTTGGTGCAATTATAAATAGAACTGTTTTCTTAATTTCTCTGCTTCTTCATTATTATAGAAATGTAATAGATTTATGTATATTAATTTTGTATCCTGCACCTTTACTGAATCATTTATCCGTGTCAGTAGTTTTCCGGTAGATTCTTTAGAGTTATATGTATAGTATGTCATCTGCAAATAGTGAAAATTTGACTTCTTCCTTATCAACTTGGATGCCTTTTCTTTTTCTTGGCTGCAGTAGACTAGGTTTAAACTAGCTGGAATTTAGTATCCAATAGATGATGGGTATCTAAAATCACCTATTACTATGTAGACAGCTAACTGCCCCACCATTATTTACTTAGTTCTTTCCTCATCCACTCTTCATGCTACCTTTGTCTTCTACCAAGCTCCCATATATACATGTTTAATTTCCAAACTATCTGTTCATCTTCATCTACCCTAATATCAAGATCTAAGTGATATCCATTCCATTACTAACTCTGTATGCTGACAGTTCCCAAATTTTTAGAGAGCTCTCTCCTAAGCACAAACTTCTACTTCTGATGTCTTACTTAGATTGTAGAATAGTATTTCAAATTTTAAAGAGCTTAAAAACCAAACTTCTAATTCCAGCCATTGTTAGTCTACCCTACTCTCCACTCTTACCTTCTCAGTAACTGGAAATTCCGTTTTTCCAGGTCTTCGACTAGAAGACTGTAAAGTCACCCTTGATTCCTGTCTTTCTCATATCTCACATACCCAAGCCATCAGAAAATCCTGACCACTCTGCCTTCAAAATACACATATTATAATTAATATATATATACAACCACTTACAACCATTGGTATGGCAGCTATCTTGATCCAAGCCAATATCTTCTCTGACCTGATTATTCCAATAGCCTAACTGCTTCCCTTTTTCCTCCTTGTCTCCCTAGGATCTATTCTCAAAACAATCAATGATCATTTTTTAGAACCTAAGTCTGATCACATCATTGCTGCATTCTAAACCCTGCCACATCTTCCCATCTCACAAAGAGTAGGAGCCACAATTCTTAAAATAACCCTCAAAGCCTTTCATCATCCAGTTCCCACTGCCTCTCTAACCTCCTCCTCTGACCACTCTCTTCCTCGCTACTCTGGACATACTAGTCTCCTTGCTTTTCATGACACACATCACATATACTCCTCATGTCCACTGCCTATGGCCATCCTCATTGCCCAGATATTGACACTGCTTGTTCCCCTCACTTCAAGTCTTACTGTTCTCACAGAGCTTTTCCTGCCACCTTTCACAAAGTAGCAACCCTCTATAAACCCAATACACTTTTTTAAAAAGATTTTATTTATTCATGAGAGACAGAGAGAGGCAGAGACACAGACAGAGGGAGAAGCGGGCTCCTTGCAGGGAGCCCAACATGGGACTGGATCCCTGGACCCAGGATCATGCCAGATGCTCAACCCGTGAGCCATCCAGACGTCTCACACCCAACACACTTCTAATTCCTGCCCCCCCCTTCTCTACCTTTTTCCCCTCTCCTAGCACAAATCTCATCTGATATAATTTTTGCTTTTAATTGGCCCTTTCCTATTAAAATGTAAGCTCCCAGAAAGCAGGAATTTGCTTCCCCCCACCCCAATGCTCTAGATCCCTAGTCCCCAGAATAGTATCTAGCACATAAACAATACATATTTGTTAAATAAAGGAATGTTTTACTTCTCATAGGTTCAGAATTAGTCTTTTTATCCAGCAGGACAAACCCCTCTGCTTCTCTTCCATTTTAAAATTCATTGCCCTGGACTTTTCTATATAAATGAAAGGTAGGTAGTCAAGTCCTATGAAAACCCTTTGAGGATTCTGCCTGGGGTTGCTTTGAATTAATTTGGAGAGAACTGTTAGCTTTTTAATGCTGAGTTTTTCCCACCAAGAACATGGTAGGTCTCTCCATTTTTAGGTCTTCTTTAATGTCCTTCAATTGGAACATGTTCCTTTTTCTGCTGTTACCAAAGCATTGCATTTTTTAAAGTTACATTTTCTTACTGTCACAATTAAATCATCAAGCTCTTTTTCTATTACATTAGTCCTCTAACTTTAAAAACATGCTGAAATCCCTCTGCCTAAAAAAATCTTCCTCTTGGCCATGAAACCATTCCTTCTGTTCGTAAATATTGCAAAGAAGCAGATAAGTAGTGCTGCCTTAGCTTCCTCACTGCCTACTCAATCCTTACCTCTAACCTAGCTGTTGCTCAACTACCCAGTGGACACTACCCTTTCAGAAAAGACCTTTGGGCACTGAGTCACTCAATTCCACAGCCTTGTCTAAATGTTTATCTTTTTCAGTCTGAATGCCCAAGACACCTGTAGTAGCTAAGTTGCATATGACAACAAATACACCCTTCCCTTAACTCCACATTCTCTCTTCCTTTGACTTCCATAGAACTGGTATTTCCCTCACATCTCCTGAGTGCTTTCCCTTCTCTATTGCCTGGTTTCTCTTCTTTTATTACAGGAAGAACCTATATTTATCCTACAGATACAGGGAAAGCCTCTCTGGGGAAGACAATTTGAGCTAACTCTTAAAGTGAGACTAGAGTTTACCAAATATACAAGCAGGAAAAATGCATTTCTGGCAGGGAGAAGAGCACACACATGGTAAGGAAAGCATGGTTAACCATAGATTCAAATAGTTTGGTATGCCTAGAACTGTTATGTCCATTATAGTGGACACTAACCACATGTAGTTATGCAGTGGTTTGAAATATGGCTAGCTCAAACTAAGATGTGCTGTTAAGTGTAAAATAACACACCAGATTTCAAAGACTTAGTATCAAAAAGGGGATGTAAAAATCTATTTTTCACTGATTAAATGTTCACATGGTTTTTTGGATATACTGTTTTAAATAAAGCACATTAAAACAAATTTCATCATTTTTTACTTTTTAAATGTGGTTACTAGAAAACTTAAGATTATGTATGTGGCTCTTGTTATATACCTACTGGATAGTGCCAGTCTATAGTATAAGGGCCAAAAGGAAGAGAGGGAAGCAGAGAATTCAATTTTCTTTTTTCCTTTCTACTCCTATTGAGGTCAATAAAAGTTCAGGCCCTAACTACCTCTCACCTAAGACCAGGTCAATATGGTCCTTATTTTTAAAAAACTTAAAAAAAAAAAAAAAGTATTTTATCTCTCTACTATTCCTCTATTTCCTTATCATGGTCCCCTGAACTTCCAAATTAAGGGGTAAAATGATCTGGCATATAATAAGGCTTTCCACCATGCAAGCCTAATCTGCATGCATAGGATTACCAAGTAGTGCTCCTCTTCATGTGTGTGGATGTGCTAAACTGAGGATGTCATCTAAATGTAACTTGAATTTTTTACCTTAATGACTTTGTTATAATCTTCGCTCTGCTTTGAATACCCTTTCCAAAATTTAATGATTTTTTTTAAAGATTTTATTTATTTATTCATGAGAAACACAGAGAGTGTGGCAGAGACATAGGCAGAGAGAGAAGCAGGCTCCCTGCAGGGAGCCCAATGCAGAATTCAATCCTAGAAACCCAGGATGCCCTGAGTCAAAGGCAAACATTCAACCACTGAGCCACACAGGTATCCGTTTATATTTGAAAAGAAAAAAATATATATGGATAGGGCCTTTTGTTAGAGATACAAGTATTTAGAGAGGATTTTTTTTAAATCCTACAAGGACTTCAGTCCATATTAAGTATCTATTCCTTCATGAAGCCATTTCTAATTACTCAAATCTTTAACAAACATGCAACATGTAGAAGGTGTCACATGCTATACATTACTCTAGGTCCCAGATAAACCAGACAGTGAAGTATTAGCCCTGCCTTTAGGAATCCAGTCTCATGGGATGCAGTAACATATGCCAACAATTACCATGGAGTATAATTTTGGCAATCATGGAGGTGAACAGAGGGTTGTGGTGGACCACTGCCAAGTCAGGTCCTAATGATGCTAGGCAGAGGGAGGCATCCTAAAAAATGGTAATGGCACTAATCCAGTGTTCCCCCTCTGAATACCCAAGACACCTGTCATAGCTTCTCTTGTGGTTATCTGATCCCATCTCTGATACTGTCACGCATGTAGAGTTGAAACTCATTACTTATACATTCCATACTTGCAGATGTGCCTATTTCTAAAATTTGTAACCCTAAAATCAATACTTACTACAGTTTCTTGGTCATTCACAGGCAAGTCCAAAGTGGTAAAGAACAAGGTGACACTCTGCCTTCTTGTTTCAGTTCTCACACAGTAAACAACTTTCCCCATCACAGTCTACCTAATGCCGCGTTTTCAATATTTTTGCTTTTTGTTTTGCTGTTGAAACTGGCCACCAAATATGGCATTGAACTGTTATCTAGAGTTCCTAATTACAAGAGGGCTGCGATGTGCTTTATGGACAATATATTGTATCAGACTAACTCTGCCCAGGCATGAGTGATAGTGCTTTTGGCAAAAGCTCCCACGTTCATGAATTAACAATATACGTTAAATAAGATGTTATTAAAAGAAATACATACAAAACAAGGTTATGTACTAATCAATATAAAAATGTTGTGACCAGAGCCTCTCGGAACCTAACTCTGTATTTTCCTTAGAAGGAATGGCTCAGTATTCGTTAATTCTCTGTTCACAACAATTGGCAGAATATAACTACTTTAAATAATGAGAATCAACTGTATTTTTTTTTCTCTCAAGGGTGGAACTCTATCTTAATCTACTGCCTTCTATGGAGTAGGTATTACTAAACAGTTAACTCAAACTAGGAAGGAAATTAGTTTATTTTTTTTCTTTTGTGTGAATGCCTTGACTTCAAAATTAAGTAAGGGCCATAGAGTTTAACAAAGGCTGGATACTAAAACAAAGCAATTTTATATGGCACTGACTTATTTTTATAGCTTCAAAATGACCAACAAAGGCTTTTACTGACATGCTTACCATTTTTGTTCTTCAGATTTGGGTCAGCTCCACTTTTTAGAAGTTTTAAGGCACACTGCTTATGAGCACGGTAAGCTGCACAATGCAAGGGTGTATTTCCTAACTGATCCGAACAATTAACATCAGGAGGATTAGGCCTGTTGAGCTAACAAATGAAGAAAAAAAAAAGCAATGCAGAATTACATGTCAAATATAGACTTTCTCCTATAAAGCACATTAAGGTGTTACTGAATAATCTGGTGGATGCTCCAACTACAGACCTGATGAAGACCATAGCTCTAGGAAGTCAAGAGCTTCTTGCCCACTAAACCAGTGAGTCCGCATCTCTCTCCACGTTTGTCCTCAGGTTGCCAGGAGATCTCAGGTCCCACATTCCCCTGACAACAGACACCACACACTACACCAAAGCCACCCCACCCACCCCTGGACACTGAGATTTCACTAAGATGTGCTCGCTTCTACCAGTCTTGTGACTCACACTTGGGACAGAAGTACAAAGCAGCCTACCATAGACAGTCATTCAGAAGAGTTAAAACCATAAACGTTAAGTGTGTTAAATGTTAAATGTTCTATAGAATTTGTTGTTCCCAACTGACTGCTTCAAAAACTTCTTAATATAGTCTCCATTTCACAAAGCTTAAAAAATGTTTTAGGCACTTTACTTGGAAACCAAAGAGGCCTTTTCAAATGAGCTGAAATAACTTTAAAGCAAATGGCAATGCTTCAGTCTTGAATTTAGAACAAATTTGGTTTCATGTTTAATGAGACTAAGTGGAAAATGGAAACTGGAAAGTAGGTCTTCAAAAGGAAAAAAAGAAATGGGTAAAGTTTTCAGTCTATTCTAACATGATATAAAATTCCCAAATATTGTCCCTTCCGTGTATGTTACTTTCTAAAAGTATAGCTTATCTTTCAGAAATTACTGCTTATCAAAATTAGAGAAACTTGTTCCTTTTTTGGATCCTACATTTTGTTTCAATTTTAAATTGGCTTAATCTGGAAAAAAAATTATCCTTACATTAAGTACCTGCCTTGAAAAATCAGTTTCTTAATCCACCAAGTTTTCAGTAGGAGGTGGGGGTTAAATCAGAAATTCAGAGAAAAATATAATCATTATAATATATCCTGCTTAAGCTATAATTATGCCAAGTGTTTTTGGATATTTAAGGATTTTTGTACTAGTATTATAACTATCATAACCTCCAGGATTTTGGTCCTGCAACTGGACTAAGTCATGAAGTTAACATTAAGTCAAAATCTTCCTGGAGGGTAAAGAACTAATACACATAGTTGCTGCTGTTTTACCAGAGCTATGAGTTCTGCTGTTCTGCCCTCTCTTGCTGCTGCCAAAAGTTCTTCTTCAAGCTTTCTTTGTTGAGTCCTTTCTACAGCTGCAAAAGGAATGTACAGTTAGAATCCTTTAGCAAAATCATTACAAAGATATATGAATGAACGATCAATGGGGGGGGGAGGAGTCACAATGTTCTGAATTAGAATTCAAATGCATTTAAAGACTTTATCGTTATCCTTAATGCCTTACATTTCAGATAGCAGAGTTCAACTTCTTTCAGCTTTAGACGATGTTATGTTTTCAATTCAGAGGACTTTAAGTATCTTACTACAATACCCATCACAAATAATTATGACTTACTTTTGCATGCTGAAATACTATTACAGATCTGCCTTGGAAAGATAGATACATTGAGGACTAGCATTCATACCTTCCAGAACCTTAGAATCTGAAAAGTAACAGTAAGAAATAGCACCAGTAGGAAGATGTACAAGCTGTGTAACTAAGTAGATTCATATATACTTCTATACTTCCACCTAATATAACATTTTAACAAATTTTATAGCACTTACATGCCAAGTGCTATTCAAAGCACTTTAAAAAATAACTTCTGGTTATAAAATAAGTCACAGAGATGAAAAAAATACAGCATATGGAATACAGTCCTTACTGTAATAACCTTATATGGTGACAGATGATAACTATACTTATCATGGTGAACACCTGTGCAACATATATGCACTATGTCGAAGCACTATGTTGTACACCTGAAACTAACAGAACATTGTAGGTCAACTATACTTTAAAATTAAATTTTGAAAAAAATATATTAACTCATGAAATCCTAACTATGCTATGAAGTAGGTGTTACTATTACCCTGATTGTACACATGAAGAAACTGAGGCACTAAGAAGTTAAGGAATTTTTTTTTAAAGATTTTATTTATTTATTTATTCATTCATTCATTCATTCATGAGAGACACACACAGAGAGGCAGAGACCTAGGGAGAATCAGGCTCCCTGTGGGGAGACCCATGCAACTCAATCCCAGGACTCCGGGATCACAACTGAAGCTACCCAGGTGTCCGAAGTTAAGGAATTAAACCAAGGTCATACAGCTGGAAATAGAGGAGCTGGGATTTGAACCTGGGCAGGCTGGTTCTAGAGACCATGCTCTCATCACTACTGTGCTTCTTAAATTA
The DNA here is from genome assembly GCF_011100685.1 of Canis lupus familiaris. Classification (NCBI taxonomy): domain Eukaryota; kingdom Metazoa; phylum Chordata; class Mammalia; order Carnivora; family Canidae; genus Canis; species Canis lupus. The sequence continues at coordinate 64,102,658 of NC_049228.1, read as the reverse complement.
CACTTACAGGGAAAGAGAGCAACCGGCAATCCAATTTAAGAGACTGGAATATGCAATAAGGTCTCTTTTTGATAGGTTTTTATTCTGTTCTGGCTTATATAAAAAAAAAAAAGCAGCTATCTTATAAAAAGGCTCAGTCATCTCACTTAAAACATGTCACAAAATCCTGTGCAAAGGCTTTAAGGGAGTAAAACTATAAAAGATTTCTCAGGTCTTCCTAGCTGAAGTCAAGTCATGGACAAAAAACGCTGGTTAGGGAACCAAGTGACTGGGACAACACTGTGGTTGCAATCTTAAACACAGCAATAACTGGAACTAGTTTAGCTTTAAGAAATGACTAACATTCCCAATGTACCATCATCTCCTATTCTCACGTTTTTATTTCCACACCCAGACTCCCTCTCCACCTCAGAGGAAGGCACCCAAACGCTAACCTGTGCATATACATTTAATATACTTGAAATGCAGGCAAGAACCTAGCAAATGTACTTCATTAACAACAGGCAATCACCATTTTGCAATCTCCATAGTAATAAATGATTTAAGGCAGAAATTATGAATGTTAAAATGACTGATCAAAAGATTGGTCAAAAAAAATTATTGGTAAACAGGAAATTTATATTTTCTCCCCACAGATTATTACTTACAAAGGAGGGGCAGTACCTTTACCATGGACCACTGAGTTATCAGAAATAACATTACCAGTAACAGAACAAAATGACATCATGTATTCTCCTACTGTGATGCACTGGTGAAAGATACAACCTCTCCATTCCTGCCATAAATCCGTATCCTGAATCTAATTATATGAAAAGCAAAAAACCCAAAACGAAACAAAAACAAAAACAAACATCTACAAATAATTCTACAATCTGCCTTCTTCAAAACGGTCAAGATCATGACAGACAAAAGCTAAGGAATTATTCTAGATAAAGGGCACTAAAGTAGTGTGACAACACAATGAGATTCTGGATTGGATTATGGGTTGAAGGGGAACTTCTACAAAGAACATTTGGGCAACTGACAAAAATCTGAATATAAATTATATGTATTATATTAGTATTTTCTGAAATTGATCATTTTAGTGTGATTATATAAGAAGATATCCTTGTTCTTAAAGGATACACACTGAAATATTTAGAGCTAAAGAATTAGTGACTGTAAATTATAAACAATTCTGCAAAAAAACTAAAATTAATAAATAACATTAAATAACATATAAAAGGATGTGACTGGTGAATCTAAATAGAGGACATGTTCATGTCCTATTCTTGAAACTTTCCCATAGGTTAGAAACTTTTCAAAATAAAATGAAAGACAAATGGTATGCAGAAGAAGGTATTCCTCTCTAGTGCCTGACAAATAGTAATCTACCCTTGTCCAAGTAACTCCAATCATGCGAACTCACTATACCTTGAAATGCAACCCAAGCCATTATTACATGCACAGGACCGAAAGATAACTTCCTGGCACTCCACCAACTTAGTCAACCTGGCTCTGGTCTGGCACAAATAAGACCACAATGTAACAGTTCTTTATATACTTAAGTATGATTTGGTTGTGACTATTTCCTATCTCTAATGTATTATCCTACCATGTGGTTTCTGTTCTACTTATAGTCTTCAAAGTTAGATGCACTCCCTGAAGTCTGGCCCATTTGAGGCTATATGCACAAATTCTGTCTGGCTAACGTGATCTCATCAGAGCAGAATCAATTAAGTTTCTACTTCCATTTCCCAGGCTGGCAGCACCTTATTAGCTGACAAATCATAATGTCCATAAGTCAACTAAGCCCTTGTCCTTATTAGTTCTGGATTTGGGGAGGCAGTAAAACAGGTCTTTATGATTGACCCATCAAATGGCAACTTGTCAGATTAAACTAACATTCCACTCTGATAGGAGAACCTCAGTTCCAGGTTCTCATCTTGTTACAATTAACACGACAGGGGCACTTGGCTGGCTCAGTGGGTTGAACATGCAATTCTTAATCTCAAGGCCATGAATTTAAGCCCTATGTTGAACACAGAGATTACTTAAAAAAATAATAAGATAACAGGACACAGTCAAGAACAGGACCTCGTCCTCTCAGATCACAATATATTAAAGGGCAGGGATCACATGTAATATGTGCAATCTCCCCCAAATCACATAACATAGAGCCTTACAGATGATGTTTTATGTTGATATGCTTGTTCATTTTAAATGGAAGGGTTTTATTACAAAAGCAAGAGTGAGTTAAGACAGTGAACTAAGGATTCTGAACAAGCAGACATTATTTGAACTGGAAAACAAGAGAACATTTTAGTTTTCAGGGAACAACTGGAAAGCAGTAAAAAGATACTGGTTTTTACATAGCTAAAAAATACTAATTAAGAAATACCCTTTAAATACAAAATTAACTTGCCTATCTCCGAATTACAAAGCAAAGAAACACAAGATATGTGCTTTCTATTATAAAGTAGAAATTAAGAAATCTCTTCTCTAGCATAGAAATACTACCAAAAAAAAAATAAAATAGTAATTATAGCAAAGTTGTGGCCATTCAGAGGACGGCCTAACACATGAGAGTCTCCCAACATAAGCATCATAATGTTTGTTTTGTTCTTAGAAAAACTGTTCCAAGTTACTGCAGACTCCTATCCTCTTTAACACAATTTAATACCTGAAGTTCCTAACAATGATGCTGATCCATCAAGAAATTACTGTTGGCTGCTGTCCTACAGTGACATCCTCAGGACAATGGAGCCAGCCAGATGGTCCTCCCTGCTAGCTGCACCTCCTGCAGCTTCTCTAGCCTGCACTTCTGTATTCCTTCATTATGAGGCTTCTGCAGCTCACTAGCTATATTCCTTCTCAGGTTTCTCCTTCTCTACGCTTTATTTTGTTAAAGGTTTGATCATACAACATAATGGCAAGTTTTAAAAATGTTTTAGTTTGAGGGTGTGAGGAAATTCCTAATTTTGTGGCTAATCAAAGACTCCAAGATTACCTTATCATTAGAGCATAAGCTCAGTGTCATCTATTTGGGTATCCCAGAAGCTATCTACATACATTTTTTACCTTGCCAATTGCTAAAGTAAATGCTGTTTATATTAAGATCCATAATGTTTACCTTCAAGCATGTTTCTGATTTCTTTGTCATAAGTGACTTCTTTTGCTGTCTGTCCACTCCCATTAACAACAGTAGCATCTGCATTATATTCTAAAAGAAGCATTACCAATTCCTAAAAAAAAAAAAAAAAAAAAAGGCAGAGAAACTGTTTTTAGCTATTAAACTAAAACTTTATTGTATGATATCCCTTTTCTAAATTGCTAATTACTGCTAAGCTTCTATAATCGCCACCAGTACCACAGGAATCCATGTAGCACATCAATTATGTATACAGTAAGGGACTACACTAACTACAGGAAGCTCACTACAGCCCATCCTGCATAACACACAACTGAATAGTGCAGGTCCACTCAGATGCACATTTTCTAAATAAATACACTACTGTAAATGTATTTTCTCCTTAGTATTTTCTTAGTACTGTCTTTTCTCTAGCTTCCTTTACTCTAAGAATAGAGTATATATAACACATATAACATACAAAATATGTGTTGATTAATTGTGTGTGTTATCAGTCTTCTGGTCAACAGCAGGCTCTTAGTAGTTAAGTTTTGGGAGAGTCAAAGTTACATGTAAATTCCCAACTGTGCGGGGCTCAGTGCCCCTTCACCTGTGTTATTCAAGAATCAACGGTATTACAGTTCAACTAACTGTAATAACTGAAGCTTGCCTAAACAATTGCCAATCCACATCTGACACAAACTTCTATAACTGATTTTTTAAGTAATCATCTGATTGTTCTACCAAATTGATTCATGTGGTTAAACTAAGTGTATAAGTTAACAAAGCCATTGTTAAAATTATAGCAGGTAACACATTCATTTAACATTATTCATATAACCCCTGTTGGGGAAAAAAAAAAAAACTGCCCCACAGACCTAGGTTTTTAATTGACGTGTATAAGATACAGAACATCATCTTCTAATGTGATTGATATAGACTGATAGGATACACTACCAAAGGAATGGCTTGTAATGAAGCAATCTCCTTAAAAAGTATTCAACAACAAACCATCATTCATATTTACTCTAAGCAGTTAACTGCTTTTAGGAATTTCAAACTAATTGGTAACATATGTAAGTCCAGTACCACTGGTACAGTTCATTTATACAACAGGGCAGGAGAAATGCAGAACAATGCAAATTTGCAGAAGCATATTAGAGATTTGATGTTTAATGTTACTGGAATGTATAGCACCCACAGAGAGGATGGTGGCAACATGTCCTTTTTCATTCTACATGAGGGCAACATGAAACAGTGCTATTCTAATGGTCAGGCTGATTGTGCACTGATATATACAGAGTGATATCCTGTGTCATTACATGTTATGTTTATCCATGAGTTACATTTTTCCTTTTGGTTAAAAAAATTTCCTATATTCTTTTCATAAATTTTTTGTACTAAGAAATGCTTGAATACATCTAAAAAGCACAAAATAAGTAGAAAACAAAATACTCATCGTCCTAGTCACTATATAACCACTATAAACATTTTGGTGTATTTCTTTGTAATCCTTTTTCTTATGCATAAGTTTGAGACTTTTTTAAAAAATATTTATTCATTTGAGAGAAAAAGAGAGAGAGAGGGAGAGAGAGAAAGCGTGAGTTGAGGGAGGGGCAGAAGGAGAAAATCTTCAAGCAGACTCCCCCATGGAATCTGGAGCCCGATGTGGAACTCAATCTCACAACCCATGAGAAATCATGGCCTGAGACGAAACCAAGATTCAGATCCGGACAGAGCCACCCAGGCTCCCCTGAAGCTGTTTAAAAAAAAAAAAAAAAAAAGATTTATTTATTTATTCATGATAGACACAGAGAGAGAGAGAGAGACAGAGACAGAGACACAGGCAGAGGGAGAAGCAGGCCCCATGCCGGGAGCCCAACACGGGACTCGATCCCGGGACTCCAGGATCACGCCCTGGGCCAAAGGCAGGCGCTAAACCACTGAGCCATCCAGGGATCCCCCTGAAGCTGTTTTTTTAAATATAATTTTGCTTATATGACAGTTGCTTGTGTGATACCCCCATTTTCCAATATATCATGTATTTTCCAGGATATAGTATTTATGTAGTTGTCTATATAATACATTATTATAATACAGCTAACTACTATTCTATAAAATATATTACATTTAAAAATAGAAAAATGATTGTCTAATATTTTAATAAAATGAATTCTAATAAAATCTTAGCATTTCCTATCATCTTAAGGGTAGCATTTTGGGGGAAGTGTTTTTGTACTAGAAAAGAATGTAAAACAACCTACAGAGTGATAGAAAATATTTATAAATCATATATCAGATAGAGGACTTGTATCCAGAATAAAACACTTTTACAACTCAATAAAAAGACAATCCAATTTAAAAATAGGCAAAGAGGGATCCCTGGGTGGCGCAGCGGTTTGGCACCTGCCTTTGGCCCAGGGCGCGATCCTGGAGACCCGGGATCGAATCCCACGTCGGGCTCCCGGTGCATGGAGCCTGCTTCTCCCTCTGCCTATGTCTCTGCCTCCCTCTCTCTCTCTCTCTCTGTATGACTATCATAAATAAATAAAATAAAATAAAATAAAAATTTAAAAAAAAGGCAAAGATAAAATGAATAATTGGAAAACTAAGAAAAACAATTCCATTTACAGTGGCATCAAAAGAAATAAAATGCTTAGCAATAAACTCAACCATGAAGGCAAAAAGACTTGGACCCTAAACCTTTAAGACACGGCTGAAGGGAATTAAAAACAGCATAAATGCAAGGCAGCTAGTGCACACAGGTAGTAAGATTTAAAACTTATATTAAGATGTGCAAACCACCCAAAACAATCTATAAATTCATTGCAATACCTTTCAATTCCTATGGAATCTCAAGGGACCCTAAAAAGCCAATCAGTACTTGCCGGGGGGGGGGGGGGGGGGGGGGAGGGTAGATAAGATGAAGATCTCACACTGCCTAATTTCAAAACTTAGCTCAAAGCTATAGTAATCAAAACTGTGGTAATGGCATAAAGACACATAAACCAATGGAACATAATAAGAGTGTCCAGAAATAAACTCTCACATATATGGTAAAATGATTTTCAATAAGGGTGCCAAGACCATTCTAAAGGAAAAATTCCAACAAATGGTGCTGAGAAAACTGGATATCCACCAAGCAAAAAAAAAAGAAAGGAAGGAGTCAGATTTGTGCATTACCCCATATACAAAAATTAAAGCAAAATGGACCAAGACCTAAATGTAAGATCTAAAACAATAAACATCCTAAAAGAAAACAGCAACAAAGTTTCGAGACATTGGATTCTATAATGATTTTTTTTTTTTTTTGGCTATGCTACCAAAAGTACAGGCAAAAAAAAAAAAAGAAACTGAACTATATTAAAATTTAAAACCTTGTACCTCAAAGGGTATACACCAAGAGAGTGAAAAGGTAATCCAGAGAATAGAAGAAAATATTTGCAAATCATATATCTGATAAATGTATATCCAGGATATATAAATGACCGCTAAAACTCAACAAAAAAACCCAATCTGATTAAAAAAAGCACAGGCTGCATACTATATGATTCCAACTAGAAGACATTCTGGAAAAGTCAAAACTAGAGACATTAATAAAAAAAGATCAGTAGTTGCCAGAGGCTAGGATAAGGAGAAGAATAAGTAAGCAGAGCACAGAGGCAGTGGAAATACTCTGTAAAATGGTATAATGATACACGCATATTATATATTTGTCCTAATTCAAACAGGATTGAACCTAAGGTAAACTATGGACTATGGGCAGTTGTGTTAACACAGGTTCATCGGCTGTAACAAATGCAGGTTCATCAGCTGCAACAAATGGTCCACTCTGGTGGAGGATGCTGATAATGGGGGAGGCTGTGCATGTGTAGGGATAGAGCACATGTAAGAAGTCTCTATCTTCCTCTGAATTTTGATGTCAACATGAAGCTGCTCTATAAAATTTAAGTCTTCAAATTTAAAAAAGTATTTTAAATGAATGGGCAAAGGACTTCAATAGACATTCTCTAAAGAATGGCCAATAAGCATACAAAAAGATGCACAACATTTGCATTACAGAAATACAAATAAAAACCAAATGAGATAATATTTGGTAACTATTATAATGTCTAAAATTAAGAAGGCTGATGATAACAAGTGTTGGTGAGGATGTGAAGAAACTGGAACCTTCACAACAATGCTAGTGGGAATGTAAAATGGTGCAGATGCTTTGGAAAAAAATTTGACAGTTCTGCAAAATACTAAGCACAGAGATTCTATATGATGCAGCAATTCCACTGCTAGGTATATATCCAAGAGAAATGAAATGAACTACAAGATCTTACACATAAATGTTCAGAGCAGCATTATTCATAGTATCTGAAAAGTGGAAACCATCCAAATGTCCATCAACTGATGAGTGGGTCAAATGTCCATACAATGGCATATTCTTTGTCAAGAAAAAACAATGAAGTATTAATATATGCCATGTCATGAATCTTGACAATATTATACAAAGTAAAAGAAGCGCCAGTTGCAGAAGACCATGTATCCTATGATTCCATTTATATGAAATGTCCAGAATAGGCAAATTCATAGAGATAGACAGATTAGTAATATCCTGGGGTAAGGGGGAGGGGTAACAGAGTTACAGGATTATGTGGTTTCTTTTTGGGGTGATGACAATGTTCTAAAATGGATTGTGTTGATGGTTGTAGAAGACTGTCAACATATCCAAATCACTGAATTGTGTACTTTAGATGGGTCAACTGTATAGTGTATAAAATCTCAAAGTTGCTTAAATAATGATTAGAATTACTCAAAACTGGTAGCACATAGCACATTTCAGTTAAGCAAGGTTATCTCTCATCCTATTTAATACCTCATCTAATTGTCTTATGCCATTTTTGCAACTGCACAGAGTTCAATTATCCTGATATGATCTTCAGGAAGACTATAAAGACTAACAGGGAGCTTGAATGATATAAATCCCCAAAGGGAGAGTGAATGGTATGAGCAAAGGTACAGAGAAATACCATTAGGGAAAAAGAATATACTTCAATAACATGGAAAAAGGGTACAGAAGCAACAGGGCAATGTAGAGCGTGAAGAGTTGTTACATACAATTTTAGAGAGCTCAGGTTCTCTGAATGGTAAAGGGATATGCTTGAAAGGTTTCAGAGGAATGACATCAGACCTCAAGTTAGAACGATCGTCAGATCACTGTATAAGACTTAGAGCAAAAGTTCTCAGAGTGTACTTCCCTAGACCTGCAGTATTAGCATCACCCATGAAATCTGCAGAAATGTAAATTCTCAGGCCCCATCTCAGACCCAATGAATCAGAAATGCTGAGGACAGGGCCCAGCAACCTGTCTTTTCAGAAGCCCTCAGGTAAGGAATACAAGCTTTCAGGCAGAAATGATGTTAGAAAAGGCTGTTATTCCCCAAAACAGAATTAGAAAATAGAAGGCATTTTAAGAGACCAGTGGCTGAATTTCTAATCCAGGGACATCAATGAAACATCCCAACGGCTAGGTCGGTGCTGATTTTTAATGCCTTTTTGAGTAGAAGAGGTTTTTTAATTTTAAGAGTCTGTTGCAGGATCATTATTCTTATGTTCAGGAAAAAAAGTAAGCCTAACTATGCTTCTCTATGCCAAAATTAAAGACCATCCTGACTTCTTAACCACTTTGTCCAGATGGTAACCAATGAGTTGTCATCTTTCTCTTCATCTCCCAGGATCTGGAATTCCTAATCCAGTCCTGCGTAGTCAGTGGTGCTCTATGGAAGTCTGGCTCCATCCACTTCCTCCTCAGAGGCACGCCTTCCATCGGCTGAAGATGTGGTTCTCTTCTGAGCCTTCCATGGCTCTCCACACTCTTGTTATTCACTTACCATGCTGAAGCTCTCACCATTATGCAAGACCCTCCACAAGAAGGAAACCAACTTAGATAATGAATAGCAAAGGGATCCCCAAATCAGAGCTGACTTTAGGATACTGACTGGGAATCCCTGCACAGGGTAGAATTAAATTCTAACTACAAAATTAGAAAATTGGAGAGATTAGAAAATCAGAGACACAGTCCAGGTAAAAAGTAGGGAGTTTGTTCTCAAGTGGAGACAGCAAAAAGGAGGATTTAAAGTAAAATGTATTTCAATGACCAACTCAAATACTGTATAAGGAGCATATGTAGAGGAAGAAGAGTATCACTTTAGAAACATGAAATTTCAAGATAACCTGAGGGCAGGTAAGTGTGCCCACCATGCAGCACAACAGAGGATGTGGATGCCTGGAGAGAAGCGGGAGGTCAAAACACAAATTTCTACATAATCTTCCAGGGAAAATAATAAAGCTATAAAAGCACATGGGTTTTGTTATGGGGAAAGTTTCAAGGGAAAAGGGAAGGATGGTTTAAAAGAAAAAAAAAGTCAGAGGAATACCCATAATGAAGGATAAAGGAAAAAAGACAGGAACCATAGCCAGATATGCAACAAGACCGTACATCTTCTCCCAGATAAGTGATCACCTTTGTTAGAATATAGGTACAGAAAAACTGAAAACAGAAAGCCTTCAAAATAGTAAACCACTGATGACCTTTAAGAAAACTATCTGTTCATGAGGAGAGCCAGGACAAAGACTATAAAGAATCAAAATAATCAAGTGCTAAGGAAGTTGATAAAGGAAAAGTAGATACATTTTAATAATATTCTTTAAAATTCAGAACTAAAACATGCATCTTGCTCAGAGAAGGTACCCTTCCAACCCTGCCTCAAGTAGCATTTACCCATTAAGAAGAGGAGTATTTACTTTTAGTCTGATACCCTGTCTTTTTCCTTCTTTAAAAAAAAAATAGGCACCACATTGTATGTTAGGTCTACTAGTACAAAGGTTAGAGCAAAACAAAATTAACATAACTGTGAACCACACCCCTAAACTGCCCTAATTCACTCTGCTCTGCAAACTGTCATTCCCTCACTGTACCTTTTTTTTTTTTTTTCAAGATTGTTTTTATTCTTTCATGGGACACACAGAGAAGCAGAGACATAGGCAGAAGGAGAAGCAGGCTCCCTGCCAGGAACCCAATGCAGGACTCAATCCTAGGACCCCATGATCATGACCTAAGCCACAGGCAGAGGCTCAACCACTGAGCCACCGAGAAGTCCCTCACTGCACCATTATTATGCGCTCATCAGACAACTCATCTAACTCAGATGAAACACTTGAAAAACTTCCATACCCAGGTTGTTTTTTTAAATAACAGCTTCAGGACATAATTCACATACTATAAATTTCACCCTTTTAAAGTGCACAATTCTGTGGCTTTTAGTATATTCAGAGTTGTGTACCATCATCACTAGCTCATTTCAGAATATTTTATCATCCCAGAAAGAAATCTTACCCATTAACCACTCCCCAAACCTCTTTTCCCTAAACCTCTGGCAACCACTAATCTACCTTCTGCTTCTATAGATTTGCCTATTCAGAGTATTTCTACAAATAGAATTATTCAATATGTGGCAGCCTTTTGTGTCTGGCTTCTTTCACTCAGCACATTTCCAAGGTTCCTTAGTGCTGCAGCATGTATCAGTACTCTATTCCTTCCTGCTGCTGAGTAAGACTCCAACCATATGGGTATACCACATTCTATGTATCCCTTAAAGATTTAACAAATATTTAGTCTGCATCCACCTTTGGGCTACTATGAGTAGTAGTATGCTATGACCATTCCCATGTTGATTGCTAAAGCTATTTTTCTTCCTGTAAAACTAATCTACTTCAGGGGCGCCTGAGTGGCTTGGTTGTTTAAGTGTCCAACTCTTGATTTCAGCTCAGGTCATGATCTCACAGTTCTAAGACTGGACCCCATCTCTGGCTCTGCACTGGGCATAAAGCCTGCTTGGAATTCCCTTTCCTTCCCCCTCTGTCCCTCCCACCCTCTCCCTTTAAAAAAAAGTCTACTTTTAACAGAAATTCCACATGAAAATTTTACGTCTTGTAAAGCAATCTCAACATAGATTTCATGTTTCAAAGTTAGAAAAAAGAATTAACTTCCATAAATTATGCTCATTGAACTCTTAGAATTCAGAAGTTCAAGAAACCTACTTCAATAATGAGCTGTAACTTCAATATAATTCTAAGGAAAATAGCAGAATATTTTATGGGGAGAGGGGCTTCATTATGTGGATACACTGTATTAGAGAAAGCAGGGAGATGTGTTATAATATTTCAAATATAGCTATCAAAAAATATGCCATGCATGTATGGCCAATTTATAACAAAGGAGCCAAGAACACACAATGGGGAAAGGACAGTCTCTTCAATAAACGGTGCTGGGAAAACTGGACAGTCACATGCAAAAGAATGAAACTGGACCACCATATCACACTATACACAAAAACTAGCTCCCACCCAGAAACCATTAAACTCCTAGAAGGAAACATAGGTGGTAATCTCCCTAACATGTCTTGGCAGTGATTTTTTAGATTTGACCCCAAAAGTAAAAAATTAAAAATGAAAAGTTAAAAAAAAAAAAAAAAAAAAGCTTCTGCACAGCAAAATAAACCATCCACAAAATGAAAAGGGAACCTACTGAATGGGAAAAAAAAATCTGCAAATTATGTATCTGATAAGTTAATATCCAAAGAGTTCCTACAACTCAATAGTAGAAAAACAATCCAATTAAAAGATGAGCAGAGGGGGGGGTGCCTGGATAGTCATCTGACTCATGGTTACAGTTCAGGTCATGATCTCAGGGTCATGGGATCAAGCCCCATATCGAGCTCCATGCTCAGCATGGAGTCTGCTTAAGATTCTCTCCCTTTGCCCCTCCCCCTACTGGAACTCTCAATCCAAAAATAAAAATCTAAAAAAAATATATATATATATGAGTAGAGAATTTAAATAGACATTTTTTGAAAGAAGACATACAGATGGTTGACATACACAAAAAAGACGTTTAACATCACTAATCATCAGTGAATATAAATCAGAACCACAATGAGATTACCTCACACCTCTGAGAATTATAGTTACCAAAATAACAAGTGTTGGTGATGATGTAGGGGAAAAAAGGGAATTTGTGTGCACTGTTGGTGGGAATGTGAACTGGTACAGCTAAGGAAAATAGTATGGAAGTTCCTCAAAAAATTAAAAATAGAACTACCATATGATCAGGCAATTGCACTTCTGGATATTTATTCTGGGTATTTCCGTAGAAAGCAAAAATACTAACTAAAAAAAAAAAAAAAAATCAGCATACCTAACATTCACTGCAGCATTATTTACAATAGCCGAGATAGGGAAACAACCTAAATGTCCATCAATGGATGGATGGATAAAGGAATTGTAGTATATACATAAAATGGAATAATATCCAGCCATTAAAAAGAAAGGGATGTTGCTATTTGCAAAAACATGGATGGAACACAAGGACATTATGCTAAGGGAGTAAGTCACAGAAAAAAAAAAAAAAACAAATACTTTATGTTACTTACAGAAATCTAAAAACAAAATGAAACTCATAGAACAGACTAATGACTGCCCAATTCAGGGGATAGGGGATGGGCAAAATGAGCAAAGGTGATCAAAAGGTACAAAATTTCCAGTTATAAAGTAAATAAGTAATTGGGATGTAAAGTACAGCATGGTGGCTAATAGTTAATACTGTACTGAATATGTGAAAGTTGCTAAAAGACCTTAAAAGTTCTTACAAGAAAAAAAAATGTAACTGTATGGTGACAGATGTTAACTATATACTTATTGTGATTATGCAATACATAATGAACCTTATATAATGTACATCTGAAATTAGCATGTTACAAATCAATTATACCTCATTTTTTAAAAAAGATTTTAAGTAATCTCTACACCCAACATAGGACTTGAACTCACAACCCCAAGATTAAGAGTCGCATGTTCCACTGATTGAATTAGCCAGGCACTCCAGTTATACCTCATTTTAAAAAAAAAAAAGTTCTACTTTTTAAAAGCTAGGGACTTAAAAGGGTAAGTTTTAATTATCCAATATCCATACACATGGAAACAATTTCCCATACTTAGGCAAATAAAGTATTCCTCAAAATCCAAATTTTTACTAAAAAACATCAACAGAGGTACATCTGAAAAATGATGCATGACTTCCTATGATCATAATAAGAGCAAATTTAAGGCTAGATTTGGTATTTAAAAAGACAATTATTTCTAAACAAATGAAAGATATAATGATACCCAATATTCAATTAACATTTACTATGTAATTATGTAACAGACACTGTTCTAAAAGTTTTACTTTTATTAACTCATTTAAATTTTCACAAAAATCCTAGGAGATAGATACTATTATAACACCTCTTTTCAAAGATGGGAAATCTGGGGTGCCTGGGTGGCTCAGTCAGTTAAGCATCTGCCTTCAGCTCAGGTCATGGTCCCAGGGTCGAGCCCCACATTAGGCTCTCTGCTTCTCCCTCTCCTTCTGCTGTTCTCCCTGCTTGTGCTCTCTGGCACACACACTCTATCTCTTAAATAAATAAAATCTTCAAGAAAAATTAAAAACAAAGATGGGAAATGTGAAGCACAAAGGTCTGTACATGTTATACAGTTACATGAAATCATGAAAAAGGTACAAAGACATACCAATCTACTATACAAGTTCAACAAACTTCAACCTACAATGAAGCCCACAAGTGAGCAAGTATTACTCATGCTTACTGAATCTCTACAAGTTTTGAGAAATGTCACTCTTAAACATGAATCGATAGCCCATTACAACTTGAGATTTGAGATCTGATCAGCACACAAACGACTAAGACCGAGACAGAGGAAAAAAAAAAAAAAAAAACTTGAGACAAAAATGGAGAAAACCTTTAAAAAACCCATAATATCCTCAGAAAATGAGATTATTTCCTTGTTAAGAAATAAAGACTACAAAAAAGAATATTCAGAGAAAAATATTCTTTAAAATTAACAACAGGGGATCCCTGGGTAGCGCAGCGGTTTGGCGCCTGCCTTTGGCCCAGGGCACGATCCTGGAGACCCGGGATCGAATCCCACATCAGGCTCCCGGTGCATGGAGCCTGCTTCTCCCTCTGCCTATGTCTCTGCCTCTCTCTCTCTCTCTCTCTGACTATCATAAATAAATAAAAAAATAAAATAAAATTAACAACAAATTAAATATTCAATAGAAAGACTAGATGGTGGATTTGACAATCACTTTCAAAAAACAGGAGTGGAATAAATAACTAAGAGAATATAGGTAAAAAAAAAAAATCAAAAAATTAGTACAAAATTAATCATGAAAGTCTTTTATCTATAAGGTAACCTGGAATTCCAAAAAGATAAAACTGAATAGAAATACACATGCACAGTCACATGTAGATTTTTTTTTAAGAGGCCACACACAAAGTAAAATCTTAAAGTTTTTTTTTTTTTGCCTTTTTAAGAAAGAAGATTGATTGATTGATTGATTGACTGAAGAGAGAGAGAGAAAGAATCTCAAGCAAACTCCATGCTGAGCACAGAGCCCAACATGGGGCTCGATCCCACAACCCTGAGATCATGACCTGAGACAAAACTAAGAGTGGGATGCATAACTGACTGACTTCCCAAGTGCCCCTTAAAGACTGCTAAGACATGCTAAACATTAACTGCTACATGTAAGGCACAGACACACGATCGACTTAACACTTAGGTATCACAGTCTCTGAAGTTGCCACAAGAAAAGACTGTTTCATAAATTAACTGGGACCTGCACATTCCACCTGGAATTTAGAAAGCTGGAAAGTGCATTCACCCTCCTTCAAATAAAATTTTTTAAAAAGAGGAAAAAACAGATCATCTACAAAATGATTACTTCGCCTGAACCCAGGCAACTGAGATGGCATGACAACCAACTGCAGATCATGTTTTTTGTTGTTTTTTCACACAAGTTGAAGGTTCACAGCAACCCTGCATCCAACAAGTCCATCAGAACCATTTTTCTAACAGCATTAGATTACTTCATGTTTCTGTGTCACATTTTGCTAATTCTCACATTATTTCAAAAACTTTTCACTTTTTTTTAAGATTTTATTTAGTCATGAGAGAAACACAGAGCATGAGGCAGAGAGAGAAGCAGGCTCCCTGCAGGGAACCTGATGCAGGACTCAATCCCACGACCCCGGGATCATGACCTGAGCCAAAGGCAGACACTCAACCACTGAGCCACCCAGGTGCCCAAACCTCTTCACTATTATTATATTTGTTATAATGATCTGTGATCACTAATCTTTAACATTACTATTGTTATTGTTTTGGGATACCATGAACCATGCCCACGGAAGACAGCAAACTTATCAATAAATGTTATGTGTATTTTGATGGCTCCAGGGATCAACCACTCCCCATCTCTTCCTCCTGGGGCCTCCTCCTTAGTCCCTGAGACACAGTATTAAAGTTAGACAATATTGAAGTTAGTAACTCTACAATGACCCTTAAAGGTTCACTCAAGTGAAAGAGTCACGCACCTCTCTCTTTAAATCAAAGGTCAGAAATAATTAAACTTAATGAGGAAGACATGTCCACAGCTTGGATAGGCTGAAAGTTAGGCTCTTGGGCCAAACAGCCAAGTAGTTAGTACAAAGGAAAAGTTCTTGAAGGAAATTAAAAGTGTTACTTCAATGAACATACAGTAATAGAAAATGAAACAGCCTTATTGCTGAGACAGAGACAAGTCTGAGTGGTCTAAACAGATGATCAAATCAGCCACAACATCCCTTAAACTGAAGCCTAATCCAGAGCAAGGCCCTGGCTCTCTTCAATTCTATGAAGGCTGAGAGAGGTGAGGAAGCTACAGGAGAAAAGTCTGAAGCTGGCAGAGGGGAGTTCATAAGGTTTAAGAAGCCGTCTCCATGACATCATAGTACAAGGTGGAGCAGCAAGTGCTGAGAGAGAAGCTGCAGCCAGTGTTCCAGAAGCTCTAGCTAAGGTCACTAATGAGTGGTTATACTAAACAACTGATTTCTAACCTAGATGAAACAGCCTTGTTTTGGAAGAAGATGCCATCTAGACTTTCACAGGTAGAAAGAAGTCAATGCCTGGCTTCAAAGCTCCAGAGGACAGGCTGGCTCTCTTGTTAGGGGCTAATGCAGCTGGTGACTTAAACTGAAGCCAATGTCATTGACCACTCTGAAAATCCTAGGGCCCATAGGAATTATGCTAAATCTCTGTTTTGATATTTGCTCTACAAACAAAACAACAAAGCCTAGATGACAGCATATTATTTTACAAATGGCTGACTAAATATTTTAAGTCCACTGTTGAGACCTACTGCTCAGAAAAAAAGATTCTTCCCAAAATACTACTGCCTATTAACAATGCACCTGGTTACCCAAGAGCTTTGATGGGGATGTACAATAAAATTAAGATTGTTTTCATGCCTGCTAACATAACATCTATTGAGCCCATAGATCAAGGAGTAATTTCAACTTTAAGTCTTAGGACTAAAAAAAATACATTTCTTAAGGCCCTAGCTGCCACAGTGATTCATTCCTCTGATGGATCTGAACAAAGTAAATTGAAAACTTTCTGGAAAGGAATCACCACTCTAGATGCCATTTAGAGCATTTGAGATTCAAAAGCACCAGCCAAAATACTATCAGCATTAATAGGAGTTTGGAAGAAGTTGATTCCAACCTCATGGGTGACTTCAAGGGGTTTCAGACTGGAGGAAGTCCCTGCAGTTGTGGCAGAAACAGCAAAAGAACTAGAATCAGAAGGGAGACTGCACTGCTGCAATTTCATGATAGAGATTTCAAAGATGAGGAGTTTCTTCTTATGAATGAGCAAAGAAAGCAGTTTCTTGAGATAGAATCTACTCCCGGGGAAGATGCTATGAAGACTGAAGTGACAACAAATGATCTAAAACACTACATAAACTTAGCTGATGGCAGGGTTTGAGAGGATTTTGAAAGAAGTTCTACTGTGGGTAAAAAGCTATCAAACAGCATCACATGCACAGAGAAATGGTCTGTGAAAGAAAGAATTAATCTATGTGGCAAATTTCATTTTCTCCTATTCAAACAAACTGCTAAAGCCATTCCAATCTTCATCAATCACCATCAGCATGGAGGTGGGATCCTCCCCCAGCAAAGAGATTATGAGTCACTAAAAGCTCAGATGACAACCTTTTTTTAGCAATACAGAATTTTTAATTATGGTATATACATTGTTTTATTAGACCTAATGCTTCTGCACACTTAATAGACTATAGTATAAACATAAATTTTATATGCACTAGGATACGAAAAAGTTCATTTGACTTAACTCTGTTTTAATATTTGCTTTATTGAAGTTATCTGGCAACAAACCTGCAATATCTTTGAGATATGCCTATAGTCTGAAATCTAAGGAAACTGCCCTCAAGTAAGCACTTGCTCACCCATGGTAGGTATGAGTGTAAGACAGGGGCTGCCAAACAAGCAGATAAAGGAACTGAGCTGCAAATTTCAATGAATTGCTACCTGCTGAAACACTAACATAAGGATATAGAACCTCTACGAACCACAGGTATAAGGGAAACTCCTATCCACCTGCAGACTCTTCTCCATGGGCCTCCACCTGGTGCTTAAAAAAAAAAAAAAAAAAGGCAGGGGATGGGGATTCCGGCAGGTGATCAGAGAAAGCCTTACCCTTGATGATGCAGGCACAGAGGAGGGAGCTACCACTGCTGCAGAGAAGGCTTATAAAGCCTGAGGCAAGCCTTTCTGCCTTATGTTATTCCTTTAAAAGTATCACTGCTGTGAAAAGGCAGCAAATCTTTCATCCACAAGGCACAGTGAAGACCCTTTCAACCAAGGAGAGAGACAGGAAACAATCAAGGATCCATACATTAAAGGTCTCCTATTACTGGAGGAGCAGGATCACTGATAAAGAACTATCTAAGAAACTCCTGTCCCTTACACAGGGACAAAAGGCCTAAGATGTATAGGCTCCACCAGGACAATTGCAACTCACTCTGCCCCCTCCTCTCACCCCAAGACTACCAAGTACTGAGAACAAGCAAGAGTAGTCAATTAATGAGGGAGAGGCAACAGCATGGAGAGAAATGCTCTCTGAGGGACAAGGCATGCTAGGAAGGCCTCAAGCTTAGAGTGAAGTAGGAACATCAAGGGAAAAAAAAAAAAAAAAAAAAAACTCTCCAGAAAAATCAGCCTACAACATACATGGAGGCAATACCAAATTTGGAAATAGAAATCTGAAGCCATTGGTACACATAAGGTAACCATGGCAACAACAAAACCCAAGCTCAGATGTGCTCCAGGCTAGACTGATCCAACCTCCCACACTAAGACGTATGCCCATTTCCAAGCCCAAACTATTTACCTGTCTCTACTAGCTTACACACAGTTTAACATTCCAATAAAAATTACCAGACACACACACAAAACAGAAAAAAAACGATCCACTGTCAAGAGACAAAGCAATCAACAGGATGACACAGAAATGACCAAAATTAAATTCTGTGTCTGAAATGATCAGACACAGAATTTAAAGTAACTATGATTATTACATTAAAAGGTCTAGTTGAAATGGTGGACTACATACATAATGAGAGAATTTCAACTGAAGTGGAAACTATAAAGAGTTAGAGGAAAATGCTACAAATAAAAATCATTAGTAACAGAAATAAAGAATGCTTCAATGACATCAGTAGACATCAGGGAGCACACTGGCCAAGAAAGATAAGAAACTTGAAGACAGTATTTGGCTAACCTCTACTGACCTAAGAGGAAAAACTGAAGAGAGGGAGAGGAATGGGTCTGAAAAAAGAAGAAACAGAACTGAGCACCCAGTGGCTATGGGGTGATACCAAGTCTAAAGAATGTGTAATAAGCTACTGAAGAATTGGTAAGACATGATACCTTCTCAATCCATCAAAAGAGTATAAAACAAAACAAAACAAAACAAAATCATAATAGATGACAGAAGTAGTATCTGCTGTCATATGCCCATGTGACTTGCCCTCAGGAATGCCATTTTGTTAGCCATTTCTGTAACTCTCTGCAGGCCAGTCCTCCCGATCTTACCCTGCTGAACTTGCTACAGTCCTTACTTACTGTAATTGCTTCCACCTGGCTTCTGAGGTGGAGGTGCCATCTCCAAGCCTCTACTATTTCAGGGTCCTATGATACACATCCCCTGCATACCCCACTGCTATTGGTGAATCAGGGCTGCAGTGTCATTTCCTGGAAGCCCTAGACTTTAGAAGACAAACCTTAATAAGGGTCTTAATGATGTTGGTGCCTTATTCACCAGTCATTTCTTCCTGCTTTGGTGAATGATGTATCCTCTAGGCCCTTCCAGGCACAAAAATTAAAAATCTGGCACAATAAATAATAAAAAATATGGCAAAAATAAAAAATATGATCTTATGTACTATGTTCAGTCTAGCAAGTCCACTTATTTAAAATCTTCTGTCTGCAAAGGCGTATCTGGCATTTTGACACTTGTAAGGGGCCACTGCTTTGGTTATGCTGCTAGGAATCATCCAAGTTAAAAACTCAATTTGTACTGTCAAAAAAGTCAATGATGAATGGTTAGAAGCTGAAGACGGTCTCTGAAGAAGTCATGACACCTTGTCCGGTTTCTGGACCTGAATCAATTTTGGACTGAAAACTATTAAAGGAGAGACCAGATTCTGGAAGGAAAGATTTTGCAACACCAAATCAAACGTACAAAGCCATCAATTTCCTAGACTATTCCCAAAGGGACTAATGAAACCCAGGTAGCTACACCGGGGAAAGGGGAATATCCAAACATTTCAGGAACTGTTAGGTCTAATGTCCAAGTTGACACTGATGCCGAGAGACCCCAAGTGCCATCTGGCCCCTCTTTTAGAAAGGGGGCATACATGAGGACAAGGTAATAAATGAGACCTTGGCTCAGGTCTGGCTCATGGTACATGCAGGTCCACAATCACATCCAGGAATCACTTCCCCAGTCCATGAATACACAATTGGAACAGACACACTAAGTTGTTGGCAGTTTCGTGTGGATTCCTGGGTGTCTAAGGGCCAGAAGGAGGGCTCTGAAATTGTCCTCCCTTGCCCCCTGGCCCAGATAAATTAAAACTAGTATCTTATATGGGTTGGATCAGTGCCATCCTTGAAAACCTCAGAATGCAGGGGCATCTGGATGGTTCAGTCAGTTAAGTGCAACTCTTGATCACAGCTCAGGTCTTAATCTCAGCGTTGTGAGTTCAAGTCCCATACTGGACTCCACACTGGGCATGGAGCCTACAAACAAACAAAAAAACCCTCAGAATGTAGGAGTGATGGTTCTTAGACTATTTCCATTTAATTCATCAGTCTAACACTGCAAAAACCAGATGGAATATGGAGGAAGACCGAGGATTTCCATAAATTCAAATAGCCCCAATTATAGCCACTCTGCAAAGCATGCTATCTTTTCCAAGCAAGTTAATATTACCTAAGGACATGGTATAGCAACTAATTTGACATTATGTGTACTCTTTCCCGATTAGGAAAAAATGATCAAAACCACTTTATATTCTCATAGACAAAGTATACATTTACAGTTTTGCCTCAGAGCCATTTGTTCATCCTACAGACCATCACAGTGGTCTATCTTACCAATGACATATTAATAAAACCAGATGAACAAGAAGAGACTAGAATGTTGAAAGCCTTGCTAAGATATAATGCTCCAGGGAGTGGGAAATAAATCTTAGGAAGAATTCAGGGACAATGCCATATTGTTTTTAAGGGTTCAGTGGTCTGGGTAATGCCAGGACAGTGTCTCCAAAGTAAAAAACAAATTATACCATCTTGCACTTCTCAAAACAGAGAAGGAAGCACAATGCCTGATTGGCTTCTTCAGGTTCTGGGGGCATCTGAGTATAATGCTCTGATTCACATGCCAGAAGATGAGAAAGGGTGCCTGAACACTCAGCTCCTGTAACAAAGGAGAGGCAGGAGTCGTCATCATTTTAGCAGAGGTAACTGAACTTGAACATAAGAAAGGAGGACTATATACAATGGGGAAATGGAGGAGTATGTTTGGCATGCAGATGATACACTTAGGTAGCTCTTGGTATTCCCTGGTCCAGTTTTTTTCTTAAGATTTTAGTTATTTATTCATGAGAGACAGAGAGGTAGAGATACAAGCAGAGGGAGAAGCAGGCTCCCTGTGGGGAGCCTGATGCGGGACTTGATCCCAGGATCCTGGGATCACGACCTGAGCCAAAGGTATACACTCAACCACTGAGTCACCCAGGTGCCCCTCCCAGGTCTAGTTTTGACAATAATGAACAAGTGTGGCAACTCCACACTTAGGAAGGGCATGACCTGCTCAGATCTCCAGTGATGAGGGCCTGAGTCACAGCACTGGATAAGCCACGAAGACCAGATGTGCTAGTCAAGGGAAGGATATATCTAGAAGAGACAGCAGAGAAGGGAGAAGAGGATTCAGTTGTGGCCCAAAGGTCAATTGCAGCAACGCTATAGTCTGTCTCACTATCCTTCCTCCTCCTAAGTTCCTCCTAGCTGGGAATGGCCCACTGGAACCCTGAAGGGGCTGTGGCTGGAAGCTTATGAAGAAGCAAATCTGAGCAGAATAAAGGGTGAGCTATGATCGAAGCTGTGCTACAACACCCAGCCTCACCCTGAGAAATAGATGACTTAATACCCTAGATGCTAGGAGTGCCCAGGAGGCAGCCACTACCTTTAGTCACTCCAGGTATCCACTCAGCTAAGAAGAGCTGCCTCGCACAAGGTCATGTCCCTTCCTACGGCAGCCAATACCTACTGACTGACCATCACTAAGTGCTGAGCTCTCTTACTTCAAACTGGGACAGCTTTGATGGGTCACCTCTCTTGCAGAGCTCCCCTCACCTGGCTGAGGCAACCCTGGTGAGTGCACCACTGCTTGACTTCAGCCTCTGCCCAGTTCTGCTACGCCACCCCCAACACACATGTGATCCCATAGTATTCCAATTAACCTGTTACACACTAATCTCCAACTCAGCTGGATTCCTGGGAAGCCCAAACTACAAGAAATGGAAATGTTTGTGCCTACATTTCATTGTTGTCATTTCCTTTTAAATGAAACAAGACCTATCAGGTCATTTGTGCAGTGCCTGATACAGAGTAGGCATTTAATGCCTAAG
Source organism: Canis lupus familiaris (assembly GCF_011100685.1). Classification (NCBI taxonomy): domain Eukaryota; kingdom Metazoa; phylum Chordata; class Mammalia; order Carnivora; family Canidae; genus Canis; species Canis lupus. Next base: position 64,080,402 of record NC_049228.1, on the reverse strand, counting down.
CATGAGAGATGGTAAGTTAGGGAACAAGATAGAGAAGCTTATAGGAACCTCAGGATTATATGTATCTTCTATATGCCAGGTGACAGACACACAATTCCTGACACACACACAACAGAGGAAGCATTCATTTTAAATGTATTCTTAGCTCTGTTGGAAAATAGTCAATCAACATAAAGGTTAGTACAACAATCCAATTATTTACTGTACCAATTGTATCCCTATTTTATAATTATCATAAAAAATATAAAAACTTCAGCACTCTAACTGCATTTGAAAAACCAAAGAACAAATGCTGAGTACATCTGAGAATTATGGTACATTTTGATTAGATAACACTAGGGGTCAGTAATTACCAAGAAGAGCCAGAAGGTCCTTCATGAAATTCAGGGAGATTTTATACATTCTGAAGGACACGAATGTAAAATACTTTAATAACAAACCAAATCCCTTTTCAACTCATTCTAGTTATTAAATCACTGAATCTCACTACCATAACATGTTTTAAATTATAAATTATATTCATAGTAAAGGATCACATCAGAACAAGATAATTGGGTTCCTTTCATAAGCACAATTAGAAAATTAAACTTTCTGCAAAATTCAATCATGCTTAAACATTAAGCACATAAATTTTTCAAGTTTCCTGTGTGAGGTACCCATTTAGCTTCAGCTAAATTTTCTAACACAAGAGATAATATGATATATATGCTAATATGTTCAAATCAAACTAAGGCCCAATTTATAGCAGAGTCTCCTGTTTGAAGTTCAAGAATACAGCAGAAACGGGCAAATAACGTGAAGAACCAAGTACAGATGAATGAGCCGATCTGAGGTAGGTATGTGGAGATAGGCAGAAAGACCTGTGCTGTGCTTATCAAAGATACTAAAACTTGATGTGTGTTAATTCTTTGAAACTAAAATGAATTCAATCTAGTAGTAAAGAGATATACACAATAACTATAGGGTAGAAGATGAAAGTGATGTAATACGCTCAGGAAATCTGGAAAAGCAGTTTTCTCCCAGCTGCAGAAAGTCGTATTTAGAGAGACAGCATCTGAGCTGCACTGTCAAGAATGCCATCTCATGATCCAAGTCAACCCCAAGAATTTGCTTACACAGAAGAAAAATGGAGTAGTGCAGGCTGTGAAGATACGAGCAAGTAGTTCATGTATGGATCAGGCAAATTACACTATCTGAAGCTCATTTTTAAAATCCCATAAAGTATAGCAATTTACCCACTATTTTTATTTTTTATTGTAAAAAGTACATTTTTCTCAGCTTTAGCAAGACTGCATATATGGTTCACCAGTATCAACACATGAGCATATAGACTGTAATGGTATAAAATATACTAATTCAAATATGCTTATTAAGCACATACAAGGTTCATTCATGGTAATTCACACAAAAATTAGTTAAATCTACTCATAATAAAAAGTATGAAATGATATAATCAAATTATTGACTTGTGACAAATGCATATAAAGTTTAATATAGGATTTTAAATAATCTTAAGGCATATTAAACTATGGACAGTAATCAAATAAAACTATCATAGATCATTTACGAGATCATTCAAATAATCGAAAAAAATCAAGAAAAAGAGGTAAAGCAATTTTTGGCTATGGTGGTGTGAAGAGTTCAGAGAACTGTCATCTTGAAAAATGAGTATAAAACTGAACAAAATTGGGGGATCCCTGGGTGGCTCAGCGGTTTAGCGCCCCCCTTTGGCCCAGGGCATGATCCTGGAGTCCCAGGATTGAGTCCCACATTGGGCTCCTTGCATGGAGACTGCTTCTCCCTCTGCCTGTGTCTCTGCCTCTCTCTCTCTCTCTCTCTCATATGAATAAATAAAAATAAAATCTTTAAAAAATGACTTCAAACTGAACAAAATTAATCATTTCACGGTGCTGGGTATTCAATAAAGACAACAAATTGAGTGGCATATTCAATAGAACTAGAATGTCAGGTGAGCTTATCAGGCATCTTTAGCCTTGAAGGTACAGGCTATTCCCATCCCTCACCTACTTTTTATCTCCTAATAGCATCACACTGGGGGGACAGGATTACAATATATGAATTTTAAGGGAACACATTCAGTCCATAACAGAAATCATGTTAAAACATTAAAACAATTTTTTTTAAAAAAAAAAGAAGAGCTATCAGCAGGCCTGGTTTATATTCCAGATTTCACAGATGAAGATCAGACAAATTAATAAAAAAGGAAAAAAATAACCTGAAGGTGGACAAGTCAGAATTCAGAGTTGCTAAAATGCATTATAAAAAATGTTCAGTTTTCAGGGTACCTGGGTGGCTCAGTCAGTTAAGCATCTGCCTTTGGCTCAGGTCATGATCCCAGAGTCTTGGGATCAAGCCCTGCATCAGGCTTCCTGCTTCTCTCTCTCCCTCTGCCTGCCACCCTCCCCCCACTGCTTGTGCATGCACTCTCTATCAAATAAAATCTTTTTTAAAAAATCCAGTTTTCAATAAAAACTTGTGAGACATGCAAAGAAACAAGAAACTCATAATAAGAGAAATGCAGATAACAGAAATGTACTGTCTGTGGGCATAGATGTTGTATTTAGCAGATAAAGAGTGTGAAGTTGCTGTGATAAACATGATCAGAAAGTTTAATATCTAGAGGAACTAAAATTTTACACTAATAATATTTTGTAACAGAAAAGAAGGCAGTCAAGGAGGAACAAGAACAAAAACCTGACAGAGAAAACAAATACAAAATCAAAGATGTAAACCAAAAATTATTAAAATTGTAAATAGACCCAACACTAAATCAAAAGGCAGAAACTGTCAGACTAGATAAAAACACACAACTGAACAGGTGGTCTGCAGACACTGAAAAGATGTTCAACTTCACTTATTACAGAAATGCAAATCAAAACCACAATGAAATATCACCTCACACTGGTCAGACTGGCTAAAATCAAAAAGACAGGAAACAAGTGTTGGCAACCCCCATGCACTCATTGACGGTAGGAATGTAAATAGGTACAGCCACTGTGGAAAACAGTATGGAGGTTTCTCAAAAAATTAAAAATAAGAATACTATGTGATCCAATAATTCCACTATTGAGCATTTACCCAGGGAAAATGAAAATACTAACTCGAAAAATGTGTCCCTGTTTGCTGCAGCATTCTTTACAATAGTCAGGACATGGAACCAACCTAAGTGTCCGTCAATAGAAGAATGGATATAAAAAAGAAGAATGGATAAAGAAGATCACACACACACACAGGAATATTATACAGCCATAAAAAGGAGGCAACTGTACCATTTGAAACAACATGGGTGGACCTAAAGAGTATTATGCTAAGTGAAGTCAGACTGAAAAAGACAAATATGCTATGACCACACTCATAAAAGGAGTCTAAAAAGAATGAACAAACAAAAAGCAGAATCAGAACTATAAATGCAGAGAACTGATGGCTGCCAGAGGGGAAGGGGTTTGGGAAGTGGGTAAAATGGATGAAGAGGAGAGGAAGATACATACCTCCAGTTACAGAATGAGTAAGTCAATGAAACAAAAGCAGAGCATAAGGAATATAGTCAATGATACTGTAATAGTGATGTAATGAGACAGATGATAGCTACACTTGTGGTGAATATAGCATAACATATAACCCTATCAAATCACTGAGTTGTACACCTGAAATAAAACGTAACCAGTAACCATAAGGCAGCTAGACTAGCTATATTAACCAGGTAGAAAATAAACTTTATGACAAGAAACATTACTGAAGGCAAAAACATTGTAGTGATAAAAAAGGTCAATACATGAGGAAGATATATTGCCATATATTCCATATAACCCCATTACAAATGGATATGGACCTAATAGGGCTCCAAGATTCATGAAACAAAAACTGACAGAATTGAAACTACACAATTCCAGAATTATAGTTATACTTCAAAGAACGCTCTCAATATTTCATAAAACAAATAGAAAATCAGTTAAGGATAAATGATTTGAACAACTCTATCAACTAAGCCAATGGATATTTATAGAATGCTCCACCCGCAAAACAGAATATATATTCTTTTCAAGCAATCAAAAAACATTCTCCCAGATCAAATGCTATACCACTAGTTCCTAATAAATTTTATTATTTTTTTAAGTAGGCTCCATGCCCAATATGGAGCCAAACATGGAACTTGAACTCACAACCCTGAGATCAAGACCTGAGCTGAAATCATGAGTCAGATACTTAACTGACAGAGCCACCCAGGTGCTCCCATAATAAATTTTAAAAGAATTTCATGTTCTTCAATAAATAATTCAAAGTATGTTATCTGATCATAAGGAAAATTAGGAATCAATAATGGAAAGAAATTTGGGGGAAATCTCCAAATATGTGGCAGACATACTTCTAAATAACCTCTGGGTCAAAGAAGAAGGGACGAAAATGTCAGAAAATATTTTAAATGAGAATAAAAACACAAGTCAAAAATGTATTGTATACAGCTAAAATGAAAATTTATAGCTTTAAATGTGTGTACTAGAAATGAACAAAGAACTCAAGTCAATAAGCTTTCACTTTAAGGAAAAAAAAAATAGGAAATTAAAAACCAAAAAAGAGAAATAAGAACAGAAATGAAATAAACAGAACAAAAAATATCAAAATAATGTCAGTTCTTGAAAAAGATCAACAAAATTGATAAATCTTTAGCCAAACTAACCAAGACAAAAAGATTACACCAATTAGCAAAAACAAATGAAATAGGGACTATCATTACCAACCCTATAGCCAGAAAAGTCACAGGAGAGCATCCTGAATAACTTTAAGCCAAGAAATTAGACAATTTAAGTGAGATTAAAAAAAAAAAATCCAGAAAGATAAAATAACCACCGTGGACTCAAAGAAACAGAAAATCAGAACAGACCTACATAAAATAATTAAGTTGTTTCAGTAATTTAAAATCTTCCCACACAGAAAAGTCCAAGCACAGATAGCTTATTAGTAATTTACAATCTTCCCACTTACAAAGTCCAACCATAGATGGCTTATTAGTAATTTACAATCTTCCCACTTAGAGAGTCCAAGCATAGATAGCTTACCTGGTGAATTCTATCAACTACTTAAAGAATACCACCAATCCTTTACAAACTATTTCAGAAAACAGAAGAAAAGAACACTTTCCAACTCATTCTATAAGGTTAGTATCACCCTGTTACCAAAGTCAAATAAACAGATCAAGAAAACAAGACTATAAAGCAGTATCTCTCATGAATACAGACCCAAGAAAGCCCTAGCAAAATGTTAGCAAAGAGAATCCAGCAACACAGTAAAGACATTATCCAGTACCAAGTGGGATTTACACAGCTATGTTTAAAATCCCCAAATCAATTAATGTAATATACCATATTAACAGACTAAAGAAAAAAATCACATGCTCATCTCAAAAGACAGGAAAAGCACTAGACATTCATTCATGATAAAAACTTTCAACCAGGACAGCCCGGTGGCCCAGCGGTTTAGCACCACCTTCAGCCCAGGGCATGATCCTGGAGACCCAGGATCGAGTCCCATTTCAGGCTCTCTGCCTGTGTCTCTGCCTCTCTCTCTCTCTCTGTCTCTCATGAATAAATAAATAAAATCTTAGAGAAAAAAAAAACTTTCAACCAACTAGAAATAGAGTAACACTTCCTCAACCTAATAAAGAGAATCTAAGAGAAACCCACAAACACCATACTTACTGGTAAAAAAACTAGATGCTATTCCCCTATGATCAAAAAACAAGGATTTCTGCTTTCATCATATGTATTCAACAGTTTACTAAGATCTAGTAAAATAAGAGAAGAAAGCATCCAGACTGGAAAAGAAGTACATTTGTGTTTATTTGTAGATGATAGGATCCAGTGTAGAGAAAATCCTATGAAATTTACAAAAGCCTACTAGAACTAATGAACAAATTCAGCAAGGATAAAGGATACAGATCAACAACAGGGACACAATATATAGATTAACAACAAAATCAACTTATCTATCTATACAGTTGCAAGAAGAAATCAGAAAAGGAAATTAAAAGAAAAATTCCATTCAAAATAGCATCAAAAAGAATACAATGCCTGGAAATAAATTTAACAGGAGTATAAGATCTGTACACTGAAAACTACCAAACACTGCCAATAGAAATTAAAGATCTAAACAAAGGAACAGGCATTTCCCATTTATGGATTGGATGACTCAATATTGTTAAAGTGGCCATTCTTCCCAAATGGATCCATAGACCCTAGACAACACAACCTCAATCAAAATGCCAACAGGTGTTTTTGTAGAAATTAAAATGATCCTAAAATTTATATGGAAATACAGTTTTTTTTAAAGATTTATTTTGGGCAGGGCAGGCAGAGAGAAGCTCAAGCAGACTCTGCACTGAGTGCAGAGCCCAGTGCTGGACTGGATCTCATGACCCTGAGATCACTACCTAAGCCAAAAACCAGGAGTCGGATGCTTACCTTGACTGAGCCACACAGGCACCCCTGGACTATTTTGACTAACAATAGTCGAAATAATTTAAATCACAGCTGGAAAACTCAGACCACCCAATATCAAAACTTAATTATAAAGTTACTGTAATAAAAGCAATGTAGTACTGATGTAACAATAGATTCAGATTAAAGGAAGACAACAGAAAGTCTAGAAATTTACGGTCAATTCATTTCAACAAGGGTGCCAAGACAACACAATGGGAAAAGAGTCCTTCCAGTGAACAGTGAAAGGATTAAAAAATGTGATATAGCCATAAGATGGAAAGTTATTCAGTCATAAAAAAGAAGAAATCACAGATACATGGATTCTATGGCATGAATAAACTTCAACAGTATCATGCTAAATTAAAGAAGCCAAACACAAAAGTTTGTAGGATTTCAATTACAAGACATTTCTAGAAAGGACAGATATCCTTGAAATAGAAAACCAATCAGTGACAGCCTGAGGCAGGGGAGAACAGAAGGGAATAAACATAAAGAGGCATGAGAAAACGTTCTGAGCTGGCTGCACAGCTATGTAAATGTACTAAGAATCACCAAAATGTGCGCTTACAGTAGGTGAGTTTTATGCAACATAAAATTCTACCTCAATGAAGCAGTTTAAAAAAAAAAAAAAAAAAAAAAGAACTATCAGGAGTTCCCCATCCCTAGAGGACAGGAGCAGGGACTGAAAGAGCTCCTGTCAGGATTCCAGAGTGGAAATACCTGACCTCACGTTCATTCCAAGAGCTTGTGGCCTTTTGACCCAAAGTGCTGGTTTATGTATTTGTTGTGGCTTCGCCCAGTTCCTATTCATAGAGTCTTAAAAAAACATGTGACTGCTCTCCCAAATATTCCACCCAAACACCAAATGTGGAATGTTTTCACCTTTCGTCCCGTAAAGGCAGCTCGATGAAGCGGCGTGTCTCCCATGTCATTCAATACATTCACTTCTGCACCAGCCTGACAAACATGAAAACTTTAGACATCTTCCACATGTCAAGAAATACATAAAGGTGAAAATAATTCTCTAAAAATATATTATTTCTTTAAAAAATATATATTTTATTTTTAAGTAATCTCAACACCCAACATGGGGCTTGAACTTAAAACCCTGAGATTAAGAGTTGTGTACCCTACCAAATGAGCCAGTCAGGCACCTAAAAAATATATTAAATATTTCAAAAGTAAAATGATGTTAATATTCATTGGTTGTCAATGCTAAAATTCAATTCAATTCACAGTAAAACAGTAAAGCTACTAGAGAGATAAAAGTCTACTTCATAATAGGTAGAAGAGTAAAAAGCTGCTTTCCTTTAAAAATCTACAGACCTTCACTCTACTTTAGAAACCCTCATATTGAAAAAAGAATATTCTGAACAAAATACCATATTTTCTCCACCAATTTAGTAAGTTTTCAGTAAAAAAAAAAAAGCCACTACTTAAATGTACTGCCCAATTTTAAGGCAATTTCAGAAATATCAAAGTGAAACATTATCACAGAATTGAAAAAATGTGAGATCTTAAATCATACGGTGCTCATTAAGAGATTCTGCATCTTTTTTTTAATCATTTAGGATGTGCTTAGGTTATTTTTTTAACTGTTATATTAAAAACTATTATCTTCACATTAACTCACACATTCACTTTTGCAATTTTAAAAAGTCAATAGAAAAATCAAATGACTAAAAAAAATAGAATTTTAACCAGTCATCAGGCTAACCTACTTTTTAGCAAAGAATAATTAAGTGTGTTAGTGTTAAGTAATCTACTATGGTTAGTTGGCTTTTCTAAGACTTTCATAATTTCCATAGCAGTAATATTTCTTTTATTCATTTAAAAACTTAAGCCATAAATGTACCTTTAACAGATCCTGAACCACTTGTTTATGTCCAAAATAACATGCCAGATGAAGAGGTGTCCAGCCCAAGTTAGACTTACTTCTTCCTAAAAATGGAAAAAGATAAGGCATTTTTACTTGCTATTCAGGTAATTTTATAATAAAAATTTCTCTTTAGCAAGGTATTCCCATTCACTGGCCAATCTTCCCTTCACATTGCACTGCTGATGAATGATAGGCAAGAGACAGGACACAGTAAGAAATGTAACAAGTATAATGATTAGAATACATAAGCCCCAGATTCTGGTGTCACTCTCTTAACTCAATGTCCTCATTTTTTTTTTTTTAAGATTTTTATTTATTTATGATAGAGAGAGGCAGAAACACAGGCAGAGGGAGAGGCAGGCTCCATGCCAGGAGCCCGACGTGGGACTCGATCCTGGGACTCCAGGATAGTGCCCTGGGCCAAAGGCAGGCGCTAAACCACTGAGCTACCCAGGAATCCCCTATATCCTCATTCTTAAAAAGGTAGAAAGAGACACCATGGGGGGTCATATTCAAAGTAAATGATCTCTAATTGACTCCAAGGTTTTGAATCTTTAAAAATCTTGCCATCATCTAGCAAAGACCTGGTCCTCTCAGCACAGTATTTCATGAAAAACATCTCCTTTTGAAAACCTGTGCCATACCTGGTGCAGTCTGGAAATCAGTAAGGAGGTTCCTCAAAAAGTTGAAAATAGAGCTAACCTATGACCTAGCAATTACACTAGTAGGTATTTATCCGAAAGATACAAATTTAATGATCTGAAAGGGCACCTGCACTCCAGTGTTTATAGCAGGGATGTCCATAAGAGCCAAACTACAGAAAGAGCCCAGATGTGTATCAGATGAATGGATAAAGATGATGTGGGGTGTGTTTGTATGTATGTGGAGGGCAATGGATGGAATGAGCACTGGTTATTATACTAGGCTGATGAATCACTGATCTCTACTTCTGAAACCAGTAATACATTATATGTTAATTTAAATAAAAATTTAAAAAATTTTACATGTCATAATCCAGGCAGTAGGGTATACCCAGAGAAGTTAAACATGACTAGTCAAAAGTTAGTGTTCATTTTATGAATGTTTGGTGAACAAATGGATGTATACAACCTGGTGTTTTGAATGCAGGCAAAATGACCAGAGAGCTATGTATCTTTCTTAGTTTCCTAGTTAAGGATATATCCTTTACCTTATAAAATTAAAACCCGATGAGGCTTGGAATTAACAAATATTAATACAAGATAAATACAAACTGTTTTAAAAGGTACTGTGGAATACAATGACTTGTGATAACAGCAATAATTTTCTGCGTCAATTTCTCTTTCTGTTCACTGTTCACCAACATTATTATTCATGGTGTGTGAGGAGAGGGTTCCTGAGAACTTTTTACTGTTTTCTGTTTATATGCATAAATATATTAAAGCAAAAAAAAAAAAAAAAAAAAAAAAAAAAAAAAACAAAAGAAAGAAAAAGACAAGAAAACCTGTACCATGTTATAAGAGTGGACAGAAAGATGGAATTGATAAAGAATCCCTTCTGCAGCATTTGGAAAGTTGTTAGCTCTGCAGATAGAGACAGAAAATGGAGTCCTGACTTCAGATAAAAATCTCAAATAATGAGGATATGGGTTACGAGAGCGGTAGAGTCCAACTAAACAACAAGAACCAAAGTTAAGAGCAATGAAATGTTGGATCCTTGCTGAGGAGAGGTATAGAGTAATTGTGTGTGATGAAAACGTACTATACAAATCAATTCAGAAAGAAAAAAAAATAATAGGGTACTATAGCTTAGAGCTGGGAGACCTCCAGAAGGTTATCAAAATTCCAAATCAGGCATAAGAGCATACAGCCTATTGAATTCTAAAGCCCAGCACCCTGGAGGGTCTACCAGAGCCTAGGGGCATGCTGCCCCCCAAGGGGCACTCCTTGGGAGGGACTAGGGTTTAATGGCTGCCCTCACTTCCTGGATTTTAGATTTTGAGCCAACAGAAACCCAGACACCAACCAGCCTCAATGCACCCAGAACAAGCTTCTGACAGCTCCCCAAGGGACTGATACCACCAATAGTGTCTTGTGATTGTTTGCCACTTACCCAAATTCCCACAATTGTTTCCTCTAAGACATGTGCCCTCTAGAACCTATAATCTAGAGTCAATAAATTCTAGAGCCACAGTCTATTTCATGGAATGTTTCTCTTACTTTCTGTTCTCAACTGAAACCTAGCTCTTTCTGAGGACAAGGACTCTCCTGTATCCCTCAGGTGGAGCTTCCCCAGACAATTCCCACACATCCACTGATCCTCACACAACAGAAGCCAAATGAGCCACCGCATCAAAACCCAATGCTATCTCTAGTCAAGGACTCCACTCACATTGCAAACCTCTTTTGAGACTTCTGCCATTAAGTCTCAAACACCTTCTCTGCCGCCATCCAGCAGTATCCCACCGGTTCACCCCTCACCAAGTAACTCTAGGCAACAGTCTTTCTCCCCATGCAAACCGTGCCACTGTCTTAGGGGTGTCTACTACTTATTTAGTATCCTGGTCTCTCAGTTTCTCAGCTTCCCTCATTTCCTGCAAACTTGGCCTCTGCTTGATGTGACACACCCAGTCCCATAGCCAGAGCCTAGATGTCATCATCTCTGAGCTCACCAACTGCCCTCTTTCTGGCTTGTTCACATAGGTATCCTTCCAGACTTATGCAATTGAATCAGCCCTTCATTCTTTAACCAGTTCTCATATATGTAAACACCTTCACCTTTACTTCCTTCAATAAATCCATCATCTTGATCCTTCACTTCAACTTCCTTGCCAATCCCCTCCATAACTGTCACAGTAGCCTACAAAAACCTCGAAGCCTGGTAAGTATGTTAGCTTGATTTTTCTGTAACTATTCCCAGGTGGCTGAACAGTGGTAGAAGAAAAATAACAGAACCCTGTAGATTCATGGCACCTTAAACTCAGGATCTTATACTTCAGCTAGACTCTAGACTCTGCTTGGCAATCCTTATAATACCCTATTCAGGTGTCTCTCCTACATTCTGCAACATGCACTTAAAAGTCCTCCCTATTCTCTTTAAGCCTCTTATCCACACACCTCCCCTTCACAAAGGGCCTCAGTCTCTTAGCTTCACAATGAGAAGAAAAGCTTTCATGGAACTCCCTGGGCTTCCTAGAGCCAAATCTACTATCTCACTGCTACCAATAGGCATTCTTCCATCCTTCTTTCCTGACTTATCTAAGACCAATCCAGATCCTATATCCTGGATTCCATCCCTTTCTGCTTTTCAGGTACTCTTCTCCTTTATCGTCCACCCCTTCCTCTTCACTATAACCAAGAGCAACGAAAGCCCTCTCGGATCCTGTTCTCCTTGCAGCTACTGTCTTCACTCTCCCCTCCCGCTCTGCCTGCACTTCCCCTTTCCATCCCCTTCCATTCCCGTTAGCCTCCTACCACCCAGAGCAGAAAAGGTTCATCTCCCACCATGTCATTCAAATGGTCCTCAAGTTTAAATCTGCCAACACTGTCACCAAATCCCAGGGGCACTTTCCAGCTGCCACAGCACTGGAAAGCATTGGACAACACAGCTCACATGCCTTCCAGGCTGCCACAGCCCTGCACCTCTCCCTGTTCCAGCACTTCTCTCAGGATCTTTGGAAGTTCCACTGTCCGATTAGTCCTTCATTACTGGTATCTCCAATAATGTATCTCTCCTGGCCTTTTTCCACTGCTTTCACTGTTCATGTACTACTGACTTCAAAATCCACATTCCCCTTTGCAGCTGCTTACTAGACACCTCCATTTGGATGACACAAAATAGCTTGTGCTCAAAAAGAGCAAAGCTGAGCTCACCAGTCATTTTATATGTACACTGTTGACCCCTGAACAACATGAGTTTTGAACTGTATGGGTCCACTTACATACAGACGTTAGTCGATAAACATTTTAAATGTATTTTTCTTAGGATTTTCTTAACATTTTCTTTTCTCTAGCTTACTTTATTATAAGGATACAATATATAACATATATAACATACAATATATGTTCATTGATTATTATCAGTAAAGCTTCTAGTCAACAGTAGGCTATTAACAGTTACGTTTTGGGGGAGTCAAAAGTTATATGCGGATTTTTTTTTTTTTTTTTTTTTTTTTACTCTGCAGAAAAGTTGGTGCTTCTTCACCCTGTGTTGTTCAAGGGTCAACTGTACATACTCACTAAAGCTAGTTCTTCTCCCCCTTTTTTTTTCCCCTCAACAAACTGCCATTATTCCCTTCGTTCTCAAGTCAAAAATAAGCAAAACTCTTGCCACTTCTCTCCTTTTTAACCCCCACATTCAGTTAGTCCTATTGATTCTACTTCCTAACTGCTTATTATACCTACTTGTTGCCATTCCCATTGCTTCTACTCCCAGCTAACCCATGATGGTCTCCTCTAAGTTACTGTATCAGATTCTGAACTGGTCTCCTCACATCTAGGATTTCCAAGTAAGATTCTGGACCAAGAAATGGGAATTCCCAAAATCCTATGTTAAAATACTTCATTCTTTATACTCTTTACTACTTACCATGGATATCCAAAAATTTTGTTCAACAAATAAGAAATGTCAAATTGAGGAATATTTACAAAGAACTGTACCCTACAAAGAATGTTGTAACACTGGGAAACACCAGCAGATATTATGGATAACATTTAAGTAGCTTCACATCGAGAATTTCCAACAAGGTGACAGGACACCACCACAGAATCATATGTAGACACGGCCAGCATAAGTTCTTATTTCGAAAGAAGACACTGTTGTAGCCTTAACTACCTCTATTTTGACCTCAGTCTGTACTTTTTAACTCAGGCAAAAGACCTGGCAGGCAAAGCATCCTGTAATGGGAACCAAGCTAGCCCCTCAAAAAGAGGGACTGTCCTAATATTGACAACACATGATGGATCCCAAGACAATGATTCAACTGCCCTTTACTCTTTATTGCCCAGCTGTACCTACTCACCAACCTTTGTTCTACATTTTCCTTATATAAATCTAGAAGTGCTTTCAGCACTTTGAAAACACTAGCCCACTGTCTTCTGGTGTTGGCCTCATTGAAATAAATTCCCTGCTTGTTTCACCACCACTCACCTCTCCATCTTTGGATTTTGTCAGTGGTGAGTGCTTGAACCTGGTCTGTTTGGGACCCCCAGAGCCATGTGCTATTGCACTTTTGGACCTGGGTTACAATTTTGCTTCCAAAACGTATTTCTTAGCAGATTATCAGAGAGGGCAGCCCCAGTGGCTCAGCGGTTTAGCGCCACCTTCGGCCCAGGGTGTGATCCTGGGGACCCGGTATCAAGTCCCAGTCAGGCTGCTCCCTGCATGGAGCCTGCCTCTCCCTCTGCCTGTGTCTCTGCCTCTCTCTGTGTGTCTCTCATGAATAAATAAATAAAATCTTAAAAAAAAAAAAAATTATCAGAGCAAGTAGGTAATTCTAACAGGATATTGGTAGGCCAGCAACCAGGAAAGTCAGAGTCCTGTCCTGGCAGTACTCCATAGAAGCTGGATCAAACCAGACAAGCCCAAGATGGCAGGTGCCTCAACGGGAAACCCAAGGTCAAAAAAGGAAGAAAAGGCACAAAACTAAACATTAATATTTGCAAAAAAACAGGACCAAGAACACACACTTATAGCAACAACTACCTGCAAAACAGATTAGATCCTTCTTTGTACCCTGATCCTACAAATACTGGCCTTTACCTTCAACTGCAGGTCAGTGCTTCCTTCTCTTACTTTCAACTTGACAGCAGTAATTCCTTCCAACAAATAATGTCTCTATGTTGATTGTTAAGCTTTAATTTTTAAGGAATTATAGTACATTTCACCATTTTCTCAATTTCTCAGGGTTTGGAAAAACAAATCAGTAGAAAAGAAATCCTAGAAATGCCTGGCACAGGTGATCCTCATGAGGAAACACTGCTCACATCCAGTCCCACCTTTCCCTATTCACTTCTTCTGGTGAACTGCACATCATCTGGTGTCATTCCTTTATGTAAATCCTTTAAACTGCCCTAAGACAAAGTCTGACTGCCAGGTATAACAATAAAATTCTGAAAAAGCATTCACATTTGTTTCAATTTTACATTTCCAAGAAGGTGATTCCCACCAGTTAACCCAAAATAACCACAGGTGAGGGTGGGAAGGGTAGATAATAAAGGGTTATTAGGATTTTCAAATGCCGGGAATAATTTTAGCCTTCAAAATAGCATCCCCAGATAAAGATTAAGAACTGGTCTTTGCTGGGATCCCTGGGTGGCGCAGCGGTTTGGTGCCTGCCTTTGGCCCAGGGCACGATCCTGGAGACCCGGGATCAAATCCCACATCAGGCTCCCGGTGCATGGAGCCTGCTTCTCCCTCTGCCTATGTCTCTGCCTCTCTCTCTCTTTGTGTGACTATCATAAATAAATAAATAATTTAAAAAACCAAAAGAACTGGTCTTTGTTGAAGGACCAAGAGGATTTTTAGAATTCCTTTAGCATACCAAAAACCAACTCATGCTTTCTGGAAAACTCAGATTATCATTTCCTCCCTGCTGCAAAGATAATACTCCTTCCCCACTGTGGGTAAGCCAGAAGGTTTGTCGCTTTAGGATAGGAGAAAAATGTGACACAGCAGAATAAAATATGCATCTGGGACAGAGGCCTGGGGGAGAGAGAGAGAGAGAGACATAAATGCAGAGACATGGTGCCATGAGCCCAGAGAGGGAGATAAACTGTAGGAACACCAAGAACAGGCAAGTGGCATCCGGGTGATAGGAAAAGATTGCCTAGCAGCCACTAGCCCCCACCTGCAAAGTGGCCACAAAGTAACAGCCAAGAAGCACCACTTGTATGACAAACAGAGACACCAGTTTGACTTTGTCCCCAAGTTCAGCTACATATACTTAAAGAGCACTAGGAAGAAAAGGGTCACTGAGGAACCAAAGGCTATAGATACACACAAGGCTCATCTTTACATTTAAATGCCACCTAAGGGGAGATGGGGCAAGAAGAGTTGAGAGGCTCTGGAAGACCAATCGTTTATCAAAAAGCAATTGAGCTTGAGGACTAACATTTAGTTCTCCATACTCCAAGAAGGAAAACGTGCATGTTGAAATATCAGAGCCATTTTAGAAGATAAATTCTATTTCTCTGCACACATGAGTGTAATATGTACAACCTGCTACACAGAGTGCGTTAATATTTAGCTGCTACTTACCTACCCAACCTTATCCCTCAACCCCTCCTGCCTCCAGGCCCTTGCCACCTAGGCTGCCTCTCACCTTGGACTTTGACACATGCTGTATCTCCTTTGAACATTTTTCTATTTTCACTTGATTAAGCCCTATACACTCTTCATAGATCACCTTAGAATTATTTCCTCCAAGAAGCAAATTCTTCTAGTTCCAGTTTCATACTTCGCCCATGGGATTTCATGACACACTGGAATTCCATATTCTGGTATATACTGTATAGTATAGACTAGTCTGATCTATTAATCTACAACACTAATCTCAGTGAGGTCAGAGATACTACCTACCACCACCTATAAGGTACTTCACAGGACCCTGGGCGTATAGTCAACATTCAAACCTGCTGCTTTAACTACCATATCCTATCATAGCATGCATCTTGTAGGCTCAGGATCACTCTCGTAGCTGCTAAAATTGTCACAGACACTAAATGTTAAGACTAGATTTCAATTTCCCTGATTTAGGGAGACCTTTTACTGACTCTTATGAAGATTCTTTCTAGACAGAGATGGGTATTTCTAGCAAGATCAAAATATTGTGCTAAATAAATGACAGAACCATGCATACTCACAAAGAAAGCTAAAAAATCCACTCAAAGCTTACCTTTGCAATTAATGTCAGCAATTACTTCATTCCTTTCCATAGTTTCTAATAACTGTCTAACTTCTTCAGCGTTGCCGTTTCTGGCATGATGGAGAAGCTGCTGTTCTGCTTCAGTGTTCATTTCTAGGTTTAAAAATAATATTGCTATTATCTATTAACATAATTAGCATTTAGACACTATTTGCTAATACAGAAAGGGAAAAAAATCATCTTCATTTTGCAGCTAATGAAATGACTAAACAAATCAGCTGCAAGGCCAGAACGTGACCTTAAGATTCCTTTCCCCTTTTTATTATTACTGAAAAAATGTACTAGACGTTTGGGCAAATTTCTTAATCTCTCAAAATCCTCAGTTTCTTCATCTGCAAAATAACCTCATGAACTGTTGTTAACACTGTATGACAGAATCCTTTATAGATACATGATTTTTTGTAAATAGTTATTACAATAACTAGACAAAGTTAAAACATGGTCATTACTATAAAGATATCATAAGGCTGAAATATAAATTAACACATTCAAAAACTGTGCAAAATATCCTGGGGGGGGAAAAAAAAAACTAAATTACAGGTAAAGATCTAGGAGTGGCCATATTTACAATTCCTTTGTTTTCTCTCCTATTTTTCCAAGCCTCAAACCAAATATAGAGGACTGTAACCAATTTAAAGCATTTGTCATAATGATATCAAGCACAAGTCACAGAATATAAATTTCCTTCTAATAAATGCAAATCAATTTTTTCTGACTACAACATTAGCAGAAGTAAAAAGATTATATATCTGAAACTAATGTGACATTACATGTCAACAATACCTCAATTTAAAAAAAAAAAAAAAAAAAGGTTAAACATGCCCAATGCTGTCCTGGACAGAAAATATGCACTGCAATAAACTGCTAATATGAATATAAATCCATACAATCTTTCCTATGTCACAGGGGGAGAGGCTCCAATTTGTCAGTATCGAGTACATTTCAAAATATGCATACACCTGGGGAGGATTCTACTAAGCTGGCAGAGTATGAAACACAGGAACCTGTTCCCCTACCTAGACAGTAGCTGCAACTGGCAGAATATGCCCAACGCAACTATTCTGGAACCCTAGGATCTTCTCAAGGGTTACCACCGCCAAGATTAGAAGGTAAACTGTAGTTAATTTATGCCAGTGTCAACTCTTAGCAAGCCAGCAGCTATCCATCTCTCTTTACGTGTGTTCCTGAAACAGCCTGTAAGAGCCAGAGTGAACACAAAGACCCCTGCACTCCAAATATTGGAGATCTGGGCTCAGATCACTGCTACTTCTGATCACAGAGATGCAGACAGAAGCCAGCAGTCACTGCTGTTGCACCATCTCTCACTGCTGCAATCCCCTCCAGTGGGCTAAGCTTGCAGGGGACTTAAAGGGCCAGCACTCTTGTTTATCCCTTCATTTTTGTTTCTACTCTTTTAAAAGCCAGACACTAAAGACCAGCACATCAAAAAACAACTGCATGTATGAAGTGAATTAGAACATGACTCCTCATGATCACCGAAAGGCTCAGAAAAGACATGAGAAGACCTTGAATTTACAGTTCGGGCTAACCTAATCCTCAGCACAGAAAACAGCCCACAACAATCTCAAACCACAATGACAAATTAGAAAACCTCAGGGGATAGAGGAGAATTTGCTATCAAGGGTTACTACATTATTAGATTCAAAGTCCAATTTTCAACAATGAAGAAAGTTACAAGGCATACAAAGAAACGGGAAAGTAGGGCCCATTCAAAGGGAAAAACTCATCAATAGAAACTGTCCCTGAAGAAGATTTGATGGCAAATATACTAGACACAGATGTCAAAAAGACATATGAAGATCTAAGGAGATGGAGAGAGTCAAGAAAATGTATAAATGAGAGGAAAACACAAAGAGAAAATCGACTTAGGAAACAAAGAAATTCTTGACCTGAAAAGTATAATAACAAATGAAAAATTCACTTGAGGGATTCAAAGGCAGATTTTAGCAGGCAGAAAACTCAGTGACCTTGAAAGATAGGGCAATGTAGACCACGGAGTCTGAGAAACAAACAGAAAGAAAAAAAGACTGAGATCTGAACAGGGCTTAAGGGACCTGTAGGACACCAACACACACATCTACATGTATCATGAAAGTCCCAGTACAGGGAGAACAAGGGGTAGAATACTTGGAGAAATAATAGCTAAATGCTTCCCAAATTTGATAAAAGACATGAACACAAACATCTGAGAAAGTCAATGAATTCCAAGTAAGGGGAACTCAAAGAGATATACACTATATAATCTAATTTTCAAGAGAGACAATCTTGACAGCAGCATGAGAGAAGCTGAATCATCACATACAAGGGTAAGATGACAGCAGATTTCTCATCAGAAGTTTTGGAGGACAGAGGGCAGTCAGCAAATATATTCAAAGTACAAAAAGAAAACTGTCAGCCATGAATCAATATTTAACAAAAAAACTACTTTTCAAAAGTGAGAGGAAAATTAAGACCTTCCCAGAAAAACAAAAAGGTGGGGGACTTCATTACCACTAGACCTGCCTTTCAAGTAATGCTCAATAGAATCCTGCAAAGTAAAATAAAAGCACACTAGACAGTAACCCATAGCCACATAAAGAAATAAACATCTTGATAAAGGTAAATACATGTTCAAATAACAACTAGTGTTATTTTTTTTAAAGATTTTATTTTTATTTATTTATCATGAGAGACACAGAGAGAGGCAGAGATACAGGCAGAGGGAGAAGCAGCCTCCATGCAGGAAGCCCGATACAGGACTCGATCCTGGGATTCCAGCATCACACCCTGGGCCGAAGGCAGGTGCTAAACCACTGAGCCACCCAGGGATTCCCCCAGCTAGTGTTATTATAATAATGCTTTATAGCTGTACTTTTTATTTTCTACATGACTTATGAGTAGCACAAAGAAAAAATGCTGTTTCAAAAGCTAGTATTATTAGAATTTTAGTTTATAACTCCAAATCTTGTTTTCTATGTAATTTAAGAGACTAATGCATTAGTTTATGTTTTGGGAATACGGTGTATAAAAATGTATTTTTGTAACATCAGTAACCAAAAGGGGTGGGAACAGCATAAAGGAGCAAGGTTTTTGTATGTGTTTTAAGTTAAGCTAATATACATTCAAATTAGTGCTATAACTTTAGAACATTAAATGTAATCCCCATGATCACCCCCCCAAATAACTCTCAAATTTAAAGAAAATAATTTAAATAATTCAGTACAAAATGAATCAGCTAAATACAAAAGGTAATAATGTAGTAAATGAGGGACAAAAAAAGCTATAAGGCAACAGAAAATAGCAAAACGACAGAAGTTCCTCCTTATCAGTAATTATTTTAAATGTAAATGGATTAAACTCTCCAATCAAGAGAGACATGGGCAGAATGGATAAAAACACATGATCCAATCATATGCTGTCTACAGGAGATTCACTTTAGATCCAAAGACAGAAATCGATTGAATGTTAAAGGATGGAAAAAGATAATCCTTGCAAACAGTAATCAAGAGAGGAGTGACTATACTAATGTCAGATACAATAAATTCAAAATCAAAGGTACAAGGGACAAAAAAATATTTTAATAGAAGATTTACTACAGCAATAAGCAATCAATTGCAAACACCCAATGACAGATCAAAATATAAGAAACAAAAGCTGACAGAACTTAAATATCTTTAAAGACAGAAGGAAAAAAAAATAAAGACAGAAGGAAACAGAGGACCTAACACAATAAACCAACTAGATCAAGCAGAAATATACAAAACATTCTGACAACAGCATATACATTTCTCTCAAGTGAGTATGAAACATTTTCCAGAATAGACCATATGTTATGCTAGAGATTAAGTCTCAACAGAGATGATGTTGGGAATTACTGAAGGAAAGTGGACAATTCACAACATGGTGGAAACTAAACATATTTTAATGCCAACAGATTAAAAAATAAATCACAAAGGAAACTAGACAATATTTAGATGTGAAGGAAAATGAAAATACAATGTACCAACGCATGGGACACAACTAAGAGGGGAAACGTATAGCCAAAAATGCTTACGTTGAAAAACAAGACCTCAAAACAACCACTTAACTTTGCAAATTAAGAAACTAGAAAAAAAAAATTAGACCCAAAGATATTAGAAATAAAGATTAGAACAGAAAGCAACAAAATAGAGAATAGAAAGGGGGGGAATTAATGAAACCAAAAGTTGGCTCTTCAGAATCATCAACAAAATTGACAAACCTTTAGCTGGACTAAAGAAAAAAAGAGAAAAATCAAATTACTAAAATCAGAAATAATTGGGACATTATTGCCAATCCTACAGAAATAAAAAGCATAAGAGTACTGTGAATAATTATACACCAACAAACTGAATAACCTAGATGAAATGGACATATTCCTAGAAACACAAAACCTACCAAAACCAAATCATGAAGAAATGGAAAACCTGAATAGATACATAACCAGTAAAAAGACTGAATCAGTAATCAAAAATTTCTCAAAGAAGATCTCCCTGAACTTGACTGCTTCACTGGAGCATGATACTAATCTTATTCAAATTTTTCCAAAAACTTCAAGAGTAAAAAACACTTTGTAATTTATCCAAGAAGCCACCATTACACTAATACCAAAGGGAGACAAAAACACTACAAGAAAACTACAGACTGCTATCCCTTATGAACACTGATGGAAAAATTCTCAGTGAAATGCTAGCAAACTGAATTCCACAGCAATATTAAAAGGAATATACACCACGACTAAGTGGGATTTATCCCTGAAATGCAAGGATTGTTCAACATATGAACTCTGATCAATGTAATACACTGCATTAACAGAATAAGAAGAAAAAAAAAACAGGGGATCCCTGGGTGGCGCAGCGGTTTGGCGCCTGCCTTTGGCCCAGGGCGCGATCCTGGAGAACCGGGATCGAATCCCACATCAGGCTCCCGGTGCATGGAGCCTGCTTCTCCCTCTCCCTCTGCCTATGTCTCTGCCTCTCTCTCTCTGTCTCTCTGTGACTATCATAAATAAATAAAAATTAAAAAAAAAATCTTATAAAAAAAAAAAAAAAAAAAAGAAGAAAAAAAAAACAAACACATAATCCCCTCAATTGATGCAGAAAACACATTTGACAAAATTCAACACCTTTCATGATTTTAAAAAAAACAACTCAAAGAACTAGAAATAAAAATCTATTTTAACATAATAAAAGCCATATATGAAAAACCCACAGCAAACATCAT
The DNA here is from genome assembly GCF_011100685.1 of Canis lupus familiaris. Lineage (NCBI taxonomy): Eukaryota > Metazoa > Chordata > Mammalia > Carnivora > Canidae > Canis > Canis lupus. The sequence continues at coordinate 64,058,885 of NC_049228.1, read as the reverse complement.
ACTCAAAGGTGAAAGAATTTCCTCTAAAATCAGAACAAGGAAATGATGCCCACTTTCACCAGTTTTAGTCAACATAATACTGGGCATTCTAGTCAGATAATTTAGACAAGAAATAAAAAGCATCCAAATTGGAAAAGTAGTAAAATGATCTGTTTGCTGAGGATAATTACAGAAAACCCCATAATAAAAACAGCTCTTAGAAATAAATTTAGGAAAGTGTGAAGATACAAGATTCTCAGGATACAAAATCAGTTGCATTTCTATACACCAATAAATAATCTGAAAAGGAAATTACAAAAATAATTTGATTTATAATATCAAAAAAGAATGAAATACCTAAGAATTCACCAAAAAAAAAAAAATCAAATACTTCAGTAAACACAACAAAATATTGCTGAGAAAAATGAAAGACATACATAAACAGAAACACAGGGACACCTGGGTTGGCTCAGCAGTTGAGCATCTGCCTTCAGCTCAGGGCATGATGCCAAAGTCCCAAGATCCAGTCCCACATGGGGCTCCCCGCATAGAACCTGCTTCTCCCTCTGCCTATGTCTCTGCCTCTCCCTCCCTCTGTCTCTCTCATGAATAAACTTTTTAAAAAATCTTTATAAATGGAAACACATCCCATATTTATGAATTGGAAAACTTATTAAAATATCAATCCTATGCAAAGAAATCTAGACATTCAATCAATGCCTAACAAAATCCTAGTAATGTTTTTTGCAGAAACTGAAAAACCCATCCTAAAATTCATGTGAAATTTCAAGTAACTCTAAATAGCCAAAACAATTTTGGAGAAGGAGAGCAGTGCTGGATAACTCCTATTTCCTCATTTCAAAACATGTAATAAAGCTACCATAATCAAATACTGTGGTACTGGGATAAAGATAGACATTTTGAACAATGGAGTAGAATAGGGAAGCCAGAAATATGGTTAAATGATTTTTTTTTTTTTTTAAGAAGAGTGCCAAAATGATTCAATGAGAAAAGTACAGTCTTATCAACAAATGGTGCTGGGGAAACTGAAAATACATGTGGGAAAGAATTCGGTTGAGCCTTTACCTAATGTCATATTCAAAAACTAACTCAAATTGGATCAAAGATCTAAATATAAGATATAAAACAATAAAAAGAAAACATAGGGCAAAAGCTTCATAACAGCGATTTTGGTAATGATTTCTTGGACAGAACAACAAGGGCATGGGTAACAAGAAAAATAGAAAATAGATGAAGTGGACACCATGAAAATTTTAAAATTCAGTGCATCAAAAGACACTATCAGAGTTAAAAGGCAAGTCACAAAATGAGAAAAATATTTCCAAATCACATCTGATAAGGGATTAATATCCAAAATACACAGAATTTCTAAAACTCAAAACACAATTCAAAAATAAAGTACTCGAATAGACATTTCTCCAAAGAAAATACGCAAATGGCAAGGGTGCACCTGGGTGGGTCAGCTGGTTAAGTGTCTGACTTCAGCTCAAGTCATCATCAAGGTCCTGTAATAGAGCCCTATGTTGGACTCCCCACTCAGAGGGGAGTCTGCTTCTCCCTCTCCCTTCCCCGACTTGTGCTGTCTTTCAAATAAATAAAATCTTTTAAAAAAAATCTGCAAATGGCCAATAAGGACATGAAAAGATGTTTCACATCACTGATTAGGAAAATCCAAATCAAAACTACAATGAGAGGGTGACAGAACATAAGAGACTCCTAACTCTGGAAAATGAACAAGGGGTAGTGGAAGGGGAGGTGGGCAGGGGGATGGGGTGACTGGATGACTGGCACTGAGGGGGCACTTGGGTGTTATACTATATGTTGGCAAATCGAACTCCAATAAAAAAAATATACAAAAAAAAAAAAACTACGAGATGCCACCTCACATCCATTAAGAAGGGTACAATGAAAAACAAAATCACAGAAAACAAAGACTGTCAAGGAGGCAGAAAAATTAGAATCCTGTGCACTGTTGGCAGGAATGTAAAATGGTACTGCCACTGTGTAAAACAAATTAGCGATTTCTTAAACAATTAAAAATAAAATTACCTGGGCAGCCCTCTGTGTCTCTCATGAAAAAATAAATCTTTTAAAAAATTAAAAATTAAATAAAATAAAATAACCCTATGATCTGGCAATTCTACTTTTGGGTATATACCCAAAGGCACTGAAAGGTAGGTCTTAAAGAGGTATTTGTACATCAATGTTCACGGTATTTGTACTTCATTATTCACAGTATCTAAAACATGGAAGCAACACAAGTATCCACCAGCAGATGAATAGTTAATCACAATATGGTATATACATACAATGGAATATTTTTCAATGTTTAAAAAGGAAGAAGGGCAGCCCCGGTGGCCCAGTGGTTTAGCGTCACCTTCAGCCCAGGACGTGATCCTGGAGCCCCGGGATAGAGTCCCATGTCAGGCTCCCTGCATGGAGCCTGCTTCTCCCTCTGCCTGTGTCTCTGGCCCTCTCTCTCTCTCTCTCTCTCTCTCTCTCTGTGTCTCTCATGAATAAATAAATAAAAGCTTTAAAAAAAAAAGGGGCGGGGGGAGAAATTTCTGCAATATGCTACAATATGGATTAACTATGAAGACATGATCTTAAGTGAAATAAGCCAGTCACAAAAAGACAAATACTGTACAATTCCACTTCCATGAGGTACTTAGAGCACAGGCAGTCAAAATCAGAGAAGGAAAGTGGAATGGTGGTTGCCAGGGACTTGACGAGGAGAATGGCTAATTATTTATTGGGTATAGAGTTTCAGTTTTATAAGAAAATTTTAAAGTTGGATAGTGGTAATGGTAGGACACATTATTAATGTATTTACCACCACTGAAGTGTACAAAACATTTTCAAGATGGTAAATTTTATCTTACACATATTTCACAATTCAAAAAAAATTTTTAAATACACATATACCATTTATTTTCCCAGAGCAACTCTCCTTTGAGGAATCTATCCTACAGAAATACTGACATAAGATTATTTTATAAGCATGTTCATAAGGATTGCATTATTTACAATGCTTAAAAGGGTATTAAGAAGTCCATGTCCATCAATAGGGAACTAGTTAAATGAATCTTCTAGGAAGGCTAGAAGAAATGCTCTACAGACGGGAGGATGGAAGACAGTTAAAGGATCATTTTAAAAAGTAGCAGCCAAAAAAAAAAAAAAAAGCAGCCTATGCACAGTGAACACTATGACTCCCACCCCTCTTCCTTCATCAGCATTCCTAATGCTAAAAACCCAGGGCTCCAGCCAGGGGGTGGAGATAAGCTGGTTACAATACCTAAGGGATAACATATTCCAAGAAGACACCAGCAGCTCCCAATAAACTAAATCAGATGAATCTTACAGTAAAGTTGGGAGTGAACAAGGCTCCCCTACTTTCTCAATTTCCAATGAGCTTTCTAGTTCCTCACTCTTAAAAACCAGTAGCTAAGGGTGACAAGACATCTGAATGAAACCTCTAAAATATCAAAAAGTCCAGAGCCCAAGAGGGGAAAAAAACAACTTGAAAAAAATTTCAGAGAAAAAGTTAAATAAAACCTAATCTTTAGAGAACAAAATTATATTGTGAAACAAAACCAAAAAGTGTACTAAAATATAAAGCTGCACAGAGATTTGAATATTAAAAATAACAGCAAAAATGTCAGTGAAACCAGGAGCTAGTTCTTTTAAAAGATCAACAAATTGATAAACCTTTACCCAGACTCATAGAGAACTCATATAAAAACAGAAATGAAAGAGGAGGAATAATCAACACCATAGAAAATACAAAGGGTTGTAAGAGATTATTATGAAAAATTAGTGCCAAAGATCGGAAAGAAATGGATAAATTCCTAGAAACACATAACCTCCCAAAACTGAATCAAGAAATAGAAAATCTGAACAGGTTATCAACAATGAAATTACATCAGTAATCAAAAAAACTACCAAAAAAAAAAAAAAAAAAGTCCAGGACCAGATGGCTTTACAGATGAATTCTACCAAACATTTCAAGAGATAATAATGCCTATTCTTCTCAAACTATTTCAAAAAGTAAAACAAGGAAAGCTTTCAAATTCATTCCATAAGGCCAGCATTACCCTAATACCAAAACCAGGTAAAGACACTACAAAAAAAAGAGAACTACAGGTCAATTATCTCTGATGAACATAGATGCAAAAATTCTCAATGAAATATTAGCAAACCAAATCTAACAATATGTTAAATCATACACCATAATCGAGTGGGATTTATGCCTGGGATGCAAGGGTGGTTCAACATTCACAAATCAATGTGATACATCAACAAGGGAAATGATCATATGGTTTCTATCCTTTCACTATATGCAGAAAAATAATTTGACAAAGTATGGCATCCGTTCTTCATAAAAATTCTCAGCAAAGTAGGTTTAGACGGAACACATCTTAACATAAATAGAGGCCATATATGAAAAACCCATAGCTAACATCATACTCAATGGTGAAAACCTGAGAGCTTTTCTCCTAAGATCCTGATCAAGACAAGGATATCCACTCCTCCCACTTTTATTCAATATAATACTGGAAGTCCTACCTGCAACAATGAGGCAAGAAATGAAATGCATCCAAATTGGTAAGGAAGAAGTAACACTTTCACTATATGCAGATGGTGTGACACTATATACAGAAAACCCTAAAGGCTCTACCAAAAAACTATCAGAACTGATACATAATTCAGTAAAGTCACAGGATACAAAAATCAATATACAGAAGTTCACTGCATTTCTATAAACTAATAATGAAATAGCAGAAAGTGAAATTAACAATCCCATGTATTATTTCAACAAAAATAATAAAATACCTAGGAATGAACTTAACCAAGAAGATGAAAGACCTATATTCTGAAAGCTATAAAACACTGCTCAAAGAAATTGAAGAGGACAAAAACAAATGGGAAAATACCCCATGCTCATGGACTAGGAGAACAAATATTGTTAAACTTCCCATACTACCCAAAGCAATCTACATATTTAATGCAATCCCTAGCAAACCACCAACAGCATTTTTCACAGAACAAAGACTAAGATGTGTATGGAACCAGAAAAGATCAAAGTAGCCAAAGAAATTTTGAAAAAGAATAAAAGTGGAGGGATTGCATCCTAGATTTCAATATATACTACAAAGCTGTAATAATCAAAACATTATGGTACTGGCACAAAAATAGACACATGGACCAACACAATAGAAAGCACAGATATAAACCTACAATTCTGTGGTCAATTAATCTTTGACAAAGGAAGCAAGAATACACAATGGGAAAAAGTCTCTCCGACAACAAATGGTGTTGGGAACAAAGGAAACAATCAACAAAACTAAAGACAACCTACTGAATGGGAGAAGATATCTGCAAAGTGACATACCTGATAAAAGGTTAGTATTCAAAATACATGAAGAGCTTAGGGGTGACTGGCTGGCTTAGTTGGAGGAGTATACAGCTCTTAATCTCAGGGTCATGAGTTCAACCCTCATGATGGATGCAGAGATTAAATAAATTTATAAATGAAGAACTTATACAACACCAAAAAAGATATTTCAATTAAAAATGAGAGGACATGAACAGACATTTTTCCGAAGAAGACATCCAGATGGCCAACAAACATGAAAAGACACAACACCACTCATCCTCAGGGAAATCCAAATGAAAACTACAATGAGGTATCACCTCACACCAGAGCAGCTAAAATCAACAACACAAGAAATGAGTGTTGGTGAGGATGTGGAGAAAAGGAAGCCCACGTGCACTACGGTGGGAATGCAAACTGGTACATTTGGAGGACGTACGGATGATCCTTAATTAAAAATAGAACTACCCTACAATCCAGGAATCACCCTACCAGGTATTTACCCCCAAGATTCAAAAAGATTGATTCAAAGGGATACATGCACCCCTATGTTTACTGCATTATTTACTAAAGCCAAACTGTGGAAGCAGTCCAAGTTCCAGTGATAAAGAAGATGTATATAAAAGCCTGCCATTTGCAATAATATGGTAGAGCTAGAAAGTATAATGCTAAGTAAAATAAGTCAAGAGAAAGAGAAATACCATGTGTTCTCACTCACATATGGAATTTAAGTAACAAAACAAGCAAGCAAAGAGGGGGAAAAAATGAGAGGCAAACCAAGAAATAGTCTCTTAACTACAGAAAACAACCTGATGGTTACCAGAAGGGGGGTGGTGGGGGAGTAGGGGACAGGGATTAAAGAGTACTCTTATCATGATGAAAAAAATAAAATGATAAGAATCTTACCCACTTACACAGCCCACTGTAGTATCATATTCAGCACAGCAGTTGTTAATACTACCAAAGACAGGCTGCTATAGGCACTGCAGGCATAACAATGACAGCACAATCGCTGCCTTTCAGAAACAGGGAGAATGTGCCAATCATCATACTGACATGTGCCAAGAATAGCAATGTGTGCAATGGGCAGTGGCCATACAGGAGAAAGGGCAGGACTAGTTCTTCATCTGCATCAGTTATAGAAGGAATCCCAGAGAAAAGGATGTTTCAGCCAGAACTTGAGGAATGAAAGTTCACCAAGATCAGCAGGGTAAAGAAAGTTGCTAACACATACACATGTCAGGAAAGGAACAGTCTTGTGGAATCACAGGGAAGCTGTGATGATTCCATGTTGGTCATGAGGAGCTTGAGACTCCTGGGGGAAACAGGGAGGGAGAGGCCCAGGCAGCAGCTTGGGCAGAAGTATGCAGTTCCTGGCTAGAATTCAAAGGGTCCAAGTTATCAGCAGTCACTCAAGTCATAGGGGCAAGTAGGATCCCTCCTCAGGAGAAGACCAGCATGTAAGGGAAGGAGGCAAAGGGCTCTGATCTAGCAGAGAAGGATTAAGGTTGGAGAAGGGACAGAAGAGGGTGATAGCACTGATACCAAGAGATGGCAGAGTTTCAAAGGGGCCAGATGGGTGTGAAATGCTAAAAAGGAAGTGCAGGAACAAGGCCTGAAACCACAGGCTGGTTTGGCAAATCAGAGGTCACGATGGTGAACGTGGCAGGCAAAAATGCATGTGGTACATTGAGAAGTAAATGAGAGATATTAAGGAGAGAGGGCACCAGACTCCTTTAAAGCAACTTCATTCTGAAGAGCTAGTGATAGCTCCAGTTTTAGGATATTAGATACCTGGGCATGTTTATAGGCTGTGGGGGCAGAGCCAGATACAGGAAAAGCTGGACATACAGAAGAAAGGAGGGATGTGGGATTAAAAAGATCTTAGAGGGGCCAAAAGAAGGTGGATGAAAAGCCCAAGAGAAAGAAGCGTGGCAGAGAGGCCAGGGGCAGGGCAGATGGTGCTTAAGGGGCTGGGGGGGGGGGGGGGGGGGGGGGGGGAGCTAGGTAGCCCAGGAAGAGCTCCTGTCCAAAGGCTACCAATTTCCTCAAAAGAGAAACAGATTCTTAGGTATCTTAACAGGACTGGAGAGAACTCTAAGACAGGGTGGGGACAGGGGAGGGGAGTATAATAGAGGTACATAACATTCAAATAGTTTTATTTTAAAATTAAGGGAACAAAGTCAGTTAAATTTCACCCAAACAGGAAAAAAAGGGAAAAACTCTTGCTCTCCACCTAACTCTCACAGTTTTTAATGCAGATGCTTGTTTGATTAAAAAAACATTCTTTTTTTTTTAGATTTTTATTTATTTAATCACGAAAGACAGAGACAGGCACAGACACAGGGAGAAGCAGGCTCCATGCAGGGGGCTGGACATGGGACTGGATCCCGGGTCTCCAGGATCACACCCTGGGCCGAAGACGGCGCTAAACGGCTGAGCCACCAGGGCTGCCCTAAAAAAACATTCTTAAAGCAACTTTGGACACTCTCTTATTTTCAAAACAATTTTTACCCCATATCCATCAAAACTAATTAGTCTATCAGCAGGCCTAGCTAATTCCAAGGGTTTCCTGACTGTAAAACTTAGGACTTAATATCCTTGAAAATAAATCCCTAATGCATGTTCCCTACATTTCTTTTATAAACTTCTATTACCCTAGAAAGGAGTGGCAGAGGTAGGGAGGAAATGGGCACTTTCTCCTACCTCCCCCTAGAAACAAGTTTATTAAATCACATATACATTTAAAACTTATTTCCATGTACAAATCATTTTATAAGTGTTAGGAGCTGAAAACAATACATTTTATAGCAAGATAATTTCTCAGTGGCCCTAACACAGTCAAAATAGCACAACTCTAAAAATTCCTATAATTTAAAAACTGAGTAAATTTCCCAAAATGCTAGCAGTACTAACTTGACCAGTATAATCATCTTTATGTTTCTTCCAACTATGCTACAAAGAAACCATTCCTAACATCTTGTTTCTCCATTTGAGAATAACTAAGTCTGCTGCTGACTGAGTAGACCTGAATTTTAGAATATTCACTACTACATAAAACCATGTGCCTTAGGCAGGCATCCAGGTAATCATCAGCACTACGAGTGAGGAAACGACAAGCGAGGAAGGTGTCTAACATGACATCCACAAGAAGCAGCAGCTTCCCTACCCCCATCAGGACCACTATCAACCTATCACTAGTGTTACACCAGGAAATGAATCAACACTTAATTGAGGGCTTACCACATTCCAGGTATTGACCTGAACTTTGATGGCTCATTAATTAATAAAACCAGGCCTTAAACTAGGGGAACTAATAAGTATTGCAAGGCAAGTATACAAATCAATTACTATTCACATCTCTCAGGAGGTCTGACTTGCCCTCTCCATTCCCAACCTCAACTAGATCCCTCACTGTATTTGCCATATTTCAGTCTGGCAAATTCATGTGGTCATTTCTGTGCAACCCCTTACATTGTAAACTTGAATAGGACAAGGGTCCTATTATGTTCTCCATTATATTCCTATATTCCTAGTACCTAGCAAGGTGCCTAGAACACAACAGGCAATCAAAGGTTAAATAGATGGACAGATGAATGGATATAGATTTAGTTCTCTGAGAACAAAGCATAGAAAGGTCTAAAGGAAATGCTTTTGTCACAAGTGGTACACCTTTATCTGATAATAAAATTTAATTTTTAAAAAAATGTATTTGAGAGAAAGCATGTGCACATGCAAGAGTGCAGGAGACCTGTGCAGAGGAAGATGGAGAATCTCAAACAGACTCCTTGCTGAGTGGGGAGCCCAACTGATAGAGGGCTCAATCTCACAACCCTGATCAGGACTGAGCTGAAATTAAGAATTGGAGGCTTAAGCAACTGAGCCACCCAGACACCTCAAGTTGGTGGTTTTTTTTTTTTTTTTCCTTATATGTCACAGGAAATTAAAATCATACCAAAAAAGAAAACTTTTAAAAATATACTCTAGGATTACTAAACATTACTATTTAATTTGATGGGTCTCTAATTCATAAACTAATTCCTAAGATTAATAGTTAACTTTAGAAAAAAAGTAAATAAAAGAATCCAAATTCGCATTTTGAACAGCTTTTTAAAAAAAACATTCTTTGGAATCATAAGCTTACTTCAGAAAACGGCTTTGTCTCTGATGTTTAAGAGAAAGAAAAAGAATTCCTGAATGCACCAGATCAGAATGGATTTAAGCCACAGCCTATCAAATGGTATTTTTCACCATCATTTTGAGGATGTTTTCAACTGCTCTTTTCACATTTATTCAATTCTAAGCTCTCTTTTTAAAATTAATTGAGATTTTATATAAACAAGAGAATATTTTCAAGGAGATATCCTAGACAAAACATATGGTGAGCTTCAAAAACTGGGAGACTCCAGGGGATCCCTGGGTGGCACAGCGGTTTGGCGCCTGCCTTTGGCCCAGGGCGTGATCCTGGAGACCTGGGATCGAATCCCACATCGGGCTCCTGGTGCATGGAGCCTGCTTCTCCCTCTGCCTGTGTCTCTGCCTCTCTCTCTCTCTCTCTGTGACTATCATAAATTAAAAAAAAAAAAAAAAAAAAACACTGGGAGACTCCAGACTATTTTGCCTTGTTTCCTTTCCTCTGAAGTCTTCTGAGGAAGGTAGGCTTCTAGATTATTTTGCAGAAAGGAAATTTATATTTTGTTTTATAAACAATGTAAATTAATTAAACTGATCCCTACACTTGATAGTCCATGCCACTAAATGCCCATTTAATACAGGGGATAAGTTCCATAGCCCTCACAACTCTGAGATCTTGGCAAAGACCCTAAAACTTGTAGCCTAAAGGACAATCTTGACTTGCTAAATTTAGTTGGAGGTCTATTTTAAAGTTGAATTGCTATTTTACTGTTCAAGTTTAATTTCTACAGAATCAAAGTAGAAAATTTCTGGAGAAATCAAAGAATAAAGTTCAACAATCAGAGCTAATTCATCTAAGTACCATAAACTCAAAATACTAAACAATTTGTCCTTTGAGTTCTTAACAGTATTTAAAAAGTTAAAATTCATAGACATCCAGGCTTTCTTTAATCATACTTATAACATTTAACTGGGCACCCTACAATTCAGGAAAGTATAGCAGTTTTTCAAAAATTAAACAGAGAATTACCATATGACACACGATATACCCAAAAGAATTAAAGTAGGGACTCGAACAGATAATTGCTCACCCACAATCATAGCAGCACTCTGCACAACAACCAAGAGATGGGAGCAATATAAGTGTCCAGTGACAAGTGTCCATGGACAAATAAAGTGTGGTACATACATACAATGGTTTATGCCACAGCTTTGAAAATTCTGACCCGTGCTACAACATCGACAAACCTTGAACATATTATGTAAGTGAAAGTAGTAAGACCCAAAAGGACAAACATTATGATTCCATTTATAGGAAGTACCCAGCATAGACAAATACATAGAAAATAGGATAATGGTTACTAGGAGCTGGAAGTGGGATTCGGAGTTCCTATTTAATGGGTACACAGTTTCTGTTTGGGATGATGAAATAGTTTTAGAGATGGATAGTGTAATACTTGCACAACCATGTGAATGTACTCAATGCCAGTAACTAGTATATTTAAACATGGTAAAAGAAAAAAAGTAATTTTATATCAAGTGTATTTCACGATTAAAAAAATGTCAGGAAGATTCTGAAATGCGGGTCTTATGATTGTCAAATAGCTTTTGTACCATCAAAGTGAAAAGGAACCTAATTATTCAAAACTTACCATGACTACATGTTGTGATTTTTAAATTCTTAGATACTGCTTTTATGCTTGGTATTATTACAATAATATTTGAAACACACTGTATACTAGGAATTTGAATAGTGAGAAAAATTAAATGTACTGATAAACATTTACAATCTAAATCTAACATTAACGCACTTAATAAACAGTGCATTCCAAAGTAGCCAGCTTGGGATCCCTGGGTGGCGCAGCGGTTTGGCGCCTGCCTTTGGCCCAGGGCGCGATCCTGGAGACCCGGGATCGAATCCCACGTCAGGCTCCCGGTGCATGGAGCCTGCTTCTCCCTCTGCCTATCTGCTTCTCTCTCTCTCTCTGTGCGACTATCATAAAAAAAATAAAAATTAAAAAAAAAAAAAAAGTTTTTCCAAAGTAGCCAGCTGCTCAACAGTGTGGGGTTTTCTTCCATTATTGTATTCTTTTAATGTGAGGAACAAATTTAAAAATTGAAGTAACTATGTAAAAACATGGCAATGTCAAGAAAATAAATTTTGGGGACACCTGGGTGGCTCAGTGGTTGAGAGTTTGCCTTCAGCTCAGGTTGTGATCCTGGGGCCGGGGGATAGAGTCCCACATTGTTTCTCCCTCGGCATATGTCTCTGCCTCCCTCTCTGTATCTTTCATTTAAAAAAAAAAAAAAAAAAAAAAAAAAAAAAAAAAAAACCTTTAAAAAAATATAAGGTTAAATTAAAATTCACTTAATTTTTAATTCAGTGAAACTTTACAACTTCCTTCCAATAAGAGTTTGCACCCTGATAGATAGCATTGTCTTTTTTGGAGGAGAAATGATAGAGAAGTAGCTAAAATTATGTCACACTACAGTTTGTAAACCATTGAAGTCAATATAAAAATGTTTATTACAAAGTATTTACTTTATGTTTTCTCTTTTCTCTATTTTCTCTTATTCATATTTGTTATGTACACACATGGACTTGGATGCCCGATGAACATAATAAAAGAATAATCCTACTTGCTGTGTATTTTGCCTCTATTTGGCTAAAAGTGTTAATAGAAATTTGAAAACTATATAAGTTGGAAAAAAAAAAAAAGAAAACTATATAAGTTGGCCCTGCTTTACTAAATTGTTTAAATTAACCTCAGGTTGCTATACATTTTATGTGCTGCAATAACCAAGAACTCTTAGATGCAAACCTGATTTGGATTTGAACTATTAACTACTGTTTCTAACAGTTTGGATCTGTAAAAGCAAAGGGCTGAGGAGTCCACACATTTGATAAATCCAATTTTAGACAGTAAAAATATTCTCAACAAGGAGCTTGTTACCTTTTAATTAAAAAAAATTCCTTACATTTTAGATAAAAGTATTTAAATGTTTTCCATCTTGATTATTGCACATTTGAAAATTATCTTCCCAACTTAATCAAATTAGGTATAAATAATACTGACCTGTTATCTACCATATAGTCAAAGTTTCTCTTTAAAGAAAAGCTTTAACAAAGTAAAAACATGTAGTTACAACTTTCCACTGTCACATGATCCGAAAATGAATTAAAGACTGTTTTCACTACACAGTAATTTCCTATTTGCTGGCTGATAAATACAATAACTCAAAATGAGTAACTTAGTAGTTCCTCTTATAAAACGTGTTAAAATTACGCACGGTGACAGATGTTAACTGCATTTATCATGATAAGCAGATCTTAATGTACAGAATTGTGCAATAACTGATGTACGCCTGAAACTAGTAACACTGTCAATTATACTTCAATGAAAAAGCTTTAGAACTATTCCTATATTTGCCCACCTTATAGTGGCATAAGTCAGATAAGGGAAAATCCAACATTTCAAGGAATCAAGAGCACCCTGTAAGATACTTAGATGACATGATGATCATCAATATAAACTGTACAGAGTGCACGACAGTATCTTTTCTAACACTTCCTTAATGAATTCAGGCAAAATTGGTCAAACTAGGTTCCTACGCTGCTTATACCAGCCCTCTTTCTAGGAACTGGAGGAATTTACTAGTCATCAATGAAGTTCTAATCACCATCAGACTTGTCTGGAAAGAACTGACACAGTTCCTAACCATTTCAAAATTCTCATATTCACTTGCTAGCTCATTCTCTACTGTTATTTGTTAAGCCGATTTCTTTCTCCTACTTTTCTCAGTGAATACATAGAACGTACAAAAGCTCAGCTTTCATAATGTGAAGAGGTAAGAAAGGGCCACAGAGTTCCAACTTGAAGATTATTAAGTATACAGATGTATCTGTAAGTAAAATAAAGCCACGAGAAGAAAAATTTTAATGTATTTAACAGGCACCATGTTATCCCTCAAAAAAACAAAAGAAAAACAACTGGCTGTATTCTCCTGTTGATTCGAAACAATTCCTTCCCTTTCTCCTAAGGGAAGAGTGGAGGATCTATGCTTTTGTAGAAACACCTAGCTGCTCTGAATTACAGGTTTAAGTACTGCTTGAATAATTCCAAGACTGGAGGGCCTCCAGAGACAAGGATTAGCCACCCACCATAAATTCCCGCTCACAAGATTCAGCTGAGATATCTAGCAGGCGTCATCTGATAAAGGGACCTTGGCAAAAGCCTACACAGAATTACAACAACTGCTTCAGATAAATCTATTCAACTTGTGGCAGTTAACTCCTGCTTTGAATATCAATGCTGTCTGGGGAAAAAAACAAAAAAGGTGATAAATTTTAAAACTGTCACGGACAGTTTTCTCCATTTTCCTCCTGAATGAACTAGGGAATAAGAGGGTGGATTCTGTAACCATACTGTAATTAACATAGAAATCTTTAAAATTTTGGGCAGCCCGGGGGTAGCTCAGGGGTTTAGCGCCGCCTTCGGCCCAGCGCGTGATCCTGGAGACCCGGGATCGAGTCCCGCACTGGGCTCCCTGCATGGAGCTTGCTTCTTCTACCTACGTGTCTGCCCCACCCCTCTTTCTGTCTCTCTGTCTGTGTGTCTCTCATGAGTGAATAAGTAAAGTCTCTTAAAAAAATTTCTTTTCAACTGGGGGGTGATTCAGAAATTATACCTCCAATTCTGGCTGCGTACAATTCGTTGATCTCGGGGTTAGAACGTGAATATGGCTAGTCCTCAAGTCAACAAAATCCTATTCCAAACGCTTAGCAAAGAGGAGAGGATATTCCGAACTCTATCCAGAACGCATCAACTACAATGCTAAGGCTGAAGCTTTCGGGGAAAACACATCACGGATGTTAAAGCTAATTGTATCCCCAACTCCACAAGAGCCTAACAGCTAAATTGGGTACACTCGAGCGGTCTTGATGAACTCAGCATCGCAGTGCCAACAGTTCAACTTCACAGCCTAAGTGTACGTAGAGCAACGACTTTGACGCCGCAGACCTAATATTAGCTAAATCAGAAAAAAAAAAAAAAAAAAAGTTTCAACGCCTCTGCCCATCAGGAAGGGCCGCCGGGCAAGTGAATCGCTGTTCCCACGGTGCAGCTGCAATCTTCCCTAGGGTTTCTGAGTCCCTGTGGAGCCCTTCCACGCCTGTCGAGTTAACCACGAGGTACTGAGACGGTCACGTGGACGGCTCGTGACTCCCACTGAGCCTCGTCTCCTCCCCGTAGCAGACGGAAAGTTAGGACGGGGGCGCATCCGAGTGCCGAGGGAGCACGCGGCGCCGGCACGAAGACAGCACCCCGAGTGGAAGCGCAACAAACGCCAGCACCTCGCCCCTCAGAACGACTCCCTTCGCGGCGGCGCTGGACGGCCGGCGGCCGCGGGAAGCCCAACTCGCGGCTGGGAGCCCAGCATCGCCGCGCACCACTCGGGCCGGCCTCGGCGACGCGCGGGAACGGCCCGGCCCGCGCACGCCCGCGCCCCGACCTGGGGCCGACCAGGGGCCGACAGGTCTCCCCCGCGCACCAGACCGGGGCAAGGACGGAGGAGGAGGAGGGGGGAGGACCCGCTCGCAGAGGAACCGGCCACGGAAACTGACCTACGCGGTCACCCGGGCTCCCGGGGCTCCCGGGGCGGGGACCACGACGAGGAAACGGCTGCGCCACCGGAGGGCTTGCGGCCCTGCTGAAGGACGGTCTCCGGGGTCCCGGCGCCGGGAACGGGGCGGAGCGACAGACGGCCGAGCGAGGCTCCGCGAGGTGGCGCCGCCCCTCCGCCCCTCCGCCCCTCCGCCCCTCCGCCCCTCCGCCCCTCCGCCCCTCCGCCCCTCCGCCCCTCCGCCCCTCCGCGCCGCCTGCCCCGCCTGCCCCGCCTGCCCCGCGAGCGCGCCCGTCCGCCCGCCCGCGCGCGCCCGGCTTATTTGTGGCGGGCCCGTGCGGCACGTGACCGTCGCGGGGCACTCGAGGCGTACGCCCGGCGCCTCCAGGGCCCCGCCCCCCGCAGGCCCCGCCCCCCGCAGGCCCCGCCCCCGCGCGCTCCGGTGCCGCCTGGACCACAGACGCCGGCTCCAGGCTTTGCCAACCGCTCCCCGGAGGGGCAAGGCCTCGCGCTCCTCCCACCACACCCCGACTCGGAAGAAGTGGGGCTGACCCTCAGGAGCTGTGGCGGGGAGATGAAGCAAATATAAATCCTGGGCTAATGCTCTGGAAATTTATTATTAACAAATACATCACCCAGCTGCCCGTATTTTTTTTCTGCTTTGGTTGCGCCTTTACCCGCGGGGACCTAATTGGCAGTGTAAATTAGCCACACCCTTTCTTTCCCTTGTCAAAAGATGGTCTTAAAATGCCATTCAGGGGTAATTGTTTTAAGACAGGTACCAGTGAAGGATGTTGAAAGAGATGAGGACTTAAGAGAATTTCCATCGCCTCCTCCCCACATCAAATAATCCTTCATAGAGTCCACCTCTTCAGAATCGATACATATCAGGTCTAGCCAGAGGACCAAATTACACAGTGTGCAACATGAAGTTTCAAACTGCAGCATAATTGCAATTTTTTAAAAAATTATGCATAACTAAGAAACACGAAATTCTAAGCATAAGAAAAACTTTCGGACTTTTTTTGTATTTTCCAATGTATTCAGTGACTTTTTTGTAATAAAAAAATAAAAATGGCTATCATTTCTAAGGGACTGTACTTTTTCTCTCAATTCAATTTTAGAAACATTTATCGAGAACCTATTATTGGCTGGTTGGTCATTGCCCTACATGTGATACATCAGGTGGCAGATTCCTTAGAATGTGTTTGGTGAACACAAGAAGCCTTGCCTGTATAACCAGGCTAGTATCATCTTTTATTAACAAAAAAGGCACTTGAGTAGCACAATACTTCAACTGCAAAATGTGTGCTGAGTCAGTCATCACAAAGAACCATCAGGATTTATTTTCTAAGGATATTGAATCATCTTCACAGCCAATGAAACAATTTTCCACATAATCTCATGAAAGGCTTCATTCTCACTATGAAATTTACTACTCATTTTTTCAATTCACTGTACTCTTTTCTTGGGTCAGTAAATGAAAACATCCTAGCCAATTAGGAGGATGAGGGTAATAGGAGATAATCATTATTATGTTTACTAATAAAAGAAATTTCAGGAGCCTGGGTGGCTCAGCAGTTGAGCTTCTGCCTTCAGCTCAGGGCATGGTCCTGGAGTCCCTGTATGGAGTCCCACATCAGGCTCCCTCCACAGAGCCTGCTTCTCCCTCTGCCTGTGCCTCTGCCTCTCTCTCCCTGTCTCTCTCATGAATAAATAAATAAGATCTTTAAAAAAAAATAATAAGAGAAGTTCCAAACTTTTTTTTTACTTTTTTTTTTTTGAGAAGTTCCAAACTTGGTAAGATCACTAACTGTTCTGTATTTTTACAGAAGTCTCTGGTATTTACATAAATCTTTAGGAAATGAGATCTCTTTGCCATTCTTATTGCTGACTAGGAAGATGAAAACACAACAAAGAATTGTTGACAATTCTTATTGTAGAACACTGCTGCCTAATCAATTCTATTAAACGTCTCCTTCTTGGAGGAATTCTCTGTAGTGGAGATGTTGGAAATGATGGAAATGTTCTGTAATTCTATCTTGTCCACTACAGTAGTCACTATACAATATAGTAGTCACATGTGCCTACTGACCTCTTGAAATTTGGCTAGTGTGTCTAAAGATCTGAATTTAAAAAAAATTTTTTTTTTTTATGACAGTCACAGAGAGAGAGAGAGAGAGAGAGAGAGGCAGAGACACAGGCAGAGGGAGAAGCAGGCTCCATGCACCGGGAGCCCGACGTGGGATTCGATCCCGGGTCTCCAGGATTGCGCCCTGGGCCAAAGGCAGGCGCCAAACCGCTGTGCCACCCAGGGATCCCTGAATTTAAAATTTTAATTTTAATTAATTTTAATAACCACATGTGACTAGAAGCTACCATATTGGTCAGTGCTGTTCTAGAACACCAAAATATTACCAAATTTCCCCCAATCACATCAAACTTTTTTTTTTTTTTTAATTTATGATAGTCACAGAGAGAGAGAGAGGGAGAAAGGCAGAGACACAGGCAGAGGGAGAAGCAGGCTTCATGCACCAGGAGCCCAATGTGGGATTCGATCCCGGGTCTCCAGGATCGCGCCCTGGGCCAAAGGCAGGCGCCAAACCGCTGCGCCACCCAGGGATCCCCTCAAACTCTCTTTTGAGAAATGTTTGGCAAACATAGAATCTCTGGAAACAGTTAATAAATATTTTCTCCAAACTCTTTTCTGAGCTTATGAGAAGGTAACTATTTTAATTTTGCAAAAGGGGCATGTTAAAGCAACTATGTCATCCCTATTGCAATGCACATAAATAGGAATAGAAGTGGAAGCTCTGGATGTATGGAAAGGGGTTTTGGGTGTAACTAAGCCTTTTCTCTGCTATTCCCAATTGAAAAATTAATCAGTTCTTTAGACCATGAGGCACTTCAGAGTTACCCACTGCCTAGATCCACCTAGTATTCTTTTGTTTGCTTGATTCAACTTAGGAGCCTTTCTACCACTACCACCGTTTTCCTCCCCACATCCCAACAAAATTCCCTCCAGATTATGGTACCTGATGTTTGTATCTCTGCAGTGTTCTCTTAAGCCTGAAACACCCCAGAACGCACTTTGTGCATTGTATATTTTAAAAACACTGCCCGGGTGCCACTGTGACTTTAAAGAGCTACAAGAGCACACTACAGGCTTGTTAAATCTTATTAAAAGGAAGATTTTATAGACTGAGACTTTGGGGAGGGCTTTGGGTAATTACTGCCTGGAATGTTGAAAAGTAGGTCAGATGCCATCAGGCAAATCCAGATAAATTGTTTTGTTGGGGGAAATTAAACTCCCCTATACCTACACATTAAGCACTTTGTAGTTATTATTAACTCCAGGCCATAAATGCTATGAGGTCATTGGAGGCTTTTCTCTCTTAAAAGCTGACTATCTAATTTTTTTTTGCTCATTTGTGCCATTATATCCAGTTTATTTAATAGCTAAAATAAATGAGCTGGCCTATATTCAGATTTTAAATTATTTTTATCTACACTTAATTCTGTGCCTGTCCCTCTGTTTCTACAGGTGTCACACACAGATGGCTAAGTAACTAAACTTCTACCAATGATTGGTTTTGCCAAATCCCCACACAAAAAGTTTAGAAAACCCCCTATGCCTATAGCTTCTTGGTCGCAAGTGACAAGCACTGACATTGGCTAACTGAAGCAAATAGGGAATGTATTGCAGTCCCAAAGAAAGAGCTCAAAATCTGGCCTGGTGAGGGCAGGACTAGGGCACTTCCAGGGATTAGAGTGGGAGAAGCTAGCCTATAGCTTTTCTGAGGAATAAGTTCTGATGATTTTTTTCCTCCTATCCTATTGATCTTCAGGCAAAATTAAGAAAGAGGGGGAGAGACTGACTTTGGGCTCATAGGACAGGACACCTTGGTTGACAGTCCCACAAGATTACCTTCCATAGGAGAAGTAGTTCCCCACCTACAAACACACACACACACAGTCATGGTGCCATGCTATAACCAGAAGAAGGGGCAATGGTTGATGGGCAGCTACCATCACAGAAATGCCCATTACAGCCTCTTTTTTTTTTTTTTTTTTTTTCGATCAAGCCCTTCTCTTTCATAGCTTTTCCAATAAGGCTCCTTGGGCAATATTTCCACCTTTGCCTCTAGCCCTTAGCTCTTTTCATCACGAATCACCCTGCTTTTCCATCCGGTGTGCCTGACAGTCACACTACCCCTTCTTAGAAGTCTCAGTGAGTCTGTCCCACAACCCTGTTTTGAGAGGAGGCACGGGGTCAAGGCCTAACCAAATAGTACCTTTCTAGCAGGCTTACTAAAGATCTGGTTGAAAGGCTCTGCTCAACAGAAAAGCTCTCTGCTGAATAGGATTAAACTATCTAGATTCTTTCTGGGTCTAGCTGACTGTGAGTATACAAAGTATAGTCTTTAGCCAGGGTAGATGCATAAAGGCATCGAGGAAAGTGAAGGCACAGAACAAACAGAAACCATGGGACAAGCAAGAAGGAGAGTAGAAAAGATGACCAGGAATAGATGCAAAAGTGGAGAGAGAATGGCAGAGACCTCAGAATGCAGGAACTGGGAGTAGGGAGCAAAGGGTTAGGCTTCCTGCTGAGAGTCGACTAACTAGTTGCTGCTTTTGTGTCTTCATTAAGCTTTTAGAGCAGCATAGATGTTTCTGCTTTTATCTGTCTTGTTGCAACAAATCCTACTCTTTATGTGATGAAACCTGAGCATCACTCTATTCCTTGAACCCAGAAAGAACCTAATATATCACCACTACCCCCTTCCCCACATTCTTCTCTCTTGTTCATAACCTCTAACAAACAGCCCTGTCAATACCGCCTTTCTTTTCCATAGCCACCCCAACCTTTATGGTCTCTCCTGCTCCCTGATCTTCTGAGCCTTCTAAAATCCATCTCTTGGGGATCCCTGGGTGGTGCAGCGGTTTGGCGCCTGCCTTTGGCCCAGGGTGTGATCCTGGAGACCCGGGATTGAATCCCACGTCAGGCTCCCGGTGCATGGAGCCTGCTTCTCCCTCTGCCTGTGTCTCTGCCTCTCTCTCTCTGTATGACTATCATAAATAAATAAGTAGTAAATAAATAAAATCCATCTCTTTTCCAGATCTTCACTAACCTCCACTATCTGTTCCTGAGTCACCTTTCAACACCTGATACAGCCAGATCAAAGGCCCTACTCTCCATGAGTTACCATAGCATGATATATTGGTTTGTTGATTAAAGTAGCAAAGATCTCAGCATGGAGATTTGATGGAACAATCTTTGGTCCTGAATTGGAAGTGTAGATCAAATCACAGACTTCTGGATCTTAGACTTGGAAGAACCATCAGAAATCATCTAGTCCAACCTCAAACCGAAAGCCACATTGTCCTAAACCACAATTCTGAAAAGGTATTTCTCCAGCCTAAGGCTGGGAAATTCCTAAAATGGGCAGATCACTGTTTCCCAGTGTGGCTCAAACAATTCACCCCTCTGCCCACCAACAGGATTACTGTTAGAAGTTTCTCCTGCTAAGGCAAACGCTGGCCCCACACAGCTCTCACCTGTTGGTCCTCTAGATTAAGCCTTTAATTCCCTTTTCACAGGCCATTCTTCTAAAAAGTTTAAAAAACTTATGGGGATCAAATAGCTTTTTATGAACTTTAAAATACACTACAGATGTACAGCGTTAGATTCTCTCCATTCCATCAATAAAAACTTCTCTCCTTCATCTTCATGCTCAAAGAAGTAAGATTCCTAGACTGCCAGATTGATCCCTCATAGTACAATTTGACGGGGAGCAAAATGCACCACATCAGAACGTGCCACTTAAGCACATGGATATTTTCAAGCTGAAGATAGGCTCCAGCAGATTCAGGAAGAGATTTTTTTTTTCCTCCTTAACTGCCTAAAATAATTTAGATCAGGGGCCTGTACCAGGAAGAGAGCTAGTACTACAGATAACTTTTTATATCAGAAAAGACTTTCAGGCATGGCATGGCAAACATGTTTACCCAACATTTGCTCTTCTCCTTTTTTTTCTTCTGCTTATCTTTCTCCCTTTGAAGCCCTGGGCCTTTCTCCCCTTCTCCTTAGCTCAGGATGGTATATAAGCCTCAATTACCTGACTGCAGGGGAGTCTCATATTTTCATGGGGCTCCAGTAGGTACAAAATTTTTCTGTTAGTCTGTTTTATGTCAGGTTAATTATTAGACCAGCCAAAGAACCTAGATGGGAAGAAGGGAAAAGTTTTCCACCCCTGATAAGCTCAAACTACTCCCCCACACTAACTTGCTTATTGTTAGAAGTGCTACTTGAGGCAAATGCTGCCTGCACACTGCTCTGACCTGCTATGTTTAATGATCCTTTCATAAGCCTTTTTTTTTTTTCTAGAAATGTAAAGACAACTAGCCTGAACTGCCTCGATTTTCTTTTTCAGGTTTATATTTCCAGATGCTCCAGCCTGTCCTCATGTTCCAACTGGTCATGGTATTGTGATATGCAGTTTGTGATTTTATCTTTTAAAATTTAGAGCCTAGAATTAAGCAAATTACGTCTGCTTCTATGAAGCTAGAGAATAGAGAAATCTTGTTAAGTTCTATTATATGGCCTTTTTCCCCCATCCTTAGTCCTTCTGATCTCTCTACTGCCCTCTGCTGGTAGTTTTTTTCTCAACTACTAGAGAACCGGAGAGAAAAGAGACATTGCAGAAAGGGGCCAGGGCAAAGAAATACAGCAAAAATGTGATGCATTTATACACAAACTCTTGGGCTCTTAAAGTTGGAGGCAATAATTTTGGAGGCAAAGTATACAACGAAAACTAACAAAGAAGATAAACCACAGTACCACTCCCAGGGATTTGGGAAGAGTAGATCAGTAAGGATTAGAATATTCGGAAAAAAAAAAAAAAGAATATTCGAGAAGACATTTGGAAGTGATGGGATGGACACTCCGCCTCCGCTTTAGATAGGAAACACCAGGAAGTGGCAATGAACACATTCTGCGTAGTAACTTTGAAAGAGGCAGCAAGAAACTAAACATTTGAGAGTTTCTTTTGGGTAAGATCTTCGGGCTGGCAGTGGATTTATGAATCACCCACACATACCCATGACACAGCATAGGATTACCAATAGAAAGAAGATTGGGATAATGACACATAAAGACTTACCGAAGCAGAGAATATGTCATTCATCATGGATTAACTCATTTATTCATTAGGCAGTAAATACACATTACTTTAGTAAGTGACATGATTTTGTGAGTGAATACATGCTCTAGGCTAAGAAAGAAAAGAAACCCTGACAACACGCCTTGCTTTCAGGAATTTAATCATCTAGTCATGCAGATAAGACACTATAAAACTGGGAATCCCTGGGTGGCTCAGCAGTTTAGCACCTGCCTTTGGCCCAGGGTGTGATCCTGGAGTCTAGGGATTGAGTCCCACATTGGGCTCCCTCTGCCTGTGTCTCTGCCTCTCTCTCTGTGTGTCTTTTGTGAATAAATAAATTAAAAAAAAAATACACTATAATACTAATGAATCAGCAGGTATGCCATGAGACAGATTAAGAAGAATAAGTTAAAGTTTCGATAGAGGAGGAAAGTTCTGTTTTCCTGCCAGGGCTATCAGTGAATGCAAAGAGATGGCTTTGAAGTTAAGTCATTAAGATGGCTAGGATTTGAACCTGTGGAAACAGGTGAGGAAATGGCATGTTAAGCAAATAACATCGTCTGAGCAAAACCAAGGGGTGGCATACAAGCTAGCATAGGGCCTAGCACGTAGTAAGCCACGCTACAAGTGGGTGAGGCTAAACTAACTTGGATAAACACCTTAGCTCTGCCTAACAGTCTCCTGTTGTCCACTAGCAGCTCTGAGCTGAAGCTGGAGGGGCAGGGCAGGGAAGGACAGGTAGGTGACAAGTGGATGGTTGAAAGCTTGGAGGTGAGGCCTGGGCTAAAGATATCAACTTGTGCTCATATGTGCAGAGGCGACATAAAGCCTTGAGGCTTGCAGGATAAGGCCTAAGGAACAAAAAGAACAGAGTGAGAATAAAAGGGGCCAGGGCTGAGCTTTGTATCCTGCCCTTCCTCATATCCCTTACCCCACTGGCACCCCTGCACTCTCAACAGACGACTTCACCTCCTATGCTACCAAGGAAACCAAAGCTATTGGATGAGAATCCCTAGACCTCTTACCACTGAGGCACCAAGCTTGCTGGCACCCAACCCCCTTTCTCACATTTCCTTTTCTGTTGACATGTCTAAGGCCAGAGCCTGCACCTGTGTTCGTGGCCCCTCCTTCTCCCGCTTCAGTACCTGTGTTCCATCAACTCCCTTTCTCCTGGATCTTCACATACTCTCACATGGGGCTGCTCTAGGGCAGCATGGGGCTTCTCTAGCCTGTGCCATCTTTTGCAAACCCACCTGCCAGAGAGTAGTACCATTTCTCTTTCTTCCTTCACAGAATTAAACTATTTGACAGAGTGCTCTACACTCTCTCCATTTCCTCTTCCTCTCTACCACTTTCTGCACTCTAGCTTCTGCTTCCGCTACTCCACTGAACAGGCTCCCACTGACAACACCAAAGGTCTCCTGAGTGCAAAACCCAATGGACCCTTACTATTCCTAACATTGACCTTTGGCAGCATTTGACACCAGTGACCCTTTCCCTCCTCCTGAGAATGCTCTCTTCCCTTAGCTTCTCCAAGCTCCTCATCCTTGACCTTTCCCTTAAAAGGTCAGAAGTTCTGCCCTACACTCTCCCTCTCCTCATACCCTTCTTGGGTGAGGTCATGTGTTCCCATGGCTTGATAACCTTCTGCATGCTCACATCTCAAACCTGTAATTGGTTTCCCAACATCACTCCTGAGCTTCTGACTCATATACCAATTCATCAGACTTAGTATAGCTAAAAGAGCAATTTCTCCTTCCCTACCATCCCTGCCCTAAAGCCTGCTCCCCTCCTTAATGTTTTTTTTCCCCTCCTTAATGTTTATTCTCTTTCTCACTTCTCCCTCCATTCTCCCTTTCCCACCCTTTTCTCTCTCTACCCCCCACCACAGCCAACCCCAATCTATACTATGTAGTCCAAGGATATTTCCAAATTTTAAATCCAATCAAATAATTCTCTTGCTTGGAATTCCACCCTGCCTTTTAATGGCTTTGGGAATGTAGTCTAAGCTCCTTAGCATCATAAAGCCTTGCAATGTCCTGATTCATGTCTCAATATCACTGTGTTATTTTACACTTCAGCAATTATGAACAACTTTCAGTTCCCTGTATTGACACAACCTCTGACACTTTCAGATCTTTGCTCTTGTTCTTTTGTGCCTTCAACTCTCTTCCCCAGCTTCCTCATCCTGCTGAGGCTTATGCTTCATGCAGTATGAGCCTAGGAATCACTTCTTTCTAGTAGCCTTTCCTGACTCTTCATAACTGGATAATGTGCCCCTTCTATAGGCTTTCTGATTTACTGTGTATTCACACCCTGATATTTATCACATTGTACTACAAAGGCCTCTTTAGTTATCTCTTTCATCAGACTAGAAGTATGTTGAAGGCAGAAAATGCCTTGCTTACCAGTTTACTTCCTTTATCTAACACAGTGGCTAGCGCAAATTAGGAAATTGACAAATATTTGTTGGATCAATGAATGAACTAGACTTTAAAGATGTCTAAGACGTTTTATCCAAGGTGGAAGGCAGTACAATGACATGGAATATACATCAAATTTAGAAACAGAAAACCAGATTGATTCCTAGCCCTCTGTCATTTAATCCTGTGTCTGACCATTATCAATTTATGTCACTTTTCTCAATAGAGAGCCCACCAGATGCCAGGCACTATACTAGCTGCTGACAATGCAAGGACGAAGAAAAGCATAGTAACTGCCATCAAGAAAGCCAATTCCAAAACAGTGGGGGGGGGGGGAATGAGAGCATTCCAAGTAGAGGGAGTAACACGTGATGGGACTGCAGTAAGCAGTCATGTGCCTCACTGTGGGAAGGGATGGTGGCTTAGTAAGTCTGGGTGTAAGGGGCTGACCACACAGCTGGAAAGAGTCAGGATGAGGACCTGAGACTGGGGAGATAAATGGAAGTCACATCATGAAGGTCCTTTACAGTGTGTCATCGAGTTTGAGATTCATCTCAAAACCATGAAGTTAAAGCCTAAAAGGAGAGTCTCAATATTAGACGACTATTACAGAGAGAAGTCTGGTGGTGGTGAGGTGGAAAAAGGGTTGAAAGACAGTAACGTTTGAGGTGAGAATACCAGTTAGGAGCCTGTTGCTATCAAGAGATCATAGTGGCCTGAACTTTGGGAAGAATTTCGAGGATGGAGAAAAGAAGCAATTAACTGATTGAAGGGAAATTTAGGTGTCTAAATTGCATGAGACAGATGAGAGTATGAGGAATAGTAAAGATGACATGTGTTTCATATGGGCAGTTGGCATACAGAGGCGCCCTGAAAAAGGCAATGCAGAAAATGGGAAGGCTTTAGAAAGAGGACTGACATGATCCAAGTGATGCTATAAGGGCAGAGTTCTGTCGGCAGCAAGGAGGACAGGTGGAGGAAGCATCTGGAGTCAGGAAGACAAGCTGAGAAGTTTCCGCTGTAGTCTGGGGTGAGATAAGAGGGTCTGAACTAAGGTGAGCAGTGGGGGTACATGGGAAGGGGGCATCACAACAGGCAGGGCTTGGCAGTTACGATGCAAACCTCTGCAGCGCCTTACACCGAGCAGAGTAGAGAAGGGCGCAGAAGGGACTGAGTGCACAAATGGACAGTCCAGAGCAATTAATCTGGGACTTGGAGCCAAGGAAAGAGCAAAACCAGGTGGGTAGAGTGATATGAACTGCGTGAAGGGCATTGTACAAAGATCATGGTTAATCAAGTTACACAGTGGTAAGAATCACTTTAGACAATCTATGTATGTTGCAGGAGATGGGAGAGAGGAAAAATTGGTTTCCCATATACATTTAGAAAAAGGAGTTAAGAGGTCTAGACTTTTGCTCCAAACACACTGTAGTTTTTTTGTTTTTGTTTGTTTTCACAAAGTAGCTTTGATGAGTTTTTAGATGGGAGTATCTCAATGGCAAGAACTGAGTCTTACTAATACTCGTATCTCCAGGTACCATAATGAACCTTCCACACAGCAGGCAGCAAAAAATACTAAGCTGGAGAACAAAACTTCATACTGTTCTCTGTATGAAACACTGCAGAGATGTTTACTATAAATTTTTATTAATTATACAGCTCTTTAAACTGTATAAGAATATAATAATAGGATATGATAGCAACATATTATAATGTAACCTATAATAAAAAATAATATTTTTAATGTTTACTATGTGCCAGGCAATATCCTAAGCTCTTTACATAGATTAGATCCTTTAATTTTCATAATACTCCTATGAAATAGATACTATCATCATCATCCCCATTTATGGACAAGGAAACTGAGGCCAAGAGCAGTTAAAACACAGAGCTAAAAAAACAAAAACAAAACAAAACAAATCCCCACACAGCTAAGTCGGATCACCTGGGTGGCTCAGCGGTTGAGCATCTTCCTTTGGCTCAGGGTGTGATCCCGGGGTCCTGGGATCAAGTCCCACGTCAGGCTCCCTGCATGGAGCCTGCTTCTCCCTCTTCCTGTGTCTCTGCCTCTCTCTCTCTCTCTCTCTCTCTGTGTGTGTGTGTGTGTCTCTCATGAATAAATAAATAAAATCTTTAAAAAAAAGATTTTGGGATAAAGCAAGCAGCAAAAGATCACCTACCTGTTCACTGGGAGCTGCTCTGGCACTCAGAGCTAGATGGTGGTGCTCCATCATGGAATGTAACAACTTCATGGCACATTAACATAAGATAAGGTCACTCTGGGGGGATCCCTGGGTGGCTCAGCGGTTTCGTGCCTGCCTTTGGCCCAGGGCGCGATCCTGGAGACCCGGGATCGAGTCCCGCATCGGGCTCCCGGCATGGAGCCTGCTTCTCCCTCTCCTCTGCCTGTGTCTCTGCCTCTCTCTCTCTCTCTCTCTCTCTCTATCATAAATAAATAAAAATAAATTAAAAAAAAAAAGATAAGGTCACTCTGCCATCGTGATGAGACAACAACAAAAAGACTACTTACTCTATGATCATGTCTAAGCATAGACAAAACCAAATACTCTGGGCAAACCACTACAATGACAAACAGCCCCTCTCCCAGCTACCATGAGTGAATGCTCCTTCTTTACTAACTGCAGCTTTAGCCGTACTCTGCTTCTTCTGCTTCCAAGAGAAAATTCATGAAGATACCCCATCATAGAATGACTCTCCTTTCCTTATAGCCTCCAATCCAGAGTAAATCCTACTTCCTTGAATGCAAGCCAAGGCCCTTAATAAGCCCCACTGTAGACTTTCTTACTGAGATGTCTCATGTTTTGCCCAGGTGTGCAATCTCCTGCTTGCTGGCAGGAACACCTCAAAGCCCAACTTTCTTGGATTGCAGTGTGTTCCCAGTAGTCTTTGGTTAATGGACATCAAGAGGGAGAGGGAACAATTCTTTAGTTAGGATGGTCAGGGAAGTCCTTGATGAAGAGGTGTCATTGTATCGAGAACTGAGAGATAAGGGAATAGAGTCATTTGAAAATTGGGGGAATAACATTCCCATCAGAGGAAAAAACAGATAACTTGCATTTTTAAACATTTTTAAATTTCAAGTACATCATCTTTTTTGAACACTGATTTTGGGGTAGGGGGAGCTAATTCTCATTTTCTACTTCTAATCAAGAAAAGCTTTTAGAGGAAAAGAAATCGGAGGTGTCCTGTAAAGAGGTAAGGAAGTTAAACATGGATATGGCATGTGCTAAGGCAGTGTCAACGTGCACAATGCTGAGGAAGGTTTCGCCTTGGGCTTACTCCTATTCCCACTAGGGATCTCGTTCTCTGTGAAGGGCCCAGGGACACCCCACATCTGCCACATAACTTCTTGGGCTGGACACTTTTCCTGGACACCAGCCAGCAGCTGGAGCAGCGGGTGCCATACTTCTTGTATCTGTACCACAGGCATTGCAGAGAGGGGTCCCATCTTCGGCATCTCTCCAGAGTTGGGGTCCTCTGGGTTCTACAGGAAGCACAGCACTATGGCCCCAGGGCCTCCATGCTTCCTCAGTTGACCTCAGGGCCCCCAGCAGGGCCTGTAGAGGGAGCCTGAGCACGGCTACTGCAGGCCAAGCTATAGCTGGGTATGATCTGTAGGCTGGAATCCAGCTTTATCTGGAACTTTGAACTGGGGGTCCACGTTCTCAGCGCCCCAGTGGGGCTTTGACTGCTTCCAGGGCCTCCTCCGGGATAGGGCTGCAGGGGCTGGGGGAGCCTCCGGGGGGCCCCAAGCTGCAGCTCGGCTGGCTGATTGGGGTCAGCATGTTCTTGGCATTCCTTGCCAGAGGCAAGGGTCCCAGAGTCTCCAAGGCCTTCAGCTCTGAGCAGGGC
Source organism: Canis lupus familiaris (assembly GCF_011100685.1). NCBI lineage: Eukaryota > Metazoa > Chordata > Mammalia > Carnivora > Canidae > Canis > Canis lupus. The sequence goes on along the minus strand of NC_049228.1, from coordinate 64,030,296 downwards.
CCCAGGGTGTGGGTGTCCCGGGCAGGGGGCTGTACCAGCCCCTCTGCTGTTTCCTGGAGGAAACGCAGGGAAGTGACCAAGTCCTGGCATGCAGGCCAGAAGGACCTGCCATTGGTTCTGGGGCATCCTGGGGTCCTTGGTGCCTGCTGAGCAGGGGAAGGCCCCCCGGGGGGCTTAGGGTCCAGACATGGCGGCGCCAGTCTATAACTCAATCCTTCCTAAGGTTTTAACAGATAATTAACAATAGAACTGGTAGCCATCCCTCCTAGAAATCTATTCATTACAAAGAGGCTTCTTGGAAAGAAAATACTCAAAAAGTCAGAGCTAGTATTTTTTAGGCCCTTCTTAATACTGGAAGAGAAATTGGTATAATCATAACCTTGAACTGCTATTACCAGAAGGACATGGGGTTATGATGCTAAATGAAGGTGGTGCTTATTAAAGAGTGGTCTAGTAATGCTACTGCTCCAAGATTTTAGGTAGTTGGGAGTAGTAAGGAGGGATTCCTTAGTCAAATTCTTTGTGAAAAGCTGAATACTGTTGTCCTCTCTTGGAGATTTATATTGCACATTAGAATATAAAGGGCTCTGAAAAATCTAACATAAAATTATCAGATGACGTGTGTTTAGCACAGTGATGATAAACTTGATTACACACCTTCTCCCCTTGACCACATGATACTGAAGGATTAATTTCTGTGGCATACACACTTGTACACACTGTTACTGGGAAATCAACCACCGTCCTAGGTCGTTGAAGTGGTGGCACACCTCATCAGGAGACAGGGCTTCCTATTTCAGAAATGGGAGTGCTGACTGAATTGGTGCTGTCAGGATCCTTATGGCACAGTTCCATGGTGGATGAACTCCGGCACTGCGCATTACACATTACCCTTCCATTCCCTTCAAGTCTCCTGAAGTCAGGAAATGCCTGGAACCACTATTTTTTGGTGACTGCACCACTGCCAGCTAATCTTGCCAGGTTGCAGTGTTACTTACGGTGACATCATAATATTCAAGGATTTTTCTCCCTTTCCCAATTGCTTGCTAATCTTGACTCTGTTTCCTTATTTTTTTAAAAGATTTTATTTTTTTATTCGTGAGACACACACACATACACACACAGAGGTAGAGACACAGGCAGAGGGAGAAGCAGGCCCCATGCAGGGAGCCCGACATGGGACTCGATTCCAGGTCTCCAGAATCACACCCGGGGCTGAATGAAGGCAGGTGCTAAACCGCTGAGCCACCCAGGGACCCCCTCCTTGACTATTTCTTTGGCAGAACTTCTCCATATGACTTGTATTTTAACATCCAGCATGCTCATCTTCCTTTGTACCTTTATCACTTTTCTGGGCCATATTTGGTCAAACTCCGTGGCAGAACACAAATTAATGGGACACAGGACCTATAACTTAGGCATTCACTGGCCTGTAGTCTGCCACATTGGCTTTCAATAGCTGGGAGCAGAAGATAAGCAGAGAATAAGGGAGAGATTCTTATTAGTGTGCCAACATGGTTTGTGTTTTGTTTCTTAAATATTTTAAGGACATATTTCCCTAAGAAAAAATGTTCAGAAACAGAAATTACTATATGAGTCAGTTGCTATGGGCAGAATTCCGCTGTATTACAATGTATCCTAAGGCACTTTGTGTTCCTCTGGATCCTGGAGAGGCAGACCCCCCCAAAAAAGAGGTTGAATGTGCAGAGAATTTATTGGGAGAAATGCCTGTGAGAGAAAATAGTAAGGGAGCCTGAAGAGGCTCAGAGAAACATCAAACTGATACAAACCTGACCTTAAGTGAATGGGGAAATGGAAGGATGAGGAAAGTCATGTGGCACTAAGGAAAATTCAGCACAGCTTTGGGGGGAACCATGGAGCCTAAGTTCCCCATCAGAAGATTCTTGTCTCCTAAGAATGGGCCAGTTTGAGTAGCTCCACCTCATGCTTTGCTGAAAGCAGCCCATGAAAAGCACAGCCTCAGTGCAAGTGTAGTAATGGAACTTAGAGCACAGTAGCTGGGGCCTTCAGTCAAATGACTTCCCCTGCTCTCCAAGGTAGAAGAGGCCCTTTCTCATGGTTGTCACACAAGATTTTCAAAATGTACATACAAATCACCCAGAAATCTTATTAAAATATAGATTCAGTAGGTCTGGGTAGGACCTAAATTTCTGTACTTCCAGCAGGTTCTCATGCTGTTGGTCTGCAGACTTCACTGTGAGTATAAAGGTCCTAGAGAATGTTTGGAAGAGCCCTATACGAACCGTCTAAGTAAGTTTATAGAGAACCCTTTAAAGGTTAATTCCTCACCTGAAGTGGCAGCCATCTCTTATAATCAGATATATGCACTTCCAGCTTAGGGTTGTTGTTTTTTTTCCCACATTCACATAGCTCATTCTCCTCTAGTGTCAGTTTTTTTTTTTTAATTTTTTTTTTTTTGTTGTTTATTTATGATAGTCACAGAGAGAGGGAGAGAAAGAGAGACAGGCAGAGGGAGAAGCAGGCTCCATGCACCGGGAGCCCGACGTGGGATTCGATCCCGGGTCTCCAGGATCGCGCCCTGGGCCAAAGGCAGGCGCCAAACCGCTGCGCCACCCAGGGATCCCTCTAGTGTCAGTTTTTAATCTCATTCTGTCACACTGCTTGCAAAACCTAATGATCATTGCTATATGATCTCTATATCTATATACAAAACCTAATGAGCATTGCTATATCATCTCTATATCTATATGCATTCATTTTTGGTACCAAGGGAGGGCTTTGACCATTTATGCCTCAATAACATCTCTTCTCCTCTCCAATTATTTTATTCAGTTTATGTTTCTTAACCTTAAGCAAAAAAATTTCAAGCAAATTTCTCCTACCAACCATATTGCACTCAAGTCCACCCTACATAGAAGCTCTGGTGCAGCCAGTCATCCCATCTCTTCTAGGTCAGAATCCTGTGGGATCTGGCCACATGCCTCTCCTCTAGGTCACTAAAGCCTTTGGCAATTATCACTCTAATACCAGGTACCTGCCCACTATTGCTAGACACATCTGTTCTCTTCCTTTACTCTAGTCACTGATGTCTTTGTATATCTTAGCTCAGTTCTATACAGTGTTTATTGTATAAAATAGCTGTTTTCACACTTTTTTTTTAAGTTATGAGATCTTTCATCAAAGAAAATGCAAATTAGCTTGGTCTCACTGGAGAAGTGGAATATAGAGAGGTTACCAGGAACATACCTTGTGTATTAAGGTGCTGAAGCATTATCATGAAAGCTTTGGGGAGCAAGTGAAGGATTTCAAGAAAAAACAAAACAAAACAAAACAAAACATGATCACTCTCACACTGTGAATGGTTACTCTGGCAGATGTGAGGAGGATAACTTGAAGAGAGTCCAGATTCCATCTGGACTGTCAGAAAGACAGGGAAGTAAGATATGAAGAACATTAAGGGATATAGGAATCAGAATCGCCAGAATTTGCTGTTTGGATACGGAAGAGTTTCTGTGATATTTGGTGAGAAAAGAGGTACTATGGAAAATAAACTGGATTTAGAGTACTTTGTTTAGAAGTTTAAGTTGTGCTGTGCCTTGTTTTCAGTTATATTTTTGTAGTTTTCAAATTTGGGCTTAAAGTCTTTGAGGGGCCACTGGGACAGAGGGTTGCTGGGTAATTGGGACTTCAGACTCATCACTGCTCTTTTCCGCCACGACCTAACTTGTTTTACATAAGCTTTCATTGAAGAAAGGATTCTATGACTTTTTAAAAAAACTATTTTATGCAACAAAAGCTGTAAGAAATATGAAGAAGTCAATAAAGGAAGAGTTAGAGCAAAGGAAGAAAGCCATTTAACAACACATGGATGTCTAGGTAGTACAGGATGCTAATTGCAGAGTTTCAGGCAATCTGGAGATGCGTCGGTGGCCAAACCCCTCAGCACTTCCAGGCAAATTCCTCACCTAGTAGAGAAATATCATGATAGCCTGGCTGCACCATGGACTTTGGGGCCCAACTTGGTTGGAAGGAGGGGCTTGAAACTGCCTTACCTCCAGATGAAGAAAAACACATTGCCCAAATCAATTGGAGGAAATGTGATTAACCTCACAGAGGGCTAAAGCCCTCCAAGTCTCTTGGAACCAAAATAAATGCACATGTGCAGATTTATGGAGGCAATCAGAAAGGTACTATGTAAGGCATGTGACAAGAGTAGGTTAACAGCTATGATGTCAGAGATATGGAGTTCCTTAAATAGGCCATAATTTTTCTGCCAATATTTTCTCACCATCTGGAACAACTACTCTCCTCTTCTTCAATTAGCTAACCTTTACCTATTCTTTTGTAACCCAGTTCAAGCATTCTCCAGAACAAGAATCCCAGTAAAATTTGGATGGATAGTCTTTCTTTGTGCTAACACAACAGGACACAATTCTAGTCTATTATAATCTTGACTTACTTTTGTTGCTTTGCATCTTCACTACTTTAAGGCAATGCATGATGTCTGAAAACACATCTCCAAAACTTGGTAGAAGTACCTAATAAATGTCTGTTGAATTAATCAATCCACAAGGCTCACTAAGATCCCCTCAAAGTAATTTGGGCGGAATTCTTTATAGGTGTTTAAACACTGCACCCTTAAATGAAATCTACGATTCCTCGGGGAATTAAAACATGCCCATGGTTAAGGAAGATAAAAGAGAGATGTAATATTCTGAGTCTTTGTGAAAAAAGTGAGGTACCAGGAGACAAAATACCTGTTGAATGAGAGATTAAGTGGCTTGATTAAGGCATCCGTACAATTCACAACGAGTGCACCGGGATGTGTGCTTTGGGGTTCGGGTGAAGAACAACTGCCGCAAACTGATTCAAATTTTCTGGATAATGGATTAACGACCCTTGTCATCGTTTTGTTTTGTACACAAGTTGGTTTCAGGCAAATGTTTGAGAAAGCTTAAAAAAAAACAAAAACAAAAAAAAAACCAACCCGGGCAGCCCAGGTGGCTCAGCGGTTTAGCACCTCCTTCAGTCCAGGGCGTGATCCTGGAGACCTGGAATCGAGCCTCGCGTCGGGCTCCCTGCACGGAGCCTGCTTCTCCCTCTGCCTGAGTCTCTGCCTCTCTATCTCTCTCTCTCATGAATAAATAAAATCTTAAAAAAAAAAAAAAAAAAAAAAAAAAACACCAACTCAACAAACCTCAAAAGCTATCACAATAAAACAGCGAGTAGGTAAGTTTTCCCACAAGCTTTCAAAATGCAGCCTGCTCTCTTGTTCTCTTGGTTTTGGTAAATCAAACCCGTCCTTGCCCAGATTAGACAAAATCCCTTAACATACTTTTTTTTTTTTTTTTTTTAACCCAAAACAAAGAAACCCCTGCCTTGAAATGCAAAGACGAGTCTGGGCTGCGGGCTGCGGGCTGCGGCGGAGCTCCCCCGTGGGACGTGGCGCTAAGTCCGCCTCGCCATTGCCTCCCGGGGCGACGGGGTCCCGCGGCCGCAGCGCGCGAGCTGAGGCCCCCAGCCCCGGGATTTCCGGGACACGGAGCCCAGAAGGCCCCCTGCCTCCTCCGTCGCTGGACGGCTTCCCCGGGCGGCCGCCAAGGGGCGGGAGAGCGGCGGCCGACTCGCGGGCGGGGAGCCCCGGGCGCTAGAGCCCCTCGGGCCACCTGGCCCGCACCCGGAAGCAGATGCGGAGCGCGCGGCGCGGCCCGGGGTGCGGTTCCGGGTCGCACCGCGCCGCAGCCCGCGCTTCGCTCGCCGCCGCAGCGCCCCGCCCCGCCCCCACGCTCCGGACCTGGGTTGGCGGCGGCCGCTCGGCCGCTCCCGGGGCCACATGGCTGAGGGGGACGCAGGGAGCGACCAGAGGCAGGTGAGGGCCCGGCGGGGCGCCGACCTCCAGGCTGGGCTCGGCCTCGCCTCGCCGCCCCGGGCCTCCTCCGCTGAGGGGCCCTCTGCCCGGGGCCGCCGCGGGTCTCGCCGGCAGCGTCCGGGCCGCCAGGCGCGCCGTTTGCTGCCCCGCGTTCCCTTTTCCCTGCGCCTGTTCTCCGCCCTTAGCCCCCTCGGCAGGCCTTTCCCGGGGCTTCGGCGGCTCGGCCTGCCTCCTCGGACGGTGTCCTCGTCAACCATCAGCACGCGACTGAGCAGCTCTGGGCCGGAGACCAGAAGTCCGGGTTCTGCTTTTTGCCCTGTCGCCGTCGGGTCACCTTGGACCAGCTACTTATCCCCGGATTCAGCCTTTGCAAAATGGGCAATAATAACACAGCCCCTGGAATTCCTTGAGGGCCCCCTAGATCTTACTCTTCTTGATATTGAGCCCCCCCCCGTGCGTGGCTCACGTGGATGCTCTTAAAGCTTTTCCTGCTGGGCTGCGAGGACAAAATGAGATGGTACCAAGTTGCATACTTTGCTTCCCATTTCTCACTGTGATTTTTCTTTTTTAACCCCGAACGAAAAGAATGATTTCTGAAATGTTTCTAGGGTTTGATTACCGAACAAAACCCCAACAAAACAACCACCCGGCCCTGTGCCCCAATCCAAAACAAACAAACAAACAAAAAAACCGAGATAACTGAGTAGGAATATAGGGCTAGTATGTAGCGACGCTACTGGGGAGTGGGAGTGAGGATTACCTGCTAAGAAAAGGTGAAGCAGAGAATATGTATTTTTCTTTCTACTTGTAAATCTTGCTATAGGATATGGGAATGCATATATATTTTGGCTCAGTGGCAGCCAAAAGCACAGTGATGTGCACAGCGAGGCTGGTCACGCTCCTTGCAATGGTATCTGGCAACCACCCCTTGAGTGGAACATGGTGACCCGGTGCTAAGACCCTTTGGCGCTATTCTTTTCAGGGATCCTTCATCCAGGCTAGTAATATGGAATGCAAATACTTTATAAAGGAGGAAAGGAAAACTCAGGCTTTTAGGGCATGCACAATCATTGACTTGTCCTTCCATCAATTCTTTCAGAATGAGGAAATTGAAGCAATGGCAGCTATCTATGGCGAGGAATGGTGTGTTATTGATGACTGTGCCAAAATATTTTGTATTAGAATTAGCGACGATATAGATGACCCCAAGTGGACCCTTTGCTTGCAGGTATTTTTTTCCCCTTCTCTATAGCCGTTTTCCAGTTACAACATTGACGCTGTTTGATTGACTAATACTGTATTCCTCTTAAGTGACCAACCTGTGATTTCTAAATTTTTTTTTTTTTTTTTTTTTTTTTGCTGTTGGCTTTTGTTAACGATTGATTGTCTAAACATATGGGTAATTAAATCTCTGATCATTCCCAAGACACGCTTCAAATGATAGTCTTTTCAATCCCAGTTATTTTAATTAAGTATTCTTAACATACCAGTGACAGGCTTGAGTTTCACTTCCTTTCGTTGTTCTGTCCACTTAATAGGAGAGGGTCTAAACCTGAAAAGATGACGAACATTTAAGAGGAAGAATAGGTTACTAATTTAAAAGACTTCATAAAGCAGATACTTCCTTATTAACTGAGAATCAGTTGTGGTTAAGACAGATAAATGACAAGATCAGTGTGGTTTTCTGTATTAATGCTTATTCTTTGATGACTACATATACTTTCAACATAAAAGTTTCTGTCGGTCTTTGTTTTTATAATAATACTGATTTGAGAACAAATGTATATGGGTTTCTATAAAACATGAGCTATTTAATGTGTTTAACAGTACTTAATAGGATTTTGGGGAGTACTTCAGAAAAATACGAGGAACGCGCTCTAATGCCACTCTATTCATTTGGGGTTAGGGTATAATGCCCCAATTTCCAGGCCTTTTTTTCCTTCTGTCTTTCTCCTCCCCACCCTCATTTCCTAATTTTCATTGCTTGTATGCTTTCTCTGCAAATAATGTGCTCTTCCTTAAAATATAGACATCATTAACAACATATTTAATATGTAGGTATAAATATGAGGAGGGAATTCTCTCCTGAGATTGAACAAAATAGTGGTTTTGTTTTAAGTTTGGCAAGTAAGAAATTTGTCCAGTGACTAGCTTTATAAGTATTGTTATTTTGGGGCCATGATGAAGTATAAACAGATTTGTTTTTAAACTGATTTATAGGTGATGCTACCAAATGAATACCCAGGAACGGCTCCACCTATTTATCAACTGAAGTAAGCTCTACATTTATAATTTTATAAAAAGATTATACTTCAAAAAATTATTTCTCTATACTATACATTGTGTTTATATAACATACTTTCTTATCAAAATATATATAGAAATTAAGAACATCTTTTGTACTTGGTGGAGAACATTTAAATAAAAAATTAAATTATATAAAAACATTGCAGAATGTACTTAGTATAAAAGAGAATCACAGGGTTCACAGGGGTAAAATAGCTACTGAATTGTCTTTAGAGATAGGGAGGGAAATCTTTACAACCTGGTAATCTAGATTTTGTCCTAACCTAGTTCTACTGACCTAGCCATAGTTCTTGGACATGCCTCTGCCTAAAACTGCTTGCCTTCCAGAATTACCTATGGTGCTTCTGGTACTTCTCCCTGCCCATTGCTGTAAAAGACTATATTCTTAGCAGCCCAACCTTAATCTTAATGAGTCCTGACCTGTTGATCCCAAGTAATGTTTGATCCGCTTTGCCCACTTGGCTTGTTAAGCTGTATAAACTTGTGTGAACACAATTCCATTAAATCTCAGTTATTGAAATCTTTACCTACCAGTGGGATAATTTTTTGTGTTTTAAAACAGCAATAAAATTTGCTATTAATAATGGTTCTGTAATTTTTAATTATTTATTGAATAAAAAATTCAATAATTTATTGAAAATGATATATATAATTTTAGAATGCTTGTAAACATAAATGCCCTTTTCAGGGCATTCTGTTTGTTAAAGTTGTTTTTGAGACACCATTTAGAAAAAATTAGGAACTCCTGATAGTGTAGCAAATACTAAGAATCTGGAAATTTGTATTCTGTAACTTGTTCTGCCACTTATGTAAACCTGGACAGGTTTATAATACCCTGTGAACTCACCTCTGTCTTTTAAACCATATTATAATTGAATAATATTGGGGTTGCCATCATCATGTTTTCTGGTAAGGAAAAATGAGTTACTGCCAATGAAAGCATTTTGGAACTGTATAGATTTGTAGAGTATAACTAATAATTATTTTAATGAAAGTAGACAACTTTTTAAAAGTTAAATAATTTATAATGCAATCAGTAATTTGAGATATAAGCACAATCCTTGAATAGTCTTCATTGTGTTTTATTTAATCTTAGTGCTCCTTGGCTTAAAGGGCAAGAACGTGCAGATTTATCGAATAGCCTTGAGGAAATATATATGTAAGTAACAGGTGATTTTAAAAAATCCTATTTGTGATTTTTATTGTGGGCTTTTGTTGGAACTGTGATATGTTAAGGCCTTTTCTAAACTTTTTGTTAAACTGCATTTCCATTAACAAAAAGAATGCATTTGAAGAGTCCTTGAAAGTTTGGTTATATAATTTTATGTAGACATTTGATAGGACTGCTACTTAGATATGAAAATACAATAATAATAATTCAGAACTAATAGCTATAAAAACACCAAATTGTGAAAGTAAATTCAGAGATAGTGCTCACGTTTTGATATTTTCACAGGCTATGTTGAATGAGACTGGTTATAGGAGAATCTTGTACTAGGTCATAAGAATGAGAGTCTATTGATACGCTGTATTTTTCACTCTTTCATTCAATCAACAAATACTACGTGGCAGGTACTGTACTAGGTCCTGGGTACACATAGCTAGCAGAAAAACAGAAATGGTCCCTGTTTCATGGCATTTAGAACTTACTTGTAGGAGAGAGATTACTCACTCATAACATTTTTGTAGCTCTAATTACTTCTGTAAAAAAAGATATTAATATGCAGTGCTAATTGAGTTTGAAACCGGACCTGACCTAGTGTAGGAAGTCAGGGATGGCTTGTTTGATTTGAGCTGAGTTACTAAGATGAAGATAACTCTGGTGAAAGACACAACATGTGCAGAAAGCTCTATGTCAAGGAGCTTGGCACATTTCAGGACTTAAAGCCTGGTGGTGTGAAGTGGGAAGAGAGAGAGGAGGGGAGAGAAGGGAGCATAGCAGGAAAATGATCTGGTGAGGTAAGATCATGCAGTCTGGTAGGTCATATTAAGGATTGTTGTCTTTGTCTGAGGACCCACAAGAAGCAGAGGTTTTTGTTGTGTGTGTGTGTGTGTGTTTTAAAGATTTTATTTATTTATGTGAGAGAGAGAGCAGAGCAGGGGGCAGGGAGAGAGAAGTAGGCTCCACACTGAGCTGGGAGCCCGATGTGGGACTTGATCCCAGGACCGCAGGATCATGACCTGAGCTGAGGACAGACGCTTAACTGACTGAGCCACCCAGGTGCCCCAGAACCAGAGATTTTTTTTTTTTTTTTTTTTTTTTTTATGATAGGCACACAGTGAGAGAGAGAGAGAGGCAGAGACACAGGCAGAGGGAGAAGCAGGCTCCATGCACCGGGAGCCCAATGTGGGATTCGATCCCGGGTCTCCAGGATCGCGCCCTGGGCCAAAGGCAGGCGCCAAACCGCTGCGCCACCCAGGGATCCCGAACCAGAGATTTTTTAAGTGGAGTGATGCCATGATAAAATTCTTATTTTGAAAACACCTTTCTATTTCTGTGCAGAGAACCGATCAAGGGGGAGCAAAAATAGATGTGTATGGCATTGGTTAGGAAGCTAATGCAATAGTCAAGAGCAGGTGTCTGTGAGTTGGATTAATTATAGTGAGAGATTCTATTTTAGTAAAATAAATAATGTTCTATAATGTCAGTTTCACTGTAATGCAGAGACTGGTAAAGATTGTTGTATATGTCCTAAGTGGCCACCCTCTTTGGTACAGTGAGAGTACCCCTTTCCCTTTTCCAGTACATCCAGGTTTCTTTTCCTCCCAAAATATTTAATTAAAATAGGGTAAGTCTTTATGGAATTGATTCTGTTCATTCCCACCTAGGTGAAGTATGGTCTTCCTTGAGTCCCCAGTTGTACATTTGACTCTGAAAGTAATCAAGAACATATCAATAAAGGATGACCTCAGCATATAAGTATTATTTATTTCCTCAGTTAAATGTTTTCTGATAACTTTCTGTAACTTTAGTAGTCACTCAGACTTTTATGCCCACAACACATTTCTTTCTGTAATCCTTTATTTATGCTTATTTACCAATTTATCTTCCCATTTAAAGTAGAATAGGATAAATATACTGCAACTTTGTTCACCAATGTTGTTTTAATTATACATTTTATGGTCATTTTTTAGTTCTTATCTTACTTGATCTCTGGAGTTTTTACTGGTGTTGAAGTTCCTCTTTCTTGAAAATCTTCCCTTATTTGGGTTTTATCATGTTGATCATACTCATCAGTTAGATTTTTTTCCTACCTATGCACAATGTCATATACTCAGAAATGGATTCCCATTTTCCTCTTTTCTATTCAGAAACCCCGCTTTTACCAAGAGATACCCTCCCATAGAACACAGTTTACTGTTCTCCCTAACTTGTTCAGTTGAGCTATTTTAAAATTAGGAAAGATCAGAAATTGCAGTTTGTTTTATAGATACAATATGATTTATACTGTCTTGCTTATTATTATTATTTTTTAAGATTTTATTTATTTATTCATGAGAGACAGAGAGAGAGAGAGAGAGAGAGAGAGAGAAGCAGAGACAAGCAGAGACACAGGCCAAGGGAGAAGTAGGCTCCATGCAGGGAGCCCAATGTAGAACTCGATCCCAGGTCTCCAGGATACGCCCTGGGCTGAAGGCGGCACTAAACCTCTGAGCCACCTGGGCTGCCCCTGTCTTGCTTATTAAAAGTGCTTGAATAACCCCTATCCAATGGCATTAATTTCACACATATGGTCTGAATAAAAATTAACACTTTTTAAAATAAGATTTATGTTTTTGAGAGAGAGTGCGAGTGCACAGAGGGATAGGGAGAGGGAAAAGCAGACTCCCTCCTGAGCAGGGAGCCTGATACAGGTCCTGAGATCATGAGCTGAAGGGAGACACTTTGACCTAGTAGGCCACCCAGGCACCCCAAAAAATAAACACTCTTTTTTTAAAAAAAGTTTTGTGACCTCAATTTTTTCCCTAAATCCAGCAGGGGGCAGCAAATTAAAAATATTATTGGTCTTTGAAAATTAAAATGAGGTACATAAATATATGAGTATAGTTCTTAACTTTTATAGTTTCAATATATTCTAAATATTTTGACACTATTGAGATTTCATTAGCATAATCTTGTATGTAAAATTTGATATTTGCCTAGATAGGCAGATGAACTCAGGTAGGAAAGTAGGAAGTCAGAAAAATAACAGTTTTTCCAGTAAGCATTTATTGAATATCTCCTATATGCTGACATTCTGTTAGGAGTTTGAAAATTAAAAATAAAGATAAATGTGTACCAATACAATATAATGACATCGTTTTTAAGAGGTCTGGACCAAGTACTTAGGATTTTTTAGCAACAAACTATCTGGGCATGTGGTTGAGGTTATAAAGAAGGGTTCCATTGTGAAGACTTCGGAGCATGGTGTTTGCCAGTTAATCAAATGGGGAGAGTTCTTCTGGTAGAAGGAATTGCATGGGCAAATTATGTGGGTGTGAAGCAATCTTCAGAGTTTAGGATATAGTTGAAGATGCCAGGTATATAGATTAGGTAGGGATAAGTAGAAAGAATCTGCAAGTTGGGAAAGAAGTTTGGGCATTATTTTGTAGGCTCTAGGCATTTTGCATAAGGAGTGATGTAATCAGATTTGTATGGCAGTGTGTGCGATGGGCCCTGAAGAGTTTGAGGGAAGGGCCACCAGAGGGAGAGCAGTCTGTAACTCAGCAGGGAGATGGTGGAGGCCTTTTTATGAAAGTAACAGGAAGATGGATGATGAAGAATGACCAGCTAAATACTGAAGAATATAAACTAGGATTTGATGATTGATATAGATTAGTTGGCTTATCATACCTTATTTTTAGTGAAATATTTTATATGGATTTTTTGAATATATGAAAATAATTATGTTAATAAAACAAAAGATAAATGACAGATTTTAAAATACCTCGAACATCATACTAACTGCTGTTGTTTAAGAGAAAAGATTAACTTTTTTTTATAGTACAGATTTTTTTCCACTGCCTAAGTGGAGTGTCCCTATGAACCCTTTCAAATGCCAAAATGACACAAAGGAAAGAGTACCCCCCACTTTCTGAATGTTCAAGTTATACCACTTCACTTTTGTGAAAGACCTAAGTTTGGTATAGTAATGGCTGTTTTTGTGAAAGTGAAAATCCTCTTCAGGCTTTTTTTGGTTAGTGAAAACAGCTGGTAATATAGGTCATTTGTAAAAGTGCACTGGCATAATGCAAACTTTTGGTAAGTGGGGGAATACCTGTATCTATATTTATATCTACCTATCCCATTGTCTTTATACACTTGGGTTGCTTTCATAATTTGGCAATTGTAAATAACGCTGCTATGAACATAGGAGTACATGTATCCCTCTAAATTAGTGTTTTTGAATTTTTTGGGTAAATACCCAGTAGTGTGATTACTGGATCATAGGGTAGTTCTATTTTTAACTTTATGAGGAAATTCCATACTATTTTATTTTATTTTTTTAAAGATTTTATTTATTTATTCATGAGAGACACAGAGGGAGAGAAAGGCAGAGACACAGGCAGAGGGAGAAGCAGGCTCCATGCAGGGAGCCCGATGTAGGACTTGATCCCGGGTCTCCAGGATCAGGCCCTGGGCTGAAGGCAGCGCTAAATCGCTGAGCCACCCGGACTACCGTCCATACTGTTTTCCACAGTGGCTGCATCCATTTGCATTTCTACCAAGAGGGCAGGAGTGTTCCTTTTTCTGTATATCCTCACCAACACTTGTTTCTTGTATTCTTGATTTTAGCCATTCTGACCTGTAAGGTGATAATCTTTTTTTTTTTAAAGATTTTATTTATTGTAAGGTTGAGAATCCTTTTTTAAAAAATATTTTATTTATTTATTCATGAGAGAGAGAGAGAGAGAGAGAGAGAGAGAGGGGCAGAGACACAGGCCGAGGGAGAAGCAGGCTCCATGCAGGAAGCCCGATGCGGGACTCGATCCTGGGTCTCCAGGATCACGCTCTGCGCTGAAGGCGGTGCTAAGCCGCTGAGCCACCCGGGCTGCCCAAGTGATAATCTTTTTGTAGTTTTGATTTGCATTTTCCTAATGCTGAGTGCTGTTGAATGTCTTTTCATGTGTCTGGTGTTGGCCATCTGGATGTCTTCTTTGGAGAAGTACTTGTTCATGTCTTCTGCCCGTTTTTAAATTGGATTTATTTAGGGATATTGAGTTTTATAAATTCTTTATATATTTTGGATATTAACCCTTTGTCAGATATGTCATTTGCAAATATCTTCTACCGTACATAGGTTGCCTTTTAGTTTTGTTGACTGTTTCTTTTTTTTTTTTTTTTTTTTATTTACTTATGATAGTCACAGAGAGAGAGAGAGAGGCAGAGACACAGGCAGAGGGAGAAGCAGGCTCCATGCACCAGGAGCCCGATATGGGATTCGATCCCGGGTCTCCAGGATCGCGCCCTGGGCCAAAGGCAGGCGCCAAACCACTGCGCCACCCAGGGATCCCTTGTTGACTGTTTCTTTTGCTATGTAGAAGCTTTTTATTTTGATGTAGTCCCAGTCATTTACTTTTGCTTTTGTTTCCCTTGCCAGGAGAATTTTTAAAATTTTAATTCCAGTGTAGTTAACATACAATATTATATTAGTTTCAGACATATAATACAGTGATTCAACACTTCCATGTATTACTCAGTGTTCATCAAGTTATGTGTACTCTTAATCCCCTTCACCTGTTTTACCCATCCGTCCATCCATCTCCTCTCTAGTAGCCATCTGTTTGTTCTCTATAGTTAAGAGACTGTTTTTTGATTCCTCTTTTATTTCCCTTTATTCATTTATTTTGTTTCTTAAATTCTACGTATAAGTGAAATCACACTAACTGGCTTCTTTTTTTTTTTTTTTTTGAAGATTGTATTTATTTATTAGAGACACAGAAAGAGATAGAGAGAGAAAGGGGCAGAGACACAGGCAGAGGGAGAAGCAGGCTCCATGCGGGGAGCCTGATGTGGGACTCAATCCCAGGTCTCCAGGATCATGCCCTGGGCTGAAGGTGGCACTAAATCGCTAAGCCACAGGGGCTGCTCTGGCTTCTTTTGATTAGCACTATACAACCTAGGTCCATCCATGTTGTTGCAAATGGCAAGATTTCATTCTTTTTTATGGTGAAATAATTTTCCGTTGTATATGTAAACCACATTTTCCTTATCCATTCACCTATTGATAGACGCTTCTGTTGCTTCCATAGTTTGGCTCTTGTAAATGATGCCACAGTAAACATAAGGGTACATATATCCTTTAATTTGAAAGGATAGTAGTGTCTTCATATCCTTTGGGTAAGTACACAGTAGTGCGATTCCTGGATTGTAGGGTAGTTTTACTTTTAATTTTTTGAGGGACCTCCATACTGTTTTGCACAGTGGCTGCATCAGTTTTCATTCTTCTTTAACAGAAGAATTTATAAGGGCTGTGATGAGGATGTTGAGGGAAGGCCAATCAGTGACCTATGTAAGCACAGTAAGTTATTTCTTTTTTTTTTCTTTTTTTTTACAGTAAGTTATTTCTTGAGTTGCAAATGTGTTTCTCTGTGGTTAGGCCAACTGTATTTGCTAACTGTTGCTTATCGGAAGTTAGGGTCCTCTACTCCCACAGAGACTGGGAGAAGGGATGCTGTCTTCCTTGATGATTACAATTCAAAAGGATGGTTCCCAGGTCCTTGAGGAAGACATTCCTAGGTTATAAAACTGATAAAAGTCTTATAAAAAGATGTCCATGTGCTCCAAAGGAGCAAAGGAAAAATTTATGATAGTAAGTTTTCTAAAGAAAATACACAAAGTGAGAGCCTAGAGTCAGGAAGTTCTACCAATCTGAAGTTTAGCAAAGCTGAGATTAGGCTGTCTTGGTCAGGCTTCTGAATCAGTTTTTGAAATAATGTGACGTTTTCAAATCCTTTTGATTTCTCATCTGTAAAATGATGATGATAGAATAATATTGTGAGGATTAAATGTTATAATCCATGTAATAATGTACATTAACACCATTTAATAGCAACTCCTGTTTTTGTTATTAAAAGAATCATCTCATCCAATTTTTTCATTTTGAAAATGAGATGATGGAAACTCAGATTGAATGATTTTGTCTAGGTTCATACAACATAGTAGTATATTTTAGTAAGTAGCTTTATCCTTAAATCAACAAATATAAATATTAGAAAATTAGAGATACAAAAATTAGAGCCACAAGTAAAGGTAGAGTCACAAATAACTTAGCTTTGTTTTGTTCTGGATTGGATAATAGTCATTTAAGTATAGTTACGAAATATCTCTTCTAAAATCAATTTTTAATCCAAGTTGGTCTTCCATTCAATTTGGAACAAATTTGGTCCTAGACATTTTCTATTTAGCTACTTACTGTAATTTAATTTCATAAATAAGAGTGTAGAATCTCTATAATGAGTCATTTTTAAATTTTGTGCCATAGTCCTTAGGATTCAGCAGACTTCCTCCAGGACCCATTGTGGGTAGGGTATGAGATAGATAGGCACAGGAAGGACTCTCCGCTTTTGTCTGTTTTAGTTTGTTCCTCATTCTGTAAGAGATTTCATTACAGCAATGGCAAAAGTCTGAAAACCACCAAATCCTAGAGTGAACAGTTAAAAGCTGAGAACAAAGAAAAAAACACAGTTTCTTCCTATAAGAGAAAACACAAATGCAGCAGTAATAACAACAACAAATAAAACACCGCCCCCCCCCCCCCCCGCCCAACTCATTGGTGATAGAATTTGGGGCTCCAAGGGAAAGAGTAATTTTCATTTTCTTCAGGAAACCTTTAACATCCACTACAACTTCTTTACACTGGATTTCAGTAAGTCTTGTTAAATGCTCGAGAAGAAGGAAGCGTTTCAGTAATTGATGTTGGGCAGAAATGCTGTTGTACATTTTTCTGCAGGAAGCCATGGACCAGTGGAGAGGAGATTTGGAGTTTAGGTTTAATTTCTTCTTTATTATTTGGAAAAGTTATTTATTACTTGTGAAAATTCTTCCATGGTGTTTTCACGGCTCCCCCCACCTCCCCAACAACAAATCTGAATGTGAATGTGTATTCACCAAGGGATAATTTGCCTGCCTCAAAGTGTGGCTTGAGGATTAAGTGAGCTAACAAAGTGTTTTCTACTTGTCTTCTGTATAGTAAGTGTTTGCACTAGATAAACACTAGATACTAGTATTACTATTTTTGGTGATGGTGATGGGCAGAAGTCAATAGAATGAGATTAGGAAATGGAGAAAACGACATACAAAAACATAAATTTGAAACAATAAATTTTAAAGGATAATGATCACAAACACTGAGATGAGGGACCTAGTTTTCTCATTGACTATTATATCCTTAGGGCTGGTGTGGAGATGAGGCCCTTGAAGTTATATTGAATGAATTAAGATTCTCTTGAAAAGAAACTGCTTCTATAAAGTAACATGAGATGCTTTAAGTCTCTATTTTATAGATGAGGAAGCAGACTCAGAGTTCAACGGCTTACTTTCCGGTCACAGCTGCTTGATAGGAGAGTAGAATGCAGTGGGCAAGTTGAACTTTGGAGTAAGTCTGCATCCACATCTGGCTCTGGGCTTCTAAACACTTAAACAAGTTAATTGATCTCTCTAGGTCTAGTTTTTTCTCACTTGTAAAATGGGGAAATAATACTTACTTCATTAGGTAATTATGAGCATTAATTGTGTTGACACATATGATGAACTTTAGGCTTTGTATATACTCAGTATGTTTTACTTTTCCTTCTATACCTCTAAATCTTATTGAGAAGAAAGGTTAGAAGTGAAAATTGTTTAAAAGAAATTCAACCAACATTCTCAGATTTTTAAAACCTTTTTAAGTTGACTTTTCCTCTCTCTAAGAATCTTAGGTAACTAGATCCCATGGGGGATTGTTTAGCCTAAGGAGTTATGGGTGAGATGGGCAGAATTTGAGGCTACATAATTATTTGAGAACAATATTGTTTTTTTCTGTATGCTTGTTTTGAAAGTTTCCTTTGGTGGGTACTGATGAGTAGCATGATGAGAGATAGTGGTTTCAAGGGGAACTTTCAGAGGAAGGAGGTAAGGTGTTGTTATGAAGTAGTATGGTGGTTGCTTTAAACACACATAACGGACACTTAGCTAAAATTAGTGTCATTCCCCAAAGAGTTGAAAGGCACCTGGGGCCTTTATTTTATTGCTGTTGTCATCATTTAACATAACTCCATGTACGTGAACCACGACATGTTCTTTTTCTCAATGAACCTTAGGGATGGATTTATCTGAACTAGACATTATTTGGAACCAAAATGAATCAATTTGGGCAACAGAATATTTTGTTAAAAACAAAATGTGAATAAAACGTTGTTAATCATCTTTTAAGTCTTTTCAGTTTGTTCTCTGAGGGAGTTCCTCCAATGCTTTGCATTCTTCTTTGTGGAAATAATTATACCAATTGATAAATGTGCCATATAACTGGTTTGAAATTGTTCAAAGAGTTAAAGAAAATAATCAATATTGCAACTATATATGCTGACAGAAACTAAATCACATTTATACCCATGTACTTCATCCAGTTCAAGTTCAGAAGTTTTCTTTCCCTTCTTTGGTTACAGCTTATTTTAAGTAAGCAATGTTAAATTTGGAGCCAGGTGGAATTTTTAATGTTGTTGATGTGAACAATCTATATAAAATACTCATCCAACAAATGTTAGTAAATCTGTTTTTATAAATTCTTTTTTTAAAAAGACATGGCTAAATTGCATATAATTTCTTAGATTGTAAATATGTCTTTATTTTCTTGAATTTGAGAAGGAATTTTTTTTTAAATAACAAATTTTTCCCCTGAATTTTGTTTAGACAGAATATTGGTGAAAGCATTCTTTATCTATGGGTGGAGAAAATAAGAGATGTTCTAATACAAAAATCTCAGATGACAGAACCAGGTAGGATTGAAAAATATTACTAATGTTCTTTTAACTTGATAGTAACTAAATTTCCATGTAGATATTCTAAATAAAATTTTTAATGAAAATATATTCTGTTTTATGGTTTATATGTGATATTTTACAAGTTTCTCTGGAAAGTTCACTTATTCATGTAATTATGGTTATTTCTTTCTATATGGTTTTAGCCTCTGGTTTTTGCGTCATACCCTTACAGAAGTAGATTTTATGATTAAAGAACTTGGGTCTAAAGTTCTACTTTCTTTGGCTATTAAGGTAACATGAACCGTGTAACATTCTTCATGAATTATTGGAGTGCATAAATTAGACATTAGCTTCAAATGAGTGAAGTGTTTATAGAAAAAGAACTTTGGAACATACACTGAATTGATATGTAGGATATAAAAATTTACTTTGAAAATGTAGTTTTAAATTGAGATGTAATTGACATACCATAATTATTCATCCTTTAAAAATGTTTAATTCAGTTATTTTTAGTATATTCCAAAGCTGTACACCACTACTACTATCTAATTTCAAGATATTTGAAAATCAATATTTTGCCCTATTATTCTTTTATTGAATCATTATATGACAATGTGGAAATTTCTAATATTTCATTGTTACCTCTAATGGAATTATTTTCAGTCTGGGAAAGAGATTTTTTAAAAACAAACTATTTAGGACTCCCTTAGCAAAATCAGTATACATTTAAAGTTGATAGTAGGATATACTTTTTCGGAGCACTTTACTATTTTACTATAGAAGCAGTTTTTTTACTGCTTCCATTAATATCTGAGAGATAAATGGTATGAAGGTGTTCTGTCCATGTGTCAATCTTTTTTGAAGTATTTTCCTTAACTTTCATGATCCATGTTCTGATTTGGTAGCATTTCAGAACATCAGTTGGAAAAGTGGTCTCAAAACAATTGATTTTTGCCAATCTACCATTCTGGAGTGTAGGATAATTGCAAAAATGTCATGTATACCAGTAGAAATTTAGGACTCCAAAAAATTTGGGATCACTCAACTCTCAGGAAATTTTTTAAATTATAGATCTTAAAAATGACATTTTTCCCTTTTCCATCTATTATCCACAATATACTTTATCCACTCTTCAAATCTTAAAGAGTTATTGATTTTTGTTGTACAATTTATAATTTTTACTTTTTAGAAATTTCACTTGGAATTTTTCTTATTAGATCTGTTTTTGTAGACTTCATACTAAAATGGAAGGATTTGTGGTTCTGAAAAACTAATACAGCTACAAGCTAGTGATGAAGATATCTCATGAGAATTTTCCATTCCAGGACACCCACTGGATACCTAATTTATTTTCATTTTACTGTTAATCTTCAGTACAAATTTATTACTTCATTGTTATTTTTCTACTATAGAAATATTAAATTTTAAAGTGATTAAATACAACTATTTACAATTTTTAAAAAATTCTAAACTGATTTTAGACTTACAGAAAAGTTGCAAAAATAGTACAAAGAACTCTTTTATAGCCCTCCTTTGCTTCCCTTAGTAACACCTTACATAACCACAGTATAATTACCAAGAATAGGAAACTAACATTGGTATAATATTAACCAAACTAAAGAGCTTATTTGACTTTCACTTATTTTTCCACTAATGTCCTTTCTGCTTTTATAGGATGCTGTCCAGGATTCTACATTGCATTTTGCTGTTATTTCTCCTTACTCTCTTCTAGTCTATAAATAGTTTCTCAGTCTTTCCTTGACTTTTATGACTTCTTATGACCTGACACTTGGGAAGAGTACTGATTATTTTGTGGAATATCCCTCAGTTTGGGTCTATCCATTGTTTTCTCGCAACTGCAGTGGGATTAGGCATTTTGGCAAGAATACCACAAAAATGGTATTGTGTCCTTACAGTGCATATATTAAGGAACTTGTGGTATCAATATGCTTTATTATTAGTGATGTTTACCTTGATTCTTTGGTTAAGGTGGTATCTCCCACACGTCTCCAGTGTAAAGTTACAGTACTAATCAGGGCTCTCCAGAGAATCGAAAGGGTGTGTGTGTGTGTGTGTGTGTGTGTGTGTGTATTTATAAAGACAGAGAAGGAGAGATACATACAAAAAAAGGGAGGGAGAGGTTAGGAAGAGAAGGAGAGAGAGATTGATTTATTTTAAGGAATTGGCTCATGAGTTTGTAGAGGCTGGCTGGCAAATCCAAAATCAGCAAGATAGTTTGGCAGGCTGGAGAGCAGGGAAGAATTAATGCTGCAGCTCCTGTCTGAAGGCTGGCTCCCTGCTGGCTCCCTACTGGCTCCCTACTGGCTCCCTACTCCCTGCAGAGTAGTATAACTGCTCTGGAGCAGTTGGTCCTTCTATTGAGACCTTAACTGGATGAGGCTCTCTCACATTGTGGAGGGCAGTCTGCTCTACTCAAAGTTAACTGATTTGAATGTGAATTTTACCCAAGAAATACCTTTCCAGAAACATTTAGAATAGTGTTTGACCAAATAAATATCTGGGTACTATGGGCTAGCTAAGTTGACATATAAAATTAACCATGATAGTTATTATCTTTCCTTTTGTGGTTGATAAGGACATGGAGGGAGATAAATTGAGGCTATACTATAATATCCTAGTCCTTAAAGCGTCACACACTAATTTTAGTGTCCATTAGTATGTCTTGTCAGCAATGTTTATTACTGTGGTGTTTGCCTAATGATTCACATTTTCTTCTTCTTCATTGAATTGGAATTCTTTTGTGAGGAAGAGTTGTCTCTTCTTTATTTTTTGCTTATTTATTTATATCAGTATGAACTCATGTATATTATTTTATTCCATGGAGTAAAATTCCATACTATCATTATTTTGTTGCTCAAAATTATTCTAGGTTTTGCCTTTAGGAGCTCTTTCAGGTAACTCCTGTGTTTTGTTTTTTTTTTTTTATAAGCTCACCTCTCCTTTTTTTTTTTTTTTTTTTGAAACATTTCTTTACTCTCTGGAATCATAAGGAGTTCCAGGCTCATCTTTTCTTTTCCTTGCTCCAACCTTGGAATCAACTACTTCTCATAAAAGTCCTGGTTCCTTCTATTGAAGAATGGTGTTTAGAGACCAAGACCAACAAGTTTTTAAGTGGAATTCCTTATTCTCCTCAGAGTTCACTGATAATATCTCATATACAAATAGGCCCCAATGTAAAGAAGAAAACTGAAGAGGAAGATGTAGACTGTGAAGATGATCTTATTTTAGCGTGTCAACCAGAAATTCCTGCGAAAGCATTGGATTTTGGTATCACTGAAAATCGAACAGGTATAATGTTACTAATTAATCTCTTTTGAAGATAGTGAGATAGCAGTATTATGTATTAATTTTGAAATGATATAGAAATGTAGTAAACTCTCACATGTTAAGAAATAGTTATTAGTTTGCAGAGAATTGAGTTATTTTTTTCATGCCTGCTGGCCATTTTGGTGTTTGGCCATGTTTGGTCTGTCAGAACAGTGAGGAAAAAATAGCAATTTCTTCACGCCTCACCTTTTTTTTCTTTTTGGATGACTTTTTAGAGTTTTGAATTAATGATGGGAGAAACTGAAACTAAGAATATATGTGTTAATGTTTTCAATTCACATCCTGTTTTTATATTTTATATTTGTATTTTGAAATCCTCAGCTGTCTCTTGATATCTCAGAGTTAAATTTTTGTCCGTGCTCACAAATATAAATATAAATATAATGATTGAAAATACAACCACTGAATTAAACCTAGTAAAATGCCTTTAAGATTTTAGTTTTTGCTGGGGCACCTGTGTGGCTCAGTTGGTTAACCATCTGCCTTTATTTATTTATTTATATTTTATTTATTTATTCATGAGAGACACAGAGAGAGGCAGAGACATAGGCAGAGGGAGAAGTAGGCTCCCGGACCCCAGGATCATGCTCTGGGCCAAAGACAGATGCTCAACCACTGAGCCACCCAGGTGTCCCAAGCACCTGCCTTTAGATTAAGTTAAATTAAATTAACTATATTTAAAAAAAGATTTCAATTTTTGCTTAAGCAAATGTGTTCTATAATCTAGTAGTTCTCAGCT
This sequence comes from Canis lupus familiaris, assembly GCF_011100685.1. NCBI lineage: Eukaryota > Metazoa > Chordata > Mammalia > Carnivora > Canidae > Canis > Canis lupus. Next base: position 64,007,110 of record NC_049228.1, on the reverse strand, counting down.
TGTGAATAGATTGATGTGATAAATCAGCTCTATGTTGCGATCAGAAAGTATCTTCCATTTTAGTATCTTAAAATTTTGAATAGTAGTGTCCATTTTCTCAAGTCTTTTACAAAACCATGATATACCAGAAAGAACATTCATTCTTTTTGAAGGTAAAGAGTTTCCTATGTATTATATAATAGCTTTTTATTTTAATTAATTCATTTTTTATTTTTTTAAAGATGTTACTTATTTATTTGAGAGAGAGAGTACATGAACAGGGGTAGGGGTAGGGGAAGAAACAGACTCCCCATGGAGCAGGGAGCTCAATGCAGGGCTCGATCCCAGTACCCTGAGATGGTGACCTGAGCTGAAGGCAGATAATTAACAGACTGAGCCACCCAAGCACCCTATCTGTCTGTCTGTCTGTCTATCTATCTATCATTTATTTTTTAAGAATTTTAATTTAATTAATTTATTTAAGAGAGAGCATGCGCATGTGAGCAGGGGGAAGGGCAGAGGAGAGGGATGCGGGAGTTTATCTCAGAACCGTGAGGTCATGACCTGAGCCCATCAGACACTTAACTGGCTAAGCTACCCAGGCCCCCTGACACTGTAGTCTTTAAGCAGTACTATGAAGTTTTAAAGTTCTTGCATAATATTTCAGGACTAGTACAAGGGGATACATAGGAAGAGAAAGAGTGAGCAAGAAGACCCAGGACCCCCACCTCTGCTTCAGTCTCACATTTTATTCCTTTATATATTTGTGGATTTGGCATGTGATTTCTTTTGGGAAACAGGATCCACTATTAAAAGAAAAAGAGTGAATATCATAGTCACAATCAATAGTATCTGATTCCTATTGACCTCAGTACTGCCCTAGTACAGTGGTCAGTTCATTCAAGAAGAGGAAACTCTTAGGAGAAAGGCAAAAGTCCTGCATAATCCTGGTTTCTTGTCCTAATCCTGCCATAAACCAGTGAAGTAAGTTTTGACAATTTGTTTAAAGCTGTCCAGAAATATTTTTATATCTGTTAGTTGAAATAGTTCATTAATTGTAAGGCAAGCTGACTTGGTAAGATTCAACAGATCGGTGAATAGAAGTAGGAAACAATTTTAATTCTTTATTCTGAATAACTTTAGATCCTAAATGGAGCAGATGTAGCAGCCAGATGTTTGCTAAGTTTCTCAACAGAGAGAAGAGTAAATTAGTGTCTTAAACTTGTTTAAGAGGCAAAGTAACTCGAAATCATGATACTCCTTGGAATACCAATTTGGTATATCATTAGTATATTCAATCCTATGAAGTAGGAACAGTTTTATTTAGAAGAAGATACTACCTTTCAGCTATACAAAATAAAGTCTTAGGTTTCCCACCCTAGAAGTCCATCAACAGAATGGATAAATAAATTATGGTATATTAGCAGCTGACAATCTTTTTGGTCTCAGGATCTTTTATACTCTTCAAATTTAGTTATTGTACAGTTTATACTACTGTAACAGCTCAGGGTTTCAGTCCCAACCTACTACTGGGTGACCTTGGCAGGTGAAAATCCTTTCTAAATCAAGTAGTTTAATCTTATTTACAGTCTGTTTGGAAACTTTTTGCTTAAAATTATAATTTAATTTTAATAGACAACTACTAATGGCTGTTTGGGTTGATTTGTCATATAATTGATGTCTCTTTCCCACCCTCCACCCACACCATCGTCAATTTTTCAGTGTTCAAATGTATGAATTTTAAAGATAAAAGTAATATAATTCTTTAAATTTATAGAAATAGAAGAATTACCTCCGATTGATCATGGCATTCCTATTACAGACCGAAGAAGTACTTTTCAGGCGCACTTGGCTCCAGTAGTTTGCCCCAAACAGGTAGTTATTATGTCCAGCTCACTTTGATGTTGGTTTACCAAAGTAATTCAAGTAAATGGTTTTACAATAATATCCTTATGTTGTGTTTAATTTTCACGTGAGATGAAAATATTTGCTTATTTTCCTACCCCCAAATTACTATGAATTGTGGAAGATTTGTTTTGTTTCTATTTGTCAACTGCTTTCAAAATTGTGTCTAAATTCTAATTAGGGCTTAATACCGTAATGGATTTACACACAAGAAATATCATTGGGTAGAAAATTATGCTGCTTAATAGCTTGTTAAAAAGAATTATTTGTCCTATTGTGTGGGAATTCTGCAAAACCAAGTGGGTTCCATTGATGCCCAGGAAGGGGACAGTGGACAGACTGGCTGACCTTCCCGACCTGAATTCTTTTTTCTTTATGCCTCCTGACCTTAGGTGACCTGGCTCCTACCCAAGGATATCAAATGGGAGACTTTTCAGTCACAAACTGTAGTAACCTATAAAGTTAAATTAACAAAAAAGTCTCGTTAATTTAGCATAGGTTTTAATCATTAGTCTCTTCCCTTTAGTCTCTGCAGCTCCTCTACTCTAAGCTCTCTTGAAGCCCTGACCTACAGAGATACAGACAGTTCTTTGTACCAGGCTGACCTTTTACTCTCTTCTGGTCTCTAGAAGAGGAAATTATTCTCTGCATCGACTTGTGGTCAACATAACAGCTTTTGGTGTAGGCTTCTGGCTCTTTCAGCAACCCTATTTTGTCCTGGGGTGTTGCCCATAATTTTGTTGCCAAGGTCCTCATTAGACATTCTGTTCTGAATCTGATCATCCTGGATCCTCTTTCTTTTTCTGATTATAGTCACTTGGACTTAGAGGATCATAACTTGTGAGAGCTAAAATTAATCTTACAGGTCATTGTGTACTTTACTGAGTAGGAATCTGAGAATCTGAAAGATTAAAAAATGATAAACACAAGATTGCATAGTTTCTGATTCAAATTGCTCTCCATGGCTATAGCTCAGTCTTCCCTACATCCAGGATTTCTTCCTTACCCTCTGCCAGTTACCTTTCTGAAAGTCTGGCCGTGTGTCACCGTCCCCCAGCCCCCAGTCTTTGCTTATTTCCAATGTCTACCAAAAAAACCCTAAACTCATTATATGAGGCCTTTTGGACCCTTGCTTTATCATTCCTGATACATTGTCTTTTGTCTTCTCATTCATACTCTAAATAGTTGGTATATAAAACTCTTGGTCACTTCCAGAACCTTTCTCTTTTATGTCCCTGGTAGGGTTACCAGATAAAATACAAGATACCTAATTAAATTGGAATTTCAAATAAACATTATTGTATGGGACATACTAATAATAAAAAAAATATTGTGATTTATTTTTTTGAAATTTACCTAACTGAGCATCCTTTATGTTTTATTTGCTAAATCTGATAGATTTGCACATGAAGTTTCCTCTGAATGGAATGGCTTCTGCCACCCTTTTCTCCCCTTTTGATGCAAAAGAGATCACTACTGGTCTTTCAGGAGCTGGTTATGTTACCACTCCTATAAACCTTATAGGACTCCCAGAGAGTTTTGGTCTTACATTTGGAACATACCATTATTTTGTATCTGTCACAAAGGATACATAAATGTAGTAAATTTTCAGAGCTCGTTTTAAAAAATGGTCATATTTACATTTAAAATTCTTAACGTGGAGAAAAAAATTTCGTATATAAGTACCTTATTTTTTTAAAAACGATTTTATTTATTTATTCATGAGAGACACACAGAGAGAGGCAGAGAAGAGACATAGGCAGAGGGAGAAGCAGGCTCCATGCAGGGAGCCCAATGTGGGACTCTATCCTAGGACTCCAGGATCACGCCCTGAGCCGAAGGCAGAGGCCCAACCCCTGAGCCCCCCAGGCATCCCATATAAGTACCTTAGACATGGTTAGTGCTCAAATACTTGTTCATATTTGGTGCTCAAAAACACTAGGTCTGGAGGCCAGCCTGACCACTCTCCATCAGCACTTCAGCTCTAGCTAGCTATAAGCCCCAGTAAAGCCTTGCCTGTGGCTTTGAAAGAGAAAAAAAAATATTTTTTTTACTCATTACTTACTTATTTTTTTTACTTTTATTACTTATTTACTCTTATTTGGTATAATATTTTTATACCAAATATTTTTATACTAATATTTTTATACTAAATAAGAGTACCAGTTTCTGCCCCTAAAATGAGGAGAAAACTTTGGAAATGGCTTTTTCAGAGTGTAGTAGATTCTTTAAATTACTATTTCAGAATAACAGTATTTATATCAATATGTTTTAAGATATTTTTCTAGCGTTTATTTATAGAACAAAGTATACATTAGTTTATTTATATTACTGCTGTTTTTAAGGTGAAAATGGTTCTTGCCAAATTGTATGAGAATAAGAAAATAGCTAGTGCCACCCACAACATCTATGCATACCGGTGAGTGATCACAATTTTAGGAATGTTCCATTTGTAAAAAATGGGGGAAAATGATGCATGATTTTTAGAGACCAACTATAATGTGGGTTCTTTTTTCCTTTATAAAACTAATGATCATATGTAGAATATTTGGAAGTGCAGAAAATAATAAAAGAGAATTGCTGGGGAAATCAGCCATTTTCTGCCATTAAATGTAACTGATAATAATTTGATATATTTTCATAATAAAGTGATACATTTTTTTTCTGTCTTCTATGCAGCGTTTATTTTTTCAATGCGCTACCCTAGTATCCCATTTCTTCCATGTTGTTAAAATTGCTTTATAAATAGTAGTGTAATGGTTGTGTAATGTTTCCTTGAGGCTCTCTACCATTTATTTAACCATTTACTTTTTGGTCAGTTTTTCATATTTTTCACTGTAGTGTAAAAATCATTCTATGAACACCTTTTGTATTCAGTTTAGATTACTAACTCAGAATAGGTTCTGGTTACTTCACATTCTTTTTTGAAATGAAATGAGGGTGTAATTTAAAAAGAAGAAAGAATAGATTCCTAGAAATAGAATTACCAAGAAGTTTGAACGTTTTTGAAGCTCTGGATACATACTGCCAAATTTTTTCTAGAGTTTTTCTTTTAAACCAATTTATGCTCCCATTAGCCATGAATTAAGTGTGCTGCTTTTACTATATGCCTTTTAGTTTTGAATACTAAGGTTTTATACAAATCTTTGGTTGTGCAGCTGTATCTTCAACAATTGATGGCTATGATGTTGATCTTAAGTTATTGTAAAGTTAGATAATATGCCAGATATTCTATTTCAGGCCCCAGATTTTTGGATTTTTAAGTACCCATGAGTATTTTTATAGTATTGCTTATTAATAGGTGATCAGTTGTCACCTCTCACAAATTTCAGCATAACTACATGTAGTTATGTAGCCCCTCCACTTCACTCCTTTATAGTTGACACTTGGGAATGAAAGAGCTGAGTTTGTCAGAATTGTGTGTCACTTAAGACTAAACAGGCACAAAGTGGAGGCTTGAAGGACCTCACTGGAAGTAAAATAAAGGACTTTTATTTGTTGCGTGGACTTTGTGTTGTGTATTTGAATGCTTAGGATCCTTTTAAGGTTGCTTCCTGCTTCTGGGGCTGTGTTCCTGCTCTGGAGTTATGGAGCACTCTTCAGCCTGCTGGCACACACAGCTGTGGGATACTGCATCATTGTCTACCCAGAAAAAGTGAAAATGTCCATGATGTTTCACTTTTTAAAAACCTAACAGTACTGATTTATGACTCAGACTTTCTTCATTGGTTCCATAGAATTATAGTCCTAATATAAACCAACTGCTGACTCCTTTTTGCCTTAAATTTGCCATATAAAATGTTGCTTAATAGTACTTTGTTTTCTTGGAATGAGGTCAACTCTAAATAATAACAGAGCCTCATCATAGCAGTTGAAGCAGTAAATATTTATTGAGTGAATGAATGGAAAGTTGGATTGAAGGATGAATGAGTCAATGAATATGATTGCTGTGATAAATATGAATATATAATAAATACATTAATGTGATTGCTATAATTGACTTAGGCTTGTAGATATGGTAGAACCTGGCTTGAGAGCCACAGCTGGAAAGATATTTTTCATGCGTTTGCCTCATCCTACATGGTGTCATTTGTAGGAGCCTAAGAAATCTAGATGACGTACTTTAACTGGCACTGTTTTCTTTTTATATTACACACTTAATTACCATGCTTATTCTGCTACAGTGTAGCCCTATGTTATTATTCCAAATGCTAACTTTTCTAGATAATTTGAATAGGTAAAAATACCATGATTTATTTCTGATACAACCAACCAACCAGGGGAAAAGTTATAGAGAAAATAAATCTTATAATTCTTAGAATAGGGAGAATAGAGAAAGGTTTGATGGCTAGAATAAGATATGAGGAAAGTATAAAATGTTCATTTATGTTGCTTTTATCACCTCCATTTTTTTAATGTACTTTTTGTCTCTTTTACTAGCTCTAAGGTTCTTTGAAGAAAGGAGTAAGCCACTTATTTCTTGTATATCATTTCAAGGTGCCTACTAGGTATAAGGTTTCTCTATACAGTAAATTCTCAAGCAATGTTTCTCAGTGACTACCGTCTATAACCTTATAGCTTTTCAAAGTTAAATGAAGTGTCAGATATATAATAGTAGCATTTCTGATTTAAAGGAGGCATCCTTGATTCCTGCCTTTCCCAAATACAGACAATGAATCATACCGGATAATGAATCATCAGTGGAAATATGTCTAATGTATATAGTTCAAGAAGAAATTTTTTTTTAAGAAATATGCTGATTTTGGACGTAAATTGATTGCAATAAGCATGAAGGTGTAACTCTTAGTGCAATATTTTCGGCTTTTATTTTTATTTATTTATTTTTTGGCTTTTAAAGTGTAACACTGTTCTATGTATTTCTAGAATATATTGTGAGGATAAACAGACCTTCTTACAGGACTGTGAGGATGATGGGGAGACAGCAGCTGGTGGGCGTCTTCTCCATCTCATGGAGGTAAGTATAAGTTAAACCCTGTTAGTCCTGTTTTCTGAGCCATAAAATTTTTCAGTGAAACAGAGCACCATATAAGAATAAGTAAATCAGTTAGGCTATATAACATGAAATAGATTTGTGTTAATTAGTAGTTAATTTTTAAACACTGATTGAGAAAGACTTAACCACGATATGGGGCAGAAAGCACAGGGTTAATAACAAGCACTGTGCTTTGAAGCTCTGTCAGGCATAGATGATAGATTATCTTCAGCTCTGGAAAAGCATCTCCTTTTTGTTTTTTGACAAGGTCCTCTCTGTTTCCTCTGTTCTGTGTCTGTGCACCTCCTGTTAGTTGGGTGTTATTGGACCATCTGGACAGACCCAATTGTTGCTTTTTAAAATTAAGTTGTCCATCTCATCACCTTATGTTCTGAGACATTTTCTTGCTTGTCTTCCAAGGTTTCCATTGAATTAAAAACATTTTTTTAGCAATCATGTATTTAAGTTTTAAGAATTCTTTCCTCTTGGGCACTTGGCTGGCTCAGTCAGAAAAGCCTGCAAGTCTTGATGTTAGGGTCATGGGTTCAAGCCCCATGTTGGATGTAGAGATTACTTAAATAAATAAACTTAAAAAAAAAAAGAAAAAAAGAGTTTGTCTCTATTTTTCCTTTTTTATAATATACTGTTTTGACTTTATGGATGTAATATCTTCTAAAATTTCTCAGAGTATGCTAATTAGATGTTCTCTCCCTTAAATTTTTCCTGGTTCATTTTAGTTTGTTTACCTTGTCCTTTCTCTTTCATGCTGCTGGATTTTCTTCATCTGTATGGTGGTGATTGATTGTCCATTAATTTTAAGAATGGATTTTTTTTTTCCTAAGATAGCTGTTATAGTTTCTTCTGTTACTGTATGTGGAGGTTTGTTTTCTAACCAGGCCGTTCCCTTGATAGGAAGGAACTCTGTGTGGTCAAGCTCTTAGAGTGGTGGGCTTCATGTTAAAGCAGCATTTGACAGATATCAGACTGAGGAAGACCTTGCTGATAGGCACCAGCAATTACTCATGCTGCCCCAGTTCTTTCCAGTGGTTTGTTCAGAAATAGGTTTTAGTTGTTGTTTGGCCTAGGGGCAAAAGGTTGCTTAAACTGAGCTATTTGGGTTGAATTAATGAAGAATTAGAACCCTACTTGCATGATCTCCCCTTTACTCTATCTGGTTGCTACAAAATGTGGGATTCAAAGACACTGTGAAGCAGTGTTTAATTTCTAAATTCACTTCTCATTCTAACATTTTATCACTGGAATGTTAGAAGTTTCATTCTGCTCACTCATGTGGTTCTGCCATTAAAGTCACAGAGAAATGTCATGTGCAGTTTTGTATATGAGTTATTTCATTCTTTAAAACTTGAAGTTATACATGTCTGTGTGTATCTAATTGTGCTTCTGAAAATAACAGATTTTGAATGTGAGAAATGTCATGGTGGTAGTATCACGCTGGTATGGAGGAATCCTACTAGGACCAGATCGCTTTAAACATATCAACAACTGTGCCAGAAATATACTAGTGGAGAGGAACTACACAAATTCACCGGTGAGTCCTTACTGAGATTATATAGAGATATTCTCACTGCTGCCTATGAGGAAAAAAAAAGAAAAAGAAAACCCAGGAATGAGTCAGAATGTTTGAGGGGTGCCTGAGTGGCTTAGTCTGTTAAGCATCTGCCTTTGGCTCAGGTCATGATCCCAGAATCCTGGGACCAAGCCCCACGTTGGGCTCCCTGCTCAGCAGGAAGCTTGCTTCTCCCTCTCCCTCTGCCCCTTCCCAATGCTTGTGTTCTTTCTCTCTCTCTAATAAATGAATAAAATCTTAAAAATGTTTGTGGTACATTAGAAAAATCTTTGAACTCGAAATTGTAGACTTAGTTTCTAATCACAACAATCTGACTGGCCAGTTAGTTATGTGACCTTGGGCAGATCACTTCATCTCTTTGAGCCTTAATTTCATAGATTCATACAGAGTTTTATAAAAACCTTAAAGACCAGTTAATTTTTACTCCCTAAAATTGAGGCCAGGAAAGGTTGTGTAGCTCATGCCACAGTCAACTAGATATTTTTTAAATGTGTATAAAATTCTAACATTCTCTGTTAGTGTCAGACACCTTCCCTCTCCCCTGGCATTAGGGTGCCTGCCTTTATACTTTGAATTCTTTTTTGTTTCATATTTTATAAGCATGTTTATTTTATTTAAAGTTTGCTACCTTCCTTTAGAAAGTGGGAATAGATTAAATAATACCGAAATTATTCAAGCATAAGTCTATTAGATAAATTATGTTGATTATTTTGGAAATGTTAAAATAGACTGTAAATGAAAGTGCCATGTAAAACAGAAAGATGATACATATAGAGGTAATTATGCTTTCATTCTTATACATATTATATGGTTAGACTAAAGGTTCCTAAGCCAGTATCTTCACATAAATGCAGAGACACTACATTGATTTATATCTTTTTTAGGAGGAATCATCTAAGGCTTTGGGAAAGAACAAAAAAGTAAGAAAAGACAAGAAGAGGAGTGAACATTAATACCTAAAATTGTATGCCAGGTTAAATTCCCTATCATTGTTCACAAATTCCACAGTCATCAAGGAATATTGTTCAGAGAAGATCCTGGACTGTTCAAGTCAGCCAACCATTGTGGACACCAGCATTATATTTTCTTCTTTGGTTATATCATCTGCCAAAAATAGAGAACTTCTGATACATTCATATGTATTTCAGGCTGATTCAGAAGAATTAATTTGAACTTAATTGCCACTTCATCTAATATGGGGATGGTAACAGTTGCCCAGGGCAGTACCTGAATTAACTGTCCATTTCAGTACGTGTCAAGTGCCTTTGTTAGGTGGGGAAGAAAGGTCTTGAGAGAAGTATAAATACCTGATACCTTGTCATTGGGATTCTTATTATGTTAAATGAATATTGCCTTTTACTGCTCTTTATGGCTTATTGGAATAGGAACTCATTGCAGATTGATCTTGGAGAGTTTCTTCTTGTGATTTTGGTTCACAGTAAGTCACCTTTCATTTTATAGTGTTCATTATTGAGTAATGATTAAGCAAAAATCAAGGAGTATCCATCTGCAGTTACATGCTGAAGTAATAATTTATCTGCCATATTTGTTAGCATAAGTGTTATGCTCCAGTTTCTGTTGCAAATTGGTGATTGTGAAATTTCAAAATGTGATTTTCTAGCCTCTACTTTTTTGTTTAATTCTTGTAAAGCAGTAGATATGGAGTGTCAGTAGTCTTCTCCTACCTGTGAAATATGTTAGTGTAATATTTTGTTTTTGGTTGGTTTTGTTTTTGTTTTTGTTTTTTTTTAACATCCTGGAAATCCCTTTCTTGTGATATTCATTGAAGAATTAGGACGACACTAGAAGCTCTGCTGCAGTTCACAAGTGTTTATGGAAGGGGATAGAGGTGGGAAAACCCCACTGGTATGGGGCCAGAGCACATCATCAGATAGTTATGTAAGTGTGATGCAGTATCTCATCTGCATTCCAGCTATCTTTCTCAACTCCGTGACTTTGTGGAGAAAAGGAACAAATGTTTTGGTTGGAAAAACAAAGTCCCTCTTTTTTTCTATTCTTACCAGATCTTCCTTTACATCAGTGTTTTATGTTCCTTCTTTCATCTGTAATATATGCCCTTACTTCTAGGCATCTAGATTATACACTTATCTTTGAAATACAACAGTAAGTTATAAACTGTTCCCCTTTAGACATGATTGCAAACTGTTATTGAAAGTTATTAATTATTTGCAGATTTGCCTAAGATTCTCTTCCAAAAGGAGGGAACAGAAGTTCAGAGGCAACTTGGAATGGTGCTTGCATCATGGAGAGCATCACAGAAGAGTGGACACAGATACTCTTTTCTGTTCCCTTGATGTCTTGCCTTTAAAAGACCCAACATCCTTATTTGGTGTTTTTAATAAAAACCTAGTAAATGGCTTTACACTAGAATGGATTCTGAGAAATAAAATCCAAGTCCTATTTGTTGTAAATATGTCTAATGTTGCCAATGATCAGGAGTCCTCAGAGGATATGTGAAGTGTATGTATTTACACACATAAATACTTAGATATATATATATAAATAAAAAACACTTACCTCAGATTCCATGAAAAGTTAAGTATGTCCTATGGTATTACCTGTTAAATGAGAAATTGAAGACCATCAATTAACATTAAAGTAATTTCACAATTTTGGCATGTCTAACTTTGTAAAAGAAGATATAAAACAGGAAGTATTTGGTGCTGCAGGAAAATTGAGTTAATTTTTCTACAACACCAAATTTGAATTTCTTTCTTGCTGTTTCATCTCATAGTTATTTAGGTCTTTATAAAAAACATTTATAACCGTGATCTCATTTTCCCTTATTTAAAAAAATCTTATTTTCGCTTTTTTCTACAAAATGATTAGCCACATTTTCCTGACTGAAGAAAACCTAATCTCCTTTGCCCAGAATCAGTTCGCTAGTAGGGAAAGATCCCAGAGTATCCAATTCTGGAATCTGAGTTGTTTACACTCAACCATTATGGACCCCAACTAATGAAAGCATCTTTTTCTCTATTTAAAATTTCTCTCTATTAGAGGGCTTTCAGATTCTCCAAACAATAATTTTCTATAGCCAGATCTATGCTGTGGCATATTTTATAGTATATTGTATTAGTTAAAAATATTCTTCATATGCCAGTATGTAAGAGCAAGTAGCATCTACTTTTTAAGTGGGAAAAGCAGTATGATTTGGAGGTATATATCATGAAACAGACTATTTGAAAGAAAAGAATTGTATCAAGCTAATCATACCCAAGAAAGAATACATGAAACGATACTGTTTGGAGGACAGGTGAAATTTACTGGGAAAATTGTATAATCACTTCTAATTCTACTATCTAGAGATAACCATTATTAACATTTGCTATGTACATCCTTCTATTTTTTTCCTATGCATGATTTTGTATATATGGCTATTTTTCTTTCCATAAAATGGTATTAAACTGTATATACTGTTTTGTATCCTGCATATTTCATATAGAAGTATATTGTTAACATTTTCCCATGTCAATAAATATTCTTCTATGGCTTAATTTCTTGTGGCTATATAGTATTCTATCTTTTGGGTATATCATAATATACTAGCTAGTCCCCACGTGTTTCCAGTTTTTAAGGCTTTTCAAATTTTTTGCTAAACCATAAAAAACTCATTTTGTGCAGATTTTTTGGTATTTATCTCTGATTATTTTCTTAGGAAAAATCCCTAGAAATGGATCCTGGTCAAACATTTATACATTCTAATAGCTTGATTGGTTTAGGCAAATTGATCTCTAGAAAAGGTTATACCTCTGTTAGCATTGCGTTAGAAGATATTTAGGATACAAAAGATGTGGGAAAGTAGGGATTCATCAGAAAAAACTACCAATATCTTTTTTTTTTGAAATAATTATAGATTCACTAGAAATTATAAAAATACTCTGCTTTTCCTGCTTATAACATCCTACATAACTATAGTATATTTATCAAAACCAAGAAATACATTCTGCATGCAAGTTCTTTGTCAGGTATGTAATTTGTAAATAATCTTTTGCAAATAATATTTTGTTACTTGTCTTTTCATTCTCTTTTTTCTGTCTCTCGTCTTTTCAGTATCTTGACAGTGTTTTTCACAGAGTAAAAGTGTTTAATTTTGATGAGATATAATTCACCTTTTTCTTGTTATCATGTTTTTGGTATTATGTCTAAAGACTGCCTTCCCCCAGGTCATAAAGATTTACTTCTGTTCCCTTTTTAAAGTTTTAGAGTTTTTTTGTTTAGATATGTTATGCATTTTTAGTTAACTTTTGTATAAGATATAAGCTTTAATTTGCAGTTCTTTTTCTGCATATGGATATCTGATTATAGAAATGACTGATTTTTTTAAATTGAACTTCTTACTGATGAACTTTCACAAAATACACAGATAACCGGGACTTAAGTTGGAAAAAAGGACACCACCAGCACCACAGACTTCCTTTGTGTCTTACCCTACATTAGCTGCTCTCTCCCTCTGCCAAGTAACCACCTCCCTGACTTCTGACACCAGAGATTAATTGGGTCTGTTTTGACTTATACATAAGTGGAAACACACTGTCCTTGCTTGGACTCCTTTTGTTCCAATATTTTGTGAGATTCATCTGGATTGCTGTATGTAGCAGTTCTTTTATTCTTCGCACTGCATAATATTCCATTGAATGAACATGGCAATTTATCAGTTCTATTTATGGATATTTGAGTTTCCAGTCTGAGGATGTTATAATCAGTGCTGTTATAAATATTCTTATACATGGTTTTTAGTCAACATATGTACACATTTCTAAAGCATACATACCTAGCATATATACATACAGCTTTGCCGAGTCAGGACATATGTATATGTGGAGCTTTAGAGTACACTGCCCCAAGGTGTGCTGGTACATTTTTAACAACTGACTCTGAACTGATTGTTCATTAATAACATGTGCTAGTTCCAGTGGCGTGAATACATCTGCTCTATCCAATTCCAAGCTACCAGTGTAAAATAAACCACCTGGTTAGCTGGCAAACTTTGTGAAAACCTAACAATCACTTTTTTGTGAGCTCCAGCACACTTTGCTCACACTGCCAAACAGTTTTCCAAAAAGCAGTTAAACCAATTTACACTCCTACCCATAGTGAACAAAATTCTAGTTGCTGCAGATCAACATTTGGTATTACCTGACTTTCAATCCAGTTATGCTGTGTGGTGTGTAGTGGTTTCTCTTTGTGGTCTTAATCTGCATTCCCCTGAAGACTAATGAAATTGAACACCTTTGGTTACTACATTTTATATTTGAAGTGACTGAGAAATCTTATAATGACACATTTCCTTCCCTTCCAGGAATGGAAATATTGGGGCTTGTTATCAACTTGGTTCAAATACAGAGAAATAAGTTTATAGTTTTGCATATCTGAGCACCTAGTCTGTAAATTTCAGTATTCCATCACTGCCCCCACTGGTATATTCTCTGTGAATTTATCAGGAAACTTAATATTTTTTTGCTCTTAGTTTCCTAATTTGTAAAAATGTGGATTATGATTCCTCCCTGTCTGGGATAGTATGGGGATTAAATGAGATGCTTTTCACAGTACTTATATGTAATAAGCATCTAAGAAAGCCATTAGATAAGTATTCTCTTTCCTCACTGTTTAGGAGATAGCTGTCATCTTACTTAAGATAGGCTGTTGCTGAGGATTTTAAGAGTAGTTAGGAAGTTCTTACGTTCCCTTAGAGAAGCAATGTAGTATAGCACCTTTGAGATGGCTCTCAGGAGCCTGTCATGTTTGAATCCTGTCTACGTTTTGCTAGCCTTGCAAGTTTGAACAAGTTATATAATTTCTCTGCAACCAGTTTTCAAAAGTTTATAAAAGGCTTAATCAAGCCATAGACTGGTACAGTTAGGGAGATGCAATAGGAAATGTTCAGTCTAGCCAAGGAGTACAGACCAAAGGCTGACAAACTTTTTCAGTAGATAGCCAAATACTGTTATGCTTTGTGAGCCACATCTGTATAACTGTTCTATTTCACCATAATGTGAAAGCTGTCAGAGACAATATGCACACTAATAATGGCCTGGGTGTATTCTAATAAAACTGAATATTTAAATTTGAGTTTCATATAATATTCATGTGACATGAAATGTTTTGCTCTTGATTTTTTTCAATGTGTAAACATGTATAAAGGAAAACACTTTTCCTGTGTGTCTCCTCTACTTTCAAAACAATGCATAGAATATTTCACTTCTAACACTAGATGTGTAGGTTTTCCACACATCGAGTAACCCAGCAACACTAGTTTGGGTGTCCTACAACTCAGTTCTAACACTCTCTAACTAGAAATAGCATCAGATCCCACAGGTTAAAGTTCCATCTCATTAGACTGACCTCGCCCCAACTTCATATGCTGGGTCCATGTTGTTACCTGTGCTTCTAGTCAACCTGGTATAACTTGGAGATTCCCAAGATCCCCTCTTCTGGTTGGATTAATTTGCTAGAGTGGCTCACAAAATTCAGGGAAACATTCTACTTACTCAATTATGGGTTTATTAAATATATAACTCAGAGACATCCTGATGGAAGAGATGCATAGGGCAAAGTAAGGAGAAAGGGGCACAGAACTTCCATGCTTTCTATGAAGCATTCACCCTCCTTGTATGTCCATGTTTACCGACCTGGAAGCTCTCCCAGCTGTGTTTTTGGGCTTTTATGGAGGCTTCGTTTCATAGGCACGATTAATTAAATCATTGGCCACTGGCAATCGATTCAACCTCCAGCCAGCCCACTCCTCTCCCCAGAGGTTGACAGTAGAACTAAAAATGACACATTTTAATCAGACATTTGGTTTCCCTGGAAACCAGCGTACCCCACCTCCACACCCACTCCCTGGGACTTTCCAAAAGTCACATCATTGCTTAAACTCAGGTGTGGTTGAAAGGGGCTTCTTACCATTTTGGGTCTGGAGCTATTTTAAGAACCAAGGACAAAAGACCAGATGTTATAACAAAGATACTCTTATCACTTAGGAAATTCCTAGGGGTCTAGGACTTCTAGGCCATAATTAGGGGTAAAGACCAAATAAATATTTCTAATTATAAATCACAGTATCACAACATTTAAAAACCATTCTTAGGGGCAGCCCCGGTGGCTCAGTGGTTTAGCGCTGCCTTCGGCCCACAGTGTGATCCGGGATTGAGTCCCACGTTGGGCTCCCTACATGGAGAGCTTGCTTATCCCTCTGCCTCTTTCTCTGTGTCTTTCATGAATAAATAAATAAAATCTTGAAAAAGAAATTCTTAGCTCAGGGGCCAAACTATGGTCTGTGAGCCATTGTTTGCCAACCCCCTGGTGTAGGAAAAGAAATGAAGGCAAATCAAAACTTGTAACACTTATAGATGGATTTTAGTTTCTGAACCTAGGGAAGAGTTTTCTGTTTTGTTTTATTTTTTGTTTTTCCATTAGCCCTGGTTTTGAGTTATATACTGTTTAGGGGTACGACAAAGTTAATTCATTTATTAGGACTCAAAAAATGGGGGCTGCCCCAGTAGCCCGACATATGTCATAAATCTAAACAGCTCCATCTTCGCTTACAGGAATTGTATCTCATGGAAATCCAATTTATATCAATCACAATCATCCAACTCAGTTTTAGCTAGCTTACACTATCCTTAAAAGTAGGACCTGCTAGTTGTATAAGGAATCTCGGACTGCCTAGCCAATTATGCCCTGTTTATGCTCACCTCTCCTATTGTTCTATAAAACTCCCTCTTGCCCAAAATCCCTTGGGAAGAATGCTCTACTTGCTTGTGAGGAACTGTAATCCCCTAATCTATAGATTGTTTTTCCCTTAAATAAAGAACATCAAA
This sequence comes from Canis lupus familiaris, assembly GCF_011100685.1. Taxonomy (NCBI): domain Eukaryota; kingdom Metazoa; phylum Chordata; class Mammalia; order Carnivora; family Canidae; genus Canis; species Canis lupus. Next base: position 63,990,801 of record NC_049228.1, on the reverse strand, counting down.
CTTGCTACCAAATTGTATTATTGTCCTCTGACAGGCAAGACATAAATCACAGCTCTGTGTTTGTAATTAAGGAGCATTAGATTTGCAAGTCAGGGTTAGATTTAAATTTTGAATCCATGCCCTGGACATGGAAGCCATTTTCTCAACTCAACTTCTTTGAGCTTTATTTTTCTCATCTGTAAAATGGGGCTAATAATCCTTCCTCACAGTGCTTTTGGAGGGTTGGATGAAATGAGATCATGTGTGAAATGTTACCAGTCTAAAGTTTCAGATAGTGGGAGAAGATGAAGGTCAACATGTAAAAGAAATGAAATCAAATTGTAAAAGAAATGAAGTCAAATTGGTCTGAAATCAATAAAATAGTGATGCTGAATATGCCACCCTAAAATCTGCCTCTTCCGCATAAGGATTATTTTGAGTGATTGTTTCAAGAAACTGCAGACACAAAAATTCTGAAAACTGAGTAAAAGTTACATTTTTGTAATGGAAACCTACATTTATAGGGAAATTTACATTAGAAAGGGGGCCTGTACCAGGAAAAGAGCTATTACCAGGTACAACTTTTTCACCTGAGAGTCTTATCTGCAAGGCAGGACAACCTTTGCTTACCAATCATTTCCTCCTCTCATCTTCCCGTAAATTACCTCCTCTCCACCACCAGCACCCCCCTCCCCCCGCCCTGCCCCTGCAACATCTTTCTTTTGTCTTTAGCTGGAGATGGTATTTAAAGTAGTGGCTTGGACCATCTCAGGAATTTTACTTATTTTTCCCAGGTATCTCCCACATACACGAGGCATACACGTTAATAAACTTCTGCTTGTTTTTCTTTTGTTAATCTGTTTTTTATTACAGGGAGTCTAAACTATGAACTCAGAAGAGTAGAGGGAAAGTCATTTTTTCTCCCTTACAATACAAAAGGATGTCAAAAGAAAAGCCAAGTGAGAGATGATGGTGACCTGAATGGAGCTATTGATGGTAGGGAAGAGTGGACGTGGATGGATTTAAGATATATTTAGGAGGCGAAACTGAGAGAACTTGGTGACTGGATATAAAGGCTGAGGGAAAGAGAAGAGTTAAGATTGACATTCAAGCACTGGGCTGGGCTATTGGATAGACAATGGTGCCATTTGCATCTAACGTGGTTTACTAATTGAGAAGCCATTTTATTGCCACTTAGACGCCTTTGACCCCTGCATTGCTGTTGCTCTTCCATCTATCTCATTCATTACATGATGCACTTCAGGTCCCAGCCTGGATGTGATGTTTTTTTTTTTGGCTGGCCTAGATGCATTAGATTGGACAAAAGAGAAGCCAGACATCAGAGAAATTGGATTTCCTGAGAAAAGAACCCATAGAAACTTCCTAGGAAAAAAAAAAAAAAAAAAAGGGAAGTGAGCAAATAAGCATTATGAGATGATCTCAAGTCAACCTGGAGATGCTCTGGAGCCCAGAAGGAAAGTCAGTCAGGAAACCAGCAGTGAAATAGAAGAAGGAAGAAAGTTGGCTTGTGTACAGCTGTGGTTCTTAGCTAGTGGGAAATATAGAAGGGTGTGGATCGGAAGTCTCAAAAACATTTTTCTCTTTTCAAGAAGAGATACCACCAGAGGGTCAAGTACAGGAGTAGAGCCTGAAGTAAAGGGGTAATTTGGAATTAAAATTGAAAGAGATATTGTCAAAAGAGGGATGTAGACAGGATTGAACAATTTGTCAGAAGACTGTAGAATATATAAAAGAAAAATGCCTATAGGCTTAAAAAAATTAGAAAACTAAGTAGTATAAAGTTGGCATCAGTGTTGACTCTTTGGGGAAACTTTTTCTTCTTTTAAGCTCACTATTTCTTTTTCAATTTTTTCTTTTATCTATGTCTGATTCTAGTGATAAAAATGCTTAAAAACTAATAAGAATCAATGGATCTGACACCAAAAGCACAGGCAAGGAAAGTAAAAATAGATATATCAGACTCCTTTAAAGTAAAAAATTTCTGTGCATCAAACAACTTATGGAATGTGAGAAAATATTTGCAAATCATATATCTGGTGAAGGAACTGATATCCAGAATATAGAGAACTCCTAAAATTCAACAACCAAAAACAAAACAAAACAAAACAAAAAAAACAAACAAAAAACCCCCAAAAAACAATTTAAAATTGGTCAAAGTACTTGAATAGATATTTATCCATAGACTATATACAAATGGCACATGAACAGATCCCAATATCATTAATCTTTAGGGAAATGCAAATTAAAACCATAATGAGAAATCAAATGGCACATGAACAGATCCCAATATCATTAATCTTTAGGGAAATGCAAATTAAAACCATAATGAGAAATCATTAACACCCATTAAGATGACTACTATGAAAAAAACCCCAAAGTAACAAGTGTTGGCAAGAGTGTGGAGATATTGGAACTCCTGTGCACTGCTGGTAGGAATGTAAAATGGTATAGCCACTAGGGAAGACAGTATGGTGATTCCTCAAAAAGTTAAACATAGAGTTACCATGTGATAACAGCAATTCCAATTCTGGGTATATACTGCAAGGAATTGAAAGCAGGATCTTGAGATATTCGTACATCTATGTTTATAGCAGCATTATTCACAAAAGCCAAAAGGTAGAAGCAACTCAAGTGTCCATCAACAGTTAAATAGGTACACAAAATGTGTTACATATATTATTCAATGGTATATTATTTATCCTTAGAAAGGAAGGCAGTTCTGACACCTACTACAAAATGGATCGACCTTGAAGATATTATGCTAGGTGAGATAAGCCAGTGAGATAAAGAACAAGTACTCTATGATTCTACTTATATGAGGTACGTAGAGTTGTTGAATTCATAGAGACAGAAAGTGGAATGATGGTTGCCAGGGGCTGAGAAGGAGGGAAAATGGGAAATTGTTGGTAATGAGTATAGTTTCAGTTTTGCAAGATGAAGAGTTCTGGAGATTGGTTGTATAACAACGTGAATATACTTAACACTACTGAATGGCACACTTAAAAATGGTTTAGACAGTAAATCTTAGGTTACGTGTCTTTTCCTACAATTAAAAAAAAAAAAAAAAAAAAAAAAGACCCTATATGGTGTAGGGTAGCCTTGGCTTTGTTCTAACTATCATGAGGTGATGTGGCAGGCAGGAAGAAAAGCTCCAGAAGGAGAAGCTGATGGTAAAGGCAAAGGCCTTTGTCCAAAGGCATTGGATGGGTTCTGTCCAGTATGAGAAGAAAAAAAAAATCCCCAACTGAAATAAATGATATTTGCATTGGTGGAAGGACCTACCCGTTATTAGTTCATTGTTTTACTATAAATTTATCGAGAACTTTTGCTTAGAGCTGGAGTGCCAGAGGACTAGAGAAAGAATTTTGTGAGATAAAACAGAAGTAATTGAAAGAGATATCATCAAAAGAGGGATGTAGACAGGATGAGTCAGTCAGGTAGGATCTTGTAGATGATAAGATCTTAATAAGAGCAGAGTGAAACAACTAAAGCATTTTAAGAGGAAAAGTGACACAATCAGATTTGTGTTTTAAGAAGTGAACTCCAGTTGCTTGGCAGAAAATAGATTGAAAATGAACAAGAGTGGATAATGAGAAGCATTTAAAAGCCTGATGCCATAATAAAGACTTAGTGGTAGTTTGGATTAGGATAATGAGAATGGAGATGAAATTATGTAGATGAATTTGAAAGACATTTAGGAAGCAAATTTAGAATCTGCTGATAGATTAGATAACAGAAAGAACTATAGGCACAGATGCATATTCTGATATTCTTGTAAATATACCTGTTAAAATTTCTTTGTTTATTTTCTGGGGGTTTTGTTGGTATTTCTATTCCCAGGCTTTTGTGAGTTACCTGTGATACACTTGTTTGCCGTCACTTAACACAGGGATGAAAAACATGTGCCATTGTTTCCAAAACTGGAATATAACAGAACTTCATTGGCATATGCCAATTTTTTTGGCGTATACCAATTATTAAAAATTATTTTTAACTTTAATTTTGTTTCATGTGGCTTATTAGTTTGCAAATTAGTTACATATTCTAACCAGGATGAAAAAATAACTGGAGAGAGCAAAGGTTTTGTTTTGATTTTTAATAATTTGAATCTTCTTTTGGTTTTTATTATAAGGGATTGGAAAAATTAAATTTGGCTTTGCTAATATGATTGTATAGTGCCTACCTACTGATGCTGGAATCTATGACTCATTGTTGAAACTACTAAGTGAAATCATAAAACTGGGTTTACAATATATATTTACAGTTAATCCAAGCCCACTTTCAAATAACACTGTACTATTTCATATACCCATAGGTAGTATGAGTATGCTATAATAACAAAATTATCCTAATTCCTCCCTTCTATCCCTTATGTCATTGCTGTCATTCATTTCATTTACATATAAGCAAATATAAGCATATAAATGATATTTACATAAATATACATAATCAAATATATCATTAGTATTATTTTAAACTATGATCTGTGAGATCAACTAAGAACTAGAAAAATAAAAGTTTTTATTTACTTTCATCTATTCCTTCTTCATTGCTTTTCCTTAGCTTACGTAGATCCAAGTTTCTGACTTATAGTATTTTTTTTTCTCCCCAAAAAACCTTTTAACATTTCTTGCAAGGCAGGTCTACTGGCAACAAATTCCTGCAATTTTTGTTTTCCTGAGAAAATCTATTTCTCCTTCACTTTTGAAGGATAATTTTGCAGGATACTGGATTCTAGATTGGTGGATTTTTCTCTCAACATTTATAATAATTCACTGTACTCTCATCTTGCTGGCATAGTTTCTGAGAAGTTGGATGTAATTCTTGTCTTTGTTCTTTTATGGGCAAGATGTTTTTCTCCAAGGAAATTCTATCAGGACTTTATCTTTCATTTTGTGTAAGTAAGTTTGAAATAATATGCTTATGTGTGGTTCTTTTGGGTATTTATCCAGCTAGATGTTCTCTAAGGTTCCTGAATCTATGGTTTAGTGTCTGATGTTTTGGGAAATTCTCAGTCATTGATATTTCAGATATTTCTTCTGTTCCTTTCTCTCTTTCTTCACCTTCTGATATTCTCGTTATGCATATGTTACACCACTTGTAGTCATCCAAGTCCTTGGATGTTCTTTTCTTTCTTTCAGTCCTTGTTCTTTTTGCTTTTGGGTTTCCAGAATTCTATTTACATGCCCTTTAGCTCAGAGATTCTTTTTTCAACTATATCCTGTTTACTAATAGTCCCATCAAAGGCATTCTTCATTTTTGTTACAGTGTGTTTTATCTCTAACATTAATTTCTTATTCTTAGGATTTCTGCCTCTCAGCTTATATTGCCCATTTGTTCTTTTCTTTCTTTCTCTTTTTTAAAAACCGAAGCATAATTGACATATAACATCATGTTAGTTTCAGGTATACAAGAATGATTTGAGATTTGTATATATTGCAAAATGATCACCACATAAAGTCTGATTAATATTTATTACCACATGTAGTTACATAAATTTTTTTTCTTGTGATGATAACTTTAAAGATTTACTCTCTTAGTAATTTTCAAATATTATTAACTATAGTCACCATGCTGTACATTACATCCCCATGACTTACATAACTGGAAGATAATTTTTGACCCCTTTCACCCATTTTGGCTACACTCCCCTTACTAACAACACTCCTCCTCTGGTGCCACCTATCTGTTCTCTGATCTATGAGCTCAGTTGTTTTAATTTTTAGATTCCAATACGTGTGAGATCATATAATATTTGTCTTTCTGTGTCTGATTTATTTCACTTAACATAATGGTCCATCCATGGTGTCAAAAATGATAAGATTTCATTCTTTTTATGGATGAATGATATTCCATTTTAAGTATGTGTGTAAAGGATATACATTTTTCCTTCCTTTCTTTCTTTTTTAATGCTCCACATTTTCTTTCTCATTTATCCATCAATGGACACCTAGATTGTTTCCATATCTTGGCTATTGTAAATAATGCTGCAGTGAACAGAGAGGTGCATATATCTTTTCAAGTTAGTGTTTGCTCATCTGTTCTTGCATGCTGCCTATGTTCTCCATTAGAGATATTCATATTCATTGTATTTGTTCATCATAGTTGTTTTAAATTCCCAGTCTGATAATTCCAACATCCCTGCCTTGCATGTTTGGTTCTG